>NC_051179.1:68247472-68906407 GCF_013339695.2 Rhipicephalus sanguineus
ATATATATATATAATATTATATATATAATATATATAAGCGCGTGATTATCATTAACGTATCGGGGCGGCCAGCTGAGGCCGAACGCAACCTTATTTCGCTTCGTCTCGGGGACTAGGGCATTTACCAGTAATGCGACATTCCAAATACTCGTATGCTAATTGACAAAGATGGACGAGTTAAACTGGCTTCACCCCACGCTTCTCAGTTGCCGTCAGCCATTTACCTCGCGCGCCGCACCCCTTCGCGTGGATCAGGTATAAAAGAACTCGGGCTCCGTGAGATAGCCCTCGTCGCATCAAAAATTCTTCACGTCGATCCCTTCACGCGACATAACGCGACCCAACGCCTCCAACTTGACTGCCTCGATCGCAAGACGATGCGCATGGTTGCTGGTCTACCACAGTACTACTCTGCAGCTGACCTATACGCACATGCAGCAAATGCCCTGCAAGATGTGGCGGAGCAGCAATAGCACGCCCAGCATGTCCGTCTTTCGACAACGGCAGCTGGCCGCCATATCCTGCGGGCATTAAGCTACAATATCGATTGTCTAGATCCGCTCCCATCCCCTGTCCAACTATGGGAACTGATCGATCTTGTAGATGGTGTACCACTACCAAAAAATATGCCTGCCGAGAATTTACAAGGCATAACACTGCAGCAAAGTTGCATGCGAAGATTTCATTCATGATAGCCCAAAAAGGTCGTTTCAACTATACACAGACGCCGCTCAGACTCCAGATGGCGCCGACGTAGCTAGCCATGGTTCAGTCAGACGCTACTGCAGTTCTACGGCTTACCGATGAACACCATATCACTAATCTTGAACTCCTAAGCTGTACATCTGGCCATCGCTTGTACAGCAGAAAGGCCTATTATAAGTATTGCACCTATTACGACTGCAGTGACTCGCAGGCAGCCTACGCGACCTGCCGCTCAGGGGTAGCAGACTGCCGTCTTCAAGACCCTTAGAGCTGAAGCCCTTCGCCTGCGAGAAGAGTGCTACACCGCAATTTCCAAATGGGTTCCTGCACACGAAGGAATCACTGGAAACGAGAAGGCGCACCAACAGCTCTTTCTGCACTTTTGCCTGGATCCAGAGTCGTTTCCGATTCCTGCCCTGTCGCCGTTTGCACGCCCCAACGTTACTAGATACATTAAAAGCCCCTATACTATATATATATATATATATATATATATATATATATATATATATATATATATATATATATATATATAAGGGCTTTAGATACATTCAGTTGTCAAACACTCCGCTGCCGCCATGCTCCGCAAGTGGCACTTTTTCTACGCTTGTCGCCAGATGGCGGGACCATCGCATCGGGCTCTAGCCGGCGCGGTGTCCTCTGCTCAGCGCAGGCGCGTTTTTAAATGCGAAGCTTTCTTAGCGAACTTCTGCGGCTTTGAGCGTATCATCTATCTATCTATCTATCTAGCCGCCTACGATTTTGAGCTCTCTGGCCGTTTCGTTAATCGGATGTATACCAAAATTGGTGTGTCATAACATGGCCTTATTACGAACATAAATGACAGGTCATATCATGAAAATCATGACATGCATGTCATGAACAGCATGATTTACATTCCACGACCTTAGGCTCTTGCGGCCGTTCCGTTAATTTCACATACACCAAATTGGTACAGCGTGACAAGAATTCATGACGAACATAATGACTGGTCCTAACATGCAAATCATGACGCGCATGTCATGTGCAGCATGATTTACATGACATGGTCTCTGGGCGCTCGCGGCCGTTTAAATGAAGGGATATACGAAAACTGGTATGACGAGACATTTCTGTATGACGAACAAACTGACACGTGGTAACATGAAAATCATGACATGCATGTCATGTATGGCATGATTTACATGCCACGCTCATAGCGCACTCGCGGTCGTTTCGCTAGATTGATATACACCAAAATTGGTTTTGTGCTATGTGATTGTATGAAGAACATGAATAACAGTGCTGGCATGAAAACCATGACATCTATGACATGTATGTCATGATTTACATGCCTCGCTCATGGTGCACTTGCGGTCGTTTCGCTTGCATGATATATATACCAAAATTGGTATTGCGCGACACGACCGTATGACGAACGTAAGTGAGGTGGTAACGTTAAAATCATGACATGCAAGTCATGTACAACCTGATTTACATGCCACGCTCATTGTGCGCTAACGGCCGTTTCAGCAGATTGATATACACCAAAATTGGTATTGCGCGAAGTGACTGTATGAAGAACATGAATAAGAGTTGGTAAGATGAAAACCATGATATGCATGTCATGTATGTCATGATTTACATGCCACGCTCATGATGCATTCACGGCCGCTTCGCTAGCTTGATGTACACCAAAATTGGTATTGCGCGCAGCGACTGTATGACGAACGTAAATGAGACATGGTAACACGAATATCATGACATACATGACATGTGCGACATGATTTACATGTCATGTTCATGGCGCATTCGTGGCCGTTTGGCTTGCATGATATACACTAAAATTGGTATTGCGCGACGCGACTGCATGACGAACGTAAATGAGAGGTGGTAACATGGAAACATGACATGCAGGTCATATACGACATGATTTTCAAGCCACACTCATGATACATTCGCGGCCGTTTTCCGAGCTTGATATATACCAAATTGGTATTGCACGACGCGACTGCATGACGAACATGAATAACAGGTTTTAACATGAAAACTGTGACATGATGTCATGTATTTCATGATTTACATGCCGCGCTCATGGTGCATTCACGGCCGTTTCAGGCCATCCCTCTGGAACTTCTCCAGCCAAGCCCTACATCAGGAGAAATGGCCACCGCCGGCGCTTCACAGGTGACTGTTCAGCAGCCGATGCGAGATGTTATAAAACTATACTTGTAGTATGATGAAATATGATGAAAAGATGTGATGTTATGAAAATATGAATGATGTCATATATGGCACCTGCCATTGGACGCCTGCGAGCATAAAAGGCACTCGCTCTTGGTGCGCACTCAGAGTCGTCGGATGGATAAGGCTGCTGCGGAGCTGCGAGCGCGCAAGGCGGCGGCTGCTCGGCGCCGCAGCCAAGATCCTACCGTTTGAGAACAAGAGACCCAATCTCTCCACTGGAGACGTCAAAGCGTTCATTGACGAGGCAATGCGTAAATACGACAGGAACAGACCGTTTCTACTCGTCGGCGATTTCGTTGGGCATGCATAAAGGATGTTTAAAAAAGCCACTTATAATGACAGGGAAAAAATGTATTTATAGCCGAATAACGAATTGTTGCTCCAAAGTAGCATCGGGCACGGCTCCTATGGAACTCGCGTTGCCGCCTCTCAGAGTATAGTGTACTCCACTGGCGCTGCAAACACAAATTTATAGCTGAAGAACGAGTTGTTGCTCCAGAGCAACATTGGGCACCCGTGGAAATTGCGTTGCCACCTCCCAGAACATTCAACAACCCACTACGACCCACTACAAGGACGCGGTTCTTCGGTCTCTAAATATTCCTTTGAAGCTCGAAACGCTCGGTAGGCTTGGTCACTTTCCACAACTGGAGCCAGCAGTAACATGCAGCAAGGGGCGTTAAAAGAAAAAGAAAATAGAGAGTTTTATTGCTGGGTTCTCGCGGGCTTGCGGGCGCGCGGGCCCTTGCGCTCTTTTGTATTCTCCGTGGATGCGGATGGGAGTACAAAGGAACGCAAGAGCGTGCGTACGCAGGTGGCTTGGGGTCCCCAGACCTAAAACTCTCTAATCATAGCTCTTGGAAATCCTTTAACAGCCCCGCTGTCGGAATAGCGAGCGACTCGGCAGCACGCCACCAGGTCCAAATGAACGATGGTTTGAGGGAGAAAGTAAGGACGGACAGCAAGGTGTTCCGTATAAACGGAACGCTAAGCACGCATTTCGATTCCGTCTACACAGAACGCCACCGGCAGCATTCCGCACCGTGCGAACGGCACTTGAGCCCTTTAGCTTTACCTCTTCTTATCGTTCCGTTCTCAAGCGGGACAAAGCTTACCCATCAAAGTTGCAAAACTTACCCTTCAGTGCTTTTACGGTTTGTTTTTCTGCGCTCTGAAGTGGCTGAACCGAACTGACCATTTTCAAAACAAACGCCTCACGTTGAGTTCAACCGTGGAGTGACATACCCATAGTGCCCATAGGCCCATAGGGCGCATATGGGGCCGATGGGGACGTTTTTTCCGCTTCTGGCGACGGTGGCGGTGCCTGGGAGCGGTGGTACTTGATTGGATTTCTAAAATCTACTGGAGGCGAGCCAATCCGGAAGGAAAAAAATCCAATATGGCCGCGCCCGTTTGCGGTCGCTTGCTCGCTCGTGGTACAGTGTATTCGTGGTGCTGCCGGCCCCGCGGCCGCGACGTCGGTTCGAGCGTTTGCGCACTAATTGCTACTGCACTGTCTTCCCTCTTTATTTCCGATGTATGTATGTACGTAATGTGCATGGTTGTTGTTCTGCTTCGTTGTAGCATCTGTAGTAGCATGGCGAATGGTGGCGAGCGGCGCCGTAGCGGCTGCTATTTCGGCGCTCGCTCGAGAACCAAAAAGCGTATATAACTTTCTTCACATGACATTTTATTGAAGGAAACGTCAATTGCTGCACGTTTAGGCAACATTTGGTCCATAATATCAGTAATAACCACAAAAGAAAACGAAAAAGATTCGAAATACTGCTGTGGTAAACCACAGGTATTGTGCGTACATCGAGCACGCGTACAATATAAATAGGATACGGAAACGCATAATACAATCACATAAGCATGCTAAGCATATAAAGAAATGCTACATCAGCATAAATAAGTGAGCACATACAAATTGTACAGAATATGATTTACAGCATGACGCTAAACATTTCCGCGCATTGAAATATATAAAACAAGTTGTTCGAATGGTTGGTTCATACTGTGCAAAAGATAATGACGCAACGCAAGTCGAAGAAAACAGGGGTACAGGAAAAACATCTTTTCCTGTACTTCTTTCTTTTTCCCCTGCATTGTGTCATTGCCTTTTGCACACATACACACATATACTTTTGCATATATGTACACAGAAAGTGCACCGAACAGTCATACCCTTTCGCTCATGTGGACGAAAATCATATCAATCTTCTTAGCGAGAATGGGTCGTGTCACGTGCAGTTTCGGTTTTTGTTTTAAGCTGGTGCTTGGTAAGATTACATTGGGCAATTTTCAATTCAAAAGAAGTCCACAGTTGCTTCTCTATAAATAATTACAGCTCTCCAACCCTACGGAGAAGGTTCTTTGAACGGTCAAAGCCTCCTTGGCATGGTTCAGATGTGCTGAACAATTAAACTGGCACGCGCGAGTGTCATGCAAAGGAACAAGGAAAAAGGGGTAAAAGGGATCTTACCGTGGATCTTTTGTGATCCAACAATTTCGCACAAATGGAACGCACACATAGGTTTCTTGTAGAGCTCATTTAGTGCCTTTCCCGGCAGCCACGTGCGTCGTTAATGGTCGCTTCCGTGACGGAATGTCCGCATCAAGGAACTGCCATCGTAACGAAAACCGAGTGTATCAAAAAGTATGAAGTGTGCTCTGTTTATCAACATTGCACAACAAAGTACATACCATTTACTACGCGTGATCAACTCCATTTTGGTAATATTGTAATTGAACGATGGCTGAACTCGGCATCAATGCACACGTTTAATTGAACTTACATGCATCAAATTACATTATTGATTGAACAGTGCGCGTAAACTTTAGAGCTTAAGAGAGAAAAACATTTTTATTGATATGGAATAGGTGGAAGCGTACCCTCAGTGTTCAACGGCAGTTCAGAAAAAATAATCGGTCTTCATCCCCATCGTCCAAAGGGATGGAACATACCAGCTAGGGGATTGCTTTTTCACATTCGGTGTCTTGTCATGTTCAAGCAGGTCACTTGAACATGACCTGTGAAGATTTGCAAGAACTGTTTCTTCGCTTTGTGCAGTCTCTGACAGTGGCATGTCCAGGGGGCTGTTCTGACCCTACACCCCCACCCAAATTTTTACATTTTGTATGAGTATATATGCAACATATACACACACACACACATAAAGAGTTAAAGGCTCCCCCGCCCCCCCACCATCGCAGTAGTCTCCCACACAAGAGTAGTAGAACTTTCTTCTTTTAGGTGCAGAACAATGGTGTAATGTAACGTTTTGCTGTCCAGGCTTTTGCTGCCTACAAATGACTGTGAGAAGTAACGTCTGACAAAGCTTTAGAAGATGCGTGTATTTTGTAAATCTATCCTAACAAATTCGGTATGCCTTGTCCAAGTGCCACATTCGCCAACCTACAGCGGGCATATACAAGGCAGTGGTAGGTATTACTTTCCAAAACAATCGTATATACTTTCAGACGCAGCTTCAAGAGAGGATCAGTGCCACTGGCTCGTTTCTTCATCTACTGCATACGGCTTGGAGGCTACAGACTGTCAGCTTATGGTTCAGTAAAGGTTTTTGCTACAACCTCATTACATTACTTTCTATGTAACCACTTGTAACTGTGTCAACCACGATATACTTATCACGCTTCAAGCTTGGACCATCCTTATTTTTCATGTAGCAGCTTGCGTAAGAAGCACAATGGTTTTTGTCACTCGTTTACATTATAAGGCAATCACAATGAAGCATTTTACTTTGTGTATTCTTGCCTATGTAAACAACTCACTGGTTGGTATACTATTTGAAAAAAGTTCTTTGATCAAGTTATTCATGGGTGCTTTGAACTTTGCTAGCATTTTTAATAGGATTTTTCGTACCTGATCCCTCAATACGAGAAATGACAAATTGGGAATTTCATACCATGCATCGAGTGACCAAAGCCAAATGCAGTACGCATATCCGTGCTGCCTTGCAGTTAGTATTGGTGTCAACTTCCTGATTTATGAGCATTACTCGTGCGCTAAACTCCCGTCACGCACAAGTGCATGCCGTCGCAGGCAACCGGACAATGCGTGAAATAATTACATGTTGTAGGAATTCATGCTTCTTTATTGCTGAATTACAGGACAAACATTGCAGAGGGCTTTTGGAGGTCCTAATGCTGCAGATCTCTGGCCGGGTCTCGTCGTGGGCACTGCTGGCTATGCTGCTGAAAGTGGCACTTGGCTATCACTTCCTGGCACAATTCACAAGGCACAGGAGTGAACTTGCATTGTTCATCACAGTGCTTCTGGAGGTGTCGGAGTTTCAGCCGGTAGGGGCAGCCAAGTAGAAAATTCATGCACAGCACAGTTTTCTTAAGCAAGTAGCGTGAGTTCTCCACAACCTGGATGCCGGAATTCACGAGCGGCACACGGTGTATACGGGACAGACGGGGCGGCGGCTGTTGTCTCGGCAACGGTGGAAGGCGCGAGTGAGGAATCTGTGGCATCCCACGTGGCCGCACGGGAGTGGGATCACCCGGGCCGGAACCTTGGTGCAGATGAATCATACCCGAGATGCCGGGACGCGTGTCAAGAACGAGATCTTTCGTCTTGTCTTCAGGATGGGGCGGTCAAATCCTCTGAGAACGTAACATGGCCGGCTGGCGTTGAAGTCGGCACTGCTCCGCGCCTGGGAAGGGTGGAACTTGGTTGCCTCTTTCGGACGTCGGCCTTCACGTTCGTCGTCGTCACGTCGCTGCGATGACCCTGATTGAGCCATCACCAGAATGGCTTTGGGATGCCGAAGTCACGGCAAGGTGTCGTAGCTTTGCAGGCAGCGAATGTACCTGACATGGCGCCGCAATTGCTTCTG
Organism: Rhipicephalus sanguineus; assembly: GCF_013339695.2. Lineage (NCBI taxonomy): Eukaryota > Metazoa > Arthropoda > Arachnida > Ixodida > Ixodidae > Rhipicephalus > Rhipicephalus sanguineus. The sequence goes on from NC_051179.1 coordinate 68,255,269, forward strand.
CACGATATGAGCGCGGGTCTTGTACGAGGGAAAGGCGTTGTGTACGCGGCGGTTCCCACTTGGCTGTAACGTTGGGTGGTGGACAGGTATGATAGCGTCACGCGCTCCTCAACTGACTTTCGTGGAGATAAGGAAGTATAAGAGGTCACGGGGGTGCTGACCTGGCAGCTTCGAAAGAAGTGAAGGTGAAATTGCAAAGAACGGGGTGCTAAAAAAGCCGTGTAAAGGAGGCAGTTGTGACTCATACCGTTGCCTGTTTATTTCCTGTTTTGAATAGACAAAACTACCCCTGCCCGCCCCCCCTCCCCCTCGTGTAGATAGGAACCTTTCTTTCGACTTTACCAGAAGGGGACTAAGATAGGAGAGTGGGCTTTTTGGTGAGTCACATGAACTGCCATTAGCGCCGCGCAGGCATTGTTTGAGTTGGAATTTTCATATATAGTTACATTTGGAATGATAATTCTTTGGAAACCTCTCGTTTAGATATACAAATAGCAAGAAAAATTACGGACCACCAGCGTATTATCCGAGAGGGCTTTCTTATTTCAAGGATTACCCCGCATTGCCTGAAGGATTACAGGCGGGAAAAAAACAAGTATTCATTCGAACAGCACATTTGCTCTTCACACAGCCGGTTCCACTTCGCAATAGCTCTGACAAGGAATGAGATTGCAAACAAGTTCGTCCTGGCACGGTGCTCACGTATTTTAAAAGGATGGTCATTACGCTTAGAAACGTAATGTGGCTCTTTAAGATAGTTGTGGCCTCTAATTCCAGTCTTGTTATCATAAATGAGATATAAGAACTACAGTCTCAACTTTTCTCGTCGAGAAGAAAGCAGTTCCCATGCAGTTCAATTCGTGCTTCATTTCCGTACAACTTCATTCCGCCCATGCCGGCCCAGGACGAACCTAGCAGCACAATTTTCTATCTTTTCCAGTTTATCGATGAAATTTTTTTGCGCAGGGTCCCAGATAGCAGAGGCGTATTCCATGATCGGTCTAACACATGTGAAGTAGGCGTTTTTTATTTTTTTGAGGTTTGGCTGCGAGCATTTACTATGACGTCATCCACATGAGCAGACCATGAGCAATCAGATTATAACGTAACACCTAAGTACTTATATGTATACTATAGGTTCGTTTTTATAAGTAATATTTATCTGGTAAGCATTTGTAATCATTTTCACTTTCTCTTTTGTAAGAGAGATGTGGCCACACATCTTTGGGTATAAGTTCATCTTCCACGTGAACACAAAGTATTGATACATTCTGGATCCAAGAAACTCTTTTCCGAAACACGTGTTGCTTTTTCATTAGCACATTATTATTTGTTAAATGACTCATAATTGTGGTATATATTATGGCGCTCGACTGCTGACCCGAGGGTCGCGGGATCGAAACCCGGCCGCGGCGGCTGCATTTTCGATAGAGGCGAAAATGTTTGAGGCCCACCTAGATTTAGGTGCACGTTAAAGAACCCCAGGTGGTCGAAATTTCCGGAGCCCTCCACTACGGCGTCTCTCATAATCATATCTCGGTTTTGGGACGTTAAACCCCACATATTATTATTAATTGTGGTATATATATATATATATATATATATATATATATATACACAATATGCTCAATGATTTAGCATGAGATGTATGTTAAAGATATGGGCCTATAGTTCGCGACATCTCTTTTCGAACCCCCTTTATGAATGGGAACAACATGAGCTGTTTCCCAATCATCAGCCTGTAGGCCTTCGGTGCGAGATGCACTCTGTTCGACTCCCAGTGCCGCCGGGCAGAGACCGGTTTTTCGATTAAAGCCAGAGCCTTATACCGCCTTATGGAACGAAATATCTGGCGTGATCACGAAATGGTACAAAAATACAACAAACCAAGAAATACCGCGACTCGAGAGCTCTGCGTTCACATCGTGTTTCGGCGTTCATGTAAATTGCTGGTCAAGTAATTCGAGCCCATGCAGGAGGTACGACCTTTGATTGCCAGTGCGGCCGTAATTCATAATTATTCGTTCTGTCAGGTCAGTTCATTAGAATGCATACCATCATGGCACTTGCGCGGTAACATTGCCTGAAAATCGTCCATTCATCTAAAAAGAAAACTAAGTATTGAGCAGAGGCTGTTTGTACGGAAGAAGTGATGTGATGCGACGTCGAACAATTTTTGAATGTCTAATTAAGTAGCGTCCCGCTGCCTTCTTAACTTTCTTCGTTCAGTAGCGGCTTTGCGAAGACGATATAATAAATCGCGCTAAACTCTCACGCCTAAAAATGCTCTTCCAACTTATTCATAAACAGCTAAACATCGACAGCTCTCGGTTCATATCCATTTCGGAAACTAGACAGTCACGCCACAAACATCCATTAACTTTACAGGAATACCACTGCAACAGCAACTGCTTCAAGTATTCTTTCTTCCCACAATCAATAAGAGAATAGATTACCCGGCTGTATAACCAATAGTAATGACGAATACTTTTTTTTGACGTTGCTTGATAACCATATTCGTGCCACCCATAGCTAAATTGATGTTGTTTTTTTTCTCTCCTTACTTGTAAAAATTCTTGAGTGCCTTTTGATTATGATAATTATCAGTGTCATACGCAGTGAATTTTTTTTCATGTTTATTCGTGACATTTTTTGCATGTTATTGAAACGGTCCACTATGCACCAAATTTGAGTTCTAAATGTTTTTCACCACACTGCTTATGCTCCCATACAATCCATGTCATAGCGTAAGATTGTAGTCATACATTTTCACTTTTTCAATGTAAGTGTATCCCTTGTATCTTTTGGTTGCCCTCCTGCAATAGTCCCCATTGGGTCTGGCAGTATGTAAAAATAAATATCTCAAATACAAAAAGGTAAAGATAATAAGGCAGAGCTGACTGACTACCTGTGAAATTCGTAGTAATTTCGATCACTCGCATCGCCACGTGGTTGGAGAAGTGTTCCCGGCGGTATATCGGAATGCTACAAAACGAGCCTTTAAAATTCACCTTCTTTCGTACACTGGTCTGGGTAATTTGAACACGCTGCATTACTACCGTTGCGCGGTTTCTTTCGTCGACTATTTAGGTACCGCTCTAGCTCCGTTTTCTCGGGTTCCCGGAAAAAAACGTCCCCGGAATAAATGTCCCCGGAAGAAAGGTCCTCTGAATAAACGTCCCCGGAAAAAAAATAATGTCCCTGAAAAAATGTCCCCATTTGCATTGTCGGAAAAAAACGTCCCATACGGGGGCCCTCAAACGTTGCGCCTTTAAGTCGCCAAGTCCTTATTTCTCACTGCAAAAAAGAAAGATCCGCGCGAAGATTGCAGTTCAATGAAATTCAAGTTTACTGCTATGTGGAACACCTACTCGGCCACTGTTGATGGAGGACACAGGACGAACAATCATGCGGAGGCCTGGAACAGAAGGCTGGAAGCATCGCGCACCAGAGCCGCCCAACAATGTGGAGGGCCTCCCCTTACAAAACAGATTTAGACAGTCTATAGATGGCCTAAAAATGTGTTTAGTCTATAGGGTCTAAATGTATTTTTGTAAGGGTCTGACGACTTGCGGTCGGAGGAAGCCACCGTGACAATAAAAAAAAAAAAAGAAGACCCAGTCTGCAGTTGGTGCACCCCCACAGAAGAAGCGCAAATCAGCGGTCATGGCCATGCAGCAGCGTGTTCGCAACCTGTGTGAGGACTATACTGCCGGGACTACGAAAATTGTTAAGATTTCCTGGGCTATTTTAGATACGATTCGGTATTACCTTCATTCTTTTTCGAGCACAATGTGGCCGAAAATTTGCGAAGTTTCGAATAAAGAATGCAGTGTTTTGTCAAGTGAGTTCGCACAGGATTCGTTTTTCGGTAAATTTTTCACTTGGGGACTTTTTTTCCTAGAGCCATGCCAGCGGGGACGTTTCTTCCGGGGACGTTTATTCAGGGGACGTATCTTCCGGGGACGTATATTCCGGGGACGTTTTTTCCTACACCCGTTTTCTCGGCAAAAATTCGATTTATTGTCGTTTATGCCAACAGTAATATTCGCTGTAAACTAGCCCTAAATGCGTCTTGCAGCAAACGTGCTTGACTATACGATGTAGCCTTCCGTTGCAGACAGGCCGTGTTCTTAGGCAACTACTTTACAGATTTTTATATGACCCGAATTCTGAAAAAAATAAAACCCGCGAACAAAAAGTTATAATCATGGGGTTTCTGAATTGCGGTTTTCACGAAATCCGTAAATGGGCTGCCGTGCATGTCTGACATTGGGAAAAAAAAAGGTACGGGTAGTGGTTTGTGCTAAGGAAAACGCCGAAAGATTTGCAAGCCATTGCCTGCTACCTCTTCCCAGAACGATTCTTATAATCCTTTTTGAAATGTAGAGAAGGAGGCACCCCTTCTCACCGTGTCGAAACGTCGTTTTTAAGGTGACTATATTGTTACTTCCCGACGAGTGGACGTGTCTTCTTTTCATCCCTAAACAAAGAGCGAGTTTTTCCTGACCACCTGCTGACTCCTTCCTTACCACCAACCCGCCTTGCTCTTCAAACTAAGCTTCTTTCTTTTTTATCACCCATTCACCTGGCTGCCGGGCTCTTTTTCCGCACGGATACTCGGAACGAACCTCGTGTCGTGCATGTTTAAGTATAATTGACACCCTGGTATGTGCTGACGTTTTGTGGACGGCTAACATAGTTGAGTCACGTGGTACTGTCACGTGGACTGTCATGTAGTCACGTGTACTGTCACGTGGTACTCTGTGGGAGGGGTTTTGCGCCGTTCCCTGCTAGAAGGTCCGGAGACTCCTTGCAACAGTCACCATTGGGACGACACTCGAAGCCCACAGCGTCCATCTTCCGACCACCGAACACTCCACCACCACGATGCCCCTAAAGGATTCTTTGCGCCGCAAATCGGTAAGCAGTCCTCGTCATTTTGGTTTTCGTGTTTAATTAATTGCATTTTGCGTACGCCTAACTTCTCGCACATGCCTCGCTCTGACTGAACTAGGTTGCTATCAGAGATGGCGCATAGCTTTGTCGTTTTGAAAAATGGTCCTCGCCTTTCTCATTTACGCGCGCGATGTGGAGTTTAACAATGATTTGAAGAGGCTTAGTTGCACTTCATTACGAGGGAGGCACATCTTCTTGGCGATTGCCGTGTGCAATGACGCATTACTTCTCGTGGTAACTACTTGGCAAGCAAAAAAAGACGGAAAGTGTAATTCGTGGTTCCCCTCGGCATCTTTCTTTCATGCCGCATGTAGTGTTAGTGCGCTGTGTTTTTGTCTAGATGGTGCATATCCTTAAATTGTGCGTGCTTAAACAACTGTCGCCCTCAAGAGCGGTAAATCTTAAGAAACAATCGGTATCCGCTTTGCTTCGTTTATTATTTTTGTGTATTTGATGCAATTTTGCTACTTTTCTTCAAATAACTTTTACAACTCCCCTGCCCCGCACCCCTGTACATTAGGCTTCATTGAGTCCTGTAACTGGCGCTCAAATAAACAAAATAAATAGATCGATAAATAAGAAAATTCCTACTGGCAGCCAGTGAAATAAATGAAACGCAGCGGTTGGCACGTGGAGGAGTTTTCGCCTCCCGTCCGCAACGTGGTTCAATTCCAGAACTGCAAGGCAGGAACCGGTTCGTCGAAGCCGAAGAGAATTGGTTTTTTGAGATAAGAAAAATAGCCGCACGATGATTCGGGTAGTTAGAGGCGTGAAGTAGTGGCTTCGGTCAGCAGTGCATTTTTAGCGCGTCCCGCCTATTTAGGACAGCCCAAAGGGGATTATAGCGGCGCCAGGGATTACCTTTTCACAGAATCGAGTTCGCTGCAGCGGCTGTGGGTAGTACAACAGCTGGCCGGAGCATGGACGGCGGAGTTGCTAGCGGCGTTTGAAGAACAGATGTGGCACTCTTCTGTCTAAAGTAGCGAGTGGTTTTTATTTCATACCGGCACCCCTGTTGAGTTGCCGGTCGAAGCACCACAGAACCTTTTTCAAAAATTCCTGTGGGGTTGTCACGCTTCATTCTTGCCCGTCAACGGGCAAGAAACGGGCACACATTGTTAACAAGACACCTGTCGTTCGGGGGACGCACTTGAACGGGGAGTGGGAAAGGAGGAACGCTACCATACTGCCTAAAGTCCCTAGATATTTCTTTTTAGTGCCGACAACTGCCTCCTCTCCCGGCCCTCTCTCACGCGCAGCTGGCGTCAGCCGCCATTTTCTTCCTAACTTGGAAGATTTACAAAGCCACGTGCGTCTAAATACATTAGCCACGCATCTTTCAGCGGACAATATGCTAACGCGACGCGCCTTATGAGCGGGGGACGCGTTTCACCAGGCGCTGGAAAAAAGTAGGCAGAACATGCTACCGAAAACGAGCGTTAGCGAATGAGATTCGTCGGCGGCCCTCAATGGTTGTCGGTACTAAAGAAAGAACAGGGAAAAATCTAGGGACTTTAATACTGCCTTACCGTATTTGCGTACTTTATTCTCAGTAACTTGCCAAAACTAATGTTCACGATACGTCAAACAGGTTCTCTGCTCTGGTTACCTCAATTGACATGACGGCCACCGCGACTTCTTAATCTCATTATAGTAGTGTCAGTGCACCGGTGTCCTGCACTGACACACTCTGAGATGTCAGTGCAGGGGTGTCTCATTAGAGTGTCAGTGCGTTCTTTTGCGCTCCCCCCTCTTCTGTCGCCAGCCACCTGAGGGTGAGCACAAAGGAACGCGATGCGGCACCGGCACTAATCTGATGTCACAGTTTCTTGCTCCGCGCATTCGAGTAAGAATTCACGCAGCGTCTGAACCAGCTGGTAACCGAACATGGAAGCCACGGTGACGTCAAGTAACTCTAGTGGGACCTTTTGTCCGCCTGGACAAACAATACCCGCTCGGTGGGGAGGAGACAGCGGAATTCCGGGCCAGGTGTTGGGAAACATTGTCGCAGTTTGCTCCTACTGCGGCAACCATTGACAACCGCCTCGTGGGTCTGTTTGGTCGTAGCCATGACAGCCGCGATGTCAAAACTGAGCGACTATTGCTCCTTTTCTTTTTTCAATCGCCTAAGAGAATACATAGTTTTCACGTTACGTCACAGATATGTTCTCTGCGCTATACTCCGTTTCATACATCAGGTGCAACGCTGTGGAAGCTATGCAAGAAGTTCGATCAGCAAAATGTGCAAGTCCGCGCGTCTCGCGCTTGGGTTTCGCCGTTGTAAACGTGACTTTCCGCGATTGGATCCCGCTGCGCGCTACCGAACTAATCGCGGAGGGCCACGATACGAAAACAAAGAGGCGCTAAGTGATGCAAAGCAACCTTCTGACAACCGTATAAATAACTGGGGTTCGTTTATTTCTAAGGCGCGAAGCATATTCATTTCCTACTCAGTCCTAAAAACCAAATTAAAAATCACGTTACCGGTGGTTAAATTATCGAACTATTTCTTGGTGCGAACGCATCTCCTGCAAGGAGTCTCGTAGCCTCCGTAGCGTTGCACCTGATGTATAAAACGGAGTATAGGTACCTCAACATGGCGGCCACCATGGCTTTTTCTCTCATTAGTGTCAGTGCGGGGGAGGACGTACAGGCGTTCGGTCCCTGCCGTTCTTTCGTGCTCTCCCCGTTTTCGCAAGCCGCGCCAAGGAGGAACACAATGGAACGCGAGGGGGCACCGGCCTAATCTGATGTCACCGTTTTTCTCCGCGCGTTTCGAGAAAGAGATCACGCAGCATCTCCACAAGCTAGTACTCAAGATGGCTACCGCGGTGACGTCAGTGAAAACTATGTATAGGTGTTTGTGAGACACCACGTCCGAGGCATACGTAAGCTGAACTTGAAGAATTCTTTGTGAGGGGTGATTTTTTTTTTCGAACGTGGTGATCTGATTAGCTTTTTTTCTCTACATGTTAAACGACTGGGTGCGCAAACACAAACTTTTGACGCCGCCCGTATTCTTGAGATAACGACCTAACGAAAAAAGCTATTCTTGAGATAACGACCTAACGAAAAAAAAAGCTAAACCACATGCTCTGTAGTATACTGATGTTGAAAAGCAAAAAAAGAAGCAAGTTCGAACTAATTTTCAAGATGTTTGATGGAGCGTCGCTTGCTCTCTCGTAGACTACATAATTCTCATGCAGAAAGCCTTACCTCATGATACGTAAATTCAGCGCTATGACGCGAAAAAGTGAGCAAGATATCGGCACTGAACACAATCTTGCCTGCTTTAGTGTCGACTCCTGCAAGTTATAAGAAGTTCCCACATAATGCACATTACTTTAAAGGAATCGTTTACACTGGCCCCTGGAAGCGTGGGTTGATGCCTCAATTTTCACTAGACGACCTCGGAACGAAGGGTTCATTTTTATATTGTGCAGTTAAGGCGGCGGTACCACTCCGGCGGCACCCGCTCCGCTTTTTAGCCATTGTTTACTGGCGCACTGTGCTTGCTCTGCTCAGTGGACGAATACGAGTTGTATTGCATTAGAAAGTTTACGTTCTACGCTTTCTAATGACAGCTAGTACTGTCACCTGGTCTAGAGCGTTATTTCATGTCAATGGAAAGAGTGGTGAGCAAAAAACAGTGTTCTTGCTGTACAAGCCTCCGTTGTACTGCCAATGCGGCAAAACTGTTCAATGTAACAGATAATGAAATTTGCTGAGCCTTTTAATGAGCGTTATGCAGGTTTCTATGAAAGAGATATTGTCAGTAAGCAGTTTAGAAATTGAAGCAGGCTGCAACAAATATGGGCAAAACAACGAAAGTTTTTGAGTAACATAACATTTCTTCTGTTCAGTGTAGAAACATCAATATGAATGGGTTTCTAGGCTACACTGTACTTTGTCTACGCGAAGTTGTTTGTGTTCTCATGAAACAGTTCATAAATTATCTACTTCAGTCGTCGGCAATTTATGGCTTATTGGTCAGGCATTACCGACGAAGGGGACAAAACTGTCCAAGCATACACTCTGCAATCTTCAATATTCAAGCAGGAAGCCTTTCTCTGGGTTTCTATAAGAGGAAATTGTCGTAAGGTAATTAGAAAATTTGCAGGACACCCGTGAATTTAGCTACTTTTTCTGCTTCAGGTTCGTGCAAATTTACTTTTTGTTCTTCTAAAGGCTAATTCAGAGTATTGCACATTAGCAGGACCACGTAGTGTCTTGTAATTACCAGCACTCGGTACTTTGCAAAGAAGTGCTTGAAACAAAAAATTTTCAAGAAATAATAAATCTCGCAAACATTTTTGATGGCGGCGCCATCTGTGACAAAAAATATATTAAGTTGTTTCATGTCAGTTCTGAGGTTCGTCAAAAGTGGCGCCTCTCAACATTACTAAGCCACCAAAACACGGATGGGTTATTTCTCCAGATTTTAGCGCAGTGGCTAAATCTAGTCGACTCGTCTTCAATGCACAATGTAACCCCATAAGGCTGCTGGACCCTCTTGCAGTTAGAGAAAGGGGGAAACGAACATTTGCAACATCTCAAAGGCGCTTATCGCAACAGCTGCACCCCTGAAAAGGACAGATTAGTTGCAACAGGTGCAGGCTCTTCGCCACCGCCTGCTGCGACAGTGAAGAGCATATTTTCCTCCCTTTTTTCGAAACATGACTGAGTGGCGTCGTCTGGTGGCTCAGAATGAACTACTCGCAAGATGGCGACCGTAGAACAGCCACCTTAAGCTTTCGTTAGGCCGTGCGGAGTCACCAGAGAGCTCTCAGCATCACTTTCCCGCGGCCCTATTTTCTAGCGGATTGCTCGGCCTACGAGCTCTCTCTCCATCCTCATCTTCTGCTCGCTCCCAGAATGCGTTCGCCTATTTGTCCTTCGTTGGATGCAATAACTGATGGCCGAGGAGAACGAGTACAGAGAGAAAAATTCGTGCGAGGCGGGATTCGAACCCGTGTACCCACGATCCGCTGGCGAGCGTCGTGGACCACTCGGCTACTGAGGCACGCTAGCATAGAATAGCCTTTATAGTATAGCCCGGGGTGGTAAAGGGAGGTGAAGGTGAGGATTAGGGGAAAGAGTAAAACGTAGCATAGAAAGAGAGAGAAATAAAAGGAAAGAAATATAGAAAGAGCGAGAACCGAAATACATTGACCGACAAAGAAATTAAAGAACAGAGAAAGAAAGAGAAAAATTAGAGAAACAAATAGGACCGCTTCGCTCCTCACTTCCTTCAGGACTGGCACCGACTAGTGCGAAGCTATGCCTTAATTTTTTTTTCTACATTCATGCTTGATTCTGCGTGGTGAAGACAGAAAGCGATGCAGGCAGTTTCGTCCGCACTTCAGAATTTTATTAAACGCTAGTACAGATTAAAAACGGTCAAGAGGCCACACCTCTTTCGTTCTCGTGAAAAAAAAAACTATGGACAACTGACACTTCTTGGTTTGATGCAGAGCAGAACCAAACATCGCACGATACTTCCTTGGAAATCCTGTGACTTTACAGCACTAAGCCCAAGGAATATGAAACCGTCGTTGATAGAGCCGAAAGGATGTGCAATTCGCTAAGCAAGAGACATGAAAAAAGGCAGCCGCCCGTCAACTACCTCGCCAAGAAGTGGGCACTTTTCTTTAGTTGGGATTTGCAACAAAAGCGCGTGAAACCTGCTGGTGACCCAAACGTAAGGGCAGAGCAGCGTCTGTAGTATCTTACGTAATACATGCGAACGCGGAATTTTACGCGCCATCTGCGAAAGGCAAGTCTCAAAAGCCTAATCCCAAACGGAAACGCATCTCCAGTGCGTCCTCGAAACGTTCACGTGAGGACATTGTGACGTCCTGAGAACATGCTCAACTAGTCCTGATGGAGTCCAACCAAGGGTCCTAGTGTCTAGCCTCAGCATGTCTTTTGAACATCCACATACTACCGAACTGTCCACACATACTTATCGAAGTGTTCATTGACATGACAAAATTGTAAATATCATGACACAACTCTCTCATGAATCTATCTAAATGTAGTTACGCATTATTGACATAATAGGTAGGATTACGTATTCTAATAGCTTAGGTGTTACAATTTAGAGCACACGTTGCCCTTTTGAGCAACGTGTTAACACTGACACTTTAACAAGCACATGTTGGGCGACAGTAAAATACAAAAATGCTGCAGTTTTTCAAGGTTGGGGAAAATTTTGAGAACAGATTATGAGAGACCAAGTTTCCAGATAGAAGCACTGTCAGCTCTTCTTACTTTTAGTTGGATTTCCGGTTGAAATTTGGCTTTTGAAGTGTAGCAACTTCTGGGGCATGAACAGAGAGCTTGTATGTTCCAGCTCCCATCATGAAGAGTCATTACTAAAGGGTATTTGTAGATCTAGTGGCCCAGCATTATGGTATGTGTTATCGCATCTGTGTAAGCTATCTGCAGAAAGCTGAGAACACATTTTTTCAGCATGGTCAGTGGCGGCTGAGGCAGTGACATCTCGTCTTCATCACTGTAGTTCCACCTCTTCTTTTTTCGTTTTCCCCTGCCCTGGTCGTCAGCATTTTCACTAGCAGATCTGTTTTCAGCTTTCCGGGAACCCTGCAGTGCATCACCATATTTGTCTGAAACAATCTCGTATTGAATTCACGAACAGATCTGTTTTCAGCTTTTCTGAGACCCTGCAGGCCCGGGCATCGTCATATTTGCCTGAAACAATCTCTTATTGAATACCTGTAGGAGAAGCCCGCTACCCGCTCCTGCAGGGCGTCCTGCAGGACATAAGGTTTTTCCAATCCAATCTCGTATTGACACAAGCATCTTGTGCAGGCAACCTTATGGTGTTGATTTACATTTACAAAACAATACTGTGCAAGTTGACATGTACACAACTCTAAGGGATTCTTCTGCCTTCCACAGGTTACAAATTTTGTTTTAGCCACACAATATGCTACTGCAGGATGAGTGGTTTACTTTCTTAAAGGGGCCATGACACGGTCGCCCAAAGATTTGTGGTTTTCAGTGAAAATTAGAAGTAGAGGGTCTATTATGCCTATAAATTTCAAAAGTGGGCCGTAAAAGAATATTTCAGTGCAAAACAAGCCCTAGAAGTCACCGGCTGTAAACTCCGCCCACCGCCGGCGTCCGCCATTTTGTCATGGCGCGTGTGACGTCATGTGCAGCACGGAACGGAGCCGTCGTCTTCTACTGAAGTTTGAGCCGCTGCAAATCCTTTGATTTCAGTGGCAAGCTGAACAAAGCTAAAATATCTCGATATCACGTGCAGCTGACCGCGGAACAATATCGTTCGCCGCAATGCAGACGCTTGTACAGCTAGCTGCTTGTTACGTCACGGCTCGCGAGTGCACCAGAGTTGCCTGACTCTCGGACCGCTCGCGTGTTTATAAAAATATTCGATTATAAATTAGGTGCTCGACCAAACGCGCTAAAATTTCGCCAGCTTATTTGTGAATGCACAAGGATTAATCCGCATAACAGATTATGGTCTAAAATTGGGTGTCATGGCCCCTTTAAACATATGTGACTATAAAAAGGGACACCTGAAAGAGGGCAAAGATTTTTATAAAGTACAATGCAAGTCTGTGCTTGCAATAACTCCCTTAAGAGAAGCAGTATGAACGAAATACTTTCGCACCTCACATGCTTAAATGTCAAAAATTAGGAAACAAGGTTTGCATGAAGAGCACAACTTTTTTGTTAGTCAGAAGCACACAGGTACAAGGAAGCCAGATAAAATATTTAGTGCGTAATTCAAACGTAGATATAATAATGTAAAAGAATATTAGACATAGACAAAAATATTACGTGCCCATTTTTGTCTGCTCTAATTTTCCTTTAACGTGTGATTCCTGTATGTCAATGAACACAATTTTCTCTACACACACTAATGCTTGAGTGTTTGTTTCACACAACCAATAACTTAACAGAGAAAGAAAATATATACGTGAGACATTAAATAAGCGTTAACATGCAAACACTAATTTCCAGACTGCTTTTCAAGGCATGCAAAAATTTGAATGCTATCAGTTTTAAAAAGAATAACATGACTTCAACTAAACTCTACTTATCACAGCTTAATGTTCTTGCACAGCAAATAAACTCCTCTGACCTTAAGTGTTTTAGCACAAAATATAAGTACGTTACTAACACTAACGGGATAATGAATATGATGACAATGTCACTTCTAAAAGCAACATATTGGAATGCTGCATTGAATCAAAATGCTCAATTATATTGCAAAGATCAGCAATGTTCTACTTCGCTGCTGGCTTTAAGGCATTCATAGCAACATTGTATTTATGGATGCATACAAGCTGGTCCTTTTCTTTTGACAAGAATGTTCAGCAGCAGCAACGCTCCTAATCTGTTGCTAAAGGCAGCATCGTTAGATGTCATAATTAGTGTGGGAATTCACACTAGTGTGCTTATAATTTGTGCTGAAGCTTTCAAGTTGGACCTAAAACAAAACAGCTGTAACAGTATGCTAAACGCGCTTGAGAAGCAGCATAATCTTCAAGACAGTGAATGATGCTTCATTTGCAAGGGCGAAATTGAACCTTCACTCAACTTGATCTGAAGCTTTATCGCGACCTACTCTGCGGTTATCATAAACGGGGGGCGTAACACAACAGAATTTCAACATTGTGATGTGCTCGTAGAACTGATTATTTGCAGATTAGGGGGTATATTAAATTTATTATTTCATATACATTATGAACTTGCAGAAAATTTTCATTACGACTTTGCACATCAAATATGCCCAATCATGACACAATGTGAGGTACTTTTAGAACCAACTGCTTGCAAATTAATGAAATATATTACATTTGTTGATTTAGTTAAATGGGGAATCAGCCAGAAAATTTGATCATGACTGCACATCAACTAGATAAAATAATAAGCATTACCGAACGCATTGACGTCTTTAAAAGGAAGTCACTTCCAATCATTTCCTGGAATTTCCTGGGCCCCCCTCCCAAAATTTTGGTGAATTATGTGTTTTCACCAAAAATAAATAATAAAAATAGCGGTTTTTCTCAAAAAGTCAAGGTTTTCAGTAAGTACCCCCCCCCCCCCCCCCCACCGAAAAAATTTCCTGGCTACGGGCCTGCAGCAAACTGTAGTGCTACTGTTGCAGTAGCAAAATACAGCAAACAGTAGTGCTCATGTAATAGTAGAAAAATACAGCTAGCGCAAAGGAATAGCATGCGAAAATGGGAAAATACAACTAGCGCAAAACCTTAGCATGTAATAGTGGAAAAATAATAATTTCCTTCTTGAACAACACTTTCAGACATTTTTCAAGTATGCTCTGAACTGACCGAGAGCGCAAACCAGAAAGCTGTGAAACAATGCAAATACCAGGCATTGTTGACTGGCAAGGCCTTGCATAAAAGTCCCTTTTTTTCTTGTAAGAACTGTTTACCTATCGCAGAGGGTGCGGTGCACCTGACTGGTCATAAACAAAGTTATTGACAAGAATAATTGTTCCATCATTTAAGGTGCGACAGCTGTTGCTCTTGTCAGCTGCAAGTCCCTGGAAGTCTTAGCTTGTGGCAAACTATCAATATTGAAGCAAAGGCCGAGCTCGTCAGGCAAGTGTGTACAGTCCAGCAGAGTTTGCCGCAGTCCTGCCCCAAGGCCAAAATGGAGAACCTTCCCTCCTGCCAGCTCTCTAATGTTAAGCACCCTACCTGGAGTTTGCAAAAGTGTTCTTGCAGATGACGGTAGTGACAAGGAACGAGTGTGGCTCCGTAAAACTGTCATCAGTGACGTGACCGCGGCATGCGAGCACCGCAACCCAGCCGCCCGCGCTTGTAATCTTTGTCGAAAGTTACACACATCGTTTTTGTCGTCGTCAGAGGCAACGCCTCGACTTACACGGCATTCGGTAATCTGCGCTGTGCAGATCACTGCTGAGTCGGCGTTGGTCGTGCTGCAACGAAAAGGCTAGTGGCAGCAAGAAGTTCATGTCGCCATCGCGCGAGCCACCGCTGTTCGGACCACTTACTATATCGGCAACACGCTGATACACCACGTGTTCATCATCATTAACCAAACCGGTGGAATTGCCACTAAGCTCAGGACCATGTGTCATCTGTTTATTGGGCCTAGTCTCTTCAACATGATGCAGCACGCGACGTCTAGAATTGGTGTCGCACAGAGAACATACCATCTCTGTGGTGTCTGTCGCACTGGGCGCTACACGCCGGCTGTGCGAGGTCATTCTTTACGCTCGCAAGCTGAGCACACGACTCGGCGTTTTCGCTCGCGGCGAAATTGTCGTTCGCTGCCTTCCGCCATCACGAGCGCATTAAGTAACACCGGCGTCAAGAAAGTGGATGGATGGAACTCGCCAGTATTCATGCCTGGATGCGCCATCGCATGTGTAGCCTCTTCGTTTGCCGCCATGGTCCCCTATGAAGTGAAGGAAGAAAACGGAACGTGGAGGCTGCTGGGGACGCTAAGGGGCCGCCAGCCTTTTTTTTTTTCAGTCACGCTGGGAACCAGGCAGGCAAGTGTCAATTCAGGGTGGGGGGATGGGGGGCACGTGTCTGGTGTGCCACCCCTGGCTACGCCACTGTTGTGCGGGTGTTGTACGCCACTGTGCGGCTGCAAACACGCTGTTTCTTTCTCCAAGAAAAATATCCTCGTAATATGACAATGAGATGTACTCTGAATGATCGAAATGTCTCTCCCATTCATACTGTTCATGTATGTGTATTTCCTAAGCGCGTTAACGGAGCGAGCGACCAAAATCACAAACGTTTTTAGGCCCATATACAGCCAACGTTACACACTGCCATTGTCATTGACCGCATCATCTCCTACACATCAAATACCTTTTGGCGCTCTTTGGCCATCATTGGCCCATGCGCCACAAGCCAACACATATCATGATCAGAATCAGCAGCAAGCTGCTGTACTACATGCGGAGTAACAGGAATGTGCGGAAGCCCCGCCTCCACAGCCTTCGATCCCCTGCCAAGGTGAGCTGTCCCCGAGTATAATATCGCATATACTCCGCTCAATTCTCAGTGCCACCGAGCACCCATGGTTCTTCTACAGCGGTATTCACACGGCCGAGATCTCCGAGTGAGATAGCGGCAAAGTATAATAACGTCAGCTGGCTGAGAGAATTCCCAGTCCCCCGCTCACACGGACGAGGCAGACGAAGAGGGAGGCCGTATCTGCTCGGGAGCATATGCAGTAACTCTAGGAGGCCATTGCTACCAGACTACTCTGGTGGCTACGTACGAGACCAAAAAGCCACCTAAACATCGCCAGCAGTGTAAGCACGTTTCATGGTGGCTATACCCTGTGCTGCCGAGCAAAAATAGCGCCTTGCTGTACCCAGAAATTCTCTAGTCAAGTTGTCAAGGAGCAGATGAAACTTTAAGGCCTTGTTGAGTTACCTCGCGAGTGTTCACTTAAAAGTGACAGAGATTGCAAAAAAAAAAAAACTTCCAACAGTCTCAATTACTACGTCATTGTGTACTCTGCGGTCATTTTGGATGAACCGCGTGGCCCACCAGTGGTGTTCCGATGTAAAAGAGTACGTCAATGTGGTAATACTCAGTGTGCTCCACAATGAGGGATTTGACTTGGTAAACTTCACCGCTGCACAGTGACGTAACGCGAAGAAAAGTAAACATCATGCTGTGAACCGCACTGCCGTTCGTTGCCGGAGAAAGAATCACCGCATTGCTGCAAGTGCGCAAAGTGTTAACCTGATCCGATACGCACGTTTCACAAGAAGGGGTTGATGAAAAATTAATATTGGGTAAACTTTCACGGCTTCGACGCAGCTTTTAAATTAAGCTTTCGGGCATATTAAATGGTCCTAAGCCACTGCAGTTCAAGGACGAGGGAGTTGTTTCTTTCTCGCGTTCACTACCCTTCCTCTCCTCCTCGCCTGTTATTTCTTCGTAAAACACGTGGACAATGTCAGCACTAAGTGGTGAGCCTATCAGGATTTTGCGTTTTCCGGCTGCGCGCTTGCTCAGTCGAAAAATCAAAACGTCATGGCTACGAGCGGCGCTTATTAACACTGCCAGGTTTAAATGCGCAGATATGCCGATAAAGTGGGCGGGAGGATGACTACCGCCGTAGCTCTATTGGTAGAGCATCGGACGCGTTATTCGAAGGTTGCAGGTTCGGTCTCTGCCGGCGGCACTTTAAACAATTACTACAACTAACATCCCCTATACTTTCTTTGGCTTGGTTGTCTGTTAGTTCTCATTAAAATTATGTCTAGCAAATAAAAAAAACGAGCCTTTAAATCTCCCCTCCTTTCGTTCCTACTACGAAGTACCTCATAAGATTGTAGTTTCGATGAGTAGACCTAAGACATTGAAAAAAATAGTCTTCACTGTAGCTACCATTTTTTTTTCTTTCCGTCCGTAGAAGCGGAAGCAGCAGAAGCCTGATGAGACCGAAGAGCCGGAACAAACGCCGGTGGTTGTGTCTGCTCTGGTCAGTGATGTCGAGCCGACTGAGCAAGCAGAGAGCCTCTTTCAGTGGAGTGACGATGAGCTTGTGCCCACCATGAAGAAGAAACCCGAAAAACTCGTCAAGCCTTCATGGAGGGACAGGATCCGTGAGAGCTTGCAGATGAGGTATGTCTGTACTGTATTACCCGTGGGAAAATAGGCAGGCACTGCATAGCGTGTATGGTACTTTCTCTCTGATCTTGGATGCTACTCAACGCTGGTTGCGGTATTTATACCATTCTAGGGAAGTCTAACACAGTAGGACAACCTTTTAACGTGTAAACGTTCTGTGACCATGTTTCCAAGTAAAAGCGTGTGCAGGATATGTGCGTTTGTAACAGCGTAACAGAAAAGTATCTGGTCAGAAAGGAAAGTATGCCACTGCAGTCACCGTAACAAGTAAACACAGGTCGCAGTTGAAAGCAGGGCAGCAGCGGCGTAGCAAGGGGAGGGGGGGAGACGTGTTAGGGGGTTCAATCCCCCCCCCCCCCGATTTTCTTCAATTTTGCATATGCATATTATATACACGCAAACTTAGAAACACGCGCACGAACACACATAAAGTATAGTTGAACCCCCGCCCCCCCTTCCGAAAACAACTCTGGCTGCGCTACCGCAGGCAACCTTACTAGACCTATAGTCTAGTAACGTTGACTGCAGGGCAGTATGCAGTTGCCGGGACATGTAGCTATACTATAGAGCGTAAATGTCATCTTTAAATGATGTCCACTGTGGACCGATGTCGCGTTGTATTGGTTAAATAATCGAATGACGAATATTTCCTATGCAATTCTGAGTTTCACAGTGGGGCGCTTCTCCATAAGCATTTTTTTTTCATTTTATTGAAAGCGCCACAATTTCCGAGAACCTTGCTCATTAATGTAGCATCTATAGGCAACGTTACGAAGTATGATGAGTGATATAAGTATTCAGGAGTGTGGGACGCATGAGCTGTATATGCCGTGCAAGTGGATCGTTGTTTTTTTTTTCCTTGTGCGGTTTGTGCACGATGTTGTGTTTGTTGGTAAGCGTGATTCTACGGTGCTGTTGACTGGGGAACAAAAACAAGAGGCTGAAATACAGGTTGGCGCTTTTTTTCTAAACCCAAAATGACGTGCGCGCCTTGCGGGGTGGTCCATCCTATCATATCGACGCTTTGACACGCTGCACAGCAAATGGCGCTAATTCAAGTTTCAGGAACAGTTTCACTTGTCGTGAATTACAGCCAGTGCGTCGAATCGCCATCCTCTTTATTTCAGAAGAATTAAAAGCGTCATTATGAGTGAAACTTACAGGAAAAGCGTGATGATAGTGGTCCACCCACGAGAATGGTGAGCTCGTTAGGAGGACGTGTTAATCGAATATATATAGTAGTCTGTTAATTGTTATATCAGTCTGTTCATTGTACAATTACGGCAGCATATAGGTAATTAGTGGCATGGACACGATTAGCTTATTAGATCTATGTACAGTACGGTCCACTGTTAAAGGGAACACTCCAATGAGCCCCTTTCATTTTGCTGGCCCTCTAACAGCAAGTGGACAGGGAAACATTGGTCATGCACTGCGCGAGTCTGTCAAAAAGAGGCAGAACTGTCAACCACCAGTAGTCTTGTGCAAATCTAAGCGACTATGTTTTTGCAAGAGAGCGAAATGCAAAGATGCCCTGCACGCAAGTGCTCCCCTTAACAGCGGACCCGCCTGTACACCCGTCAGCAAACGTTTACCGGGCACTGGCCCAACTACAAATGCGAATTTCTGCTCTCGGGTTTGCGCAACGCTTCTACTCGAGCTGGTGACTGCATCAGTTGAATTACAGGCTGGTGTAATTATTAGGATTTCATGTTCCCTGATAAAGCGAAAATATAGCTTTTTCGAAAATTCCGCGTCCCGTAAACTTTTGCTGACGGGTGTACATTATTAAAAAAACATGCCCTGGAACTTGCGGGCGAATGTTGTCAGTACGGACTTCATAACTCCGCCAACTAAAGTAAAAAAAATAAGATATACAAAATGAAAAACATGTAAGAATTTTTGAAAACGATAATTGGTAGACGACTTAGTCACTAGAGTAAGACTGAGTGTAGGCTGTGTTGTTCTAATATAGCGAAGAGCCAATTTAAAATACCTAATATTTGCGGTAATAGTGTTGCTATGGCTATTATATGGCTGGTATGATTGTACGTAAGTGACTAGGCAGCTGAATTCGGCCACAAATTGTCGTTTCTCATCTTGTACATATCCTGCTGCAGAAACTGAATGGAAGAGACCTGGAAATACTTTATTTTTTGGAATAAAGTAGTAACCACGAATCCAACATTAGGCCATTTCTGTCCTATTCTAACTTGCTTAGTTAGTGTGGAAAAAATGAGGTTTATATAACCTCGGCTACTCCATGTCTATACGTTCTGCAGCGTAGAAAGAAAAGGAGTGGTTACCCAAAAACAAAAATGAACAAGTAAAGAAAGCCATGTCGCGAACTGAAACAAATAAAAAAAGATAAACGCGACAATGAACAGTTCGCTTGCAGAAGTGCACTTTGCAATAGAACTTCAGGACCACTTCTTCTTAGGAGAGTTGGTGTTTATTATTACGCGCTGTGACGCTGAAATGAGATTGTTGACTGTTTGAGGGTGGTGACACGTGTCTTGCCTGACTGGCCCCTAGTTTTCTACGCGTCTGCGCATGCACGTGTATGTGTATATATAGGAAGCCTTCCTTCTGAATAAACAGTTGCCAGTGTAGCGCCCGTCTTTCTTTGATCTCCTTGTTCCCTTTCGCTTCTTTTTTTTTTTCGAACTTTGCTCTACTACACTGTTTTCCAATAGAACGTTCGCAGAGTTACTTCACAAATGTTGGACCCTTGCTTTTTTCCTCTCATTCCCTCTCCCGGCAGTTCTGGATCAGCCGACGTAGCACAGAGTGCCAGCGACAACACGGACGGCCAGCAGCCCAGCACGTCGTACCAGGTCTCCGGTGTCACCTTCACCAGAGACGTGTCGCCGCCCGAGGCGTTACAGTTTCAGCGACGCATCAAGCAGAGGCGCATGCTGTTGAAAGCGGCGCTTGCTAGGAGAAGAGAGCTGGAAGAGATGAGAGCCGCCGAGCCGGATCCGCCATTTTCCTTCTCCTTGTGAGTTGTCTCCTCGGCTTTATTCGAATCGATTTCCAGATGATGTCCATCGAACTGTGCAAGGAAAAAAGTCACGCTTCCTTAAGCACTTGCCAACGACGATTCGAAGGCAAAAGTAATCTTTTTTTTTCCTTCTCATTCGACTGTATTGATTACCCTCCCTCCTCCTGAAAGCTCTCTGCACCCGACGTGGCTGTGCATGGCCTCCGGGATCGGAGCCACTGCACAACCACGTTGTGCACAGGTATTGGAAGCTTTCTGCGACTCACGCGGTTCAGCACCTCCGAAATCGGTCCACCTTTGACCACGCAACGACGTATTGCGATGACACCTTCTGTGACATCCATGCGATGTCAAATTCTGGCGTCCTGTGACGTCATTACATTGTTTTTTTTTCGCATCACTCATTCATGCTGACGGTAACTATTCGCGTTTGATGAGACATGTAAGGCTTTCGCCCTAAGAAGATACTGTAGACAGATCACTCGATTGCATTAAGACGATGTCGCATTTTTAAGATTATTTTTAAAGTATTTGCCGCCGCATCGAACCTTGAATTATGCAACTGTGTTCGTTTCTTACATCTGTCATTTTGTCTCTTTTCTTACATTTCATTTCTTTGTTTTGTTTGTTACTTTCATGTCTTGCTCGTCATAAATGATCGGGCATTACGTCCGGGTGTTATGAAGTGTGAGTGGAGGCTGCCTTGGAAGGTGTCATATTCAAAACGTTTGGTTTCCAACACAGTCATTGGTTTGAGTTCGTATGGAAAAACAATATTGGTGTTTATAACCGAGCAAGAAAAACGTTAGCAATATTTTTGCCAACTTTGTGCAGTGATAACAAGTGCGGGTAGTGTGCAAGAGAATACGGCAGTCAGTCACATGACATAATGAGCCGATGTGATAGAATTTTAATGCCTTCGAGATCAGCCCATGTCTTTGGTCGGTAATCATGATACCCCTTAGCAGAGAGTGGGTAGTAGAGACCAGAAAAGGCATTATCTGCGAAAGAAAAAGAAAACCTGATACGTAAGATGCTTAAAGAGTCGGTATTACAATCCTCGCCCCCTCTACTTCAGTGAAGCAGACTTATAGTGAGCAAGTCAAACTTTTAAAAAACTATAACTTTCAGACATATCAGCACGATTAGAGTATAAGAACAGTACTCACTAGAGCAACTAAGGCATTTCAACATGATATAGTATATATTGAATGACATATCACATTACATTAAATTAAAACGCAGAGATTAAAATTAAGAGGAACCAATTTACTAACATTGCGTTAAGGACACCTTAGTCGAAATCAAGAAGAACAAGAGAAAGACGGAAGGACAGAACAGTTAGCCAGTTCTCAGATCGGCTGGCTACCCTGTGTTGGGGAAAGGGGGGAAGAGGAGGCATGGGCATGGGGCAGGGCATGTAGCTCGTAGGCAAGATACACCTCTGGTCATTGAGAGTAACTGACTGGATTACAAGAGAAGGCAAACGCGCGAGTTGAAGACAGAAAGTTAGGTGGGCAAACGAGATAAAGAAGTTGGCCGGTATAACGTGGCCCCAGCAAGCACAGGATGGGGTTGATTGGCGGCACATGGGAGAGGCCTTTGCCCTGCAGTGGGCATAGTCAGGCTGATGAGGCTTTACTAACACAAGAGAAGTCTAAAGTGGCCTAAACGTCTCGTTTAGATTGCAGGGTCCGCCAACCTGCCATGTTTCTGGTTTTAGTTAAATTACTAGCTGTTTTAGGGCGTCATGTAGGGAGCGTTTTAGCAAAAGTGATAATTTTGAAATCATTTCATTATTCGACATTATTGAAATGTGACCGCCCTGTTACCATGCCTATTTTCCCTTTGATTCGGTGCATCTTTAAACGGTGCAGTTCAGTTTCTCTCTCCCCAGCTCTCCAATACCGTTACAGTAACATTATAGTGACTGTACCACTTTCCTGACATGTTTATATATTCAACGAAATACAGCCCTTAATAGTATCTAACTGTCAGATAGTTGAGCTAGTTTCTATGCTTTGACCGTTAAAAAAAATGAGGCGTAGGGACATGGACGCCAGAGCAGAGAACTAGACAATACTAACGCGGCGTTTGTGTTCTTTGAGTCTTTGCTGCAGTCTCCGTGTACCTACGCTTTAATTTTTTATGGGGAACAGACTCGAGCTTTATTCTCACCTGTCTCCTTCATTTCAATCCTGATGCATCATTTTTATTTCAGCGTCCGTGACACTCTTCTCAAGTATGGTAAGTGCATGCTTCATACAATCACTTGAGTTTAGGCGTAGTGCATCGTGCTAACGTAAACAAGTGCAATAGGAAGCAAAGTATAATTGTGCCGTATTCGAAAGTATAGACGCCGCCTGTTATGATAGAGATTGAATTTTAACCGATCATATGGAGTAAGACTCAACAGTTGCGAAGGTGCTTTCTTCCCTAGTCATCTTCGTGGCTGTAGGTACTCGCAGCCGTTCCCGACTGTTCGCTAATTATCCGAACGTCCTTAATTAACCTACCGATTACTACGTTCAAAGGCCCGCGTTCCAGCGCCAGTATGCTTTTAGGTCTCCTTAAGAGGCTACATTATTTCGTGCCGATATTTAATACATCTTTACAGCAAGCATTTGCAATCACGTCTTGTCTACTTTTATGTCGTTCACCTCCAGAAAAGAATGCTCCAGTCAGAGCATTCTCAGAGTAGTCAGAGTAACGGCATGTCGTGCTCCTTGCTATGGTACATATCTCTTATCACTGTTTTGCATTTTTTTTATCACCGTCCTTATTGCAAACAGAGCGGGTGGATGACTGGCTGAAGGACGTGCACTACGGCTACCTCAAGCTGGCACGCTGGAAGAAGCCATACCACACGGGAGGGTTCCTCGCGGTGAGTGACGCCAAAAGAGACGTACCTCACTAATCTTATCACTAAGGCAGTGTACCGGTAAAAGCGTCATCGCGTTTGCGGTGGATGTCTGTTTGTGCACGAACGTAATTGCGTGTGTTCAGCAGGGCCGTAACTAGGGGGGGGGGGGGTTGAGGGGGTCCTGACACCCCCCGAAATGTTTTCATGGTTTAACTTTTCGGGTGACACTAAAATACTTGCACGCTTTCACAGCGACCACCAGTTGCCAAAGTTAGCCGTTCTACTCACAAACACCCCCCGAAAAAAATTCCTGGGTACGACCCTGCGTGTGTTTTTTCGGTCGAGGCTGCTTCAATGAAATGAATGGCTGTTGCTTGTAAGATTTCTTTCTGTCGCATGATTCGATAGACGCCTAAGCACCAACCACTTCTGCGAACTGTATTCGCTGTGGCGGCCAGTGGTTTATGCTCCGCAACAAGCGAGATCATCAAAATTCAATAGCAGCATGGATGACATAAAGTACTGACCTGTACGTACAGTAACTAGATGCCTCACAAGCAAGAAATTGATTGGCAGAGGTCAGAGAGTGATAGTAGTTTATATGTGCACCTCCGGACGAAGATGCCTCCAGTGTTCTTTCTTCATTTGAGCATAAACGTTGGCGATAAACATGTTGGCGGATATGACGCATGCTTTGCGCTTGTACTCAGGGCCTGCTAAAGCAATGTAGCCCAGCTATGCCTACGATATGCCTACTACATGATACGATAGGCTGTGTAAAGCCTATCGCGTCCACCTGACGCATTGTCCTTTCGCAGGTGGTACTTGGCTGCACCTGGATTGGTTTCCTGTTGCATTTGCTGCTTTATACAGCACTGCTCTACGTCTTCGGGCAGTCATTCAAAGGATGGTAAGCGAGCCCATGTCAATCGGTCGAGCTAAAATTTCTAGATTTTTAGAGGGAAAAATCTAGGGACTTTAGGTCGAGCGGCATCAGGGTTTTATGATGAGATGCCAGTATTTGGCGGGGAGGGTGGGCGACGTGAAGGGCTACGGAATGGTAGCGATATCTGCAGCATTTACAAATGAGACCGCTAATTTGTTCCGAAATATTTTTTGCATCCATATATGCAAAATTATTCGCTTTGCTTCACTCTAAGAAAAAAAAAGGAGTATGTGACTCCTTTTGGAACGTCCTGACTTGCCACATACATGACTCTTTGTAGATGCATGTCACCTCTTTGGACATCGTTGTACTCTCTTTGGAGAGTCGTGTGACCCACAAGAGGGTTAACGTGACTCTTTAAAGAGAGTCATATACGTGGCAAGGCAGGACTTTCCGACAGGAGTCACATACTTTTTTTTTAGTGTTGAAGGGGCCAAACAGGTTAGCAGTTCCTATTCGTTCTGCCTGAAGTCGGCGAGAATAAAGTTGTGATGTCACATGATGACGCAATTTACGTAGTATTGATGAAACGGAAGGCTTCGGGTGAAGTAACACCCTGTCAACATCGACATAATGTTCGCTGCATTGATACATTGGAATATGAAAGCTGGCAGTCTTTTTTTTTACCTATTTATTACGAGTGACTGAATCGAAAAGTAAGTCGCCTGCATCACATACCGCAGAAGACAAGATCTTCAACGTATGCTTCCAGTTGAGTCATTTCAGAGTATACAGCGCAATGTCTATAACAGAGGTTAAAGACACGCCGAGGATCGCTGACTTGGTAAACCAATTTGTTGTCAGAAATATTGAAATATATGCAAAGTGAAAGGGAGGTTATAAATCTCGAACGAACTAGACAAAAGAAGGCATAATGACCTCAACTATAGTTGAACTTGGTAGTCAGCGCTTACCCGCGCCTATGTTATTTTGCTGTGGGGGCCATTGCACTGTACATATATACTTAAACATGACTCACCAACTAGCCAATGCAACTGCTTAGCTAAGTTATATTTCTTGGTTATATTTTTCTTCCTTCTTGTTATTAATAATTGCTGCTTTCTTTTCTGTCTCATTTATTTTAGCCTCCGCCGTTCCGACGACGGAAAGGTGAGTGACAGCACTTCTGTTTTCACGCAGTAACATTTGTCATCAACGCTGTTCAAACCAAAACGAAATTAAGCCACAAACACCGCGTAAACTTTAACACAAAAAGAAAATTCGAGCTTAGTCGTCTAGAACCTGCAGATAAATTATAAGGGCCCATATACACGTGAGGTTCTTTCATGCGTACCTGATTCTTGCCAAAGGGCTGACACGTGCATACGTCATTTCTTCAATTTGACGAAATTCTTGTGTCGCATGAAAGATCGTTAAGTTTCGCTGTCACACTTTGTTCACGAAACGGTTCGCGTCCGAGCATACCTACATATTAACTTGGAAGGTGGGAGCCTGCTCTGTATTATTACATGTTGCTTTTAGAGCGCAGCTCTTAGATGCCCGTTCCTGCGTTGAGTGGCGTAGCCGTGGCTGTCGTAACCGATAGACGGGAAAAATTAAAAAGAAAAAAAATACCCGGTTTCGAATGGGATTTGAACTTGGGACCGATGCGTGGCAATCGAGTGTTCTACCACAGAGCCACGCTGGTGTGCAAAATGACCCTATACAGGCGTCATGTCGGGCAAGGAATCGCGATAACCTATGTAATAAAGCGTGGCAGAAGAGAGAGAGATAACATTTATTTACACCCGTCGAGAATGACGGGGGAAGAGCCTCTACCCCCGTTCATCCCCCTAGCCGTCGGCTGGAATCCCTAGGGACTCGGCGGCGGGTCAGGGCGAGACCGATGACTTTACGTTGTTCTTCCGCGTCTTGGCTGCGTAATAAGGCCTCCCAGGATTCTACGTTTCTGCTTGGATCGTTGTAGGAACGGCAGGTCCGGACCATGTGCCTTAGACCTGCAGTGCTATTGCAGTGCGCACATCGGGAATTAAACACTTCCGGGTGCCATTCGCTGTACACGTGAGTGTTTGGAAACACCCCGGTTTGCAATCTTCGCCACATAATTTCCTCTTTTTGTTCAGCTGTTTAGCTGCGTCTGGATAGACTTTACGGTGGGATTTATAATGGGAGGTGATTCCATGGAACGTTCTTAGTTCGTCTCCTGTGGAGAGGGGTTGCTCGAGTGGAGGCGGCGAGTCAGCGGCGATCGACCGGAAAGTGAGCCCTCGGGTGATCGCAGAAGCCTAAAATAACAACCAATCATCACACAATGCTAATTGAGCAACGAGAGTGTGGTTTATTGCTTCCCACCCACTGCAATGGTTTGAGCCATAATTCTTCATCGCCATCAGCCACATACAGCATCAACAAAGTGCACATAATACCTTACAGGTGTGTAGCGGGTGCCTCACTTATCCCCAGAAAGACGCATAATGGCGTAGTGGGTGCTGTCCTACATCACAAATTATGGCGTGATCGATACCTTGCGGAAAGCCAAAACTTAAAACTCAGGTTCACATTAGGTATTATCGTAATCGTCGGTGAATTTTTTTTCGAACCATTGTTTCGTTAGGCCATTGCAAGTGATTGACCATTGGTTCGAGTTGGTTTAGAATCCCGCGCGATTGCTTTCGCTGAAACTCGTTTGTAACTAATAGAGAAAGGCTAAGTGCATTGTTTGTCTTTTTGTTTATTTGTATTTTTCTTGTTTTCTTAAGTTTTCTCTATCAACAACCTTGCAGGTTGGGAAGCATACCTACGGCAGGTTTAAGCTCAAGGTCGACGACGTGCCCCGGATGATGAAGCTGAACATGCGAGTTTCGGTGAGGAGTTGCTTTGTTGTTGTTGCTTTTGTTGTGAACATCAGTGTTTGTATGCTCTAAATACGTGATGCGTGCAGCTCGGTGTCAGTATATATACATCGCGCGCGCCGTTTTTGCTTTTGCTTCTTTTAGTACTTTATTATGAGCCTGCATTCCCGCGTCTAGGCAACTTCTTTGAACAATTTGCCTTTTCGAAACTGTTTTTTTTTAATTTCAGTAACACATACCCCCTCGAAAAAAGAGTTTGTCCTGAGGACGTACAACATCTCTACTAAGCTGCTGCTGCTCACGGCAGCAAAATTCCAAGCTAAATTTGTTTGACTTTAAAGGGAAGCTGAAGTGGTTTTAGAATTCGGTAAAACTGTTGTTAACGAGGACCAACATTATTGTCGACGATGTCGTAATTTTTTCCGCTGTTGTAGGGTCAGGAGCTTTAAAATACGCGAAAGAAAAGTTCGTCTTGCTCCGCCCACGCGAACCCGACGAAAGTGTGAGCGTGAAAACGAACTAACCGGAACTGCGTCATAGTCGGGGAGCCGCGAGGCATGGTCGTATCTCCAACCGTGGCCTCCGTGACTAGTTCCAGCTGCGCGCGTAGGTGAAACTGATTGCGAAGGCCATGCTTTGATGTTGCTGATGACGCGCACATTGAAGATGACGTCACCGCGTTCGCACAGAATCTCAAAAAGCCCTGCGGCTGCAGCTGCTGTTTTTTGCCAAGAAATGTAATTTGCGTTCACTTCTGTGAACTCTTACATTGGTTTTAACGCGATAGCGTTAAAAAGCTCGTATCGCAGAAATTCCGCCGTCGGCGTCGGCACCGTTGTTTGTGAGCGAAAAATCATCATCTTGTCCGTGACCGAAAAATCGAAAAAGCTGCAAATAAAATAATAAAAATATTGGGTCCGAGTGAGAATCGAACCCAGGCCGTCTGCGTGGCAAGCAGGTGTTCTACCACACAGCCACGCCTCTGCTTGAAGCTGCACTGAAAGTAACTTTCATGCTTCCCAAAAATACGCGTCCTGTATACAGGTGTCACAGTACGAGCTGCAATATCGCAGTAATATTGCGTGGTACAAGCGTACAATGCCATCGGGCGTCACACCATGTCATTATCATAACGACTTTGTGGTTTAAAGACAGCCACCCATTACAGAAGGCACATTACTGCGCGTATTCCTTTAAGACCACGTAGTGGGTGCATCGCAACTTCGAAAAAGTTTCTCGCGCATAATTCCCCCTGCTTTAAAGCATGCTACCCATTACATAAGGCACACACCTTAGTGCGCGCATTCTGTTAAACACTCGTAGTGTTCGAAGTGCGCACTCGGGGCAGGATATCCCTATCGCGTTCAACTCTTAAAGGCGAAGCTTAAGCTTCCCCCCAATTTTTCGAATTCAACAGGGATCAAACTATGATTAGTGCTTCAGCTTCCCTTTAACGGCTGTCGACCTCTTTGTTGATTAATCCACATGTGCGATGTCGTTTTTTTGACCCTTATGGCGTAATGCAATTTCTAACAATACATTCAAACGTTTTGATGTGCATTACGTTACCTAAGCGCTTATGAGGACCG
This sequence comes from Rhipicephalus sanguineus, assembly GCF_013339695.2. NCBI lineage: Eukaryota > Metazoa > Arthropoda > Arachnida > Ixodida > Ixodidae > Rhipicephalus > Rhipicephalus sanguineus. Next base: position 68,284,093 of record NC_051179.1, read on the forward strand.
CCATCGTTAACGCATCGCTACGACAAAAGAAGAAACAAAATTCCTTCGCTGTGCCTCATTTCAGAAAACGTTCCAAGAGATCTCGACCGCCTTCGACAAGACCCAGAGGTAAGCTTCAAGCACTCGTGTGTATGTTTTCGCTTGCATTGGTAGTGACTCGCATGAACAACCTACTTATGAATTGCTTGCTTTGATGAAGTAAAAAAAAATTTTATCCTCCTCGGTTGAACCTGATCCCTTGAAAAATATGTTACGAACATGTAAACGGCATCATTCAAAGCTTCTGCTTTATATCGTAGACGTTTGCTTAAAAGACAAAATGTAAGCTTAATTTCTTTTTTGTAGTACTTCATACAGCGTAGATTTAAAAATAAAGCTATTTGGACTGGCAGCCGAACTCTGAAATTCAGCCAGATCAAGCACGGAGGCTTTTCAGGATGACTAAAGCGAGGCGTGACGCCATACATTTGGCTCCATCGGCGGCACTAAACCTTAAATATTGCGCTGTGGACATATCATCTTACCGGCGGAACAGTTAAATACAGCTGTCCTTTAGTAGAACAGAAGTTACTCTAAATTGTATTCATTATTTCTAAACACAACTCTACGTATGGGCTGTCACGCTCAGCGAAAGTAGCCCACAGGAAGAAATCGCGACTGTTATACTTCATGCACGGCCGCTAAATAAAAAAAATTACACCATTTCCCGCTAAAGGGGACCATAAGGCGATGCGAAGCCGGAGCACTTGCACGATCGCGTTCCGTTGGCGTTCTTTGGGCATGCTACCAACCTCGCGTCGTGGAACGCCAAGAGGAACGCTACGTGCGTCTTGTCTTCCCTCTAGCCTGGCCGTTAATTCTCACAGGGCGAGCGGGGAACGCGGTCGGCAGGCGTGCGAGAGGGGGGCAGCGTAGGAAAGGAGAGAGAGGGGGAGGGGACGCGCATGCGCTGGTGCCCATCGCGGCGTTGCGCAGGAGAGAATTTCGGCATGTCTAGCCCGTGTTTCAGAGGAAGAGTGGAAAGGGAGAGGGGAAGTGGAGAGGGGGGAGAGGGAAAGCGGAGAGCGTAAGTTGAGGGTATGCGCATGCGCAGTAAGGGTGGTCACGCCGCACACCACCACCACCACCGGATTGAACTCCGCCATAAGATACTTCGCATCTAAAAGAGGTGCGACCTGACGAACGCCCTTTTGCGCCCGTGAGAGCGCTTGTTCTTGATCCCACCGCCGCAGCACTGCACAACGGTAAAGAAAATCCGCTCGCACAGGCGGCCAGCCGGCTGCGTGCATTCGTTTTAGTGGTCATTACTGTCGCCTCACGTTGACCTGTGATTGCATTTCGGCTATTTATGTGCAAGACACGCCAGATGACATACCAGAATGGTTTTCGTTGCTGTTATTGCCACTATACGCAAGCAGGTTTTTCTCCCGTGAAGGCACTTAAAGCGTGTGGCACAGCGCCGTTGCCAAAGATAGATGGCTGAACGAATGTAAAACTTTGTTTTGTTTTTCTTCTGCTGGGAACGAAAAGGGTTCACTGCTGTCCGTTGATGTTCTCAGTCGTTTGAATGCTCTATCTTGTGTTATCTGCGTGGACGACTTCCTCATTAAGGGGGCTTTCCTAGAGATGCGTCCTTACTTTCTGTTCTCCAAAATAAACTAGCCTGACATATATCTGCCACGTATATAATTGCTAGATATGATGTATTGCTACTTTGCTTTGCGATAATAAGTGCCATTTTTAAACGACGCCTGATTCAAACATGAGTTGTTACCATTGAACTACATTACTGAAAAACAGTAAATGGAAACGTCTTGCCTATATATTCTTCAAAAATGTCAAGTTGGGCGAGTTGGCGCCTACTCACGTCTTCAAGAAAAAGCGCAGATGAAAAAATTCGGCAGATACCACGGACCGTGGGAGTCGATGTTATGCGAAGCATGCGGCGGGTAGGCGACTGTGGCGTAACTTTTTTTACTGAGCGACACGCTACAAAATGACGCTAAAGATTTGTATATATTTTATACGCACACATATATATGTTCAAGAGCTGCATATGTGTTATATAAGCAGATGTTTACGGTTGGGTAACGCTGCCAATGACAACGTGGGTATTACCAACACCACAAGCGGTAAGCCGATATGTAGTGCTTATACGTGTCCCGAGAACGCATGCGCGTTTCACGAACCCTGTGCATGTGTGCAAGAAGTTCTTGGACAGTTCTGAACAAGGGCATACATTCACCGGTATCAGTGAGCACCAGCAGCTGGTCATCACTTGTTATAAAAGCCGGTTCGTGACCGTGGTGAAGAGGGGTCCATAATGTATTGAAGTATGTGGTTATAGTAGAGCTGTGGAATTCGTGGATGCCTCGGTCATTTCACTCGACAAATTGTCCTGTCCGGCAAAGCCGGAGACATGTCGGAACCTGAAGCCACCTTTTCACGTTGGTGAGGCATAGGCCAGTCGAGGCTTGGGTCGGCCTGGATAGTGCTTACGTAGCCAACGTCAGTGGAGGTGTGTTTGGTCCTATTCTAGACTACCTGGCGTACCTGGGCGTATGTGGCCTACGTAGCCTAGTCTACATATGGCTGTCAATCAATCTGACATTATCCTCGGTCAGCATGAGGCCATCGCCCAGCCTCTTAAGAAATGAACAGGACACTTCGCCGTTCTGGTGATCGAAGTGCACTTTACGGTGCGGTGATGTGGATATCATATGTAACTTTTGTTAATGTATTCCTTCGGGGTCGAGCAATGCTTCAATATAGCTTGCTGAATCATAGGAATACAAACGTAATGTTTATTAGACTGCTATAAAAGCGGAGCCAACACTGGAAATACAGACTTTCATCTAATATGACGCCTGTATCGTTACACATTGTAGGAGTATCATGTAGTGTTTATTGCTTTCTCGTAAAATTAGATAGCCAGCACCACAACCACAATTGACGTTGCACCGATATTACGCCTGCGTAGGCTGTTTTTCCAAACCAATTCATAGACCTGGCGTGGCTCAGTGGTAGAATACCTGATTGCCACGCAGAATGCTTGGGTTCGATTCCTGCTGGGATCCTAATTTCTATTATTTCCATTCGTTGAGTCAACGCTGCCGATGTTGGTTTTACTTAACTCTCTAGCATTTAAGTTACCAATGTCTGTTCTCGCCGTTCCTGGGTAGACATAAACTGTCAATCACCTGTGGCGCATACCCGTACATCGCGGCCCGTGGTAAACGGGTATGTGCCACACGTGTCTAGTGGAAAGGGTTTGATGACGTACGTGACAGGATTTTAAAGTTATTTATGTCATGACCCGGCAGTCATATTCGTCAAATCCTCTTACCCTCCCATGCAAATTTTGGTCTATACCAAGTTAAGGAGGCGATCATGAGAGCGCCCAGACGTAGGCGGCTAGATAGATAGATAGATAGATAGATAGATAGAATAGATAGATTAGATAGATAGATAGATACGTAGATAGATAGATAGATAGATAGATAGATAGATAGATAGATAGATAACGTAGGTAGATAGATAGATAGATAGATAGATAGATAGATAGATAGATAGATACGTAGATAGATATAGATACGTAGATAGATATAGATACGTAGATAGATATAGATACGTAGATAGATATAGATACGTAGATAGATATAGATACGTAGATAGATATAGATAGATACGTAGATAGATATAGATAGATACGTAGATAGATATAGATAGATACGTAGATAGATATAGATACGTAGATAGATATAGATACGTAGATAGATATAGATACGTAGATAGATATAGATACGTAGATAGATATAGATACGTAGATAGATAGATAGATACGTAGATAGATAGATAGATACGTAGATAGATAGATAGATAGATACGTAGATAGAAACGCTCAAAGTGCCAGAGGTTCGCTAAGAAATGCTTCGCATTTAAAACCAGAACAGGAAATGACGGGAAGACACACAGCGCTGCACACCGAACTGTACGTTTATTGGGTTTTAACTCTCGTGTTTTAAAGCGGTCTTTCACGGCAGGGCTGTGTAGGCCGTCGTCCAGTCCAGAGTATCCATCCGCGTTCGAAGTCGTTCCACTGACCAAGCTTTCTTTTTCAGCAAGTTCTTCGCGCGAGTGATTGACATTTTCTTTTCTTGAGCTTTGACACTCGTCTTGCTAATTCTTGTTGATGTACGATATGGAAGGAGCAGGCGAAACACGAACAAGTGGGTCTACCTTTCAACGAGGGCGCGGGTAGCTTGTACGCTAAATAAGATGAAAATATGGTGGGCACGGCTGTCGGTCGAAGCACCTTGCGCTCTACCTTGAAGTTATCCTGCTTTGAAGTGAACGTCCTGCTTGAAGGAAACGAAGTGGATGTCTGACTTCCTCGCAGTTACTGATCTGCTCCACGGCGCACAACAGGTCTTGGGCATCGCGGCCGATAACGCGCGGCTGCGCGCCATTGGGGATCGCATGAGGAGATCTTCAAACAAACACTGACTAGAGCACGCATCTGCAGCGCAGCGAGTGCCTCCGCGTTATCTAGGGATCTTGCTGAGAACTAGAGGTGGCTACGACAGCGCTATCTAGTGAACACTCCAAGAACTAGAGGTGGCTACCTACTACTACATACTACAGAGGAGGGACAGACCGCTTCCAAAGGAGCTTCGCCCCTAAAATGCATCTTTTTTAGCTGAGTTAGTGCATAGCATGACTGCATCTTGACGAACGGTACCATATAAAATGCGACAAATTGCAAAATCAAAGCCATGCGTTGTCGAAATGGGGCTCAATCTTAACACTATTGTCACATGGCAAATATTTATTGGAGGTCCACTGTTTTGTTCTACGTTTCAGAATACCGGAGTTGTTCGTTCCTAATATTTACCTGGCATCCTTCTTATGCACCCAAATTTGTGTCTGTCGAGTTGTACAAATTCTCTATTTGTATTATTCACTGGATCGCAGTAATATGGAGAGCGCCTATTGAGTACTCCCTTGGGGTGCTTTGTCACTGAGAGAGACGCCTTTAGCAGTTCCTTCAGTGGAGGCATACTTGAAATGAACCGTATTTTTTCGAATTCATCGTGGTTTACTGTTAAAAGGAACATTGTCGCGTTGTTCCACCTTGGGTGGCGGTCTAGACACCTGCCTGTTGAAGAAAAGTTAGTGCTTTGCAGAAGTTGGCATGAGTGTGTCGTGCGCCACCAATCGCGAGTCATCTGCTGCAAATCCGGGCGATTGGATACTTGCCAAATGGCTAAATTCATACGTGTCATACGCTCACGTAATCCCTTTAACAGGTAGACCGAACTTCAAAGAGAGTTACGCCGTAACAAACTAACAGCGGCAGAGGTTGTGTTGCTTCAAGTGTACCTTCACGAACCTCGCATCTTGGAGATGCCGGCCCTCCAACTTTGATAAAAAATTGCTGAGCGCAAGAAAAGACGCAGCACACAAGGGAGCGTTCGTTCCTTGACTATCTCTCTTGTGTGTTGCGTATTTTCTTGCGTTCAGTAATTTTTTATTCGAAGCTTATCTTGTCAGTGGTGAGAGAAATGTCGCATTTAAGGTCATTTCATTCACGGACGGTTATTCCAAGCAACGTACGTTTAAAACGACGTGGTTTGTGCACACGGTGGTACGTTCAACTCTGCTTGTGCGTGGCCCGTGCTCGAAGTACGGCGGGCGTGAGGTAGGAGGGCATTACTTAGAGACAACACCCTGATTACCTGTAAACCGGCTAGCTGAAGTTCACGTGTCAGCTTACGACTAGGTAGCTAGTATGGTTCCAGTAAAACTACCAGCCCATTTCTGTCCTTCTGACAGCCAAAGAACTAAAAAAAACGCATTTCTATATGAACATGCACTTTTTGGGTACAGAACATGTAGTTGTGCCGACGTTGATTCATTTCTCACGTTGTTACCGTGAGCCGCTCATGTCTAACGTGTGCGTGTGACGTGATCTGATGTCATTTTTCGTAGCCTGCTCTCGTGGAAGGAGCCCGGCACCACATTGTGCCTGCTGCTCGCTCTTCTGGCCCTGGTTGTGCTTGCCTTCTGGCAGGGCCAAGCTTTTGCCGTGCAGGTCACAGGTAAGGCCTTATTTAACGAGACAACTTGCGTGATCTCCCGTTCATCCTTCTGAACCTCACTTTCGTATTTGTAGGCAGTGTAGGGGTTTGTGCAAGCGGGCTGCTTTGTACTTGTGAGAGGAGTTACTTCTGTACGCCGACGCTTGCACCACCGTACATAAGTAACTAAGCACATAATACCAACGTGAAGTTCAGCAGTATGATCGAGAGATTACGCAAGCACAGAACCTTACAGAAGTAGCTCAGTCTTTGAAATTTACAGAGACGAATATTGTTTTAATATATGATTTTTTTTGTAAAATTATGAAAAGTGTAGAGCAGGCGAGATTTCATTTCACTGATCTTTCATTTCTGATAGACAACAGAGGGACAAGGTACCTGTATGAAATGCGCGAGGATTTCTTTAAATGAAAAGTGTAACTCAATATTAGCAAATCGCGAAAGATGCGGTATCCATGGAGCTATGACAAGGAACTGAAAATTGTTCGTAAGACTACGCATCTCGTTAACCCAATATCCGTTAACATGCGGTTTGACTTCCGCGTCGCTTAAGAACACTTAACATGCCCTAAAGAAAACCGAGTCGCCTAGCCGATTCGGCGCTTCGAATGTCAATTAACGCTTAACTTTCAAGCGACACATGCAGACTATCTCGCGCCACGGAAGCACCGTGGAACTAATTTATACGCTGTGGTCATGTTCGCAGTCACTCTGATCCTGCTGAAGCTCTTCGTGGCTGACTACCTGTTCCGCCTGTTCCCCGAGGCTGCCAAGTACGACGTGATCAGCCGTGCCTGGGACCAGCTGCCCGTAAGCCCAGTCGAGAGCTCCGAGCGCTGCAAGAACCGCGGCTAGAGAACTGCGCTGCCCGTAGGAGTTTCTCGCTATAACCTCCAGCAGCTTGGAGGCTATAGGCCACGTAGCGGCAGTTCTGCAGAAACTCTTCCTTTGAGAAACCACCTGGATGACTCGTCATCATGGCTGGATTCGTGTCTAGTCGCGTCCCTTCTGCGAGCTTGCCCCCTTAATTGTACAAGGGAAATGAAGAACCCCGAAAGTAGGGGCGGTTATTGTGAGCCGTGAAGTCGCTTTTTTTTTTCTTTGTGCTTGCCGCTGCACCTGACGCTTCTCTGTATTCCGCCGTAGTTGCAGGGCAATGCAGTCTTCTTGTATCTAAAGACAAGCCTTTCATGCGGCACTGTATAATAAAGCATGCTAACTTTTACTCAGCCGTGTTTATTGTTTAATACATTGCATTTGTCGTTCGTGCTGTAGCAAGGGGCACTTGCGATGGCGACAATTGCTAAAAGAGGAGTACGGTGTGCGATGCGTGTCTTCTATATAATATAGAGAAAATCTGTTTGCGATCAATACACTGAAGCACGTGATTGGTTCAAGTAAGAAGCAGGCTCAACGCGCAGCGCTCTCTTCGATTAACGTTTATTTAAAGAATTGACGTTTCTTGCTGGACTGGCAGGGGCTTTCTTATCGGTAATCTCTTTACCAGCAATAAACACCCAAGTCCTGCTGACGCCGATCACGTTTCCGCAAAGAATGCTTCTCTGGTTAGCCTACCCGAGTACTCGTACACCAACATGAATTCATTATTGTATTTAGAGCAACGGGTGAACGGTTGAGAGTATGATTTGTACTCTACTACGGGAGAGCAGTGCGCCGTCCCGGCGGGAAATCAAGAAGGTAGAGCACCCTATGGAATGGAGACATTGAAGAATGGCAACTGGAGGGCACGACTACCATAGCGGGTCTATTCATCTATCATTCATACAAAACTGCTACACTTCGCAGGTTGCTGATGTTGTAGTTAACGCTTTCTTAATCTATAATTCCTGAGCAGCAGTTACAGAGATGTAGCAATCTGCAAAAATTGGAAAAAAGCTTCGAAATTTTAGACGCCGCTTGTTTATTCCCACTTGGATCCCAATTACTGAATAATAATGTTACAATTATAAAACTAGGGATCGCGCAGCCATATTTCTAAAAGGCCGCCATTATCACCATGGTCTCTTTTTTAGCTCGTTTTGACCAATCATGATCCCCAAGGAACAAGATTAATCAGGGACGTAGCCGAGGGGGGGGGGGGGGTGCTCACCACCTTTTATGTATGGTCTTGCGTGCGTTTGTACGTGTTCGTGCATGTATAAACACGCAAAATCGAAAATTTTCCAGAGGTGGAGGGTTGACCCCCCCCCCCCCGCCCCCCTCCTCAAACCCCTCGCCGCTATCTACGTCAATGACACTAATGATGGGACGGCTAGGCTTCAAATGCGTGCTGGTGACCTCCAGTGCAGAAACTTACTGCCAACACGTTACAGAGCATGCTCGATTAATTCTATCAGCTGCGCGCATCGACAACACTGACTACAGTTCAACTAAAATCGTATCTATACAATGCTTCGCCCTCCATCAACCACTATACCGTATACGACGAAAGAAGGGGGATTTATCCAGGGCTCGTTTCTTTTTCTTAGACACCACCTAATCAAACCAACGGGCAATGAAGGTAAGAGAGATATAGGGGACATTATTTGTAGCTTTTAACTGCAATTGTGATATGATTGGAAATGAATTAAAGTGAATGAAAAATCAACTTGCCGCAGGAAGGGACCGAACGTACAACCTCCGGATACCGCGTCCGATGCTTTAGCAATTGAGCTACAGCGGCTTCCCGTTCCACTTTGACGGGTATTTATGTTTATGTAATCCTGGGAGTGTTAGCCAACGCCACTCGCAGCCATGACGACGAGTGTGAAACACTCATTTTCTTGCCAGCCGGCGTCACGAAGCACGTGATCTTATAACGAGCTGCAAGCTGACCAATAAACCCACACATACTGCCTAAGGCATCAAGTCTTCTGGAACGAGACCCCAGCTATGAATGAACGAAACAGAAAGGGTTTGATCGAAGTCTCGTTTCATTGTTAGACACAAGCTAAAGAAATCGGCAGAAAATGAAGCTTAGATATACGTACAGGAAGGCGTGCTACAGCTTAGGAAGGTATGCTACAGTTAAAAGCTACAAATGTCATACCCCTTCCTTGGCGTCATTGCATGACCGTCCAACCGGTATTAACCGGTTTTCCCTTAGGCAAGATTACCATTTTTGCATGAACGGTTGCACGTAAGACAACGCCACGTAGTCCGGAAACCGCTCTAGCCTCCCGAGTCCCGGGCTAAAGTTAGGTGCACGAATTTTTTCAGAAAGTTCAGTATAGCTCGAATAGACCACGTAGGCAAAAGGTGTTAAAGCTTAGCTTATTAAAAGTTGGGGTTTGTATGTGGTGCAATGTCCAATATTTTGGACATTGCACCACATACAAACCCCAACATGAGGACCAAATAACACGGCGAAAATAACGTCGGAACGTGCCTCATGTACATAAAAATGATAAGCAAGCAAAAAAACTTCAGAAATGCTAGGCAAATGTATTTGACTAAATCCGTAGTTTGACGAGAGCGGCTGTAGAAGACGTCAATGCTTAACGCTGTCAGTTTGGACTACATTCCAGGCGCTGCATTGATTTTGCCCACACTCGACAGAGGGCGCTAGTAGACTTTGAAAAATATAAAAAAAGTTTTCAACGGCAGATTGTGGGTGCTGGGGTTGGAGCAGACGACAACGATTTGTACGATATATTGGACAATTTTCTATAGCCGGGACTCCAGAGGCTAGTGCAGCCCCTGTCCGGTCCACTGTTTGAATCCCGCGGCTCGGCCGCTCTTCGGTGGAGGCACCCGTATGCGACTCGGGTCCCAACTCCGGAAGGGCTTTTCGCGCTCTCAGACTTGCAATCCCGTTCCGAGATGGCGCTCCGTGCCCTAGCGTCAGCTAAACGCCAGCTGGCCGGACCACATTAGCACTCTCCCCTCACACTCCTGCCCGGGGGCCCGGCCAGAATAATCGACATTAGGAACAGGCGCGGGCGCCTCGGCTATTCGACTTAGTTCCGTTTTAGAAACAGCGAGTCCCCACCGGGGCTGGCTAGCATTTTCGTAATCGTATTTTTATTGGGCCACACAGCGAAGTCAGATAGGCAGTGAGGAAGAGGGGATGGCGGGTGGATTTACTATTTCTGAGAGTCGCACTGCTCATTCTTTCTCTTCTTGTGCGTGCGTGTTTGTTTGCTCGTGAAGGCGACGGGAATTCTGCCGCAGTCGAGACGGCGGGCCCAATCCCGCTCGAGCCGCGGGGACATTTTTGGCCGAGCCAGGTTCGCGCGCCGGCTTCTCGAGTGGCAAGGCGTCGCGCCCCGCCGTGGCAGTGCCAGCCGGAGGAGCGCCTCCGTAGGCTGCTGCAGCGACCGCTTTCACCGCAGAGCGGCGCGAAGTAATTACGCGTGGCCGTGCATCCTATGCACGCGGCCTGCCAAGACCTACATGCTGGATGCAGCACCTCCCCTCCCCTTACCTACCCCCATCCTTTCTTACGCACACTTTTCAGACCTGCAGTGCTTGCGCGGCCTTCCATTCGCCAGACGCCTGGAGGTTCCGAATTGCGCTGTCCTATCAACCCATTACGAGTGCGCACCCGAAGGCGACTTCTAAAAGCGTCGTTCTGTGTTTGTTTCAGTTATTTTGTTCCTTCGCTAGCGCATTCTGCGATGCACTGACGTGCGTCGCAGCTGTACGCCAGCACCGGTAGAAAGACACTGCGGGACATTGGAGGCCCTCAAAGAAGGGGCATAATCGAACAGCCAAGCGCTTCGAAAGACTGCATTGCGAACGCAGGGTGGTGGTTCTTGGGTTATGTCACGCTCAAATAAATTCTATTTTTTTCCTAGAGCCAGATAACCAGTTGAAAGTGGTTAATTAAAAGCTGTTAAGATCTGCAAGCACACACCAATGGTTCTGGTTGGGCGCCTATCTCGCGCACAGTATCGGCGATTCAGCTTGCGCCTGTGCTGTAATCTTTTTCGTAGTCTTTCTCATTACAACATTAATATTCTGGGAATATTTTACATTTATCAAACGGCAGGTTAAGAAGCGATCTCACGACGATTTCTTTTCGTTAGTTTGCTACTTTCGTTACGGCCACGATTTTGAACACAGTGGTTCTAACAGTATGAAGAACAGTATTGTAAATGAAGAAAAAAGAAGAGCACTCGCCTGCTGGTAGCCAGCACTTAAGGTGTCGCGATGCATCTTGACGCGGGTTCGATTCCCGGCCACGGCAGTCGCATTTCGATCAGAGGCGTAGCCAGGGGGGATCAGGGGCGAACCCCCCAACCCCCCTGGGGGGGGGGGGGGTTGGGGGGTTCAGACCCTCCCCGAAATTTTTCAGTTTTGCTTGATATATGCACGCGCACATACAAACGCACGCACGAACATACACAAAGTATGGTTGAACCCCCCCCCCCCCCGAAAAAAATTTCTGGCTACGCCCCTGATTTCGATGGAGGAAAAATGCAAAAAACACCTGCGTGCTTAGATTTAGGAGTACGCTAAAGAACCCCAGGTGGTCGAAATTAATCCGGAGCTCCTCACTGCAGCGTGTCCTGAAATGATATTGGCACGTAAAACATGAGCAATTCAGTTGCGTCCCAGAAGTCAGCCGACTTGAAATGCGCGATGCAAACCATCATTTTCTGTGCTACAAGCTTCCCGATGCGCACGTAGATATCCCATTCACTTTTCTGCCGCCGGTCCAAGGAAAAACTAAGCACGTTTACGACGCCTTTCACGGTATACGCTTTGAGCATTTTGGCGTGCAGTACACGCGATTTCTCTTGTGCTATTTACCCGTAACTGAACCGCAAAGGTTCCACGACGTTGCACCAACAAAATTCATCGTAATTCACTGGACACACGCACAAGTTGCAGGGCACACCGACGACGAAGCCCAGCCCGCACGTTGTCGCCAGGCAAGTTTTCGTTCTATCACCGGATCCCGTCTTTGACCGGTTACCGTGTGGCGGCGCCATCGTAGCTGAAAGTTGCGAATACTATTGTCAAGGTGGCGCCGCCTTTCTCTTAATGCATTATCACGTCGGATGCTCTATTCACCCACGAGCAAATCGCTTATTGATACCGTAAGTATGATTCTAACCGACAGAATATTTTAGCACATCGCTCCAGTTGGCGCGCTCATTTCCACACATGTGCGCTACGTAATTTTTAGTTGTCAGCCGGCAGTAACGGTCATTCCCGAGGAGTAACGCTGAACTCGAATTCTCTGTTTTTTCGTGCGGCTCGTCGCACGCCCGTACGGTAAACAGTCGCCCATCGGCTGTGAGAAAAGAACGCGAAACAACAAAAAAATTATCTGCGCTATACCAGCTCTATAATTGTGGACCTGATGCCACGCAGTGAAGCGAGAGTATTCCACTATTAAAGTAAGAGAGACAACTGGTTGGTGTTTGGATTCTATATAAACAGATCTCTCATGAATAAACGAAGCACTCGAGATCAATATCAAGCACTTGCAGGATTTAGTAACGTAGCTGACGAACACACAATACAGCCATGACGTATTCTATCCGGACGTTAAAGAGTAAGTTATTGTAGCGGTAAATTCTACAAGAAGCCACAGAATGGCGATAAACAGTGAAAGAGACAGAAGGTTCGGGGAGGGTGTGAGAAAATAAAGGCTGCTTTTCAATCGCTGACGCTCTGTACACTCAGCATTTGCGAAATATCCCACTGATAAGCACTTAAAAATGACACTGTAAAAGTGCGCTCTAGAACACTCTAAAAAAAGAGTATGTGTGACTCCGTTCAGAGAGTCCTGAATTGCCCCATATACGACTCTTTAGAGAGGCACGTTAACTCTCGTGGGTCACGTGACTCTCCGAAGAGAGTATAATGATCTCCAAAGGGAGTGGACGTGTCTCTTTAAAGAGAGTCATATACGGGGAAAGCCAGAACTCGCAAAAAAGAATCAGAGGACTCTTTTTTTTTTTTCTTAGAGAGAAGCTGAACTCCGTCGACTTGACAGAAAACCACACTTGGGCGGGGGTAAGGGAAATGGGGACCTAAGACCTTGCCCTCCCGTTTTCAGCACAAAGCTACAATGAAACACACAGTTGTCTTTTTAAAAGAAAGTTTGACAATTTAAGAACATTCCGGGATGATTTCTTCTTCAACCAGAAAGCTTTCTTTCCAGGAAGACTGTATAGGTTTCCTTCCACCTTTGTGCTGTATACAGGTACACGGCCATTTTTTGTTCTTCATAAATACATTTTATACCAAAGAAACCTGCACGTCTAGCATACCTTTTATTTCATTTTACGCTTATTATAGTGCTATTTCTTTCATTGCCGGTATAATGTACATGTGCTCTATAGTCGGATACAACTTTAGAAGGCAGGAGAGGCCCCGCCCAGACAACCGAAGCGCGGCTGCCGATCGCCTACGCGACTGAATAGCTCATGCTAAATGCTCTTGCACGCGCCGATGTTCTCCGAAGGCGGAGCTACCGGCCGTCCCGCTCATGACGTCAGTCCCGAGTGCGCGCCCATTGGTGCAGGCTTGAGTTCATCCGCCTTTGAGCAGGAAATGCCGCTGCCTTCTAAAGTTGTTTCCGACTATAGGTACGGTGCTATGAACGGCGCTTTCCCCGCTTTCGTGACTGCATAACACAAAGTATTCATTACAGGAGACCACAAACCTAATCTGGGTAGTTTTGGTGCTCCGGGTTGAGACCACGCAACTAAGCATCTCCAGATTCGTCGGGATGCACGCCCCGCACATCTATATACACTGACGCCCGCTGACGAAAGTGCGGCCACCGGTGACCCCGAGAGGGCAAGCGACCAATCCGAAACCAAGATGCCGCCGAGAGTTCGCCCGCTTGACTTCGCTTGCTGTCGAGGCTAAGCACATCCACAGAAATATGCGGCAAAATAATTCCCAATTGTGCACGTACTGCGCTCTACTTAGCACCACGCAAAAAAAAAAAAGATATTAGCGTTAAACCAGCGGCATATACGGACAAGGATATTACACATTCATAATATATCATGGCCGGAGCTCAACGGGACTACGAGAGGAGAAATGGAAGACCCCAGCCGAGACCTCGGCAGCGCTTACGCAGTGTCCTTCTCCTGATTTAGTAATGCATTCCTTCACTGGCTTTTTCTTTTTGTGTGTGTTATGTCGTTATGTACCTGTAGCAGTGTACATAGCTTAAGGTCATCGTTGACCCCGCAGCGATGTAGTCTCTCGCTTTTTTTCGGAGTTACGAGCTAGAAATAGGCCGACAGATCGCATCCAGCGAGCCAAAGTAAAAAACGTTTAGAAAGTTGACAACGAAGGTTTCAGTTATGCGGTCATCCAGAAGAAAACTCGAAGCTCGAGGAGCGAAATTCACGAGCTGTCTCATTACTCACTGACGAGGAGGGGGCAACGAAACCGCGGTCGAGGAGTTGTAGAAATAAAATACAAAAAGGAACGCCGCTTGTTAGCAGCCTTTCTTAACTTTTTTTTAATTTTTTTTTTACTTAGCTATTTTTTTATGCCATCGGCGTGACAGGGGATTATAAAAGCTCTAGCTGGAAAGGAATGATCAGGATTTGTGATATTTTGCGGAACCCCGAATTACGGCAGTTTACAGAGCCTGGAGTAATTGTTTCGCCACGAAATGAAATTTTACAGTGACGATGATCGTGTCCTTCCGCGGATCGCAAGGTATGTCCCTCAGCGTCAAACTATGGAGCAAATATATTCAGCATTTTTTTTTCATATATATTTTATGATACAGGATAACACCCACGCCAATGCAAGGAATATATAGTTAAGAAATATTGAAGTAAGGATGAACAAAACAAAAAGACGGGCACGTTTGCAAAGAACGTTGGAAAAATGGAGCACGATATGAAGTCCAAAACCTTATATGTCTCTTGTGAACGCGACCGTGAAGAAAAAGCCGGCGTCGACTCGAGATCGTATAAAAAGTCACATGATCACCCACCGCCTCATTGCTCGAGGCGTGTGAACTGCGCATTCACTTCGCCTTTGCGGCGTTCGCGTGACCAAAAAATAAATAAATAAGAAGAGGCGTTCGCGTGTTATAAAGCGTACGATAAAAAAATAGGTGCTCCGGGTGGCTTTCGCCTTGGAATCGTTCTATACTCGCTTACAACGTAGGAATAAATACAAGCTGTCATTTATTATGCTCCTGTCATTCATCTGTGCAAGCAAGTCGTGTTAGGTTGCTCCCGTTCCAACCGTAAGTACTTTTTCTCTGCTAATATAAACACTAGGTGTATTGCTCATCAAAAGGTCGACGTTGAAACTTAAGATATTGTGCGGCTGCAATCGTACGGATTCGAGCTCGTCCAGGCGCTGGCACGTAGCTACAATATCAGCGATGGTAGCCGGGTCCTTTATGGTCGAAGCATTGAAGTCGCAGTTCCGACGCCTTCTAGTAGATGACGTACTTTGTCGGAGTCTGTCATGGAAGTGTTGACACGTCGACAAAGAGAGAGGACATCCTCTATATACGATGTATATGACTCGCCGAGTTGTTGCTTGCGAGTGTCAAGTGTCCTCTTCGCGAGGGCGGATCGAACAGCCGGAGTACTAAACAGTTCTCGGAGCTGCTCTTTGAAAGTGCTTCGACCAAGACTTCGCCAGGCCTGTGAGGTAGAAGGAGACGTGGTGGAGCTTGTGCTGATTGTGCCAGTAGTTAGCAGCACTCACTCTGTCGTATTGGTCAAGCCAGTCCTCCACATCTTCATTGAGAAATCTATAGTGAACAGATGGGGATTGCAATGGCGCCCGCTGACGATCCAAGATGGAGGAGCTGCGGCATTTGGAGCCGGGGCGGTAGATGAAGTTCCTGAGGGTTCGTCCTGCGGCATGCTGGTGGACAGCTAACACAGACGGTGACCTGAGCGAAGCTCAAGCAGGCAAAGCGGGCGAGTAGAGGAGGGGAACTGAGGAGCAACCTCCGCCACTTGTGACGTAGCAGTTTACACGCCTTTAACACGCCCTGAAGACGTGGCGAACCGATCACATCGAAAGCACAGAACAATCTCTAGACGTGTCCCCACAAGCGATGACGACGAAGAACGGGGGTTGTCTGATCGGGGTTCTCCAGGACCAAATAAAGTTAATTTCATCATCATCATGATGGTCCTGTATAGACGATGAAGAAGTGCCCGATAAATGCCCACAATATTACGTTTGACTGAGCAGTGATTCGAAAATATTTGCTAAAGCTTGTCAGCAATCACAAGTTTTCTACCCAAAACGAGCAACACTAACGCGCATCTGAATAGGAAACTCGCCAGCAGGGCTCTCGCTAAAGGCGCTTTACGTCACCGAAATGACCGAATGCAGTTGGATAGGATATCTATGCAAATATTATCTGGGTGGGACAGGGACGCCGGTGGGCGGTGCTTACATTTATTCTTTGGTTGTATATATGGGCGCGAGGCCTACCACTGGCGACCACCTACCAATATGGGCGCGAGGCCCATCACTGGAGACGCGAGCGCTGCGATCGTTGTGACGTGCAGGGTTGGATCACGTGGTCTCACGTTGCTCCGGCGAAGGGAAGCTGACGGTAGAACTCGTTGCTTTTAAGCGCGATTGCTGGCGTTTTCCCCCTTTGAACAGCGTTGTTTTGCTCTGACTTGAGGTGCGCGGACACCGAAAACTACTAAATGTGGGAAAGTGCAAAGTTATTGGCCGCATGGTACTTTATACTACTCCGTACCACAGTGCCAGCTAAGCGTGAGCTTTCACTTTCACCGTTACCCTGCTTTGCAAGAGCGTGATACCGCTGTCACCTGACATTCCTTTATTGTTATTTCCAGTTCATGGGGTTCCTTGCTTATAGGGGATGCCTGTAGAATGTGCCCATACGGTGTGAATTCTTCTTTATTCTGCGCTACAGGCGACGAAGTGGCCAGCTTCAAACACTGATTCACCTTCTGTAACTCTCAGTCTCACGTCCCAAGACCGCGATATGATTGTGAGAGATGCCGTGGGGGAGAGCTCCGGAAATTTTGACCACCTCTATGGAGTCGAAATGAAGCTTGAGGCCCATGTACCCAAATCAAAGTACACGAGCCCCAAGCATTGATTCGCCTTCTAACAGCAGCCGCGAAGCGTCATACTGCTTATCAATGAAGTTGTAAATGCTGGACACTGGTATTTTCGCGGAAACATAAAATTGCCAACAAAGGTATCTCACCAAGTAGGAATCGGTTCATGCTTATGAAGCGAAAAAAGAAAAACAACAGGAAAACACGGGGACAAAGCAGACATACACACAGGACAAGCGCTTGTCCTGTGTGTATATCTACTTCGTCCCCATGGTTTTTCGCCCTTCATGAGCATAAAATTGTCATCTAGACCACAGTAAGCCACCCTTTGCAGCATGCTAGTGCATTCAAATGCGCGAAGTAATA
Organism: Rhipicephalus sanguineus; assembly: GCF_013339695.2. Lineage (NCBI taxonomy): Eukaryota > Metazoa > Arthropoda > Arachnida > Ixodida > Ixodidae > Rhipicephalus > Rhipicephalus sanguineus. The sequence continues at coordinate 68,301,569 of NC_051179.1, forward strand.
CGGCGAGAGGGCACACGGCGCACTTAAATAATCGCAAACGAGTCCTATCGGGGCCGTATTTTTCTATCGCGATTGGCCCCTTTGTAACCAACTGAAGGACGGAGTAAATCGCAGAAAATTTTCAGCCCGATGTGGCTCGATGGCGATTGAAAATGTGTGACAACTGTAGAAAATTCGCGCAGTAAGGAGCAACAGCTCAATATTAAAATTGTGCTGCAGACAAACTTGTGCTCATGTAAAATGCTATCTGTAGCTACAACTCTGAATGAGACGCGCGCGTGCATGTAGCTCTTGTGCGTTTGCCTCCAATAATATGAGAAATAATAATAATAATAATATCTGGGGTTTAACGTCCCAAAACCACGATACGATTATGAGAGACGCCGCAGTGGAGGGCTCCGGGAATTTCGACCACCTGGGGTTCTTTAACGTGCACCTAAATCTAAGTACACGGGCCTCAAACGTTTTCGCCTCCATCGAAAATGCAGCCGCCGCGGCCGGGATTCGATCCCGCGACCTTCGGGTCAGCAGCCGAGCGCCATTACCACTAGACCACCGTGGCGGGGCAATAATTTGAGAAAGGCTGCGACTGCATACAACTCTAAGCATGTTGGTTTGCTTCCCACCTCTTGCATCGTGTTTTTATAAGGATATGCGTACTAAAAAGGGATGTAAATTTGCTCCTGCCATTTCTTTCTCGTGTCAACAGCGACTCGTCTTTAGATGCGAACCTAAAAGGAATGACGTTAGACGGTGGTCACGTTGCACGCGTTTCTTGCAGAAAAGCGCACGCTAAAGCCCATTAGATGCTTAGTACAACTCGAAACAAAATGGTTCTTTACCTTTTACAAAAGCAGCGCACTCGGCCCCGGGCCCGTGGCATCCATATCGGTGGCCGGAGCAGACGACGCCGGCAGTCGAGGTGATGTCTAAGTCATTTTGAGGAACGTAATACTTCTTCGGAGAAGTTTAATCGCATTTCGTACAGTCAGTGACAAAGCCACGGCAGTAGTTTACTGATTTCGTCAAAGTGAACTACAACCATATAATAATAAAAAAAGAAGACGCGAAAGCGGCTGCGGGCTGAGCGGGAGAGGGTCGGCGGAGCGATCCAACCTTGTACGTCACATGGACACCTCCGCACAGTGGCGCCACCGTATGTCCTCGCGCCCATTTCCCATAAGGCTCCTTGGGCGCCGCCATAATTCCCCTTTGGGCTGTGTTAAATATAGGCGTGACCCCCCAAACATGCACTGCCCATGCTGTGACGTCACCCTTTGTACTGTCGTGCCACAGTCTAGAAAGGAGAAGTTTCTTCTATCCGGTGAAAAGTTCTATAGAGGGGTCCTGATAATTTTACAGCGAAGTTTCCGTGGCTGGGCGGAACCGAAATTTGTCCGCCCTATGTGAAGGGGGGCAGCACCCCAGGAAGGGGGCGGCGGCCCTCTCGGACCCGCGGGAGTAGCGAGGGAGGAAGGCCTCGAGGAGCACAACGCACGAGACTGACGTAATGGCCGCGTCGCGATGAAAGCTCGTCCTCCCTGCGAGGAGGGAGCCTCATCGTCTCTGCAGGCATTTTCATAAAGTTGTTCTCTCTCTCTCTCTGTGCGCAAAAACTCCTATAGCGCGTACGTTCCTCAGAAATTGGGCAATCCTCGCTACTCATCATCATCATCATCATCATTTATTAACCCTTAAGGACCCTAAACAGGGCATTACATAAGGGGGGGGGGGTTACAAGGTTGAAATGAGGCATAGTTCAGCAAATGCCTAGGAAAAAAAAAACACAACAGACGAAGAGAAGTCAAAACAAGTGGACTTCATGAAACAAGCCTTAGTGGGCACGAAACATATTAAGTACAATATCTGTAGTATACAACGGCGAAATAGTGAAAAAAAAAAATACATGAATACAAAAAATGCATAATTAAAGTCATTTAACAAAGAGCGTACTTTAACAATGAGACTGGAACACACGGGCGTCAAGCACCATTCAGGATTTCAGGACAGACGTAACCGATACTTGAGAGAGACATTAATGAACCGTCGGTATTAACCCAGTGATAAACACCGCGGCGGCACGTTTCAGCGTCGCTGTATGGAGTGCTTTGGCGGCGATTTTTAAAGGACATATGCGAAATATATTCAGACGTGCCACTCGTTTCTCTCCCCCTCTCTTTCTCTCTCTCTCTCTTTATAGCACCACCGCGCAATTTCGTTTTACAGCGAAGCTGTATACCTCTCGTTGATCAGAAAATTTCGAGGCGTAAACACAAAAAACACCACGTTAAGACACTCGCGTGCTCATCTGCTAGCAGATGCGCGCTCACCTTGCGTTTTCAGCTCGGACGCTGAGGAAGGGCATTCTGAGAGGCGGACAGATGAACCGACGAACGCGTTCGCTGTGTAGACACGTGCACAACTGCAACGCCACAGCTAAATTTCGACCTTTGGATGGTTTAGGGGCCCTTTAACAATTGACGGTAAACCGGCACATCTTTCTTTGCAAGCAGGCATACAGCATAGAGCTCAGTATTCGTTTCAATAAATAAAACCACAAAACAAGCATGAAAAACTTGGAGGACGCTTGCGCTTCGCCTTCAAGAGTAGAACGCGATAGCGTAATCGGGCCCCGTGCGGATCGCCTTCGGGCTGCGGTTCCCGGTGCGTGCCTCAACCGTGTCTTAAGGAAACGAACGACGGTGCGCGTAACATTGGCCGTTTCAAACTATCCCAGAATGCCTGCTGCAAGTAGAGTTGTTAAGTGGCCACTACGCCATAATTACTCCTTTTGCGGATCAGCGAATTGCCCATTACGCGTCCGTAAGGCAGCACGCGAACCTACGCACCTGTTCACATTGTTGATGTTTTCCTAATGATTATGATTAAATATGTCTGAGCACATTGTAATGGGTGGGCCCTTAAAACACCCTCTCGTTGCGCAATTCACACTGTTTAACGCCTGGCGCGATGCTACGCTTCTGCCACGCCATATTACATGCGTTAAGGAGACTCCTTCCACTACATGACATTCCCATAGTGTTTTTTTTTCCGAAGCAGTTTCAAGAAATAGCGTAGCTCTGTGGCAGAACACCTGCTTGCCTCTCAGACGGCCTGGGCTCGATTCTCACTCGAACCCGAAGATTTTTATAATTTATTTTATTTGCATCTTTCTAGATTTTTCGGCCACGGACAAGATGATGATTATTCGGTCAAAACCAACGGCGCCGTCACTGACGCCGACACCGAAATTTCTGCGAAACCAGCTCTTTAACGCTATCGCGTTCAAACCGCATCATGGATGATAAGGCGCCTGTGAACTATGGGAACACCCTCCCACGCGTTCCTGGTGAATGTTAGGTTGCAGCTGCTATGTAGTTTACACGTTTACACGAGGTCTTCGAATGACGTCAAACGGCCCTTCCTTTTCCCCACATGCGTTTCCTGCTTTCATATATACCAGGTAGACCCGCCTAGCAACTCATTCAGTTCATTCTAAACCTGCCATGGGTAGACCACTGAAATTAAAGACACGAGAAGAACAGCGTGAATACAATGCTGTACGAAAGGAACAAACTCGTCATGCTGAAAATGGTCGTAGAACCTATCACGGTCTACCACAGCGACCACAAAGCGATTATCACTACCGTTACTGTAAAGTAAGAAACCCCCCCCCCTTACATCAACATGTGTGGTGTTTAATACAGCTTCGCTGGACATTCACGTTCGCGTGGCGGGGTGGCAGCCAATTTTTAGAGCGCAGTTCTTAGGCGCCCGTTCCTGCGTTAAGCGGCGTCGCCGTCGCCGTCGGTGGCGTAACCGATAGACATGAAAAAATGAAATGAAAAAAAAAAATACCCGGGATAGAATGGAATTTCAACCCGGGCCCTCTGCGTGGCAGACAAGTATTCTACCACAGGGCCACGTTGGTGCTTGAAGATCATTCGCAAAAACCCTATGCAGGCGTCAGGTTGGGCAAAGAGTCGCGTTAACTTATGTAATATAGCGTGGCAAAAGAGTAAAATAACAACCAGTCATCACACAATGCTAATTTCGCAACGAGTGTGTTGTTTAATGCTTCCACCGACTGCAAAGTGCTCAGCCATAATTCTTCATCGTCATCAGCCACATGTAACATCAACAAAGTGCACATAATACCTTACAGATGTGTAGCGGGTCGTTACATACATCCGCAGAAAGACGAATAATGGCGTAGTGGGTGCTGTCCTACTTCACGAAAATTATTATTTATGGCGTTGTGGATACCTTGCACGTGTACTTGTATTAGCGGCCCCAAGTGAGTTTAGAGCGAGCTCTAGAAAGACCGCTCTTCCAGCTTTCGATGGGACTGTGCTGCGGGTTCCGCGCAGGCCTGGCGTTTTAGTTAGGCGCCCGTTCCCGCGTTGAGCGGCGTCGGCGCAACCGATAGAGCGAACATGGACTAAAGAAAGCGAACGCGTAGCACTCGAGCGCTGGCAGTTTCTGTAGAAATATGTAACGAATGTTAGATTGCTATGACTGCGGAAAGCGAAGACTTCAAACACAGTTGGCGTTGCCCCGACACGAAGCTGCGCTCATAATTTGCATTGGGCAGTATCGTAATCTTCGGTGAATTTTTTTATCTCGCTCGCTCTCTTTCAAGGCATATTTGCATTGCGTACCTGCCAATAATGCCTCGGATACTTTTGCTTGCTTTCTCTCAGTACACCGCTGTCTTGCAGACAAAGCACGCTTTAAAGGTTGCCGGGTGACCTGAATCAAAGGGGTTTGTCGAGAATCTGCACTGTGACGAGATTCGCGCGTAGACAGCCTTAGAAACAATAAAAGCTTTATTAGCAAGTTTCTTTGCCTCTCGAAATACCGAAATCGTGATTTGCACTCATTGCTAAAATCAAACGAGCGGCAGCATGTTACTTTGTTGTAAAAACATCGTTTAGGGTTCTCCACACCAGTTTACTTTTTTTTTAATTCGGAGCTGCAATCCAAAAATACTTAAAATTCGTGTCAGTACTCCTTAAAGATAGTCGCTCTTCCGCTAATTTCTTTGCAAGTGGGCTCATTTTGACCATTCCTATCAGTATTAGCGTTTGTAGCTCCTCAGTGCGTTGTCAGCAGTGCATTAGCGGTCAAAAGAAAGTTCGCATTAGCAGCTGTTCAACGAGCACACCTTCGTTCGACAGCGAGAAGGTTGGCAAAAGTGAAAGCGCCTTATCTCCGAAGTATTGTGCAGACTAATGGAAAAGCCGTGTTTCCTGACAATTTGAAGCAAATAAAGATCAGAAGCATCGCACCTGTGAGAGGTTTTCGAAAGCTTTTGCTATACGTTGTTTTACTTTTCAGTTACCTAACCTTCTATTTCGTCCACCGGCCTTTGTGATTCTTCTTTTTATTTATAGATATGCCCGCAGTGACTTCTTTTAATTTTTCTATCTTCTCAAATTATGCGGATGCTCTTCCACGCGTTCAGAAAGTAGAAAGTATATGTTCACGCTGTTAAAAACAATAATAGGAGAAGGCACTGTTGATGTACGTGTCAGCAGTAAACTCAAGGCTTTCAAAGCTAGCAATATACGTACGAGGGCGACTTTATGATGCTTACGCGGCATTGCCATTTGGAACGAGCGAGGGCACATGCTAGGCCTCAGTCGTGATTACAAAATTAAGGTATTAACAAAAGCATGACTTTAAAACGCAATTAAAACGCACGCAAACTGTCACTGTCGATCGTGCAGCTTCCTCTATAATCCACCTCATGCACCTACAGCTGTTTGTTTTTTTTATGTGATGTGCAAAGCGTGGACTTCTTTCCTCCTCCTGATCTTTCAGTCCCTTCCCCACTGCAAGGCATTCAAATGGTATCATCGTAGCAATACACCTGCTTTTAACACATGTCTTCTCCGCATGCCTATATATTGCAGAAATTTAACACCAGTGAGCACTCGTAGCCAATATTCACCTCTCTTGATATATATGCGTGGATATATAGATGCGTGGGACACCGGGACATGTGGTCGGTGTGGGAGGCGGCGTTTGCTGAGCGGCGTCTTGGGGCATGGTAGAGGGCAGAGTACGGGAACGAAGCTCCAGGGGCATCGAATGGGAGCACAGCACTCTCCACCAATTTGTTAAGCTGTTTATTGGACAGCACTCGGCGACAATGAGCTATGGCGACAGTCAAGGCAAAGGCACGGGCCCCGAGCGCGAGCGGCCTTTAGAAGAGGACGACCCACTAGGAGCCGCTGGAGAGCGCAACCGTTAAACAGTACCAATTGCTTCGCCACAATATATATATATATATATATATATATATATATATATATATATATATATATATATATATATATATATATATATATATATATATATATATATATATATATATATATATATATATATATAGAGAGAGAGAGAGAGAGAGAGAGAGAGAGAGAGAGAGAGAGAGAGAGAGAGAGAGAGAGAAGAGACACAACTAAGCGGTTGTCTTAATTTTATTTGCCAACGGTTTCGACCGGAGGACCGGTCTTCGTCAGGGCTTATGAGTACTTTGCTCATAAGCTCTCACGAAGACCGGTCCTCCGGTCGAAACCGTTGGCAAATAAAATTAAGTTTGGCCCTTTGGAAAAGCTTCTTCAATATATATATATATATATATATATATATATATATATATATATATATATATATATATATATATATATATATATATATATATATATAGATGGAATGCATATACTGCTGTAACGGGCTGTTACTCTTCAGAAGCGTGTGAATTACGTCATCGCCGATGGCCGGGCTGACTGCGGGTTGTATAAGCAAGGGACGTTCCTGTGGTATGCAAATAAGTTCCAGCACGGCAGAAATATGGCGTCCATCACAAATCTCTTAAAGGGGAAGACGCAGTGGACCTCCGTAGAGTTCAAACGGGGGTCTATCCAAATTTTTTGCGATTGCACAAAAACTTTTCTGACGTTGTATGGGCGCGATTGTCCGTGGTGTCGCGACTCGCCACCAACCCTCTACCATATCTCATCGGGTTGCAGTAAAAGGCCAAATAACCTCAACTGCCTACAGCATAAGTACCACATGGAAAACTCTTTGGAGCAATGGGAGGCACTCCTCGCTAGCTCGGACCCGGAGGTGCAACTAGCGCTCCCCTGGACCATGTCCGGCTGGCGGCACAAGCCAGTGGAGCCTTGGACATGGGGCCCCACCCATCTAGCTCCTAGACCCCTTCCCTTTTCCCCAATAAAAGTTATTCTTCTTCTTCTTCTTCCAACGCGGTGTCGAATGAAAAATGCCTCTCGCGCACACTATTCATATATTTTCGAGTCAACAGTAAAGCCGCATCTCGCAGCCGATCTGCGTATATGGCGAATGCGCAAAGTAGCCTGAAGTGCATACTTTCGACAAATGCTGTGAAACATTTCTTACTCCCTACGCTTCATTGCGAGAAGTCGTATTTTAGTCATAGCTTGGGAGTGGCAGAATATCTTCTGATATCTGAAGCGCGGCATCGTTGGTCAAAGCCAGAAGATAAGCCCACTGGCGTTAACCAGAGAAAGAAAATGAATCATTTTCTTTTTTTATTCGAAAGAGAAGCGTCGTTCAAGAAGCTTGGACGAAGCTCCGAAGCATGCAAAGAAAGGACCGGGAAAGCAAAATGGAATGCGGTCGTGACTTTCGTGAGATATAAACCGTAGGTCTAATAAGTGGTTTCTGTACTTCAATAACGCTTTCTCGGCATTCCGAAGTGAACCGGATCATATGTCCCTGTTTAGTATGTTGTACGAGAGTGTCATTTTTCACGCAATATGCAAACTACTGCAGGCGAGCTCCGGTGCAACGATTTGTTGCCCCCGATATAGCTAATATCGCATCGACTGCATTATTGAAACTGCAAGTCGCGCGCAAACTGAAATGGTGAAGCGAAGGACCAAGCAAACAGCGGCCCAGATTGAATCGATAGCTCGTACGCGCTTACGCTTTTATTCCCGTTGGGATGGCATCATCTCTCAGTATTTTGCTAGAAGATTTATTATGCGGGATTAAAGGAAAATCCCGCAACTATTTCATCTCATAACCGTAATATAGGTACGTGAAAAAAAAAAGTAAACTGTACGGAATAATTGGGCAGCGCATACAGAGAGCTTCGCAAGGACGAAGCTGGCCGGTTCCCCAGAAGCCTTGGATTGCAAAGGGACGAATGGAAGGAGGTGGGGAGGGACGCTAGCTACCTGCTCGATGCGCCGAAATAGCGCGGCTGCTCCTCTGCTGCTCAAGGACTTCGTGTTTGTGCCAAGATAAAGGGGGAAAAACTGCGTTCGGGTGAGGAGGAAAGTCGCGGTACGCAAGAGCGCGTCACTTCTCTGTCGCGCTCGACAGCTGCTGTAGCTGAGTAGAAGGAGAAGGGAAGGGCTCGCTTTGAATGCTGGCCAAGGCGCGGGACGCGTAGCTTTTTCCTTTCTCTCTCTCACCCTTTCTCACTGTCTCACACTGAAACTCTTTCACCATCTCCTCACTCAATGTGTTTTCCTCCCTCTCTCTCTTAAGCTAAATGCAAGTCACTCAGCTCCGGGGCTCTGGAGAAAAACAATTGGAGGCTGTGCAAGCTGTGACAATGGAGTCCCTCGGGTACATCTGGCCTCCCGAGTCGCAGCTCTGGTGCCTACACGTTGCGCAAGCAAGCGCACCGCTCCCTCCCTCCCTCCTCCCGCGAGAAAGCGAGCGCGCGAAATGGAACTGAAAATAAGCTTTGACAAATGGAGTTGTTTCCTTCGACTCCGGAGGACCGGTTGCCCCGCTTCCATCCCTCAAACTGAGAGATAACGAGAACGCACGGGAGCTTGTCGTGCTCGTTACTTTGCCACGCGTGACTATCTCTTCGCTGTGCTAGTTATCTCGGTCTTATAACGGAGACCTAATTCTCTCGCCCGGGCGGTGGGGTGGGATTTAAAATAACGTGCACGGCGAGCACGCTTGAAATGCAAGCTCCCGGGTCGCATGCATTTTAAGTGGGGCTGTTAGACAGTCTTCCCCTGAGGAGCCTGGAAGACAACGTTCTTGTGTCGTGATTATTTTTCCTTACCTTACGTTAGGGAAAAATAATTACGGCACGAAAAGGAAGTGGATGAAACAGTGAGGGTGTTCCTGACCACTTCGTTTGAGTCACTTCTTCGAGTCACTTCGTTAAGAAGTGAACATAGGGACTGCACTGTCGATCACTCCGCCCTGTCGCTTCAGAAGCTGCAAGAATGCCACGTATCGCCTTGTCGTCCCTGCGAAATATCTGATCGCAGGTTCAAGTACTATCGAGTCAATGATCGCGAATTCTCGTGATCTAACTTGGTGAGGCGTGAAAAGATTCTTGGTGAGGCGTGAAAAGAATAGCGGGAAAAGAGAAGATATTTTCTCAAGTACCCCTCACAAGGATGAGGTGAAGACTGGTTCCTCTTCTTTTCGTGCACTTTCATTATTTCAGGAACCACGAGTAGAAAACTGATAGCGCTTCCTCGTTTTTAGGTCCCGGAATATCTGAGTGGCCTAGGCACTTTCCGAAGTTGCGGTCACTTAATATCCTACCACAGCAAGTGCAACGCCAGGTAGCAAGACTAAATCTTTTGTATCTGCTTTCCCGTCCTTGAATACGGTTAGAACCTGTTTTAGCGCACCACCAAAAACGGTCGTCACGGCTAAAGCCGGACGCTTAGAGAGCCATATTTTGTCTGAATGAAACTTTTTGAAGTTTCTTTTCCTAACACCATTGAGCTTTGGGGGTTATCTACATGCGTCGAATGTTGAATGTAACGGTGTCTCATTGTTTGAAAAGGGCTTTAAATGCTATTTTTGTAACCGCTCCTGCTTGTATAGCGCGGCAGCCTACCGAGTTGTAAAATTAATAAGAAATCAATACAAATTCTACTCTAAGTTGTCGCTGTAAATGGAAAAAAGCTCGAACCGCTCCACTAGTTGTACGCATTGCGTCACGGCCGGGTTGCTGCCACGTGACACTGCAAGTTCTGCATCTTGGACAACCCGATAAATTACGCTTCCTGATTCGATATGAGCGGCAGTACCCCTCTGCAGTTTGTACCATCGCTTCTCCATATCTTTCTCTCTCACAGATTTATACGTCACAGTCTCTCTAGAACAAAGCAAGTGAGTGAATGTTAAAGGGGAAATAGCGACGTGCTTATGGCTTTGAGGTTGGCGATACAGACCACTACGTACGGTTGTGCAAGTGTTTTGCCCTGAAATGGGGAGGCTCGTGGACAACGTGAAGAAAAGAGGGTTTCCCTAGGAATGCAGTGAACAGATTGCGTGTCCGGAAGGTGCCTGGATGATTTGCAAGGGGGTGCCTGGTATTCTTTTTAACTTTTCTGGCAAGAGACTGGTCTAAGTGGTTAACTGCGTACCATATACTACACGGAAAGAGTCGCTCAGGCGGAAAGAGTCGCCAGGATAACGCCACCTGTGGCAACATCGTCACCATTACCACCACAACCACCCGGTCTTGGCGCAAGTTCAGAAGCGGTAGTGAAAGTAAGCGTGCCCGCGGTCGACCGTCTCGACACTACCTAAGGAGTATAAAAGTCCAGCGGGACTTCAGTACCTCGTCTCCTATAACAGCTGTGCTATATAGTTGCACACTCGCGAAGTTTGGCTCGAGTTCTACCGCGACACGTGGCACCGGTGTACCGCCTCAGCCCGCTCCGCGGTTCTTATCGCGCATTCCGATCTCTCAGCCAAGCAGCATCGGAGGTCGGCGCCCGTTTAAGGGATGGAGACCGTGGCCGTCACCATCGGCGCGAAAGTCGCGAGCGCCAATGCGCTTCTACTGCGGGCCAGGGCGCCTATTTTTACAATAGAGCGCGAGCCTTAGCGGCGGTCACACGCAGGTTTGATGCACGGCCGCCACTATAGCTATGGCTGCGTGAGAGGGGGGCATGCAGATTGCGCCATGGGAGCGGAGCGCCGCAGGCAGCGACGGCGGTCCTCGCGGTATTCAACGGCATGCGAGGCCGCAGCGGCAGTATATATATTTAGTGTGCGGTGCGTAGCGCGCGCTATTTCGGCGTCTCGCTCCGTTTGACGTCCGACGATGCCGCACGGATGTGGGCCAGTGTCGCCCGGCTCTCCCCCTTCTTCGACTTTCCGGTGGTGACAATTAGGAACCACCCTTTGGGGTCGTGCCTCCCTCCCCTGCCACCCGTTTTATCTAAGGCCCTTTTGTGTCCCGAGAGTTCACGCAGCTCAACCACCTCACAAAGATACTTTGGCGCCGAATCTGTAATCCGATAACAATCAAAATGAGCTCTCTTTTTATTTCTTTTTTTTTGGTTACGGGTAGTGTCATAACAAAATGACGTGATCAGTACGCGCGCTAGATACATAGGCGATAACGACAGAAGATTGCGTTCTAAGTTTACATCGTAGCGTGAACTAGCTTTCGTTCTTCCGCCGAAGAAGCAGTTTTTCAAGGTCTCGCTTAGACTCGCGTTTCGCAAAAAACTATGCCATCGCCCGACATGTTTCAAACAACACCTCAGAGGTGTTGAAACAAAAGCAGATGAAACACTAGACTCAGCCCGTTAATGCGTACTGAACCAAACCTACCAGCGAAACAAACGAGGGCGTATACTGTCGCGTACATTTGGAGGTGGCTTCAATCCGAGAAGACGACGACGACGATTTCAGAAGCGTTGTGTTCGGTTATCCGCATGACCTGAAACACTGCTCAAATGTTCCGGCTGCAATGCCGAATGAGTCATTCCTGTACCCTACAGGAAAAACTCCACTTATATGGACCACACAGATGTAAATATGGCGAAATATACTGTTGATTGAATGTCATGGAAGAATTAAAGAAATACATCCACAAGGAGCAACGGGCGCTTTCTTTATAAGGAAGCTTGCACACCCTTGCACATGTTTCTCTTGTTCACGAGCAAACACCTTTCCGGGATCCTAAATGCCTCCCATTTCCCTACTACTCGTTGCAGTTTTTTTTTTTTCGCACAAACTATTGGCTCCAGTCACTTCGTATTCCACCATGCGAAGAACACTGCTGGCATTACCTTGTCGCTTACGATTGGACGTTCCATTCGACGACTTGCAATGTGAAAAGAAAGGCAGACATTTTGTGGGTAAAGGGGGAAGACGGGTAGTTGAACTGAGAGGTCGGACAAGTTAAGAAAAAGGGAAATGATTGGCATCGTTTGGGGCTACACCTGTAGCTTTCCAATAAGTCGTGGAACACATCCTGTACTACTTCCGAACCTTAACACATAAAACATTTGTCCACTTAACTGCTGTAATGATGGAGCTTCAATGTTTCTTAGTTCTCTGGACCATGGTCGCGGTTGTGAGTAACGCTGCGGATTGCGCCATGAGGTCGGCCGCGATTCATGAAGTCACGAGGCCAGTGACATTGCTGAGAACTCCTGACGTAGGCCACTCTAATGCACATCAACTCTTTACTTTCTTCGTAAGGGACACATATTAGTACCACATATTAGTACCACAAGACATCAGGAAAAGGTAGAGTAAAAAAAAAACCCTCATGTGCATGCCAAGTGTGACTCACTGCTTTGTAAGATCAAGCTACTGGGTAGATTTAGTGACACCTTGACATTATAAAAATGCTTGGCTTTTTTTTTGTAAATAAAGAGGCACAAACTGCATGCAAGGGCAGCAAGTTTCAACTATTTGAAATGCGGCTGTTACTCTCTTAGCAAACCGGAGCACTCATTCTCGTCAGGTGTATTGTTTTGACTTCAGATTCTACCCAATACACAGTTGAAGTAAAATTAGCGCCCACTCCGTTCCTTCCTTATTTCTTCAGTCATCAATCAGTTCACCCAGCATCCAATTTTACTGAACTGTATATACTGCGTGACGTTGCCGCTGTGAATGTTTGCGTCGCTTTTATTTGTCTATTTATCTTTCTCGGCTGCGGGCTACAGTCAACTGGCCTCAATTCAGTCGCATTTATTAATTTAATTTTTTTTTCTCTTTCTCCTTCTGGTAATCATTGAATAAGTTGGAGAAAAGAGAGAAAGAGGCTCATCCTTTACGAAGTGCTCGTTTGACACACGAGAAAATAGGTGCATATAACTCAGCTCACTCATTGCATTGGCTTGTTTTTTTTTATGCTTCGCAAGACGCGTGCACCGTCAGCACACGCTTTCGACGCGTCGAGATATTTTTAGGCAGTACTCACTCCCTACTATTTTCTCTATACAGGACAAAGTGCTTCGGAGGGCGTATACCAACGGATCACAGCGGAAACCTTCCGAACTCTTGGCATTCTCCTATTTTTTTTCAGTTTTTCTGTGGAGTTTTAGCTGAAACGTCTGCAAAACCCCTTCGAGGTGGCTTCATCTGAGGGTCTCGAATGTTTACGCGTCGTGAACGCTGTGTTACGACTCGACCGGAACACAAAGCCCAGCAACCCCCCGCGACCCGCTGTCAGGACCGTGGTGAATTACGGCGGCGAACGAGGTGTCAACGGCACCGTCAAAATGCCAGTTACTTGGCTTCGCTGACGGCCCTGAGTCTTGAGTACCGCGACGTTGGCACTTTCGAGGAAGCAGCATGGCAAGCGAACGTGCTCCCAGTGTGTTATGATGTGGGGCAACATCGTTTGTTTCGTGCAAGCTTACGTCACAGATCACCCTGCTTTTAAGGCGAAAGCCTTAGATGCCTCATTAAACACGAAAAGTGACCGTCGGCAACAAAGCGAGTTATGCCAAAAACATCATGATGTGATGACATCACCCTATGGGGTCATCATGACCGTAGAAGATTGCCAAAATGTATTACGTCTCTCTGATGTTACATAACGTGACGTCACGTTATATGACACGCACCAAATGGTGACGTCATCACAAGGCATCGTCGCTTTGTCACAGGTGGGCCGATCCGGAGGCTCGTGAAGTGCAGAAAGTTTGCGATGCCTCCGATCCCGGAGGCAGTTGCTGAAAGCTTTCGGGGGCGAGGCATAGAGTTTCCTACAATTACCTAGAGGTAACAATGGTGCTGCGATCGTTCAGCCACCATGAGAATGATGGGTAGCACACGGATTTGCCTAATCTTCGTGCTTACGGCTTCGAACGCACTTGCGGCTTTGTTCATTACTCTATTTTAGCGTTCGTTTCGGATAAGAGATTGGACTGCTGTGAACTTCGTGACCAGATTTTAATTGCTGAGCCTAAAAAGGTTAAATTGGTGAAGTGGAACTGCGAAATTTTGCTGGACTTCGTTTTGCGACAAAGCGGATGCTGGCGACCACATTTTTTTTTCCTCAATGGCGGAGTACTTTGTTTCCACATTGTTAGGCTGGTTCGTTGACGGCCTGTTGTCTCGATGGCGCTTGCTTCCTTACGGGTTTCGATTTTAAGGCTTGGTGATTGAGCATGCGTCTATCTAGGTATATTCTTAATGCAAGTGTATCACGGTCTTCAATCTTCGACGTTTTCTATCGCCTTTGACCGGCAGGAAGCAGATTCGGCGTTGGTGCGCGGCCATGACGTGGTTTTATGGTGAGGTCTTGGCACCCTTGTGTTATCGGGTGGATGATGGAGAAATGTTATCACCCTTGCTGGTTGCTGGTATAAATTTCTCATGCCTGCTCAATAAAGCCAGCAATCCACCTGCTATAATCCACTTCCACGAAAAGCATGTCCGTACAGTGTCTCATGGCGGATTCCGCGGCTTAAATTTCTTCAAGCTTTGTGTGGCGATGGCCCAGCGCAGGGAGATGCCTCCCCACAGGGAGTCGGCGCGTCTCAAGAAATTGGTCCCCGCAATTTCTACAAACACAATCGATTCCGCCCGCGCTTTCTTGATCAATGCCTGGTAGGCCGACAGCACTCCGACGCTGCGACAAAAGAATTCGCCAGGGGTAGCTCTGGAAGAATGACACCTACAGGATGAAAAAGTAACGTGACACCATGCGTTACCGAAAAATGTTAACGTAAGTACGTTACCCGTTACAGGTCCGAAATTGCAACGAGTACGTTACTAAGTTACCGAAAAAAGTGACGCATTACCGGTAACGCCGTTACTTGTAACGCGTTACCGCCAACACTGAGAAATACACAGGGCTGTGCCGGGACCAGGGCATCATTTCGAATTAACTGTAAGTTCGAATTAACCGAGTTCGAATTAACGAGCTTTTACTCATTTATCAAACCGTTACACACTTGTGTTCTTTGTGTTTGCTCAACCAACCAAATGAATAGGGTCGTGCATGAGCATATATAACCTTTGTTTCAGCCGTTTTCAGTATCGCCTACCAAAAGTGCAGATTAATTAAAAAAAAAAGAATCCGCATCGATAGCTATTAATGCCTAAGCCGGTAAGCGGTTAATTGTTAACCGATTAAAAATAGATAATCGGTCATCCCGAAGCCAGAACTTTGCTTCGAAGCACGGCGCCGGGCTCGCCCTCTCTTTGACGTTGTCGAGGGCTTCGGCGCCATCTTGTTAATCGCCTGCTAAAGTTCGGTATTTGAACGCTGGCCTCCCTAACAACGATATATACACCCTCGAAGATGACGCAATTTATGTTAATTTTTTTTCGCCAGAGCTTTCTGGTGACAGCTGTGTCGCACAATGAACCAATTAGCGATCTCGCATTATAATAGAGACTACTTAGTAATGATGCCGAACTATCGATGGTACTATCGATACTATCGATAGCGGAGTCACTATCGAACTATCGATGGTAGAAAATACTATCGATAGCGCTATCGATAGCAAGTACTATCGATAGTATAAAATCAACAGCGCGAAATCATTTGCAGCATAATCTTGGTTCCCTGCGCGCGTGGTACATAGTGGAGCCGGAGGAGCAGGCTGAAGTGCAAGAAAGTTGACATGCTTGTGTTGTTTACCAGAGTGCTTTGCTGACACATGATCATAAAGTCAAATTGTTCAGCTGTAGCAGAAAGGAAGCCGTTACGTGTGGTAGGACTGCGCGGCTTCAATTTTATACTCCATTTTATCATTTCAAAATAAAATAAATATCAAGAACTATGTTTGTTAATTGTAAGGTGTAACTGTTTGCTATTGCATATGAATTTATTGATACACATATTCCGCCATTTTCACTGCGGATATAACTTATTTCTCTCGCCAGAAAGGGCTCATAAATTAAGCGAAGCTGACAGTAGGCTACTGCCCATATTTTGGCAATATGGCCAGCCAGCAACAGCCTCATTATTCGCACCACTATCGATAGTAGTGTCACGTGATTGTGAGAGTGAAGAATGCTGCAGAAAGACTGAGAAATACGAAGCTCCTTATTTGGGCGAACTTGTGCCCAGAAAATCAACGCTCAAAATACGAGCGATACACGCTGCGCACTGATAGCGGCGAGAACAGTCGCCGGCCGTCGAGTAATCTGATAATCGGTGGAACGCTTCGTCTTTTATGCATCAGTCATCGAACCTTCCAGCGTTATCGCTGCTGCTCGCGTAAGTTCTCGAATAAACTTGACTATTTGCGCCCGGTGCATAAACTTAACAAAATGATCTCAAACAATTGCGACGCGGTCTGCCTCAAACGCTGATAACAGTCTTTGTGGGTGAAATCCGAAGACATCAAAACAAAGCAATAAACACGCGTGGCAGTGATATCGCTGGTAATATTACCGATGGCACTACCGATTGGACTATCGATTGTTTGTTTACACTACCGATAGTTAAAAAAAAAAACTATCGATGCCATCGATAGTCGATTTACCGATAGTTCTACATTACTACTACTTAGAGTACTCTTTTCTGTTGTGTTCTGTGCTACTATGCAGTGGACAATGGAATAGTTACTATTAGTCGCTTGTCCCTTACCGAGTGTGTTTAGAACAAATTGTTGACGATTTTGGGCGCTTAACGCACCCTGGTATGAGGCAGCAGTAAGCTACCCCGGCAGAAGAAGAAATGGATAAAGTTCCCTGCGGAACCCAGCGACGTACGGTCTATAAAGCCAGTATAAGGAGGCACACCTAGCTCAAGTCATCCTGAAAAGCCTCGGTGCTTGATCTAGCTAATTTGCATAGATCTGCAGCCTATCCATATAGTTTTACCATAACCTACACAATAAAAACTGCCGCAGAAACAGAAATTAAGTTTTCATTTGATCTTTTAACCAAACGACTTCAAGATAACGAAAATGCCGGGAATGGTGCGGCTTAAACGTCCGCTACGTATTTCTCACCAAGCTACCGGGCAGGTTCAACCAAAAGAAGCCCTGATATCCACAGCAGTGAATTAAAATTAGTTATGTGTACATGGGCGGTGGCTGAACCGGATGTCACGTGTGGCCAAGTGACACGGGCCAACGTTTTTAGATTATTTCAGGTTTTGTCGCTGTCCCGAGAGGTGGCGCTGGCGTAGCGTTGAGATCGGTTGAGATGTACGAAGGGCGACGCTTGCTTCAGCCACGTGCTTTTGCTGCGTTGTTGGTGCTCGCGC
This sequence comes from Rhipicephalus sanguineus, assembly GCF_013339695.2. Lineage (NCBI taxonomy): Eukaryota > Metazoa > Arthropoda > Arachnida > Ixodida > Ixodidae > Rhipicephalus > Rhipicephalus sanguineus. Next base: position 68,319,042 of record NC_051179.1, read on the forward strand.
GTTAGTCACTCATGTATTCTGAGGTCTGACACGTTCCACCAAGGCATGAGCTCTTTGCTGTCACCGTGCGTACGTATTTGAGTAGATACCGCGAAGTGTAAGCGCCGATTCTTGACATGCCGAGGCATAGGCGTGCGCAGGGTTCCCCATTAGGGGGGGCGAAGGTTCATCGCAGCGCCCCCCCACCCTACTAAGTCAATATATGGGGCATATTTTGCGCCCCCCCCCCTCTTAGGTGACTAGAAGGGTCAATGTACAGGGCAGATTTTGCGCCCCCCTCTTGGGTGATTAGGGGGGGCGGCCGCCCCCCCCCTGCCCCCCTGTGCGCACGCCTATGTGCCGAGGTGCAGTGCGCCGTGTTGTTCGGGGTACGCTTCGGCTTCGGCAAGTCCCGCAGCGCGACGTTTCTTCACTTCATGGGAGCTTTTTTATGTTTAGAGGAATTGAAACCAAGTTGTTTTCAGTTTAGCTGCAAAGGAACTGGGTCTGTTTCGACACTTTTTGAACCCTTCTTGGCGCACTTCGGGACTGTGATGTGACAAAATAAGCGTCGGTTGGCCCGTTCGTAAGGACACCACTACTGCAATAATATCTGGGGTATTTACATGTCAAAACCACGATCGATATGATAATGAAGCACGTCATTGTATTGCTTCCGGCAATTTAGACCATCAGGTGTTTAACGTGCAGTGACATCGCACATCACACGGTCCTCTAGCACATCCATCGAAATGCGATCGCAGCTGCTAGGATTGAACCGCGACCTTCGGGTCAGCCGTCGAGCACCATAACCACTGCACCACCGAGGCCAACCACCACTGCTGCAGAGCATTTTGCTACCAAAGACGCTTGCAAAAGCCTAAGGTCTTTAGAAAAGGTCGCATCCGCAAAAAAGAAATTGAAGCTAATATATATGAATTCAGGCTTCCCGTACAGTTCCGTCATCGTAACCATGCAGCTTGAACCGACGTAGCGGTTACGGGGTGTGCGAATAGTGATTTTTGAGGCCGAATGGAATAGCGACAGAAGCGAATAGAATTGAACAAAGTATACTTTTTGAATAAGCCACAAATTTATGAAACAGCCCTTCTTAATTAGAACAAATGTAAATTGATGTTCGCGTCCCCGTATTCATATCTTTATTTATTTATTTATTTATTTATTTATTTATTTATTTATTTATTTATTTATTTATTTATTTATTTATTTCGCGCTGTTTATTATCGGTATGAATATCCAACCAGCCAAGTCAGCTACCTTAGTAACTCGGCAAGTTTCAGGAAATTTTATTGAGCCAATCAGGTGAACATTTATTTATTTATTTATTTATTTATTTATTTATTTATTTATTTATTTATTTATTTATTTATTTATTTATTTATTTATTTATTTATTTATATGTTATACTCAAAGGTCTCAAAACTAGATATTACATGAGAAGTAATGCCAGAATGAAAGGTCGGTTAGTACGATGGCAGATAGAAGGGCATTCCATATATATATTTTTTTTAAGTATACAACAGGCCCTTCACGGCCCGTGTGAGTCGGTACATAAATACATGAAAGTATACACATTGGCGAAAATTCATGTTGAAATTTTAGGTTTCGCCCATACTCATACACAGCTTTGCTGTAAAAGTAGGTCGATACGTGTTAGAATGGGCGCATGCTATAGGTACACAGCATTTGTAGGCGTATGGCGGGAGGAACGCACTGGAATGACAGTTATCGGGATGACAGCTATCGTACTTTTGCGCCAATTTTGGCCTTGCTTCATTGCAGTTGACATTTTGAAATATTCATAAAATATTCGGGCTTACAAATGACTGTTATTCGATTCGATGATAGAATCGAAGAAGGCACTGTTCCATTTGAATATCGAAATTTTCGAATACTCGCACACACTTGTAAATACGTCGCTGCAAATAATGTACGTGCTGCATTGTTTCACGAAATCGAATGAAAATGACAAGACGTGTTTTGCTGGCTTTCTTGCTGGTTTTTGATTTGGTAGGCTTTTCAACAGCAGGCGTAATACGCATTTAGGTGATTTTGGAATATGATTGAGCATTACGGGAGCCTAAGATGATTTGCGCATATACTGGCGAGGAATTAATGGCGGTTACAACGGGAAACGGAATGAAGGTAAGCGCACCGTGCAATGTTTGCCTTATCTTAAAAATTTTTTTTTTCATGTCCTGTCTTACATGCTGCTTGTTTCTTGTTATAATGCTCAGATACAACTAAAACGCGCGTTTCGCTCGAGCCAAGTGTAATAAGAGCGACTACCACATCGAGTTAATCGTTGTATCGTTGTGGTAGTAGCTTGTCGACCCCTTTCAATTAGTAGAGCAGTAGCAGACGACGCGCCGAGACCAATCCTAACGCGACCGCAGCGCCCCCGCCTGGTAGGCGATCGCGGCGAGCCGCTCCGCGCCACTGGAAAGCAGCGCTCTTTGCCAACTGAAGTAATCTAAAAACGTTGACACGGGCCGACCACTCAAACCTAAAATATGCTGCGTCGGCGTACGGTTTGTATGAGTGTTGCGCCATCACTATAGGACAGTTATTTGAAAAAGAGTTGAGCCCCCCCCCCCCCCCCCCCCCCCCACCGTAGTGAGTGTCCATGGCAGTGCGCACTGTAGCCGACGTTATACTAGCCGACATTATCCGTCATTTAGCCGACACAAGCCAATATTATTCATGGTTTAGCGCACAGTGCCCGACATTGGCCATCACATATGCTACACTATAGCTTATATGGCATGGCTACTTGCAGCGACAACTGTACAGTCCTGCTTTGCTTTTGCAGTAATGCAGCATTGTGATATAACAACCAACGTAAGAACCGATGCAACCCTCCTATTTTAAATGCGAAGCATTTCTTAGCGAACCTCAGGCACTTTGGCCGTTTCTATCTACGTATCTATCTATCTATCTATCTATCTATCTAACCGCCTACGTCTGGGCGCTCTCCAGGTCGTCTCCATAACTTGTAGTATACCAAAATTGGCATAGCAGGGGATCAGTGTATGACGAACACGATTCACAGTTAATGACATGAATAACGCAAAATACCTGTCGCTTACGTCATGAAACCCTTTCTCTCAGTCACGTGTGGCACATACCCGCATACCAGAGTTCATGATTTGCGGGTATGCGCCAAAGGTGATAGAGTTCAACCAACACAGTAACCGCGAACAAACACACATTGACACGCAAGAAAAGTGATAACAATAATTGTTCGGGTTTTATGTCCCAAAACCACGGCATGATTATGAGAGACGCCGTAGCAAAAGGCTCCGGAAATATTGACTATCTGGTATTCTTTAACGTGTACCGAGATCGCACAGTACACGGGCATCTAGCATTTTGCCTCCATCGAAATTCGACCGCCGCGGCCGGGATCGAACCCGCGACCTTTGGGTCAGCAGCCGAGCACCGTAACCGCTAAACCACCGCGGCGAGCGCAAGGAAAGTGAGGGAGCTGTAGACAGAACAGTCCTAGAAGGCGCTCAACTACCATCCACTCATCCTCGTGGCCCGCAACGTGGACCACGTGAATTGGGCGAAAACCGGGATCAATGCCTCATACAATAAATCTGCCGAGAGAACCAGGCCTTCCATCATTACCGGTGACTTCAACATTGCTTTATCAAGGCCCAACAACGCCTGGTCCTTATACTGCGTAAAAAACGGCTTGGATGTGGACAGGGCATCAAAAGACCTCGCAGGACAGGAGGCATCATAGATCATTTCATTGTGTGAGGCATCCAGGATTTCCACCAGCTGTGCTATACCTCGCAGTTCACTGCACTTAGACCATCGTAGCCGCGATCATGAACGGATCCGAATACCAAGTCTGGTCCAGCTGCTGGGACTCACTGATCACGGTGATGATGACCTTGTTCAAGAACTGTCAAGAACCCCTTCCACACATGCACACGGGTTCGTGCGTGCGTGCATGCGTGCGTGTGTTCGTTCTCCGTGCGCGCGTGCGTTCTCCGTCATAACGGACAAGTATGGGCATAACAACTGTAACAACTGCAACTGTGACTGTAACGTGTGCGCAGCGCGCCTGCGCGTGCCATTCGGCTGTGTATATATCTAGGGAAACTTTCCTGAATGAAGCTTAGTTGCGAGTAACGCCTGTCCTGTGCATCTGTGTTCCTTCTTTGCCTTGTTCGGATCCGCGCTATCTAGTATTGAATAATATAAGCACTACATATCAGCTTACCGCGTCGTGGGTTGGTAACAACCATCTTGCTTTTGGCATCGTTACGCAACTGTAAACAGCTGGTTATCTAATACATATGCAACTCTTCAAGACATGAGTGTGCGTATACCACCGCATTTCTCTAGCGTCATTCCGTCACGTTTCGCTCAACGTGAAAAAATTACGCCACAGTAACCATCCCGCGCATGCTTCGCATCACATCGATTCCCGCGGTACGTGGCATCTGCCGAAATTTTTTCCATTCTAAAAGACTCAGCGTGCAAACACGGACACAAGAGAGAAGTCAAGATGCCACAAACGCCGAATAACAACTGCAAAGACGCACAACGGCGGAAAAGAAAGAAGGCAGAAAACTTATCTGCGCATCGACGGTTGGCTTACGCATGCACTGCCATTATTATCGATATGCCATGCATCAATCATTAGACGCATTTCTTCATTCCGGTGTCTGTACAAAACTGCGCATTCATCGAACCTCGGCGTGCACTTACACTCTCGACAATGTAAAGATAAATTAGAAGGTGAGCCTCCGGTCGGCGATCTCTCATGTTCCAATAATCTCTGGTTAACACAGCGGCCTGTCTGTCCTACGTAGAAGCGGCCGCAGCTAAAAGGAACCACACTTGTACGGCAATCAGGGAATTTGTTGGTGTGTTTTAGGAAACAAATGTCAGTCCACTTCTTGTCTATTACTCGCTCATTTTTTACTCTGCAGAGCGGCACAAAGCACGCTGCGCATGGCCATTTTACGTCACATGACCACTGGGAACCGTGACAGAGGCACGGAAAAAGAATGTTTCTCCGTAGTAATTCTGTCTAACGAGACTCTGCGCAGACCTTTCGTTTTAGTGGAGGGCAGGATCACTCAAGAACGTTTCCCCGCTTTGGTGCTCTGTAATATCTCTTGCGATGATAAGTTATAGGTATAAATTTATTATGTTTCATTTATTACTGTGATTACAAAATAACATTTTGGATAGAAAATTAAAAGAAACTCACAGGGTCCCTTATGGTATCGCCTAAGACAACTCAAAGGCGAAAGCCGTTTTCTTCTTTTTCTTCAGTCGATGTATTGATCCTCCCCCGCCCCCCTCCGAAAGCTTTGTGGATCTAACGTGGTTTTGCACGAGCTCCAGGATCGGAGGCAATGCAAGCTTTCCGCACCTCACGTGTTCCTGCACTGCCTATGTGATCGGCCAACCGATTGACGTCGTAGTGACATCATGATTACGTCATGGTGACGCCATGCTGACGTCATGTGGTGGCGTCATCACGTGATGGTGATTTTTTGAATCGCTCATGTAGACGCCGCCGCCGGTCAATTTTCGCGCTTGGTGAGCTATCTGAGGCGTTTGTCTTAATAACTTGTGCAAATGAAGCACAGAACAGTCAGATGTTAAGTACATGGCCGCCTGGTCTATATTTACTTTTAGCTCACCCGTTTCACATAAATAAAGTAGCCCCATATGCAAGGAGCAAAAAAAGTTCAGTACTTATACAGCACAGAACTTTTGGAGATTGCTTGCCCCACATAAGTATACCGTTTTTTCGGGATAAAATATGTGGAAGATATAGGTCTGCATAACGTATGTGGAACGATCTTAAGAACTGAGGAAAGGCCAAGCCCGGCCCAACCCCAGCCCATCGCCTCAAACCGCGGCCCGACCCTAAGCCCGGAGCTTCAGACCCGCTCCCGGCCCAGGCCGGGAAAACTACTTTACCCGGCCCGGCCCGGCCCGGCCCTGCCCACGGGCCGAGCTAGGCACGGGTTTTCGGGTGGGTCCGAGCCCGTGCAGTGCTCTAGTCCGCCGGCATTTTTTATAGCGGCCTTTTTTAAATATAAATAATATGTGCGCAGTCAGGAACATTGTCTACCACACAGTTACTGAGATTTATCTTTTATTCCTTTTTTTTTTCTAAATACCGTAGCGTGCGCTGTAAGCCAACAGACGTGGCCAGGGCTGGGCAAAGATACTTTGAAATTGTATCGCGATACGATACAAAATACTCAAGCAAGAAATATTTGAGATACAGATACAAGATACTGCCGCAATAATTGTATCCGATACGATACTTGGCAATTGTATCTCAAGATACTTCCATACATTCGCAAATTTGTTTTATAAATCCATATAATATAGCAGCAAACGCCTATGCACGAAAATGTCTGCTTGAAAATTTCTTAACTGTGGCCAATTTTTTTTCATTTATTTATTTACATCATACTGTAGGCCAAATGGCCAAAGCAGGAAGGGCAAGGTATAACATAAGAAATATACGTGCAAGGCACAATTGAAAATCTGAAACGAAGGAAGACAAACAAACAAACAGCTCTAAAAGGAAAATGTTGTTTAGGAAATAATGAGAATATAATTATGAATTTATTCAGGTGAGACCAGATGACGAAAATGTATCAGGTTCCATTCCTCAATAGTTAGGGGGAAAATAAAATAAAGATAAAAAGAAAGAGAATGAAATGTTTGTTATTATTTCAAAATGTTGCCCTTCTTGCCCAAAGTAAATTAGTTTCTTTCCGAAACAACTTTTTCGGGTTTGTTTTAGCTTCTTAAAAGGACAGCTCTTTGTACAATTCGCGACAGCGTTTCTTGCCTGTAATTTTTGCAATTTTTGGGAGTCGCTGCTCAGCTGGCCGACCAGCTAACGGGTTGCCATCTAATCACGAGAACTTCAATAAGAAGTCTTCGCACGACAGCGCAAGAACCGGTGTGGGCTTTTGCCTTGTCCGTAAAAGACCGTTTGCGCAATACCGGATGACCGGACAGGTGTACAGCAGCTAGAACGCTGGTAGAGAATTTTTTTGACGCATCGTGCAGTGGCGTAGCCAGGGGTGGCACGCCGGGACTGTGCCCCCCCCCCCCCCCGAATTTTTTTTTTTTCACATGGTATACAGAGCACAAAATGACACTCGACCACACTTATCCGCGGCAGTCGCAATTCGATGGAGGCGAAATGCTAGAGGCTCGTGTACTGCGCGATGTGGGTGCACGTTAAAGAACACTAGATAGTCGAACTTTCTGGAGCACTCCGCTACAGCGTCCCTCGTAATCGTAACGTGGTTTTGGGACGTTAAACCCCAGAGATTATTATTATTAACAAAAACTCGATATTTCAGACGGTATGTTTCTCGAATCCTGACTTCAAATTACTTTCAGAAATGACCTATGTATGAGATATGGGAAAAGCTTCCCTTTATTTGGCAGCGTTAGCTGCCATCTTATTCAAGCCGCTTCTCTGAATCAGCGTCTTGTTCAAGCCGAATCTTATTCGAGCCGCTTCCTGAAACGGCTCGCTAGGACGCTAATCAGAAGAACAGAGCATTCGGTATAACAACGTTTCTCGAGCCCCCTTCCTAACATCTTTAAGATGGCTCCTAAGAATTTCCATTGTTATGACGCAAACTCAATTTCGCTATTTTACTAAGCGGTAAGCAGGATGTTTTGTACTGTACACTCAACGCGCGCACACATAATTATATATCTGTTTTCAAAATCGCCTTGGCAACGTGTAAATATGTAAACAGTATTAGACAGTCAGAAGAATAAAGCAGACATCGTATTTAGGTAGCTCGTTACAAAAGACATACTGCAGTGACCAGACCGTCAAAAAATAGTACAGAGACCTAGGTAATGTATGGGATGCAAAAGGACACCTAAGAAAGCACTTGTGCTGGCATTCAAAATATGTTTTCATAAATTCTTTTAATATAATAGCAGGAAGAAAAGATGCGGTAGGCCAAAATATCTTCTGTTAGGTAAACGCTTGCTTTATTATATCTAGCATCAGTACCAGTGGGGCTAAAGTTGTTAGAATCTTATTTCCATATAAGTTAATTCACTGCATGCAAGTCAAAACTTACATCCACGAGATCCTTCAAATCGCTTATATGTAAAAGCCACGAGACGCCAAGCAACACCATCCTTGCACGCATCAGATTTCCGTTACGAAGCAACATGCAAGATAATCTTCAATAACAACACTATAGCAACATCAGAATTTGCGCAATAGACGCCGCACTCATTGGAGTACGCGGCGCAGGACAGTGGTTAAGAGCAAGTGTCGTGGCATTGTAGCTACTAAAGAGAAAAGAAATCGAGAAAACAATAGGTACGTGGGCTGGGTATAGACGTCCGCACGCTTGTTTCTGTCGGGACTGCGGGAGCACTGCCACGTGACTCTGCTCCACCAATATATGGACGCGCAGGCCTCATCTACTGCCCTCACTGGAGGGCACTGGCGGAAAGATAAAATTTCATCACAGCCTTTAGTTTTATTAAGATAGCTTAGTGGCGCCAGTACCAGTTTGAGGAGCGGAGTTCGGCCAGCGATTATTGTTCCGCACGGTTGTATCGCGATAGCAGTATCTTGTATCTTAAGATACACGATACATTATTGAATGTATCGGAAATACAGATACAGATACTTGTCTTGCGAGACGTATCGCGATACAGATACAAGATGCCCAAAGAGTATCTAAGATAGTATCTAAGATACATGTGTCTTCGATACTGCCCAGCACTGGACCTGGCACTGTTCGCGGCGTGGTTTTTTGGGGTAATTACGTCTAACATGAGGTCATGCTACTTTCAGAAATTGTAGCCACTGTGCATCAGTGCTGTGCACAAATTTTAACCATGCCATTACCAGCCCAAGAATTCCGAAGCATTCGCTAAACAGCACTGCGACAGCAGCTCGTTATTATTATTTAGTACGGAGGACACAGGCCGGCAGACAATGTAGTTTTCTATCCCTGACTATGCTGATCGCGTCTTGTGTAAGCTTTAGTCATAGTTTCTACACTACTGCAGCTTGCGATAGCTGCTATAGCTCAAGTTTTTCTTCACAACACCGTGGGGAAAGAAAATGAGGCCCGCGGCGTACTCGAAACCCTTCGTTGCCAAGAGAAGACTCACTCGTCCTCCCGGTGTTGCAATGCCGAAAGCAGAATCTAGGACCCAGGCCGCGCGGAAGGGGCGTTTTGCCCGCTCCTCGACATCAGTGGGCAAGCTTGTAAACAAAATTACCATGAGAAAACAAAACAGCAATGGAAGAAGAAGAAGACGACGACAGTTAAGCACATAAATAACAAAACGGCCGCTTTTCGGTTCTTTCTCTTTCAACCCTTCTTGTGTGCCGCTGGCTGTGTTCTACTTCTCGGAGGAGCTTTTATTTTAAACGACCCTTCCATTTCAACCCCCCCTCGCGAGGCTTTCTGTGACTCGGCTACGTTCCTTCTCGTGTTGGCAGTGCTCATCGCGGGAGCTTGCCCAGAGGGGAGAGTCAGCGGACGAATAAGAAAAAAAAATGTGTGCGAATCAAAGATAAAATACAGTGTAAAAGAAGAGACTGCGAGAAGGACACAAGAGATGGGAAAGAAGGCAGTACGAATGCTACGAAGATATGCAGCGCGCAAAGGGGGGGTCAGAAGGGTTGGTACTGAAGGAGGTCGTTCGAAAGGGGTGGCAAGGTTTAGCTGTAGAATCACGAGTAGCAGGAGAGGTGCACTACGGTGAAGTGACAGAGAGGGTGGAAAGAGAAAGAAGGTACGCGAGCGAAAGACAAAAGCAACAACGCTATACAACAGAAAGAATGAGGGGAGGGGTTGAGGAGGAGTAGGGCCCGGGGCGACGAGGGCTGCAGAGAACTACAGTGAGCACAAAAAGAGAGAGAAGAGAGTGTGAGGGGGGGAGAGTAGAGGGCCCACCGCCGCTGCCAGGCCCGAAACCACCGGCGGCAACCCCTCGCGTCGTTTTTAGTCCTAGCTTGGCTCAGTCTCTGTCTTGGCTGTGTGCTTGGCGACGGAAGAAGTCCTTTCGGGTCGTCACTTGGGTGGTACTTCTGGGCGGCAAGACCGTGGTCGACCGACCCGGACCTTGTCCCGTCTTTTCTTCTTCTTCTTTGTGGCCGCGGTTCCCGACGCGACCATCTCTCCTGCAAGAGGTCACGGCGCCCACGGCACAAGAATTGCATCGTCCTTGAGGTGAGACCGATTTGCGGGGCACCTTTTGTCTTGCAGTGCGTGCGACCGTCTTGCAAGCACCGCTGCATTCCAGCAATGTGAGCCGTGCCGCAGTATTCGTTATAGGAGTACACAATGGGAACTGCTGGAGCCAGGACGAGCCACTTGGTTCTTCCTTTTGGTTGCGGTCGTCCTGCATTTAGAGCGCTATATTTGTTCGACGGTGTCCCGCGGCCGGGGACGTACTGCTGCCGTGCTCGCTGCATACCGAGCGCGAGAGTCCTTGAGCGTCTGTTTCTGTGCGCGACACGAAGCTTGGCACAAAACGTGAACAATCTGCTCATTATTTCGCTGTAGAGGATCCTAATATCGTTCACAATGCAGTCTAACTCGAGTAACTCGATTTAATTCTTTGCAAATAGAAAAAGCACGCTAGGGTGCAAGGCCACGGTAGAGCTCTTCTGATAGGAAAGCCTGCTACGCGTTGCAAAACGCTTCCTACGCAATTCGCCATACTTTACTGTCGAATGCATCTTCCAATAGCCCCAAGAGATAGTAGTAATGAAGTGATTTAATGTAAAAAAAAAGAAATGCCCCGCCTTAAACAGCGTAGATGTGTATTTTCGTGCAGTGTTTCTTTTCTTTGGTGTAAAGCAATGCTTTTTAACCCTAACGTCCCGCCATGCAGTTGAGGTGCACCTGAAAGGGTTAACGAGAAACATGCAACGCTATAATTTATTTCTGCGCTATCTTTGTGAACTATACGCCAGCCCTTTGTTAAATGAACAATCATCCCACTTCTTGTGTCCCTTAATGATTTTCGGTAGCGTGGTGAGAAGATTACAACGCTCCAGCAAGGATCAATATTGCACCGAACGCATCAGGCACCACGTACACGTTTGCGCAAGGGTGACTCGCATTTGCCCGTAGACCCTGAAAAGGGTTTGCCACGGCATCGCGGTCTCGCCGCACCTATCTAGCTCTGCGATTCAGGCTGAGAGAGAGAGAGAGAATAAAAATCTTTATTTACAGGGAATCTTAGGATACACGCCATTACTCGAGGATGCCTTGCGCTCGAACAGCTTTCTGTGTCTTCACGACCAGCCTTAGCTGATCGTCGATGTTGGAACCGGTCAAGGATCTCTCCTGAAGCTCGTGGGTGGGGCAAGGATTGGGGGAGTGCCAGCCTCTAGAGCTGCTTCATGCTCTTCTTGGGACAAGGCAACCCGTTACTTCTGATCGGCCTGGACATGGCCCGTATAGCTCCAGTATTGAACTGATGGAAGAAGATGAAGCAAAAAAAAACATAAGCAACGGCTTGCCAAACTATCTATTTCGTTGCCGCTTCTCTTTGAGACAATATTTCGTGCCTTCAACTAGGCATCAAGTTTGTACGCAACTTGTAAAAAAATGTAATTCTGGTATTTTACCTGCCAGACTCGGGATATCATTATAAGGTACGCCATAGTGGGAGCCGCAGGATAACTTCCGGACCACCTGCGGTTCTTTAAGGCGCACCCAAATCTAAGTACAGGTATTTTTGTATTTGTTTTTTTTTGTGTGTGTGTGTGTGTGTGTGTGTGTGTGTGTGTGTGCGTGCGTGCGTGCGTGCGTGTGCGTGTGTGTGTGTGTGTGTGTGTGTGTGTGTGTGTGTGTGTGTGTGTGTGTGTGTGTGTGTGTGTGTGTGTGTGTGTGTGTGTGTGTGTGTGTGGCTTTTTCGCCGCTATCGAAATGCTGCCTTCTTCAAATCGAACCCGCTTCCTCAAAATTGGCGGCTAATTTTAGCCACTAGGGTACTACGGCGAGTGTATGAAGGTGCTAAAGCAGCGACTACAGTGAGCTTTTCTTTCAACGTGTTTTCGTCATGTCATCATCGGGCCGTCACTGCTCCCCCGCTTACTCGGTTATGGTATCGATGTGATTCTGGCCGTAACATATAGCCAAGATCATATTCAAACCAACATTATATTCAGGTGGTCGTTTGTGCGTTCCGCTGCTCGGCTACGGAGGCGGCGAAGAACAGCTTTAAACGTCTTTTACAAGGACAATTAACCAGGTACGGAAGCGATGACCCTCCTTCCTTAACGTAAATGGTGCCCGCTTATAGCATAGCATCAATGACGTTTGGTGGCATTTTATATGTATGCAACACTGCCAAAGTGTACTCTGGAACGACCACGAGAGTATGCCTTAACGGCAGGTTTCCACAGAAAGCGTTATGAAGGATATAACAGCGTAATTATGGCTCAACACGATTTGTACGCATTGTCGTTAGGCCCCTACCCTGCGCCGGAGATACGTCATAAACACGCGCCCTCTCTTCGCGGTTGCGTTGATAGTGGTCTCCGCGATAAGCTCCGATAGCGGTGCCGGAGCTTATTGCGGAGGCCACGCGTTGAATAACAGTAAATAAGGTCGTGATGAAAAATTAGTAAACTGGGGGTGTGCTGGAGCCGACGTTTCGACAAGCGGGCTCGTCTTCTTCAAGGTCATAGTTGCAGCCTTGAAGAAGACAAGTCCGCTTGTCGAAACGTCGGCTCCAGCACACCCCCTGTTTACGAATTTTTCGTCACAAGCTTCCATCTTCCTCTGACTCCTGCCTTCTTTCGTAAAGAAGGCCGGCACTACACTAGCGCGCGCGGGGAAGCAAACCGCAAATATATGAAAATAACATGATCGAATTGTAGTAAATGTGGGCGATACGCGCTCTTCTATACACAGACGCGCGAAGCATTTTTAGTGTCGTTGTTTTCTCGTGCCATTTTTTTATGTGTGGTAAGGTCAGTTGCCATCATATTTCAGCTTCAACTTATCGCAACGCGAAATCGGCGCAGGTTAACGGTGCTGCATCGTATTTTCGCCGCTGAAATATCTTCAGGTCTGTCTCTTTGCAGCTGCAGTATAGGCGTCCCAAGGGATGCATAAAATATGACGCAGTTCTGAAGGCAAAGGGCATTTGTTTTACATGAGGACAATCGCCGACGGAACCATGTCCACAGTCTCGTGAGACCGCCGAATCAAGCTTGCATCTGCTAAGACATACGACCAGTGAACGCAAAAAAAATTGGCCGCGTATCTGCGTGCTTCGCTGCAAATGTCGTCTAAAGACGATAGAAGAGGCGCTGCGTCAGATATGGACGCCATCTGGCAATACGTCGGGAAACTTGAGTGCTGTGTTGCAGGCTGGTAGTCCCGGCGCAGCAGCAGGCGAAGACCGGCGGTGACCAACGCGACCGGCGGGGACGCCAGCCAGCCCCAACACGCGGTTTGGCGCGAAGCGCTGAAGCAGAAGAAACGTCCGCACTGAACGAGTATTCTCCACACACTCTTTTATTTACACGTCGCCTGGGTAAAACAGGAATGCCAGAGCGGCGTCCCAAGGCATTCGTGCAGTGCAATACAGAACCGAAACCGAAGCACAACAATGAGCTCGTGCAGAGGGCACGGAGGAAGGCAAGTTTCAGCGCAGTCGCATTTTCAGCGCAGCTTAAGAAACTAGGGTCTTTAGAATTACGTATGTATGTATTTTCTGTTAAAGGAACACACCACCTAATACTTACCTAGTAACGTTGCGCCTCAGGTATGCGTAATGTTTGCTTTTTGATCGACAATGCACACAAGTATGAACCTAGTCAGCCGTTCAAGATGGCTGGACCTTGGGCAAGTGGTTGGACTTTGGCCGAGTGGCTGAATCGAGTGACGTGCCGACAAACAGAAAGACAGAAAGACAGACCAAAATTTCTCCGTTTAAGTATCCCAAGAAAGGCTATCGTCTTTAAAAAAGGAAGGTAGGACGTAGTACTCTGCACGCGTCGTTGAGTTGTATACATCACGTTTAATTTATAGACTTAATGTACTGCTTGGCGCTCACCACGTGATATTAACAGTTTCATTTTTATCAATAACCCTTTAGGATAGTTAGTACGAAGTCGCGCTTGAATATAAAGAAAGCTGCATACACGTAGAAGACTGTGGGATTGGGCGTGTTGGTACAACATGATTATTAGTGCAAAACAGCGCAGCCGACAGGAGGTGTCTGTGTCCTCTTCTGTCCCCCTCCTGTCGGCTGCGCTGTTTTGCACTCATAATCATGCTGCATACACGCTACGCAATGACGAGCGCGTTGATCGTTTATTTATTTATTCACTTATTTGGTTATTTACTTATTGCATACTTCAAGTCCTAAAAGGGCCCTGATAGGGAATATACAATAAATACATACAAAGAAATCCAAGTACCATAAATACAAAGCTGCTGCAGGGTATGGTAAAAACGAGGAATGCGTATCCCATTCAGGTTACTCGATGTAAATGCTTGGTGCATCATTTAGTCTGTCCCATTATATACGATATACGAAAGAAGCGGAGTTCTTAAACGTGTCGTTTCTGGCGTGAAACGGTGTTAAGAATAGTATTTGGCACGTCATGTTGGTCTTGTCGCTAGCGGAACAGGTACACGTTGGGGCAAATATATCGAGCTTGTTAGTCAGGAACAAGGATAGTAATGTAACCAGGTCAAATAATTCTCGGCAAGGGAATGTCTTTATTTTCGATTAGTTGGGATGGGTATGTCATGACTAAGATATTTCGAGTAAGTCAATCTAACGGCCTTTCTCTGTGCACCTTCTGTCTTTGTCGGTGTACGGTTCCCAAACGGCACACGCAGTTATAAGTGTGGGTCTGATCATAGTGTAACTAATATTATAATTTTTAGTGCAGCTCTTTAACACTGCTCTAGCTTCCATGTCAGGACACCGACTGCACCGTCTTCCGCAGGCGCACCGTCGTTACTTCACGTGTGCATTGTACGACTCATTACATCGTCTGAGTGAACAGCTGTGCGCCCGCACGCTG
Organism: Rhipicephalus sanguineus; assembly: GCF_013339695.2. Lineage (NCBI taxonomy): Eukaryota > Metazoa > Arthropoda > Arachnida > Ixodida > Ixodidae > Rhipicephalus > Rhipicephalus sanguineus. The sequence continues at coordinate 68,334,109 of NC_051179.1, forward strand.
ACCCAAGCCCGCACGCTGGCGTTAGCAGCGCGGAAGCCTAGTCGGAGTTGCTGAGAGCTATTCCTGGCTGACTTTAACGTCCTGCTGTGCCGATTCTTCTACACGGCCTGCTGCAGTCGTCGGAGTGAGGATTCTTCCGAGGAAGAAAATGGCTGCATTGTTAAAACCTAAACATCGCGTTCACAAACGACTCGCTAGTCCGCCGTGGTGGCACAGTGGCAACTGTCGCGGTTACCCGGAGATATCACCCGAAGGTCGCGGGTTCGATCTCGGCCGCGGCGGTCGCATTACGACGGAGGCGAAATGCTAGAGGCCCGTGCACTGGCCGATGTCAGTGCACGTTTAAAGAACACAAGATGGTCGAATTTTCAGGAGTCACCTACTAGGGCGTGCTTCGTTATCATATCGTGGTTTCGGCACTTAAAACCGCAAAAATTAATAGACTGAGTACTTCAAGGTCATTGCCATTTAATGCCTGTATCTCCAGGACGGCTCGTCGCGTCTTTCAAAAGTCTAGTGCCTAATTTTACAAACTAATACATTACGAAGTGGGAAGCAGAGCAGGATTTCGCCTTCAAGTTTTACAGGAACTGTAACATGCTGCAAAAAATTTTGGACAATTGCGAGGGTGTACGTTGCCACGGGCGACATGGTTTATGTAGCGTACTTTGTAGCAACGATTGCGGGCGATCTGGAGACAAGAGAAAAATACACAACAAACACACGTCACGCACCAGCTCTTTCATTGGCAAACGAAATACGGTAACAGTCCTGGGCTCTCAGCTCACTGCTCTTACTCGCGTCATAATTAAGGCATCGTTCTGCAGACGTTTGTCACGCACGACAGTTTTCGCCGACAGGACTTATCACTGCCAAAGTATGTGGCGGCGGACGTGACAGTTCGCGAGACATCGGCGCCTGTATGCGTGGTCGCGCAACCGTTCGAGACACGTAAGACAGAGACGCGCGTCTGGCCCTCATTTTTCACGCCGTGAACACGATCTGCCGGCGACCGTTCACTGACCCTGGTTGTTTATGTTTAGCCCGGCATTCTCGGGACTCATAGTGTGTGCCTTGACGGCCGAGCGGCCGTGACCTGCCATTTTGTGCAAGGGCGACTGCCAACTTTTTCTCGTGGAACTCGCGGGGGGTGACGTCACGCGCGAGCAGCCACGGACGGACGCGCTTTTTGGTCCCTCCGAACGGTTACCCCCTCCCCGCACACGTTCCCCTCACCCCCCTCCCCTGTGCCACTTCGGCACGTCGAAAGTGGGGCGCGAGCGCCCACGTCGACGACAGGGGAATGTTTACACACGGGACCGAAATACGGCATTGCGCGAGGGAAGAAATAAAAAAAGGAAGAAGGAACGTCACAGCCCTTGGTGATGAATCGATTCCGACTCGCACTCGGACCGCTTTTGGCTCCAACCACCACTTGCGGCAACAGCAGCCTTCATTGGGTCGCTCAGGCCATAGATTCATACTTCAAACATTAGAAGAAAACTTCGCGCACTCGTCTGAGGTGCGCCGCAAGTGCAATGGTTCAGTAAGCATTACAAATAAAGTCAGTGTGCGTGGATTTCCGTAAACTTCGCACGTCTGGCTGCGCACGACCTTGTGGGTACTCATACTCGCGGGCAAACTCGTAGCTGTGGATACTCGTACTTGTGGGCAAGACAGATTAATGTACTACTCGTCGCAGTGGCAAAATGGCTATAGCTTTCAGGCCAGTGAGAACGAGGTCGTGAGTTGGAAACCTCAGAACTCTCACGCGCCTCGCTTCTGTTTTGACCTTAAAAAAAAAAGAAAGTCGGACGCATTGATCTTCGGTTTTCTTTATTACGGTGAATTTTGCGACACGCCGATTTACGTCGTTAAGATCCAGGTCATGCACTCATAAATAGAAGCTTTATGAGCTTAGTGAGTGCCGTGGTTTATGCGTACACGTGGGTTTCCTTCACCTTCAATCTCGATGGAAGGTGAAGGACGACCGCTGAAGCAATAGTGCAAGGGTTATGCGCATGCGCGCTGGTAAATCTTCCGTAGAATGTCATGCGAGGAAGTCGAGGATAGCGTCCTTGAGAGTCCGCCGAGTACTTGGTGATGGCAGAACAGCGGGAGAGATTTGAAGTAGGTCTTTCAGCAAAACGTTGGTTACGGGGGTAGGGTAACTTTCGTTGACATTTAGAAGGAAACGAGACGCAGCTGTCAAGTATCGAGTGCTGCTTTTATTCGTCGGAACTGTCCACACACAATGTGCATTAAAAGCTTGAGGCTTGGAGCAGCAAAAAAACAGAAAGAAAAATTCAGGACGACAGAAGACACGAGGGCACAGAGCTACTAACGGGTCATATTTTATTGGACATGGCCACGGAATGTATACCATTGTACAACAGGAAAAAAAAGAAGGTGTCAAACATCACCGTAGATTGCATAACAGCGTCGTCAGCTACAGTTACCGTGACAAAAACGGAATCTGTTTCTTTTTTTCTTTCTTTTTTTTGACAGTGAAAACTCGCTTCTGTTTACTTCGAACGCCTCGACAACTACCATGGTCAGCTGATGCGAATTATCGAAATCTCTCTTGTCCTGATAGAGGCTTGCGTGCGGCTAAATTACCGAGCACTGCCTGTTTACTAACGTTGTTAGAATGTTTCCGTGTGCTGACTCTGTTGTAATGTCCCCGTTAAGATACGAGAAGCAACAGTGTCGTGCCAGGCCGCTGTTGTTTGACGCAAGGAAGGAAAACAGGAGGAGAAAGGAAAGGCAGCTATGTTAACCCGCTCAGAATAACCGGTATGATGCCCTACACCGGGGAAAAGCATCGGGGAGTTTTGAAAGTTGAGAATGTAAACACAGCTAAAGTGGATGCTTGGGCGTGTTGGTACGACATAGCGGAAAGAAAACAGCGCAAAAGACGGAGCACAAGAGAACGGAAGACACAAACAACAGCGCTGACTTACAACGATGGTTTAATCTTCAACACCGCGCAATATATACTTGCGCAGTCCAAAACGAAGGAAAGAAGTAACAGTGATAAGCAAAGATAATATGAACAAACTATCAGCATCATCGCTGTAAACCGTGCACATTACGCGTACAACCATCTGATAGATCATTTAATCACCTTTACCGTCAAGGCAATTGTTCCTTCCTTCCTTCGTTTTAGACTGCGCAAGTATGTATTGCGCGGTGTTGACAAATAAACCTTTGTTGTAAGTCAGCGTTGTTGTTCGTGCCTTCCTTTCTCATGTGCTCCGCCTTTCGTGCTGTTTTATTTCCGAATGTAAAGAGATATAACAGGACAGGTAGCACATACACAACGTCAAAGTCAATCAATCTCACGCAAAGTTAAAAAAAGAAAAAAAAAGAGCTACACTTTCGGCGACAGTGCAGCCGTTCCCTGCCAAGTCGACAATTATATTTATTTGTGGTTTCGAAGGAATACTTCGCAAGCCTAACATGATTATGTGCTACCTTTGCGTAACTTGTTTTTCTCAGAGGTCGAGAGAGAAATATCAGACTTGTACGAAAACAAGGGAGCCTTGTAAGCTTTTTTTTTAAGTTTTATTTTAATGAGGAGTCTTAGCGGAGACCTGGCACGAGTTGGCAGTTTTTGTAAGCGTCGCGGCTCGAGCTTGATTTATTTATCGCGCGAGAATTCCAGAACTCAGGCTTTACTTCCTTGCGCAATGTCGCGACCCTGCCACACGCGCCCCTAGAAGAGCTCCGTGGAGCATGACCGGACGAGCACCAACCAACAGCATTGCGACAGTGTTGGCAAACTTTACCGCGCTTGATCGTCGGTCACGTGGACTCTCTAATGACGCCACTAACCCGTTACCTTCCCGATTCTAACTCGGGAAGTACACGTTGTTGCGTCCTCTCTCTTTTTTTTTCTCTTATTCTCTCATCCTGCACTGTTTACGCTTTTCCGCATTGTTGCTTGCGTTGCGGTAGCGCGACACTTCCTGGCACAGCTGCTAGCGGGACGCGCTCTATTAATACGCGAGCTTTGCAGTTCGCAACCTGGGTAAAGATTAAAGATGGGCAACTAACACGTGGTTGAAGGTAAGCGGTACGAGGTGCGCCGGTCAAATAACTCCAATCTCCACTTCGATCGAGCGGACGCTATAGAAACTGTGAATGAAAACGACAAAGAGCGCGAAATACTAAAGGGCTGTCAGAAGAATATAGGAGTAAGTGTCATAGGAATGTTCACCACAACTCACAAAGAACTGTATTAGTGTCATAGGTGTGCGCACGGCGTGCAAAGGCTCCCCCCCCCCCCCCCAACGTAGAATCCTGCGCACGCATATGATTGACGTGATAGCACTCTTATGTGTAGCAGTCCTCCACATGCACTCGGGGAAATGCAAGTTCCACAAACCACAGCGTTCCACTTCATCGCAACAGAATAATTAATGGCGTTTGCAAGGATATTATTAAAGGCTTTGTTTCATTAACTAGCAACACGAGCGTTTCTCGTGCAGCACCAGTTACTGTTTTCAAACATTGCTTCTTCACCATCCCCAACCTTATACACGAGTTAGCGCTCGCGTTCCCAGTTCATTGTCTTCGATGCCCAGAGCGCAAGCTCTTTTCCGTACATCAGCGCCGCAAAAAAAAAAAAAATGTTTTACGACTTGTTTTCGCTCCAGCCCTGGGCGGCACCTTTGAGGCCGCGTTTATATGTCGCCCATATCTGTTCTTCCGTGACGCCTTCGGTTCCCGAGCCAGGCTCTTGCTTTTACGTCACATCCGAGAGGGAAACAAGTATTCCGACGCGTCTTTATACAGACGGGAGGGGAGATTACTCCAGACTTCGCCAGTTCCCTCTGGCTCTGCGTGTGGCTTCCGCGACCGGGTGGTTCGCGTCGCCGGTGCTGCGTCCCGCCGCGTTCTTGCCGTTGCCCCAGCGAGCGACCCGTCGGCCTGGATACTCCACCTGCGACGTCTCAATGCCTCTCCTCCTCCTCCTCCTCCTCCTCCTGCAACTTATTCTCCTCTCTGGGAGCGCCGTCGACTCTTCCTGTTGCCCACATGGCTCCTCGGCCACCGCCGGCCGCCTTAATGTCTGGGCACAGGGCCAGAAGCAACCCCCGAGGCCGCTCGCCCCCGGCGCTCCATAGATGGCGCTGCACAATGCGCAATCAAAATCAGAATTAGCAGTTTTTCTCTTAAGATTTGGCAGTAATTTAAGCGCAGAGAGAGAGATAAATGTATTGAGGAAAGGCAGGAAGGTTAACCAGGAAACAAACATCTAGTTTGCTACCCTGCACTGGGGACGGAGTAATGGGAGACAGAAAAGTAAGGGAGAGGAGAATGTGAGAGGGAAGTATGAACGCACATACACGGAAATGTCATAATCGTTCAACAAGGCGAGTAGCTTGCACAAACTTCAGCAGTGCCTTTGTCGCTGTCTGTTGTGAAGCTCAAGTTTTCCGGCGTTCCAAGATGGATCGCTTAGAGAGCGGCTGCTCATCGAGGCGCGCAAATACTGCTGAGATGGACTGTCTCTGGGAGCTGTATTTAGGACAATGGCACAGGATGTGTTCAATGGTTCCTTCCCTGCCGCAGTGGTCTGTGCAAGAGGCTAGAGTAAATAGTTTGGTTTGAGTCTGGCAATAAAAGGAACAGCATGGTGGACGGCTAGGGGTATGCTTTCGTATTACGTGGTGCGTGGTACGAACGGACTAGGAGAGACGACAGAAAAGAAAAACTACATGATGCATCCAATTTCCATCTCTTTATTTTTTTTTTTTTTTGCGACACGCATATTGCAAACCTAGCTCTATCGTACATAACCACGGGAAATCTGTAAAAAAAAACATAATTGGAATAAATAACAGATGCGACAAACGCGCACACAGCAGTCTGAGAAGGCATAAGATTAGAACGACATATATACGAAATATACGTGTGTGATTTCAGAAGTAAGAAATATTAATGCATGCAGAACACCAATGAAAACTACTTTCACTTCTATGGTCGCCACTCCCATTAAAAAATCGCGGAGTCGCGACGCCTCCGAACAATAACGGTCTGTAATAGGCGGCGTTGCAGAGTCAAGTTTGCTTACTAGAGCACCAGAGGGTCTCTAAACGAAACCAAAAGCATCGTACGCGAGCGCTTTTGCATTCAGTCTATGTCAAAAAGTCGTAGCGACAAACTAAACTCGAGCCCACCAGCTCGGCTCAGCTGTACATTTTTACAGCCATTAAATGACCTCTCCAATCGTTGTTACTGCCGATCGCTCACTGTACTTCTTTCGAATGAGCAAAAACTTGGAGGACGCTTGAGCTTCGCCTTCAAGAGTAGAACGCGATAGCGCAATCGGGCCCTGTGCGCATCGCCTTCTCAATTGCTAGCCTGGCTTCGGTTCTCGGTGCATGCCTCAACCGTGCTGCAAGGAAACGAACCTCTATGCAAGTAACATTGGCCGTTGCAGACTATCCTAGAATGCCTAATACAAGTACAGTTGTTAAGTGCCCACTACGCCATAATTATTCCTTTTGCGAATCAGCGAAGGGCCCACTACGCGTCCGTAAGGCAACACGCGAGCCTATGCTGCTGCTAACTTTGTTGATGCTTTTGCCGATGATGGTGATTAAATATGTCTGAGCGCTTTGTAATGGGTGGGCCTTTGAAACACCCACTCGTTGCGCAGTTCACGTTTTGACGCCTGGCGCGATGCTACGCTTCTGCCACGTCATATTACATGCGTTAAGCAGACTCCTTCCGCTACATGGCATTCACATAGCGTTTTTTTTTTTTTTTGAAGAAGTTTCAAGGGATGGTGTGGCTCTGTGTCCAGACACGAAAGCAAAAAGAAAAAGGTGTGGCCCTGTGGTGGAACACCTGCTTGTCGCGCATAAGGCCTGGGTTCGATTCTCTCTGGAACCGAATATTTTTGTTATCTATTTCTTTTTTGTGGCTCTCTCGATTTTTCGGTCACGGACAACGCTGATTTTTTGCTCACAACCAACGACGCAGACACTGACGCCGACACCGGAATTTCTGCGAAACGAGCTCTTTAACGCTACCGCGTTAAAATGTGCCTTCGTTGAACGCGATTAAACTATGCTTGTTGATCGATAGCAGGAACTACAGCGGAAAGCGCACCGCGGTGGTGTCCCTCGTGTCGATGCCCTCGCGCGTCAAGCGGCGGCACGCTGTCCACATTTCTCCGTGGTCGCCGGCTCGCAGCTCTCGCCAACCAACGGAGATGGGTGCGCGGGAGAGGAGAACAAACCGGCACTGTGCATGTCCGTTGCCATGACGACGCACGTGCAAGGAGGCTCAGCTTCAAGGCCAAACGTGTCCGCAAGAACGTTTTCAGGGTTTGTGGCGAGAGTAGTAGTACACCAATCTCCAGTTGAGTGCACCTCGCTGCTCTTAAGGACAGTTGAATGGACTCAGCTCCTGCTTGGATGAGAATAGAGAAATATTTCATGGCAGAGGCTGTAAACACTGGACTGTTTCCGTGGAAACAGCAAAAGGCACACACCAAACAGCCTACACATCTGCCACATTGTAAGTGCTTGAGCCGTATGCGCACCACGACTCCTTTTTTCCCCTCTTTAGGGGCCGATTCTAAGCACTTTATTGCCATATGTTCTATCTAACCGTCGCCTCTTGGGTCGATTGACGTGTTAGTGGTCAAACCAGACCACGTCGTAGCCTCCGACGACCTGTTTTACGAGCTCCCTGGCACGTTCCTGTTAATACTGCTTCGCTCGCCATCGGCAGTTTATTTATCCACATTCGTTCAAACCTGGACGTAAAGGGAGATTGTGGTGATAGCTTTAAATGGTTCACCGCTCTACCGAGTGATTTAACAGTAACCTGAAATAAACATAAACGCAGGAATATGAAGGACCTGATGTAGCAAAATGTGGAGATAAACATAGGTAGACGAAGGCACAACAGGCTAGAGAGTAGTGATATCACATCACGTTGTCCTTATCCTCAAGGATCTCCTGCCCCGCAGGGGCGTCTGCGGAAGCAGGCGTTTGGTGTGTAGCGACACCACGGACCCGAGCTAACGGGGGGGTTTCGACCCCCTCCCACGCCTAGCCGTGCGTGGCTTTGCCGTGTCCGGGGAAAAGGGGATCCTGGGGGTTGAGCCGACGCCGGGTGATTGGACCTTTAAGGCCCCCCGGCAGAGGCAACACACCCTTTGGCCCCGGCTTCACGTAGACGGCACCCCTGGGCTGACCCACCCAGGGGAAATCGGCGGTCGCCTTTTCCTATCCCCCTCTCTGAGCTTTCACTTTCCTATCTTCTTTCCTCGCTGTCCTGTCTTCTAATCTCTTCGGTTACTTCCCCATTTTCGTAGGCGGCCCGGGTTAACCGTGTATATGTGTCCTCTCTTGGACATAATATATTAGGTTATAGCTGCATTGTACGGCTGGCGTCTGCAGCCTTAGTTCATAAGTGCTGCAGCGTCCCCAAGTTGGACTCCATGGTGGGTGGCCGCCACTGCTGCCGAAACACACACAACTATAATGGAAACAGCTCCATTCCCCCGTCTCCTTGATCGTTACCCTCACAAGAGGGTACGCACCGATGAAGTGCTTAATTCTCTGACCCGACCAACAGAAACGTTTCCGAAATTTCATGTCCTTCACAGCCAGAACCCTGACAAACTCGCAAGAACTATCTCTCCGTTCACAGTTGCAAAATCCTTGACCGAAGCCTTAGGGCCGGGCTACAAGGTAACCAAAATGACGAGCGGTGACCTTCTTCTCGAAGTCACAGCGAAACAACAGTATGAAAAACTCAGCACTCTCGTATCACTTGGAAGCATAGCCATTACAGTGTCACCCCATAGGTCCATGAACACCTCACGCGGTGTCGTTTCTGAAGTAGACCTCCTTGACTTGTCTGAAGCTGAACTGCTAGAGGGATGGAAAAGCCAGAACGTAACTGATGTGAAACGAATCGTTATTAGAAGAGAAGGAAAAGAAATCCCAACGAAACACCTGATTCTTACATTTGCAACCAGTGTTGTTCCCCAAACCATTGAAACAGGCTACATAAAATTAAGTGTCAGACAATACATTCCCAACCCCAGACGCTGCTTCCAATGCCAGAGATTCGGCCACGGATCACTGAGCTGCCGTGGTCATCAAACTTGTGCTAAATGCGGTGTACAAGGTCACCCCTCCGATAACTGTGCTGAGCCACCACACTGCGTCAACTGTAACGGCAACCATCCTGCATACTCACGTTCATGTCCATACTGGCAAAAAGAAAAAGACATCATCACATTGAAGTACAAAGAGAACATTTCTTTCCGCGAAGCCCGTAAAAGGCGCTCACCCTTCCACACCACACCCTACGCTGATGCGGCGCGACGGGGGGCAACGTCGCATCGGCCTCCGCCACTCCTTCGGCCTGCACAGAGCTACCCGTCGGCTGTGGCGCCTGCCCCCACGGCGGTAGTAGTTAAGTCTACTCCGCCAACTCGCGAACAGGGACCGGCGACTCCAGGCACGTCGGGTCTCAAGGCCTCGTCTCACCAGGCGAGGCCCAAAACTCGAGCCACTAGCCCGACCGTGCGGGCATCCAGTGCCTCCGAGGAGGCAATGGACACGGCATTGGCACCACTGGTGCCGAAACACCGGCGCAGTTCTCTGGACCGCGCCAAGAAAACAAGAAAGCCAATAACGGGGCCGGATGACCGTCCTGCCTCCTGAAACAGTGTTTCACTTGAACACTCCACACTTCCTTATTCTACACACAGCACCTTTGTATGATTAATATGCACACACAAATATTACAGTGGAATATCCGAGGCCTTCTTCGAAACCTCGATGACATTCAAGAACTCCTTCACGAACTCAATCCAAAAGTGCTGTGTGTGCAAGAGACACATTTAAAACCACAACGCACAAACTTTCTACGAAACTACCTCATTTTTCGAAAGGACCGAGATGATGCCACCGTATCATCCGGTGGTGTAGCCATTATAGTCAACCAATCAGTAGCATGTACACATTTACCACTACAGACGTCCCCTGGAGGCAGTGGCTGTTCGAGCAGTTCTTCTAGATAAACTCATCACCATTTGCTCTCTATACATACCGCCACAATACCACCTACAAAAACAAGAATTCCAGTCCTTGGTGGATGAACTGCCGGAACCTTATCTGGTCCTTGGGGACTTAAATGCGCATAGTGGTCTATGGGGTGACTCTCGCTGCGATGCGCGAGGTCGTCTGATTGAACAGTTTCTCTTCTCTTCCGGCGCGTGTCTGTTCAATCGGAAAGAGCCAACATATTATAACCTCGCCAACAATACCTACTCGTCCATAGACCTCAGCATCACATCTCCATCCCTTCTTCCAGTCCTTACTTGGAAAGTTATTGGGAATCCCTACGGAAGTGACCACTTCCCAATAGAGCTAAGCGCAGCAATAACAAATCAATGTCCTCCACAGGTTCCTAAATGGCAGACCGAAACAGCCGATTGGGAACAGTTTCGAAAACTTACCCTCTTAAGCTGGACTGACATGTGTACCTTAAGTATACAAGCTGCTGTGGACTACTTTGTAGCCTTTTTGATAGATGCTGCAAGCAAATGCATCCCACAAACAAGCGGACAGTCTCGAAAACAACGTGTCCCATGGTGGAATAATGACTGTCGAATTGCGCGAAACAGGCAAAACAAGGCGTGGAGGTTGCTTCGCGATTCTCCGACAGCAGAGAACCTTATAAACTTTAAGAACATAAAGTCCCAAGGCAGGAGGACGCGCCGACAGGCTAGAAGAGAAAGTTGGCAGAAGTTTTTATCAGGAATTAGTTCATATACACATGAGGGTAAAGTCTGGAACAGGGTCACTAGGGTAGTAGGAAGACAACCGTATTCACTTCCTCTAGTAAGCACAGAAGGTGACAGCTTGGAAGACCAGGTGAACTACCTAGGCGCACACTTCGAACAAGTGTCCAGTTCCGCACATTACTCTGAAGTCTTCCAACGGCACAAAACAAGAATAGAAAAGCAGAAACTAGAGCGGAAAAGCACAAAGCACGAGGCATATAACCAGCCTTTCAGCTTAGCTGAGCTACAGGTATCACTAAGCTGCTGCAGTAATTCCGCCCCAGGTTCTGACCGTGTGGTATATGACATGTTGAAAAACCTACCTGCCGAAACGAAAAAAACCTTACTTTCCCTGTATAATGACATCTGGTTTTCCGGCGAGATCCCCTCGTCATGGAAAGAGGCGATTGTCATTCCTATTCTTAAACAGGGCAAAGATCCATCCTCCGTTACGAGTTACAGGCCCATCGCGCTGACAAGCTGTCTGTGTAAACTTTTCGAAAAGATGATAAACCGCCGACTAATACATTTCCTGGAAACGAACAATCTACTCGACCCGTACCAGTGCGGATTTCGCGAGGGCAGATCCACCACTGACCACCTGTTGCGTATCGAGGCACAAATCCGTGACGCATTCGCCCACAGGCAGTTCTTTCTTTCTGTGTTCCTCGATATGGAAAAGGCTTACGACACAACATGGCGCTTTGGAATATTAAGAGACCTGTCCCACCTTGGTGTACGTGGTAGAATGCTAGATATAATAGAGAGCTACTTGTCGGATCGTACGTTTCGAGTCCGGGTAGGAAATGTTCTATCAAGACCATTTCTTCAAGAAACGGGAGTGCCACAGGGTGGTGTACTTAGCTGTACACTCTTTATTATCAAAATGAATTCCCTGCGCCTCTGCATGCCACGAAATATGTTTTATTGCACATACGTCGACGATGTACAGGTCGGTTTTAAGTCGTGCAACCTTTCGATCTGTGAGCGTCAGGTCCAGCTAGGGCTGAACAAGATCTCCAAATGGGCGGACGAGAATGGTTTCAGCCTTAACCCTCAAAAAAAGCACCTGTGTCCTGTTCTCTCGAAAGAGAAGCCTTCATCCATATCCAGATATTGACCTGCATGGTCAACATCTCTCCGTGAAGACGGAGCACAAATTCTTAGGCCTAATTCTGGATAGTAAGCTTACGTTCGTATCGCACATTAAATATTTAAAAAACAAATGCCTAAAAACAATGAATGTTCTAAAAGTGTTGTCACACACTACGTGGGGTAGTGACAAAAAGTGTCTGATGAACTTGTATAAAATCCTCATACGCACTCGCCTAGACTACGGGGCAATAATCTATCAGTCGGCGACACCAAGCGCCTTGAAGATGCTTGACCCTGTCCACCATCTAGGCATTCGCCTCTCTACGGGCGCCTTTCGCACCAGCCCCGTGGAAAGCCTCTACGTCGAATCGGACGAGTGGTCGCTACACCTACAGAGATCTTACCTATCTTTTGTATATTTTCTGAAGGTGAACGCAAACAAGGAACACCCCTCACACTCCACAATCAATGATTTGTCCAGTTCTGCCCTTTTCGACAACCGTCCTTCGGTGAGACAGCCGTACTCACTTCGTGTGAGGGCTCTAGCTGAAGAAATGGGTGTGCCAATTCTCGAACACTCTCTTATGGCTCCCGCTCCACATCTCCCGCCGTGGCAGTGGCAGCTTATAGACTGTGATGTTTCTTTCGTGGAAGTTACCAAGCACGCGCCACTTGCACATATCCGTACACACTTCCTCGAACTCCAGCACAAATACACGTGTCCAGAATTCTATACAGATGCCTCAAAGTCCAATACTTCTGTGTCGTACGCAGCGGTTGGTCCATCCTTTTCCGATTCCGGTATTCTGCACCCAAACTCAAGTATCTTCACAGCGGAAGCTTACGCGACACTTGCGGCCGTTAAGCACATAAAACAATCAAAACTACAAAAGGCAATTATCTATACGGACTCCCTAAGCGTGGTAAAAGCTTTAAAAACTCTGAAAAAACACAAAAACCCTGTCCTTGTCTCGCTGTACTCTCTTTTATGCACGATATACACACTCGAGCAGCATGTCGTAGTGTGCTGGGTGCCAGGGCACCGCGAGATTGCAGGCAACGTGTTGGCGGATCACCTAGCAGTATCCGCCCACGGAAACAGTCCCAGTACGCTCATAGCTATTCCCCCGCTAGACTTAAAACCCTTCCTCAAAAGAAAGCTCAGGGCCTTTTGGCAGACCACATGGGATATGCAGACAAGAAATAAGCTACACGTTATCAAACCGCATCTAGGTAATTGGCCGCCGGTATCGAAGTCACGCTACACAGAAGTTACACTTTGCAGACTTAGGATTGGCCACACATACAGTACACATTCATACATTTTGTCCGGAGGCGATCCACCTGTGTGTGACCATTGTGGCGACCCCCTCATTATACTCCACACCTTACTGCAATGCACGGAACTTGGCGATCTCAGAAAAAAGCATTTTTCATCAATCTACCTGCAGTTCCCACTCCATCCCGGTATGTTCATTGGCAGAGAACCACTTTTTAAATATCAGTCTCTCTTCGAATTTCTAAACGATGTCCATAACTTCAACGTTATTTTTCCAGGCGCTCGTAGCGCGCCCTCATGATTCAGGCTGTTGTTGCGGTAACTCTATCAAAGGAAGCACCTGCCTCCCGGCCTTTGGGCTCAAAGGCCTTGAGGAGGCATTCGTGCAGTTATCCCGCCTCTCACTTGTAAATACCATGCTCACTCGTCATTTATCCCACACCCATAGATCACACCACTTATCACTGCCATAATTTTATACTGTATACACATCTTTTACGCTTCTTTAAAGCACGTCATTTTAGGCCTCTATACAGCCACAATACACCCGGTCATCGTAATCATTGGTCATCGCTGACACCACATAATAGACATGGCGCTCTTTGGCCACCCATGGCCCTTGCGCCACAAAACCCCACTAATCAAGGATCTCCTAGATGCCTCTTTGAGTAGAGTTTAAACAGACTGCACTTGCTCCTACTCTCAATCATAAGGAAATGTATCACAAAAAAAGTATCACAGGGCTATAGATAAAGGCAACGAGTGCCCCCACCTGTTCCCACTTGTTCCCAGCTGTTCAACTTCTTTTCATGGCTTCTCTTATGTTAAAAACTCTTCTCGGAAAGAAAAGCGAATGTGGATCATTGAACATACTTAGCGTGTTCTATAAACTGTGTTGGCTACAAATATTTAAGGCATGCCTGCCGTCATCGGTGGTAAAGAATGAATTGTTCGTCTTTTTCATCATCAAATGCCAGAGCTCCATGAACGTACGAAAGTACGGCAATGGTCCGAGGGGCTCGTTTGTCTGTATTATACACAACTAATGAAACCGACAGACAGTTAAGCCAAGGAAAGCATAGGGAACTTTATTTGTGGTTTCTTAACTGTCTTGTAATGATTCTCACTTAAGTTGAAAGAAACTGAAGTGGACGAAAAATCACCCTTTCCGTTGATGCGATCCGATCTCACAACCTTTGCATCCACAACCCACAACCCTCGAACCCACAACCAATTTGTGTGTAATTTGTATGTCTAGGCTTGTGTTTCTTTTGCGAAGACGCACGTGAGGCAAAGAAAAGCAAGATTGGTGGAAGAAAGTGGACTCGATCTAAATATTTAGTGGGCTATCTTTCACGAGAAGGAAGAAGGTTATAATTATATTATGGAGATTTAAAAAATGCAGGATGGCAGAAAGCACAGTAAAGCTTTAACGGCTTTTTGTTTAGATATTTGCTCTGTAGATCATCTAGAGCTTACTATTCTAGCATAGGACAATCGTGTCGACAGAATGATCGATGTCGCTTCAGGTGACCACTGGTGTAAGGAGGACACAATCGATAATTTTTTTATGCCACAAGTCGCCATAGGTGGTGCGCTCCGATATTTATTTTACACTGCACCTTAAGGTTCCGAAAAAACAAGTAAAGGTAGTTGCGACGAATTGCTTCGACTCACGCCGGGGCACCGTGGTGCACCGCTTCATCCAACACTCATCGCAACTGAGTTTGTTTGTGAATGCATGTTTGTGAATTTTGTAGCGCGGTGCTGACAAAGATGTACTGTACAGAAAAGCTCCGCCACCGCACAGTCGCGAAAAGCCCGGAAGTGTACGCACATCCTTCCTCCTTAAAAACTACTCCGGGGTGGTTGGGGTAGACGACGTCCGGCCCACGCCGGTGTGTCGTCTGCTCACTCGCTCTGGCTGGAGCCGTTGCAGACGACATGCGTGTGTGCCTTGCCTGGGTGAACTTGGTGAGCGGCTGCCAGCGGCGCGTTGGCTGAGGAGGCGCTTTTTTTGGACCGCGGGGCCCATTTGTGTGGGGCAGAGAGGGGGCCAAAATAGCTGCTCTGCCGCTGCCACGGCTTGGCTACCTGCAGGGGCCCCTTCTCGTGTGACAGGCGCCGCCATGTTGGGACTGCCTTTTGTCCGTGGTTCGTGCCTGGCCATCGTCAGCTGGTGCAGAGGGGGTAGAGGATATAAGCCTGCGACGTCAATATTTCGCGCCTCTATGTGATGTATTGCCCGAACGACTTTGGTTGAACGCACGCGGTAGTTCTAGTTCAAGCAGGCCGCCGTGCTTCACGTTTCCTTAACTTGAGCTCGATCAATGAAAAAGTAACCCATCGACCTCGGGTCTACATGCCTGCGTCTTCACAATAGCAGAGCATCCCGTATGACCGATAACTTGAATTGCTTGTTTATGTTTTGTTTATGTGACTAAAAGCGTGCAGTTGATTGAAGAAGGCAGTTAGAAACTTTCTATTTCCTTGGTTACCATTTGAATGAGATTGTTGGCTTGGCCGTATATTCCATATCTCGCTTTAGACTGCATCAGCGGAAGGTTCTTGAAGAACGCGTTATAAAATGCTGCGCCATCAGTATGCCTCGTCATACAAATGCAGGCTTTGTAGGACAGGTTGTAAATAAAACGTTATATAAAGGTCAAGATGCCGCGAAAGTAAAACAATGACCATCTGGTCTCGTAACCTGTTCAAATTACACCATATAAGGATGTTACAAAGTATGCGCCTCTAATGTAGAACCTGAGCGTTCAGTGAAAGTACTTATGTCAACGACAAAACTGAAATTATACATACATACATACATACATACATACATACATACATACATACATACATACATACATACATACATACATACATACATACATACATACATACATACATACATACATACATACATACATACATACATACATACATACATACATACATACATACATACATACATACATACATACATACATACATACATACATACATACATACATACATACACGTTTTCTAGTGCATTAAAATATTCGCAAGTGTTTCTCTTGCAGTAATTGTTAGTAAGCTTTTTTGGTATCGCAGTTGTGGGAAAACGGAGACTTGGTATCTGTTGATACTGCACCTTTCGCGTGACAAAAAAAAGAAGACATTTAATCGTTCACTCCAGTGCTACGAAGTATTTAGGACCATTTAATGGGTCCACCATCGCTTTATGTCGGCTATTTCTTGAAAAATGCTTACAGCACAATTGGCAAGCTTTCGAGCATAAGATTACAGCTATGAGAGTGACTGATGATCACAATGAGTCAGTAATGTGAGTTAATCGTGTATTCTGACTAAGACTTACATCGTTATCATATATATATATATATATATATATATATATATATATATATATATATATATATATATATATATATATATATATATATATATATATATATATATATAATTGTATATATCATGCATTCACACCGCAGATTCCAATCAGCGCGACCCTCACTTTGTTTGCCCTGTCCTCCTGTAAAGCGTGTTTTGCCTGTAATGCACATATGTACTGAAACAAAACAAACACAATCATGGAATCATGTAAGGCGTGAGTGCACAAGTTTAACAGAAGTCGCGTATGTTGAGCCGACATGTCGAGATAAGGCATAAACATCAGAGCTGTGCTTTTTATAAGGGCCGACAACATAAAAAAACGCAACCACCGGGAATCGAACTCATGACGAAGTTCCAAGCAGCAACGACTAACTAGTTGAGCGAGCGTTGTCGGCTCTACGTATGACGGTGGATTTGGCCATCGGCAAAAAACAGGGTTGCCATAATTTTTGAAAAGCAGTGTCTCGCTACTGGGTACGTTAAATTTTCAATTAATCGCCACAGCTTAGAGCGACAAGTGTCTAACGAGTCTGAGTAGAAATGCATTCGCATTCATCATCCGGGGTAAGTTTCTGCACGAATGTCATGCTCAGAATCATTTTATGAATGAATGAATGAATGAATGAATGAATGAATGAATGAATGAATGAATGAATGAATGAATGAATGAATGAATGAATTAGAGTGTTTGTGTTGTTCGTTTTTTCTCGCTTGTGTTCACTTTTGTAAGTCTAACTTGCCTCTGTGATGACCGCTTGTCAATATGCGTGGGATCTAAAGTACTAGAGCAAGATGACGTAGTGAATCAGCACTGAGGAAAACGTAGTTCATTTTACATACCTAATTCGTAAGCCGTGATAACGCGGACTAGCAAGCAGTGTGTTGAAATTAGTATGCAAAATCATATTAGTGAGTTCCTTCTTAAATACCCCCTTCACATATTCCTGCGTAGTTGTACTCCGATCTAAAATACTACTTAGTCTAAGATATTCAACGACTACTACGTGGTTTTTCCAAGCCGTTAGAGTACGTTACCATAGCATAAATACTCTTCATAACTTTAAAACGCGCGCAAAACAATGTTTGATCAAAGTTCATTTCTTTGGAAGCGCCTTTGCATTTAACAGTTTTTTTTATTCTCGCGATAATGCGAACAATGGTGATGCATTAGTTATGCGCTCTTTGGTCAGGTGTGTGTGTGTGTGTGTGTGTGTGTGTGTGTGTGTGTGTGTGTGTGTGTGTGTGTGTGTGTGTGTGTGTGTGTGTGTGTGTGTGTGTGTGTGTTTGTGTGCGTGTGTGCGTGTGTGTGTGCGTGTGTGTGTGTGTGTGTGTGTTTGTGTTTGTGTTTGCGTGTGTGTGTGTGTGTGTGTGATTGCAGTTCCAAAGCGTCAGCGGCATAAAGGCGTAAATTCTGTGGCGTGATAATGTAAAAGTGTGTATCTTGCATGCGAGTGCAATTAAACATTAGAAGTTACTCACTTGTTCATGCCGTGTCACTTTTGGCAATGATATCCTAGCTTAATTGCTTCTTTCTTTAATGTATCATCTAAATTATTTTTTTTTTATCCTTTGCCACACGACACCGTATCATCCTTCAGATCAGGGGCGTAGCCAGAAATTTTTTTCGGGGGGGGTTCAACCATACTTTATGTATGTTCGTGCGTGCGTTTGTATGTGTGCGTGTATCTATACGCAAGCAAAACTGAAAAATTTCGGGGGGGGGGGGGTTGATCCCCCTCAACCCCCCCCCCCCCCCCGTTTGGCTACGCCCCTGCTTCCGATACATAATACCAATGTTTCATGCAGTCGGAAATATTTCTGACGCACCAAGTGGCAATTCCTCCGCCCGACCACTTTAACTTGCTTCGTTGCAAACAGTCAATAGCTTCTGCTTCCCTTTTACCCTTGATTTTTTTAATAAAGAGTGCAAATATTGAAAAATGGGGTCAAGGTTGGTGTCGGCGTTTCAGAGGAAGCCTTCTGCGATGCAAATAGCACGATCGATCTTTCCTGCTTAACGATATGGCCGGAAGTTATCTGCATAATTATTCGCTTACATTAGCCTAATGACAGCGGTTGAACGAGAGCTTACCCAAGTATTAGTCCTCTTATTTTTTTCTGGGCTGCTCCTCGATCAGTATAATTCTACCGTATTAAACGCCTTGCCGTGTTTTAAATTTGCTTATCGGACATTTTAATTGGGAAACACTCCAGTGGACCGTAACTTGCTCGTGCGGTTTGCATGCGTAAAACTGAAATTAATAGGAAAGTTCTGTCTTTAGGAACTATTGGAAAATGAATTATTATATGGCGCTGGGAGTCTGTACTTCTTATGCTATCTTGGAGTAATATATTTATTGCATAAATCAGATTGCACTCACCATATTGAAGCGGTCTATCGTTTTCTCTTTTTTTAATGCAGGCAGCAGTTATTGATCTATTTGTTGTTTTTAATTAAGACACACTGCATTATAAACTAAGAGTTATCCTTTAGGTTATGTTGCTCGAATTTATAGCAGAAAGTCACTAGTGTGCAAAACATTTAATGAGCGATCGAGCTTATAGAAGAGGCTGTTAAAGGCTATGCAATACACAACGTTTATCAGTTATGCAAAAAAAAAACAGACAGGCAATACAAAAAGCTGTGGTGGGCTGCGAGATACAACTACTGTCTGTTCACTCAAATTTGTACAGTGCAGTGAAACTCTGTACAATAGCCAAAGAGAAGTTGAATGTTCCTAAGATACGATATTAGTTGGTGATTAGATGATGCAGCAATAGCATGCTTTATAACGAGTCGTTTCTGACAGTTGTACAAAAAGTTTCAGAATGCTTTTTAAGGACTCAAACCCCGACGTACTTTGATCTGCCGTTTATTAAGAATTATTGTGTCGTCGTACTGGGAAGTACGGTGGGGTTTCTTCGGTTTCAGAGTCAGTCTTAGATTCGATAGCAAGAGACGGGTAATACGCGGTATTAAATGCCTCTCTATATTGCTGCAAATATTGGCAGAACAATGTATGCGAATGCAGTAGGTGGCTGGTGGTTCCAAACATCTGTTCGGCTATCGATAGTAACAGAGAATGTATTTCATTTAATATTAATTCCTCCATCTATGTTTGTTTGTTATAGTGTGTTTAGCTTCGTCATTGGAGAACGTATTAGATACTACCCTGACTTAAGTCAACGTTTGCTTCAGAATCATGTGGGACGGCCTCTTCTCTGGATGTCCACCCACAAAGTTCAGAAGACGAAATCGCATTGCGCATCTATGAATCTCTATGAATATCTATCTCGCTCTGTTATTTGTATGTCAGGGCGTAGGTTTCTTCGCATATATGTTAAGGCTTACGCTGCTATCCCATCACAACAATGTACAAACCAGCGTTACATAAATTGTCGAAAACCAGCGCCATGTCGAAAGACCAGTAAGATTCACTAGTGAGGGTCTTTCACCAATCCGCATACTGAAATTCAGCAGGATAGCCAGCCCTAACAGGGT
Organism: Rhipicephalus sanguineus; assembly: GCF_013339695.2. Lineage (NCBI taxonomy): Eukaryota > Metazoa > Arthropoda > Arachnida > Ixodida > Ixodidae > Rhipicephalus > Rhipicephalus sanguineus. The sequence goes on from NC_051179.1 coordinate 68,354,209, forward strand.
TGTCGCCCGCAGCAGTCAGTGTCAACAGGGTATTGAGTTAAGCGTTGTGCAAGGAATAGCGGCTACTTCTTCTGCTTCGGCGAGTCCGCAGCACACACGCGGTACACACACGTGTCTTCTGTCAGGATAATGAAGTTGAGGTCGCGAGGGAGGAAGCCCTTTTGCATTAAGGTGGCAGCAGAAATGCAGTGTGCGTGATCACAACTCCTCAAAAAAAAAAAAACCTTCCATTAATGTGTTGTTACTGGGGAAGTATCTATGAAAAGTCATTGTTACTTGCTTATTGGCACTGAACAGATGTTGTGGCTTCTTCGATTTTTTTTAACTAGCTACGCGTAATACAGTGTCGTTCCGGATGACTAAGCACGACTGACAAACGATACGTGGATACCTGCCTCCCCTGACCACACGTGCCACACGTGCATTTAAAAAGAAGGAAGAAAGGAGGCCTCCGAGATAAAATACCCCGGCCAGTCTTAGACTTCGTGCCAGCTTCTTCCGAGAGATTGAATAGGGCGTCGCTGAGATTGAACGCGGGAACGCACAGGCCCGACGACGTGACCCCCGTCTTAGCGCCCGGGGTGGCAGCGCTCCCTGTCCCGGGAGCACAGCAGAACCGGCAGCTCGTGTACGGCGTGTCGCAACATCGCAGTGTTCCTCGAGGGATGCTTTCGTCCTCTCCTCCAGTCGCCATCCGTGCAAACTTCGGACGGGAAGCGCATGCCTTGAGATCTGGAATAGCCTTCGTGCTCTCTCGCTCTCTCGCGATAGAGAGAGAGAGAGAGACGCGCAGGTTGGACGGGCACGCATTGTTCCCGGCTGCGACTGGATTTAAACAGTTCGCCAACGTGTACCTCCTGCCAGCCATACCCCCCTCTACAACCTCTGCATTTTCTTTTCTTCTCCTCGTCCTCTTCTCCTGGCACCGACATGTGTGCGGAGCTCTGTTTCTGTCGCCTGCCCCGGGACCCAATGCGGAGCTAGCTGGACCGAGAGGACGCCCGTACGCGAAGCTACAGCACCGAGAACTTCTCTTTTGAGAACGTACCACCCCCCGCTAATGCGAATTTAAGCACGCTGCCTAATTTGCGCTTTGCACCCGATCGGCGTATGCGAGGAGAGAACGGGTTGCGTCACGTTCGCGTTAATTATCTGCTCGGGCCTCGTACCGTTCCCACTCTTTGAACAATAGGCCGGCACGACCCTCCTTTTCGTTGCTGCCTGTTGCTCGTCTGTGTCTGTCCCCATGCTTCTGACCTCAGCTCGACGTCGTAGGAGGAAGTCAGAGATAATCGTGCGGCAATTTTAAAAGATGTAGGGCAGAGAGGGTCGACTCCTTTGCCGTGAACACGTCGCGGTGGTCTAATGGTTATGGTGCTTGACTGCTGACCCGAAGGTCGCGGGATCGAATTCCGGTCGCATTTCGATGGAGGCAGAATGCTAGAGGCCTGTATGCTTAGATTTAGGTGTACGTTAAGGAGCACCAGGTGGCCGAAATATCCAGAGCCTTCAACTACGGTGTCTCTCACTATCATATCGTGATTTTGGGACGTAAGACCCCAACAGTTATTATTATCCTTTGCCGCGACAATGAGACGCGAAAAGGGGTGTTGATCCATGAAACCTTGGGCCTCTCTAATGCTCGTCGTCGGTTGGTCGACCTTTGCGCAGACAAGGACGGATGAAATCCTGACCAGCTTGACAGATGTTAATTAGAAGGTAAAAAAACACGAAACGTTGGAGAAAGAACGAGATTGGCGTTTTTTCCACCTGCATTTGCATGTAAACGCCTGAAGTTGATACTGGGAGTCATGCGCGTGCGCTCAGCCAGCATTTGAAGATTTACTGACACGACTATGCTTCAGAATAGACGTTTTTTTTTAATTATTGGTGCAGAGGATACGGTTGTCAAAAAGGGTAATGCTCAGAAACAGCGCCGAAGCTCACGTTCCGGAGGAATACGTGTGACGGGCAGAATTACCATAAAATCTTAGGCATCTATCTGAGATTTCAATGCACTTAATGAATTCAAGGTTCAAACATACATGCCGACGGGTTGGATACGTACGCAAGCAAAATACGTGTACGCCGAGTTACGCTTAAGAACTAAATTAAAATTTACGGCTGCTTAAATATCCGGAGAAAAGCAAATTGGGTTTGTTCAATCCGTTGGTCTTTCCGTGCTGCAGGGTCACAATTGGAGTCCGAATCACAGGCGCCATAAAACATTCACAATTGCTTCGAAGCCATCGACAAATAATCTGATTTCTTCTCCTGGATTAGTCGTTGAATCACGTGACACGATGTTCGAACGTCTGACAACACAATAACCCAACCGTACTCGTAATGACAGGTCACCTACAGAAACACGAATGAATGAATGAATGAATGAATGAATGAATGAATGAATGAATGAATGAATGAATGAATGAATGAATGAATGAATGAATGAATGACAGAGCTGAGAACACAAGGATACAATGGCCCTTGTTAATTTAATCTATTACATTTGCAAAATGTGCTAATGTCTGCGTGTCTGCCCCGCCCGCCCCCCATTCTTTCTGTACTTATAAGGCCGTTGCGGATCTTAGGAGAGTTATTTCAGAAGAATCTCAGAAGATATTTACTGCGCTACACATTTCTTGTAATTGTTGGCTTTTTTAAACGTCGGCTCCTATCTTGCTAACGAAATCTCCTTCTGCGCACCTCATGAAAAAAAAAAAAAAGAAAGATACGGCTGCTGCTAGCTCTTCAATGCTAATGAAGTGTTTTCACGACTTGGCTTTTTCCGCCCATGCTGCGGAAATACCCATTCCAGCCTCCGTGACGTATTGCGCAGACGTTTGCGCGCCTCCATGCGGGTTAGCGCATTTGTTTTTCGCGCAAACGGCAGATAGTCGGGGCAACGGAGGACCTTAGCCTTTTCATCGCTACGCGTCCTTCTTTCCCTCCCGGTAACCACTCGGAAAGGTTTATTTTGAAAACAAGTAAGGCAAGAGGACTCGGAGACGTGCCGAAAAGCGGCTGAAACGTGTGCTACGGGAACAGAGCAGAACGAAGATGGAGTGGAACCACAGCGCGTGGAGAGATGAGGGCACGAGAAGCCACAGCGGCGGCGCCTCTATACGTAGAAGAAAGCGGGGCAACAGGTGCCCCTCCAAGCCACGTGGTCTTAGAGTTAAGGTAAGGCTTTCGGAAGAAAGAGGAGGCCCGTACGAACGTGACGCAGCGAGGCTTTAGTTGATGCCATGACGCACTGGCGATGATAGGTGGCCTGACCTGTTATTGCACAGCGACACACTTGTCTTGAAGCCGATTGAGCATTCGACAAGTTGGAAATCGTCGCAATCAAGGCGTAAGACACAGAAACCTCCTCTTTCTCGTGTTTTTTTTTCTCGTCCACTTTCTTAGTAATAATAACATTTGATCTCCGAATGAATAAAATTGGAGTTTAGAAATAATAATAATAATAATAATAATAATAATAATAATAATAATAATAATAATAATAATAATAATAATAATAATAATAACCAATATGAACAATTTTAGTACAACCTTCAAGTGGACGGGTGGACGACCACCGCCGTATCTCAATTGGTAGAGCATGAGACGAGTTATCCAAAAGCTTTAGGTTCGGTTTCTACCGGTGCCAAGTTGTCTTTTCGTCCACTTTATTTTATTTTTTAGATGCGAAGCATCTCTTGCTCTGGGGGTATGTCTCGCGGCTTGTGCGTCCGCACTCACACTACGCATGCGCAACTCTCCTCCTTCGCTCTCTCCAACAGCTGCGCGTTACTCTATCCACTTCTCTGCCAGCACCTGCTTGCGCTTCTCCTGCGTTCTCGCTTCTGCTCTCGCGGCGCATGCGCTACTCTCCTCCTCTAGTCTCCTCTACTTGAAGTGGTAGAGCGCTGCGCGCGTTCAGTCCAGCGCTTGCTTCGGTTACTCCTCTGAAATGCAGGCTCTACATGCCGAAATCCTCTCCTGCGCAACGCCGCGATGAGCGCCAGTGCATGCGCGTCCCCTCCCCCTCTCTCTCCTCTCCTACACTGCCCTCCTCTCGCGCGCCTGTCGACCGCGTTCCCGGCTCGCCCTGTGAGAATTAACGGCCAGACTAGAGGGAAGGCACGACGCGCGTAGTGTTCCTTTTCGCGTTCCACAACGCGAGGTCGGTAGCATGCCCGAGGTCGGTAGCATGCCCACCGAAAGCCAACGGAACGCGATCGTGCAAGTGCTCCGGCTTCGCATCGTCTCATGGTCCCCTACAAGTGCTCCGCATCGCCTCATGGTACCGTTTAGCGGGAGATGGTGTAATTTTTTATACATATATATCATAATTACTACACTACAGTGAAAGAAAACATATAATGTCCCGTGTTGCTTCCTTGGCTTCATTGCCTGTTGGTTTCACTAGGTTTTGTCTAACAATGAAATTTAAACGAGCGAAGAAACGCGTGAAAGGGAGAAGGACAGCGTAGTAGCCAGATAGGATACGAGCCATAGCGCGGAGACTCCAGATTAACTTTGACCACCTGGGATTCTTTAACGTGCACCTGAATCTAAATACACGGGTGTTTTTTGCTTTGTTTTTTTCACCTCGATCGCTCAGAAATACGGCAGCCTTGATCGGTCATCGAACCCACGCCCTCGAGCTGAACAGCTAGGCGCCACAGCCACCAAGCCCTCACACGGAGTCTGTCCACGAAATTCTACCAAACTGCTCAGCTTTCAGTCTCATTATGTTTCAGTTCTGTTAAATCAGTCAAACTTTCCCGCCGGTCCTTCAATCACTTTTCGAAACATCGGTCATAGATTACGAACAAAATCGAAACCGTTTGTATCACTTGTTGAGATGAGAAGCGCCGCCGTTAAGCGCCCGTCGAACAGCCCACAAACGAGACGCGCGTGCTTTTCAGCTGCACGCTGTTTGCGCACCGTCGAAGTTAAAACGAGTCTCTTCGGGTGGTTTTGTTAAACGAGGAATCCATCTGGTCGGACCTTTCCGTCTTCAACGTTTACACAATTAGTCGGATGGCTTTTCTGCTTCGTTTTGTTGCGTATGCTTCTCTTCTGCACCCACGCGCGTTTTTAGTTGTTTTATGTTTACTGTCGGTGGAGTCCCGTGTATACGCGTGTATACTCCGCACTACGATGGCAGTGTGTAAACACCCGTTATGTACTGCTACTCTTTCTGGTTTTGAATTCATTTTGACATCGGCAGTTGATCTCACGCCTCGGGTTCGCTTTTCACACTTGCTCACTTTACAGTACTGCCTCGGGATTAATGAATATTCTCAAGGACAACCATGTGCTGTCGATATCGTCGATGCCATTCTCTACGCAGTGTCTAGCTGGGCAGCACTGTTATGACGTAGGAACAAAATCCTAGTTTCTTTTTTTTCTGAATGACGATTACAACGCGATATTTCTCAAGAACGCTGATACACAAAGGAGGAGGCACGAAAAAATATAAATAGTGAGCGTGAGTCAAGAAAAAAAATGAAGAAAGAATTTCTAGCATAATGATTATGTCAGCATTAGCAAAAGAAATGCATTTCACAGAAATGCGATCCATCTATTCAAGGGTGATCTCCCAATCCCCCCTCTGGTTACGCCAGTGTATAGTGGGCAGTCCAAGCAATGACTGAGCTACGCCACGTCTTTTACACAACAACATTCTATTCCTTGCATAAAGCAAAGTGTCTCTCGGTGTCATCACTCTCCACGCACTAAGAAAAAATGCATGAATGAATGAATGAATGAATGAATGAATGAATGAAATCTTGCCTGAACCGACTCTCCGACTGTCACATTCTGAATTCGCGAAGTTGTCGTTTGTCACCGCGTTCGCAGCTCCGAAGCAATAACTTTTCGAGCAGTGAAGAGAGAGAGAGATAAACATTTTAATGAAGCTGGAGATGTTTGCCTGGCTGTTCGCCTGACATGCTACTCCAGGTGCTGAGTGACGATTATGATATATACAGTGATAACCGCATAACACATACAGTCACACAAGTTTACAAAGTTTCGTTCAGGCTCGTGGCCCGCAAGAAATTCAAAGAGACGGGTGCATGTGGCATTCGAAGTTATACGGTAGTCGCTCTGGTTTCTCTGTTGCTTTGCGCCACTACAACGGAGAACAATGGCTGAGTTTCGCGCCCCTCGTTCCAAAAACTGCACCCAGTAATAAAAAAACGAATATCGAACAAAGAAATAAACATGGGGGCGGGTACAGCGATGTGTTTACCTTCGGACGTCCGGCTCAACGTGCCTCTGTCTCGCCACGGTCCTCGCTTCCCCTCTCTCTCTCTCTCTCTCTCTCTCTTTAAACAGAAGACACGGAAACCTGGTTTCAAACACTTCCGCTGACGTTTGCTTTATACCCCCCCCCCCTCCCTTCCCCCTGCGCCCCGCCCTTTACCGGTTGCTAGCTAAACGCTCAACGGGTCTCGCGCATTCGTTCTTACAATCTTTCTTTCTTTCGTACACTTACACAATTTCGTTCCCAATGATCTGCCCTCAAACCTTGGCTACTTAAAGAAGCAAGGCAAGAACAGCCTCCCACGACTACCTAAGTTTTTCGTTTTTCTTTTTTTTTTTTCTCGTTAGTAGAACGTGCAGCCTGGCGCAGCGGGTGCTCCGTGCATACGGGAGAAGCTCCAGTGAGCGAGCAAGAATATTTGGGAGAGCGCTGGGGGGGAGGGTTCTGCTTTTTATATCTTCGGCAACGTTTTAGTGCACTCGCGAATAACTCTTTTTTTACTTCTTGCGCTCGTTGACTGGATGTATATGCAGCCGTCGAGATCACTCAATCTTCCTCTCCAAGCCCTTGAGATTTTTCGGAGTCTGCTTCTCCTTCTTTTCTACACATATTTTCCTTATTTGCTTCCCATATTTGCTTATTATCTTCCGTTCTTTCGCTTTGCATTTTTTTTTTACTTTAGGTGTGTCTTCCACCCTTACCTATTTTGTTTCTACATCTCTCTACAGAATACATTATTTGCGCTTTCATTATTCTCTGCCCGCTGGCTTCGCTTCTTCTTTCGTTAGCGTTTATCTTCTTTACTATACGACGTCGTTTTTCTTGCGCCGATTGTATTATACCTTTTTACGTACGCGATTCTCTCTTTCTTCTTTCCTTAAGCTTTCCTTTCTTTCCTTAAGGATGGGTTGGAAGGGAGGATGCGGCGGGGTGCGATCGTCCTTGAGGTTCTGACCTTGAGTCACATCCGAGGCTTAGCGAAGACGACTCCGCGAAGGACTGCGGTTTGCAAACGACTCGCAAACGAGATGAGAAGGGGAGTCGCGCGTGCGCTGAGTAATCCGTGGTACGGAATGGCATACTAAAAGAGACAGCACGTTGATTGGGACATAGACGACGACGAAAGAGTTGCATCAAAGAAAGAAAAATGGCGGTACGAGTGGAAGCCAAAGGGGGAGAGTTTTGGACGAGCAAAGAAACAGAGAAAAGACCACGGCCTCTAGAGCGACCCTTGTTGCTTTAGTATCGCTGATAGCGGGTCCCCCCCATTCGTGGCAGACCGGTGCTTAATGGAGGACGAACGAAAATAACCAACCCGGCGGCACCCTTTTGTGTCTTCAGCGCCGGCGGAGAACAATGTCGCTTCGGCTATTGTTAAGTAGACTGAAAAGCTTAGCGCGACAAAATCTTCGGGTCGGGAAGAAAGTCGACATAACCTCGGATTTAAACTTGTTTTGTTTCGCTCTACGTGGGTACACAGCAGTCCCGTTTGGGTCTGTGCCAGGAGCGGAAGTCGTGTACAAGCAAAAAAAAATAAAATAAAATAAAATAAAGCGAGGAAATTACCGCAGCTGCAATAACACGCGCGAAAGTAACGTGGGAGCAAAGGGCATTCAATCGGGCTGTTAATTATGGGGGACAGTGTAGATATAAAAGATGGCCCTTCATATTCGCCGTTACGGTTCCTAATTACCAAAAATTTATGAAAAAAATTTCGACTAGGAACTATAGCAAATGCGCATGGGAAATATTTTCCTGGGAATGACGATGATCTCGGCATGTCCTTAAAGAAAAATATCAATAATAATAATAATAATAATAATAATAATAATAATAATAATAATAATAATAATAATAATAATAATAATAATAATAATAATAATAATAATAATAATAATAATAATAATAATAATGAAACATTCATGGACGGAACGAGAATAAAAGCGGCTGCCCACTCTGATGATGAACTTCATTTTCAAAATTTCAGTATGTGTGGTAAAGTTAAATTAAAAGGAAATTAATAAGTCAAGATTAAAATTTCTCGGAACGTAACGAAACTCTTAGCAAAGTTCATAATGTCCGCCAGTCACTACTCTGAATTTCGCTCAGTAAATATATATATATATATATATATATATATATATATATATATATATATATATATATATATATATATATATATATATATATATATATATATATATATATATATATATATATATATATATATATATATATTTCTTTTCGAATACCTTCTATATTTAGAAATGGCAGGTATACAGTTCCGAAAAAAATATATATAGGACGCAATACCCGTAGTTTTGACGTCGTCAATAAATCCGTAACCGTTTTCTCCGAAGGAACTTGAAAATGATGCGGTTCCAACTGGGGCGATATTTAGCGCGGTTGTTTATGTGGGAAAATGACACCACGTCAGCGCCGAACTGAGGCGCCTCTGGCAAAAACGAGCTCCTCAAAACCGCGCAACGTTAGCGCAACCGCTTAGTCCAGCTCGGCCCACAAATCACCGCTGTCGTCAGTCCCGTCCTGTTTGTTTGTGCACCGCCCGATGCGGGTCCCTGCCTCCTCCTCGGGCTGCTACACAGTGGCAGATACGAATGCCTCACGGTGCGCACTCTCCCACAGTTCGAGATTGATCAATAGCACTCGGGTTAGGGAACGTGCGAACGAATGGAAGAAAGAGTCACCCAGGAACTGCCTATTATGGTTGTCCGAGTGTAAGCGCATAGTCGAACGATTCTAAAGAAAAAAAATCACAGGGTCCCTTATACATTCAGCTAAGACGACTCCTAGGTGAAAGCCACTTTTTTTTTCTTTGCAGTCGATGCATTGATTATACCTCGCCACCTTTCGAAAGCTTTTTGCACATAGCATGGTTTTGCACTGCCTCCTTAATCGGCCCACCTTTGACCAAGCTACGATGTCACGTGATTACGTCCTCATGTGGCCTGAAGTGACAGTGGCGTCATTATGACGTCATAGAAACGTCACGGATTTTTGCGATCTGTGACGTCGCGATGACGCCATAAGGTGACATTATCGCATGATGATGATTTTTGCATCACTCATGTTGCCCCGACGCCGCGGACGCCGACGCCGACGGTCAATTTTCGCGTTTAATGTGGCATCTAAGGCTTTCGCCTTAAAAGAAAAAAAAGAAAGAAAAGGAAAAGCGCCGAAAGCGTTCGATGCACAGCTTAGCTCCGCTCGTATACTTGACGGGTTCAAAAAGTGCGGCAATCGATTCGTGAGGCAATAACCTTCGCTATACTGAGGTCATTCGATGATTTCTTAGAAAAGTGTTGCAGCGCCGCTTTCAAGAAGTGATTGCGCTCGAAAGCGTGCATTTGTTGGTTGCAGTGCATATTTCGTTAGCGTTTGTGGTCTTCGTAGCGTCATCCTGCAGAAAAGATGGCTACGCCCACTCAGACTGTGGTCCTTATAACAACATCCTTTGCGAGAGATGCTATAGCGGAGAGCAACACGTTAATTTCCTCGACTCGAGGTTATTTTACTGGCGCCTAAAGTTTACGCGAACGCTTATTTCACTACTACCTCGTCATATGTGACCACCGCGACCAGTTAATAAAACCGCAACCTCAAGCATCATCGCTGGTAGCGGGACCCATTGTACCGCGGTTGCGACGCATTCGGTCACTTTGTCGGGACGTCGGCGTCCACGCGATCGACGGCGCTGAACACCCAGAGTTAAGTTGTTGCGAAATGTTTCTGAACACGTCGTCTATCCATGTGCGCACATGCGTTTGCTGTGTCGTGCGTGGATAGGAACTCGCTCAAGCTTCCATTCTAACGCGTCGGCTGCGTCGTGCAAAAAGACGTGATAAATCTAATCTCATCGCACGAGGGTTTGCTCTTATCCCACCGCGGTGCCTGCATCTGTCATTTTCTCGGCTGATAAAGGTCCGGAGCTTTCCGAATTGCTTGACGCGCGTTTTTGAGAAACTGATAACTGGAACGGTGATTGCATTTTTTTTATTTGAACTCAGGGAGGGATACTTAAAAAAGTGCTTTGGACAGCAAGGACGATAGGCAACATAATTAGTGTACTTACAGGATGAAAGACATCTGAAAGCGACATTGTTACTGTTGTAAAGGAATCAAACTGGAACCAAAGTTTTAAACAATGCACGTATGACCTTCGTTTGTTTGCACAGAAGCTGTACAAATGCTGCACAGATGAAAAGTAGCCTTCTAATCTCGTGTGAGTTTTATGTCGGCTTGCAACATGTCTCAAGCGATGGCCTCGAAGTTGCACCTTTGCTTGAGAAATTGGCTATAGACTTAAATATATATGACCTTGCTGCTTGCAAATTATGTACCCGGTCTCTAAGCCACGTATGGAAAGACTGCTAGCGTGGAACGCAAGCAGAATGTACTCCTGCGGAGCGCAACCTCAGGCGCATGCACCAAGGTGAACACAGCGGTGCTTCCACTCCATGGTGCGTGTCGATCCCACAGCCGCGGCGCGCTGTGGGGAGCGCGCATTCATTTTGTTTGCCTTGGGACCTGAGCGGTTCCCAAATCTCCACTTCTAATCTCACTCGGCGCGCTCTTAAAATAAGAACCGCAGCAGCCGAGGTGCATCTCTGGCGGCGTTCCTCCTCCAGCCTCCGGTCTAAAATTAAAAGTCGACCCGCCGATGGAACGTCAGCGACCATACCCTTTCCCCGACCCACTCTTATTGTGACCTCCGAGATTTTTACGCATCCAGGGATACGCGTATAATCACGGAGGCCGTGTCCTAATACATGAACTTGCAACCTTGGCTTTTAGATGGCGCCACGAGTTATGACATCGACTACAGAACGCCGGTGGCGACAAAGTTGCAAATAACGGTCCTCCCCCGTAGCATCCTCATTGGGCGTTCGAGCGGGACAGGGCGGCGTCATTTGATGCGTCCAATTTTTCGAACAATGCAATCGGGCCCAGCGTTCTGGAACCGAGCCGACCTTGAAAGTTGAAACGCTTGACGGAGTGCTGCTGTGTAACTTCGCTAGTACACAGAAAGCGTTGAGGCTGTCGGCTCCTACCCGCTGTACCTACGGCGCCGGCCGCTAAGCCGCGCTAGCGGCGCTACGCGAGTTGAGGCGCTCGCCACCAGATGGCGACACGGCTGTCGCTATATATTGCACCCGTGGCGGCAGCTCTGGCGCTGTGACCTCCCGCAGCAGGTATACGAAAGACCTGTGGGGAAAAGGATCCTCAACGCGGACGATGTCCTCCTATTCGCCGAAGTCGACTTCGATCTAGCCAACTTGGGACTCCTTGTGTTAGGTTGTGTGTGTTTCGTTTCTGCAGGATTAATTCCGCGTGCGCTACTGCTACTTTGGCATTTTTAATTTTTTTTAAATCCTGTGGGGGAACGAGACAGCGGAGTGTTAGCCTCCATCCGTGCTACCGGGACCTGTTGCCTGCTCCAATAGCAATTTTTGTTTTGTTTTGTTTTTTCCTTCGTACGCCAGCCATACGACAAGTACTCCACCAGCTGTGTTGTGTGCTCCGAAATCCTGGGAACGGATACAGAATCGACTTCGGCTGTCGTCTGCTTCGAAGGGTGAGCGCATTTTGCGACCACGTCGTCTGCTTTGCCGCACAAGGCAAAGCAGCTTTCTCCGATGCTGATAGGTCTATTTAAATTTCTCTCTCGCTGCGTCGCGTCTTGCGATGTTCTTTTGTCGCAGCAAATCGCACCACATATTGATTCACTAGGCGTGTGACGCGCACATATCGACAGAACTTTGACGAACGTAGTTTACGTAGAAATCAACACGATGTGACTGATGCCAGTTCCATTGCTGCCTCTACATAGTCCCAAGTATGGTCTTTCTCACTGAGATATCTCTGAAGAATTAGCTGTCTTTGCTACGAAAACCTTATCAGGTTGTTCGGGTTATTCCGAAGGTTAACCTGATACGGCTAATATGGCAGGTCATTTGAGAATAACCTACCAGGTTATTCATAAAGACTGCCGTAATATCGTTCATTTCATGTCGAGATCTATTATGTATAAACATCGCTTCTATGATAACTGTGGCTTTTCAGCCATGCAGCTGCGCAATCACCGGTACACTCAAAGCCGATAACGGTGAGGCCAGCTTAATTATATGCTATAAGCCTGAATGATACAGTAAGATTAATTTAACCGGCAACCTTTTGATTTAAGGCTCCTTCATTGGGTGACCGGGTTTGGATAGCGCACGTGTACAGCGTAAGAAAACCACCCCCTTCGAGACACGCCGATAACGGGACAAAGCAACGCTGCTCAAAGTGCTTGCCTTATCTCACGGGAACCCTCAGTCGTCGTTTGCGTGCCAAAAAAAGGAGAAAGATAAAAAAAATCGGAGTGCCAGCAACGGCGTCAGAGTCGCGCAACTCTCCTTTCAGCGGGAGATCCAGGGGCCCTTATCGGAAGAATCCTTTTGTGGCTGTTATCTCGGTTCGCGTACGCTCACACGTTGTTACGTCTTCGATAACCTGGATGTAAGCGCAATCAGGCCAACGACCAATGCTGGAATTCATGACCTATAACGCGTGGACCGAGGCTCTCTGACGCAAACAATAATGTGTATAGCGATAATTTATTAGAACAAAAAATAGAACGCGCTGAATAGCTGTTTAGTTCGTAAAGTTGTACAAACGATCCACCATTAAGAGTTATTTTACAGAGGAAAGAAGGGAAAACTGTCGAAAATGTGCTGTTAAGAGTGGTAACTAAACAGCGCTTGAACATTGCTTGTAAGACGTGGTATATCTTGAACAAAGCTCAACTAAACAATGCCAATTAAGTAAGGTTCCACGAATTAGCAGCAAACGAAGCAACTTTTTGAGACTTGGTTTCTAGATAAGAGTTCGTATTCCTATACCGGGGAGCAGCAGGCGTAGAATGCCTTAAGTCCAAGTGTTCATTAGAAAAAATACATCACGACTCGACATCTAAAAGTAAAAAGCTTGCCCACAGACCTTTCTGATAGAGACACTAAAACGTCCGTTATATCTGTTATCCTTAATTACGTCGCTTCACTCCAATAACGTGAAGTTCGGTAGCAAGGCGAAAGAAAAAAACAAAGAATGTCCTGGCCCGGAGTTTCGTCCCTCGGGTCACCCTGAAAACGGTACCGGTCACAAGCAGACGACGGCTGAGTCGCAGCCAAAGGCGGGGCGCATGCGCACCAGCGTCCCTAAGCGCGTGCACGGACATTGCAGGGCCGGCCCAATAAAGCCTCGCCAAGGACTCTCTGAGCACCTGCTAAATTTAGCCGGCGGCTGCAAAGCTCTCCGGCAACGCGGGCCAAGTTTTAAAGACCCGCGGCCCGGGAACGGCGTATGGCCGCGCTTAACGTTCAAACCGAGGCTTAGGCAATAACTGCCGCTTTGGCTGAGACAAAGAGAAAACACGCTCACGCGTGCGGCGCTCATTTCTTTATTGGTATTATTTACCGGTTCGTTGATGAAACGGTCGTAGAGTTTGTTGTCACAAGTCAGACCGTCTGGGTCCCCGCTTTGCCCCAGCCGCTTTGTTATACTCTAGTCGAGATCTGGGTTGCGTTATTTGAGGGAAGGGTAGAGCTATGTAAAACACTGCTATCGTCAGACCCGACACGCCGGTCTATTTTACGGGTTCGGAACCGGAAACGACGTTTGAAGGAAACATGGTCCTTGGGGACCAGCTCTGTACGTCTTACGCTTTATGCAAAACCGGCACTCCTTCATCGCGCTCGGCTAACGTATATATACTGTCCGTCGACGCCCGATTTTCTCACATGAATAACGAAATACGAATGTTTTACGTTTCCATCATGCAAGGCAAGGCTGTGCCCAAGCGCAGCTCGCTTTCCTTTCACTTACGATTTTCACTCTTCACTTAGCCAGTATTGGCGAAAAATTCCTTAGCTGCAGAAGTGCAGCTAAAGAACACAGGTGCCAACTGACCTTCCAGCTTTCGCTGTGACTGTGCTGCGCTTTCCGCGCAGGCCTGGCGTTTTTTTTTTTTTTCGCACTCACTGCAAGTTGTAGCTCCGCCAAGCGGCAGAATGGAGATAAAACATTCATTCATTCATTCAGCCAATCAATATCAGCGATGGCAGTCAGCCGAGTGTCAAAACGTACTCTTGAACGAAATGAGTTCGTGAATTCAATTCTTACCTCTTTGAAACGATTGGGTGACGACTTCACGTTTTTAATCTACATGACAACAAAACGAAATGGTGTAACTACAGATGCGCAGAAAGATAGCGGCTGATGAATTATAGCTCGGAATGGTCTCTATTTGTTTCTGACAGTACTTCAGCAGCATATTCACTCTATACTTCGCACTATCTGGCCTGTCTTAGCGCAAATGAAGATCCCCCAACGTCTGGCATGTTACTATTACATTACATGCAAACACGGATTACTTCAAAAATTGTTGGCTTTGCTCTATACCTGCGGTGTCAAAAGAGGGGGTGAGTTTGGAGGTAGTAGTGTACATACCCGTTTTCCAAAGCTGTGCTCGCAATAGTACAGACGTACTTGGTACTTCAGAATCTTAAATTTATCAGCATAGCCCGAGAAGTGTCTACATAACAACCACGCGAAGCCAAAAGACAAGCAGCCTGGGAAAGCATCGTGAAAATTAGCTGTTATACTTAACTGAAACGTACAACCGACAACTCGCCGCAGGTCGTAATTTGCGGGCTACCTTTTCGTACAGGTCCTTTTTTTTATTAATAATTCTTCGATTCGTTTAACTATGACTGATAGTTTATCCCATGTTTTCCCCGCCTTCGTCATCGGTTGGCATCGCCTGTCTGTAGCTAAGGAAAAAAAAAAACATTCGAGACTCATGACTCATCTTTGTTATTATTTCCAAGGAATTGCTTTATTGCGATAATCCGTAGCTTATTAATCATCGCAAATTGCAAGTACTGGCCGTGAGACGCCATCAGTGACTGCTGGCACCAACGTACATGCTGTAAGAAAACGCATGAAGCAATCACGCGGTGGAGATCAGTCATAGAGGATAACAAAGATGAATTGATTACCGGCTATTGAAGAACGCGAGAATGGAACAGAAGTGCTCGTGAAGGACTCTGGTGAAGTGACCTCTTACGGCGTTCTTTTAGTGCCACCAGTGATTTCCGCACGTTCATAAACCTAACTCTTCTGCTTTCCATCAGCATTTATTTCTCGTCTTTTTAATATCGAGACGACAGGCAGCCGCCAGATATATATACAGAAGCAACCGGGGTCGATTTCATCCAAATAATTTAGCTTTTACGATGAGATCACCTAATGTATTAGACGAGCAAATCCAACACTCCGCATAAAACTGGTTCAAAAGAGGTCACAGTAAATCTTAAACTTCTTCGACGTAACCTGCTTGTTTTTCAAGAGAAAAAACAGTACATTAAAGCGAGCCTACTGACCCATCCGTTCCTCTTTCAATACTGGTCGTAAAATTGAACGTACCCTTTGCCACGACTGCTCGGTATAGTAAAGGCCAACGACTCCAGCTCTGGGTTCAGTTCGTTATCATCGTCTTATATGCCGCCCAACTATCACGCGAAAGAAAAGAAAATGGAACGGCTGAGACGAGACAATACGCTCGATAAAACTTCTATGTAGATTACCTAATAAAATATGGGCGTCTCACTTGGGCTCGTTTGAAGCAGCGAGTTCAAACTCGGTCACAAACCTACATCAAACTTATCGACCTATATGCTTTGTTCTGTAAGAAGGTCCGGGCGAGTCAGTGAAAAAAAAAATACAGAACAGTATGTCAAGTGAGCCTTCATGGTCTCAGGATTTAAGGAGGCAAGGCTAAAAATCGAGAGAAGTAAATTTTTGACGTTTATTGGGCCAAAAAACCGCGATATGATTACGAGGCACGCCCTATAGGGGGAGTCTCTGAATTAATTTTAACCGACCGGTGTTCCTCGACGGACACTTAAATCACAAAATACCTGCGGCAAAGCTACGCGCGAAAGAACAAGCAGTCACAGTAAAAGTGACGTCCCGATAGCGCTTAGGAGCCACTTCGTTCGTTAAAAAGAACGTTTCCTGTCCGACATGAAGTCGGAGTTCAATGTATCAGTAATGGATGCATAAAAATGTACACAGACAGGCAAGCCATATCAATCTGAAATCGTTTACTGTTCTTCAATTCGCTTTTCATGCTCAGAAACCCAGTTGACGGAATTTAATGATTTGAAAAGGTTACAATGCACCTAATGCACGCATAAAAGAGAACCTCTGAACGAGCTTGGCAGGTCAATCGCATTCTGCACAGCGCTGGTGTGCTCACAGAGAGAGAGAGAGGGAGGGAAGGAGGTGGGGAGTGCAAGGCTAGGAAAGTAAAGCGTATCTATACCATGCGGCTACCCTGCAGTGTGCAACTGAAGTATGAGAAGACAGTGGAATAGTTCGTAGAACGGACGGATACACACGTGTCATTTACATAGCTCATATTAATCTCAAGCCGTTACATAGACTGGCGCATGTAAAAAAAAAATGTCGCGGCAGCGCTTTTACGGCCTTGCGCATCGCAGACGCACGAGGTCACGTTCTGAGGGTCTTCTCTACGGATATTATATCACTACGTGTCCTTTGTGGCCAATTTTAATAAAACTCTGAGCTTATGAACCGAGGCATTTTTGACAATTTTTTTTTTCGCGTGGCCTTTCAGAGCATGACAGTGGCACATGGGTAGAGGCGCTATGTAACGTCGAACGTTGCGCGAAATTAAAAGCCGCGGGGGATCGTGCTCATGTGTGTGGTTTCGCCGCAGTTTTCTTTTTTTTTGTTGTTTTTTTAGTGATGACCGCGCATATGAAGGATAAATGAAAGTCACATAAAGGGGGCTCCTAACTTGGCTCCGTGTTGAACATTTTCCTCCATGGTATTATCTATAAATAACGGGCATTGCCGAAACCTCCGGCGGTGTTTCGTTTACGTCGCTGTAAAACAAAACAGCTGTCGTGCGCTGTAGTGTACATGTGGAATCCAGTGACGCGCAGCCATAGTCCGCCACGCGATCAAAGCGAGCATAGGGGGAAAGAAAGGCAAAATAACGGCAAACTTCGTATTCACAGACTCAAAAGCGGCCTTTCAGAGGATGTGTAACATGAATATACAGCTCGTAACCCATACTGCGTGACCGGAGGCATTGGTATGGGTTACGACAGGCAAGCCGTATCAATCTGAAATCGTTCACTGTTCTTCAATTCACTTTCCGTGCTCAGAAACCCAGTTGACGGGATTTAATGAGTTGAAAAGATCAGATATATCCGTTGTATCCGTTGGCTACATGGATGCTACAGCTAGGCGCGTGCTGTAGGTTATTTTACGTGTAGTTAGGTTAACTTATGAGCCATCATTGCCACCAAAGATACAGACACACAGAAAGCTGTGACAAAACGATAGCAAGAGTAGTTAGGTTAAATAGTTTAGAAAGTTATGTTAATTTAGCCTGTTGTTTCTATGTTAGCCTTCAGAAGACAACGAAGGAAAGATATTTTCTCGTTTTTCAGAGTACCGAGTGACGATCTTGTTTTTCTTCCAAGCACTTCCGGCCTAGCACTTGCGGCTTTCCGAATATTCAGAAGCAGTTTTATAAAAAAATACAACTGGTACGAAATTGGTGGTTCTGTATCAAGTTAAGGATTATGTTGGGTACACGTAATAGCGGAGCATAATTTTACTTGAGATAAGGGTCAATTGGCTGTCGGGATAACTAATGAAAATTAATTGAATGAGCTGATCGAAAGAGCAGACGGTTTTCTTGTGAGCAGCTGCGATCGTTGCGGCAGCTGGCGGAGCAGATCTCAACTACGCGCTTCTGTCTACGTGGCCTCCGAGATCCGCTTCGGCAGCGCGACGAAACACGAGTTTAACCCAAGGAATAGTCCAGGGCATAAGAACGCCGACCTGCGAGTGCCACTACCAGGCACCTATAGGTCAAGGATTATGGTCGTCTACCATTTCTGTTTCGTCTGATGCCTATCGGTCCCGCTTGAAATTCCAAACCCATATCTATAGGCCACGCGAGACACCACGCCACAGCCCGTATCTTGGCCGCGTGGTCACGCCACAAGTCCTTCGAGGAGGACGAAACGCTTTCAGTGTCTATTGTGTTTTTATATGTGTGTATCGTTAACACACAGGAAATAACGCCACATTCCGCTGCTTTTAGAGATATTGCTTTCCTCCCGTAGACACAGATCTGCGAGATAACTAGCCAATCTTGACACTGGAGTCAAGTTCCCTGACAATCGATGGTCGTTAGCGTAGCGTCAGAGATTTCCTCCTTAATTTGAGGTTATAGCCTTGGCATATTAGCCAGGTATGATTAGGCACGAAACGAATCGATTGCTGATAAGCACCTACGAGTAAGTCCCTCTATATGCCTTCGCATCACTTACGAAAAATCGGGCCCTTCGGTTACCGTATTTCTCGTTCTTCACTTCGCGTATTACATACATTCGGCGACCTAAATGTGCCACGCATTTTCTTGATGTGCGCCGGCATATGTGACCACTCGTGACGAATTGAATGAGGCACGCTGCATTCAAGTGACCTGTGCGTCTATAATGTGAACTTATCTCCTTCTTCTCGTCTTTCAACTTTCTTTCCTAGTACAGTATAGTCAACCGGGATGTGCCCGGTTCGGTAACTCTGGTTTTCCCTACCACTCCGTGCTTAGATTTCTCTATCTGTAAAAGTACAATAAATGGCGACCAGGGGCGTAGTCAGGAATTTCTTTTTTTTTTGGGGGGGGGGGGGGTTTCAACCATACTTTCTGTATGTTCGTGCGTGCGTTTGTATGTGCGCGTGTATATGCACGCAAGCAAAACTGAAAAATTTCGGGGGGGGGGGTTGAACCCCCCCCCCATGTCTACGCCCCTGATGGCGACGATCTATAAGTTTAGGCTGGCAAAGTGCTCTTTTAAAACTTTGTTGTATTTAGGCGATGTGTTATAAGCCGGTAAAATCAGCAATTTACTCCATTATATCGAAAGTTCGTTAAGTTCAAATTCAGCTAAAAATGCTAGAGGCACATGTACTGTGCCATGTCAGTGCACGCTGAAGTACACCAGTAGGTTGACATTCCCAGAGCCCTTAACTACGGCGTGTCTCATAACCATATCGTGGTTTTGGCACGTAACACCCCAGAAATTATTATTAGAACAGTCGTAACCGACTCTGAACGCTTTGCGGGATGATAAAGCTGAGCTAAACACGTGGCGAAACCCATTGCGATAATCGGACCGGCTAAAACGTCGCGTACGATTGCTCCCTTGCGATAACAACCACCTGGCATAGTATCTTTTTCTGTATTTTTTTTTCTTTTCTTGCTATCGTCAGTGCTTCGCGGCATAGAAGTTCACGGTCACTGGCGCATCTACGTACCCTTCTCTGTGGGCTGAAATGGCGCCACGGTTTCAACAACCGATAAGCTACTCTAAATATTTACCGGTCAATCAATGCAAGCGACTTCGTAATAAACAGCATGGCGATCGGGTCCAGATAAGCGGACCGTTTATCTGCAAATGTACTCCGTACGACAGCGGACTGAAACGACAGGAAGTGTACACAATTGGTGACGTTAGTCCAACGCTCATGTATACACTACGCGTCATCCACTACCTTTCGACTTTTGCCGCGAACGTATGAATGCCAGTAAGATCAGCTTAAGGCCGGTTCTTTAAGATTGCTCAAATGTTTTCTTGGGGCCTGTTGAATTCCACGGTCTAGCCACCTCGTGCCTTCGACTTTGGCTAACATCGTTTTACTTTCCGTCAATCCGGCAGTACACATTAAGTAAACCAATATCATCATCATCATCATCAGCAGCAGCAGCAGCAGCCTGACTGCGCAAGGTCAAAGGCCTCTCCCATGTTCCGCCAATCAACTCGGTCCTGTGCTTCCTGCAACCACGTTATACCGGCCAACTTCTTAATCTCATCTGCCTACCTAACTTTCTGTCTCCCCCTACGCGCTACATGCCCTGCCCATGTCTATTTCTTCTTGATTTCGACTAAGATGTCCTTAATACCCGCTTGTTCCCTGACCCACTCTGAACCAGTATAACGGAGTTATGACCTTCGTTTAGAAGGGAACGTTCGATTTTAATCTTATTTAAGGCCGAAATATTGGTGTGTCTCAAATTCCGGTGAACTCAGGCTCTACGTCCAGCAGTGCCAAAGCTCTAAGAGCATAGCTTTCAAACTTTTGTATTTCCGCAAGGTCCACGACTGGCGCTCATAAAACACCACATAAAAAAGCTAGAGCATTAACTAGGCGTTTTCGGGCTTACGTTTTCTTAATATTTCACAATTTTTGGAGGAAGAGCGCCCGTCGCTCTATTACCTAGTTACCTTGTGTGAACACTTTTAGTAGAACTGCGATATCTTTGTACTCCCAATCATAGAAAATAGCGTGCAACTTCACAGAACGTATTACGTCTTGGTTAGCCTGAACCGCTTGTTTCTCGCAGTTGTTTACACATCCCTCTCAGCGATACATATCGTTGCAAGCCAGCTACAGTGACACATATAGCACACGGCGCGCGGAAGTGAAGGCGTGGTACGACGTAACGTTGCGTTGGAACACTTGGAACAGAGCAATAAGCAACGAAACCGCTGCCGATGCCAGCGCCACGGGGCAAGCAGTGACGAAACTCGAGTGTCACGACGTCCTTTTCGCACAACCACTCTCTGAGCGTCGAGAGCGGTCGTTTGGCATCAAAACCAGCGAGGAACATAAACACGTCAGGCTCATCTTTGTTCACCACGCTCGAGCCAAAATGGGTTGGCCAGCCAGGGCAATTGGACAACAAAGCGTGACGACAACCACAACACACGCGTGAGCACACACATGCACATATGACATTGGTACACGGAAAAACAAACGCATGCCCACAAGGACACACGGAGACAAACACACGCAGAGACAGAGAGAGTTTAATATAGCTCACTTAGCGTGAGCCAGCCTGCTCACTTCGCAACTCGCGAAGAAGAAATAGACTTGAGAGTTTTACACGCAACAAGACGAATAAGCTGCGGTCGCACCGAAAGTGACACCTAATGGCCCCAGCTTGGCACTGTGTATGACTTGGAGCCGTAGAGTCCGCGAATGTTTGTGTTCGGCATGGATGAAGAGGGCCAGCCACAGAGGAGAAGTGTTTGTGACAACAGGAGCTTTCACTCGTTGCAGCTGTACAATGTCGCCAGTTCGGCCTTGCAACGGGGATCTTTGTTCCTTCCGCCTCATCAGCTTCACCTTTCCGGAGGTCGAGTTGCGACACTCTACTAAACTGGCGCGACACGTGTCTCATAACGGTCCTAAATGTGGAACAACCGCGCGATGTGTGTCCATCATACGAAGGCGGCTGCAATTACCGAGCGAGTCAGGAAAAGAAGTGGCAACGAGAGAGATGTAGCTCCTTGAAAATAGTGAGGTATACCTAAACCTGTTTTGTCGGTGCGTAAAACAACTGTCATGCAGATGTAGAGTATATAATTCACCTTCGGTAATTTACGTTTGTAATAAAATTGCACTTAGAAGCGGCACATAATAGACGCCATGCTACTGTATCTCACTCGTTACTTAGTTTCTTCCGCTTTTAGCTCGTCATGCTTTAACGTTCCGTTCGTCAGAAACTTAGATTTATCTATTGATTTACGGTGGTTATTATTAGCATTCAAGAAACCTCGTTACCAAGGCTCTAAGTCTCTTGCACGTTGAAACATTAGATTGACATTATGCAATGTAGATGTCGGGCTTGGTGTCGCGAAGGTTTTGTGTTCCGGGGTTTTTTTTTCTGTATTTTTTTTCTGCCCGCCGACTTGACGTTACGTCTTCTTTGAGCTTTGTTTCCAAACTGAGGCCGGAAAGTGTTCTAGCGTAGCAGATAGGACCGCGTAGACAGGAAGACCGTCTTCCTGTCTATGTGTTTCTCGCCTCTCTCTCTCTCTCTCTCTCTCTCTCCATCTGAGTTGGAGAAAGAGACGAGAGAAGGAAGGCGGGTTAACCAGACGCTCGTCCGGTTTTGTAACCCAGCTCTGGATGAAAGGAATAAATGGGGAAAAGAGGACGAGAATGAAAGAGAGAGGCGGAGAGAGCCCTAATCGCGCGCTTCTTAAAGAGGCACATCAAAAATACGCGCCATGCATACTGTGCCAAATACATTGCGCTCTGTGCGTCAATATGTTTGCGGTTTGTTGTGCCTATATTTGCCCTACGAGAACTCCTTACGATGTCACAACCGAGAGACAACATTGCAACTCTCAACTTATGCGGTCAGTCCACCAGCTAACAATAAGGTTCACGCGCAAGCTGCGAGACTTCAAATAGTTCGTGCTTTAGTGTCGCGATGCGTCCGAGTCATAGTGTTTTCAAAGCTCACCATGGTTAGTGTAACTAACACAAGGCTTTGTGACTTCCTTTCCAACTTAAGCTAAGCTAGAAGGCTTTCCAGTGGTCTGCGAATCTGGGTTTGAGGCCACCGTAACGAACAACTTCAACTTCTCAAACTCAAATTTTCGGTCAGCTCCTACAGCGGCAGCAGTAGCTGCTGTTCGAGACTTGGGCGAAGTTATATAGCATCGAAACTAGAAAAAAAAAATAAGAGTACACACGTGTAAACTGCCATGTTTCACGCTGAGATCGTAACCCACCTGCATCGGTGGGGATGTTGTGTAGGTAGCTTTTATAGAACGTAGTACATTTATTACAAAGCGCGAAATATCTTCGGGCAGAATGACCACGCCGTCCTGCGGTATTTTCCTTTGTTGCACGCACGCACGCACGCCAACGCAAGACGTCTGGCTTCTCCTGAGATATTAAAGCACTGCAATGAAGAAAACTCTACAGGTAAACGAGCAAACCAGCGCCGGGTATACGCTGCAAGTAGTTTGTATGGCTGGCTGGCCTAAAAATTCCGTAGTAAATGTAAATGTGACGCCACGCTACAAACCTTGTCGAACGCTAACGGCGCTCGGCGTAGTTTAGCACGAGGAAAATGAAAAAGGATATAGTTAACGTTGCAGCGGCCCCAGTGCATTTTTGCATGCGCGGGAAAGAGAGAAAGGATAAGGTTCAGCAAACAAAAATTACAAGAAAGAAGCACGTACCATGTAACGTAACTATTAAGAGCCATCCGCAACAAAAAAGTAAAGTAGCATATAATAGCGGCTCGGGCATGTGACACAGGTGTTCCGCAACCTGTTGCGCACGCGCCCTTAGCGACACAGGTTCCGCTCATTCGATCGGTAAGCGCTCTTGCGGCGGCCCAATTCGGCTTTTTTTTTTAAAGCGCATCGGGCAGGACAGAGACGAGACGCGCCAAGCGAGTGTCAGCTGCGAGGATGACGTCACTGAGCACAGATTGAGACGGATGTGGCTTAAAGCCGTGCATCCTGCACGCACGCGGAGGAGCTTCGGCGCAGCAGGCATGACGGGACGGTGTTGTTTACGCCGCTGGCGCGATGACGACAGTGCGCCAAACGACAGGAATTTCGAGGCCGACTCGCGGTGAAGCGTTCCCTGCGGCACAAAACTGTGCCTGCACAGCAGGGATCGGAGTTACACGACATTTCTCGAATATGTGAGCGGAAACTCAGTGGAGGTTTAGCGGTAAATGCGAGCAGAAACGCGCTGCCATTCTGTCGTTGTTTTTAATTAACCTTAACTATCTTGACAGCCAAGAGTTAGTCAGCACTACAGCCAATGCTAGCCAGCGTTAGAGAGTAATGACATATATATATATATATATATATATATATATATATATATATATATATATATATATATATATATATATAATATATATATATATATATATATATATATATATATATATATATATATATATATATATATATATGTATATATATATATATATATATATATATATATGTATATATATATATATATATATATATATATATATATATATATATATGTATATATATATATATATATATATATATATATATATGTATATATATATATATATATATATATATATATATAATCATGTGCGACAGATATAAAACAAGCAACAAACAAAATTCACCACAATACCGGAAGAAGTAGAGTTTTTTCAATGAGACCAGTGTCTAACACCGTTGTCACATGGTCACTTTTGATCGCGATCAGGCCTAATCCGTATCGTCTTTCTTGATCGTGAGTGATTCCATCAGGCGAGCTGCACATGGGAGCCGATCACTGCTGAGAAATGTGATCCCGATCAGTAGTGCACCTTGCGACACCGGTATGAGAAAGAACGAAGGATTGCTTTCTTTGCGGGAAACGTGCTGGCGGTGTACCTCCCGATCACAACGCATTGAAAATAGGCCCTTTACACGCAGTTGATTACGGTCAGAAAAGGCCGGAAAGTAGGTCAGACATAAACTTGGGGAAATTTATTACTACACGCCCAGACTAGGTCGCTTGATGGTAGTGTATATGGCCACTGCGTTTCTTTCACTTTTTGTTTCAGCTGGCGAGCGATTGAAATTGCTTTTTTTTCTAATTTGGTGTTAGTTCAATACATAATCTCGTAGTACTTTGGCCAATATGTCGCGGCGTCGCCTATGCGTGTAAGAAAGAAGTTATTAAGGACATTAACCTTTCCTATACGAGAGGCTACCGTGTCTCCTCTAATTTCATTCCCAATGACACGATCTCAACAACCCTATGTTCTTCTCTGTTGTCCTTCGACATTTTTAACGGCAGGTAACTAGGGAATTTATTGCTGCTCGTATACAGCGACCTCCTAACGGAATGATCTGGTGTATACAATGGGGTGAGAATGTTGTTTTAAGAGGTGGCCCAGGGTGTCGTTTATGGAAGGCCGCCTCGTCATCATGTGCCACATTCTGGGGCGCATCCGAAATACGCAGGCATTGTAAGGGCAACTAAGTCGTGTTTGACGTTCACGAATATTCGTGTCGTCACGTCGATGAAGGCGGTCGTGAGCGGCGGTCGTTTTATGGGCCGATAAGGTATGCGAGCTGGCGCGAAACTAAACGCAAACTCACCAAGAGGAGGAAGAGAAGTACAGTGGCCACACACACACACACACACACACACACACACACACTATCTATCTATCTATCTATCTATCTATCTATCTATCTATCTATCTATCTATCTATCTATCTATCTATCTATCTATCTATCTATCTATCTATCTATCTATCTATCTATCTATCTATCTATCTATCTATCCTTTTTTGTGAGCACGAAGTTCGATTACTGTGTGTCGGCGTGGAAGCATTTCGACAGACTCGAAATGCAGACACGATCGTGTATTTGCACTTTCGTACGCTTGGCGAAACTGG
Source organism: Rhipicephalus sanguineus (assembly GCF_013339695.2). Taxonomy (NCBI): domain Eukaryota; kingdom Metazoa; phylum Arthropoda; class Arachnida; order Ixodida; family Ixodidae; genus Rhipicephalus; species Rhipicephalus sanguineus. Next base: position 68,379,841 of record NC_051179.1, read on the forward strand.
GGAATGACTGGCGAATAGGATATACACGGGAATAGAAGACCGAACGATTTCGTCTGTGTTTGCCCTAATTTTCATGATTTTATAACTCTGCTTCACCCGCCGGAAGCACTCCAACACGATCGCCCACTACGGCGCGCCTCATTAATCATATCGTGGTTTCGGTACATAAAGCATATGAACTGCCTAAAATATATGTGCTGAAAATAGTTCAATTTGTTTTTATAGTGGGAAATGTTGTGGACGATTTTGTCTCCCATAATTTTTGTTTAACCTGGAAGGAATGAACTCGTTGCTTGGACGGTACAAATGCTGCGCACGCAATCAGCCCGACTTCACACTTTCGTATATTTCACTCGTGTGCGCGTGTACGTTTGCGTGACACCGGCTAAACATTAGTTTTGAGTCGGCGCTCTCGTTTGCCTTTTCTATATATTACTTCTTTCCTTCGTCGTCCTCGTGTTTATCTTGCGTCTTTCATCGCCAGCAAGCTACTGCTCGATCGACACGTTCTTCTAAGGGACGAATTACTCTGCAGCGTCACAGGGACATCGGTGTGTTGGAGTGTGTATTACAAGGTTTGACAATTGCTCTGCGCACGCGACACCCCGAAGGATTTCTCAAGAGACACTGGGGTGGCAGTATAGACATCACGCAATACGTCGATAAGCGTCGCTGTCGCGGAACGCTGTTGGCGAAGGCGCGGCGGCGACGAGCAACGCCTCTCAGCTCAAACACCGAGGGACACGCGCGCGATGATACGAGCGGCAGGCTGCACGCTGTGCTTTCCAGTGCAACGGGCAGAAATTTTCCTTCCTTCGTACGCGATGAACCGGACGCGCTCCAACACATTGTGTTGCTCTTTCCACACAGCGATAAAAAAAACACTCAAGATGAAGCCGGGGAATTACAACGAACTATCGAAGAAACGTGGAAGGAAACATAAACGTGCGCACATGGGGCAGGGGAGAGGGGGAGGCGCCTATATCCGCGCAGCGACCCTTCAGATATAAGTAAGCAGCAATGAAGCCTGGTTCACCAACCCCAGCCGTACACCGTACAGCGTATAGCGGCAAGATGTCATCCTGGTTCTCTTTTTCTTATTGGCTGTCGCTGAGCTGGCCTCATAGTTAGGGCAGCGGGCTATAGTAGACCTCAGGCGTGACACATCTTGTATGTCGAAGGACAGAAGGGCCAGAACACGTACGAAAGCGTTTATGTTTTCAGCATTGATTGATTGATTGATTGATTGATTGATTGATTGATTGATTGATTGATTGATTGATTGATTGATTGATTGATTGATTGATTGATTGATTGATTGATTGATTGATTGATTGATTGATTGATTGATTGATTGATCAGACTGGCACGACCACCAGGCAGCGGCGATCGCCACATACGCCCGGCGCCCACTTGGCTCGTGTCGCTCGTACACAACACAATGCCAGAAGCTACTACAGATACGCGAACGAAGCTGGCTGTGTGTGACAGTGCTTATCCGTGTCCTATAGCGTCGAGTGCCACTTGAGGGCGTTGCGAGAAAAACAAAAAAAGCGGGCGACTGGATAATCGCGCCTGAGATCGCACGTCCATCGCAGGGGCGGCTGTGCCTCTCCACCACTTGACGTCAACAGCTAGGGGCGCCCATTGTTCGAAGCCAGATTTCGCATGGCGCGAACAGAGTTGTGTTTCCTTTGTCTACACCCCACACGTCAGCGACCAAAGGTGGTTGAAGAAAGACTGGAGTAGAAGGACTGGACTGGAACGTCGTGCCTCGCCGCGCACGCGCGTCGTGTGTATAACCTGTAGCTGGTCGGGACGCGGTCAAAGTCCAATAGCTGCGAACGTCGTCGAGAAGTACACAATTGTCTCGGAGCGTTGCTCCATTACCTTTCGGTCCATTAGCCTAGGCTATAACTGTAAGCGCGCGGCGTCCGGCATCGGGCGCGAAGTCTACATGTATAGACATAGTAGGCGAACGGACTGTCTGAATTAAAGAAGTATCATGAAGTTATGCTCAGAGTGGTGTTCATTTTCTAGAAACCTCGTCTTGTATCCGGGAATAAAAAAAACACTCGGAAAGAAAAATAACGCGTTGTATTAAACGCATGTACAACGAAGGTCTGGACAGTGTGTTGCTTGCCAATGAACAAGAAGTATGAGTTTATCCACATCGAAGTCAAGACGAGCCATCGCTCTGCGTAACTATAGGTTTCACATGAACCTTGCCTCAACCTTCGCTCGTATACTGACTGGTCTTCCGTTTCACCATGCCTCTCAGATAACTCAATTTTGCTGCATGACGGATCACCGCAAAAAAACTTGCACACTAAGCTATTTCAAGTATACCTACCTTTACGAACGCGTAAAGGCTTTATATATATATATATATATATATATATATATATATATATATATATATATATATATATATATATATATATATATATATATATATATATAGTTAGATGTACTGCAGTGCAGCTCGAACAGGAGACATGCAGGGCTTACTAACCGCAGCGTATAAACAGTATTCCCAAAAGGCTGGACTAGTGTGCCTCGATGTGTGCGCCCACAAAACGCGCAACAAAACGCGCATCAAGGCACCCTAGGCTGGACGTTGCGCCGGCGCTGCAGTGCGTTACGAGGCTTTCCTACAATTTTAGCCAACGTCATGTCTCGATCGCTTTTATTTGAGTGCATTATGTACGAGTATACAGTTAAGAAGCATTTCACAAATGTTAGATGAACATACAGGCGAGCGGCTTGACAGAGACCTTGTCGCCTTAGATATAGTATATAGCCGTAATTACGTCTCTTAGGCGTACATGCCTTAAACGTATAGTGTTCAGTGGTACATACCGCTGACATCAGAATGATGAAGGGCAGTGCCGACGCTAAGATAAAACAGCTGTGGCGAAGCAATTGGTGCTGCTTAACGGTTGCGCTCTCCAGCGGCTCCTAGTGGGTCGTCCTCTTCTAAACGCCGCTCGCGCTCGGAGCCCGTGCTTTTGCCTTGACTGTCGCCATAGTGCTTTGTCGCCGAGTGCCGTCCAATAAACCGCTTAACAAATTGGTGGAGAGTGCTGTGCTCCCATTCAATGCCCCTGGAGCTTCGTTCCCGTACTCTGCCATCTACCATGCCCCAAGACGCCGCTCAGCAAACGCCGCCTCCCACACCGACCACATGTCCCGGTGTCCCACGCATCCGCGATCCACCTATCTTCACTGGCGCCGATGGTACTGACGTGGAGGACTGGCTCGCAATTTACGAGCGCGTGAGCGTACCCAACAAATGGGACGAAGCAGGCAAGTTGAGCAACTTAGTCTTCTACCTCGCGGGAGTAGCAAGTTTGTGGTACAACAACCACGCGTCCGATTTTGCTGCTTGGTCCGATTTCAAAACCGCCGTCATCAACGTTTTTGGCCGCCCTGCAGTTCGTAAACTGCAAGCAGAACAGCGCTTACGTGGACGAGCTCAGCAGGCCGGTGAGTCTTTCACCATTTATATCGAAGACGTCCTGGACTTGTGTAAGAAAGCCAACGGCACCATGTCCGAGTCTGACAAGATCCGGAACATTATGAAGGGCATTGACGACGATGCATTCACCATGTTGCTCGCTAAAAACCCTTCCACCGTGGCCGAGGTCATCACACTGTGCCAGAGCTACGAGGAGCTCCGCCGGCAACGTTCGATGACCCGTCGCTCTCCATCACGCGACGAAGAGCTTGCTGGCTTGGCGGCCATACCTGACCAGGCCACGCTGCTGGCAGAAATGAAGGCATTCGTGCGCGAGGAAATCGCACGCCAGTTCTCTCTCCTGGCCTTCGCCCACCCGCCGCACGTTCAACAGTCGTCGACGACCCTTCTTCCTCCCATCCGCCGAGCGATTGAGCAGGAAATCGCGGAGGTGATGCCTGAGTACCACCAGCAACCTCCGGCTCCTGCGCCACAGAGTTACGCTCAGGTTGTCGCCAGGACGCACCCGGCAATCCCTGCGGCTGCACCGTTGAGTTACTGCGAAGCCGCCGCTAGACCTCCGTCCTTCGAAGCGGGCGTGCCGGCTACGTATGCTGCCGTCATCCCTAGGCCCCGACTGCAACCCACCTTGCAGTCATTTCAGCAGCCGCCCCGTCAATCGCATCCTGCGACGTGGGCGGGACCTGCCCCGGCGAACCGATGGCGCACACCCGACAATCGGCCCATCTGCTTTGCCTGCGGTTATGCCGGTCACGTGGCCCGTTACTGCCACCGTGTGCAGCCACCTCGAGTCGCGTCAACCACCACCAGCCAGTCCAGCCGTGCATTCTACGGCCCGCCTATGTCGCCGACGTCACGCCCAGCTCCATCCACTCGCCGCTCTCCGTCTCCACGCCGTCGCTCACTGTCACCAATGCGGCCACGTTCTGTCGCACGAGAGCAGGAAAACTAGTCGTCGCAGTCCACGAGGCAAGGGCTGCGACGCTATCGAACTGTAAAAGCCCTCAGCGAAGTCCATCGAATGTCATAGACGTGTTTGTGGACGGTGTTCGCGCATCTGCCCTTGTCGACACTGGAGCCGCCGTATCCGTTATGGACGCAAAACTTAGCCGCTTACTTCGAAAAGTGACGACGCCACTTTCTGGGATGTCCCTCCGTACCGCCAGCTCCCAGAGTATTAGGCCTACAGCAGTATGCACTTCTCGCGTCGTCATTCAGGACGTTCTGTACGACGTCGACTTCATCATAATTGCTGCATGCTCCCAGGACGTCATCCTAGGATGGGATTTTCTCTCCCGCCACGACGCCATAATTCACTGCGCACCAGCCGCCCTCGAACTCTCACCGTTCTCACATTTGACGCCGGCAGACAGTCCATCGGCGTTCACCAAGACCCTCGTCAAAGACGATACCAAAGTTCCTCCGAACTCGTCGACGGCTGTGCCAGTTTACTGCGCCGGTCTCTGCGACACAATTGCACTCCTTTCACCATCTGACCGCGTTTGCACTAGGAAAGGGTTGCTGGTACCTTTCGCGACCGTGCAAGTCACTCAGGGTAGCACCGCTATTTTTGTTACCAACCCATCCCCGCACATTGTTACGTTGGTGCGAGGGGAATGTCTCGGCAGAGTGGAGCCCCTCGAAGACGCACAAGTTCTGGACGCACCCGATGACTCGCACTGCACCAGTTCCCGTACCATCAGTGCCGTTTCCACGTCTGATTCCTCACCCGCGGATGTATTTGGTCCCTCCATTGCTGACAACCTTACGTCGGTCCAGCGTTCCCAGCTTCTGTGCCTGTTGGAAGAATTTCGTTCTTCTTTCGATGTCGGGCAAACTTCTCTCGGCCGCACGTCCGCTGTTACGCATCGCATCGACACTGGCGCCCAACCACCACTGCGGCAACGTCCATATCGCGTGTCTCCCACAGAACGTCGGGTAATCAATGAGCAAGTCGAGGATATGCTTCGACGCGACGTTATTCGACCATCGGACAGCCCGTGGGCGTCTCCTGTTGTTCTCGTTGCCAAGAAGGACGGTTCTGTGCGCTTCTGTGTGGACTACAGAAGGCTCAACAAGATCACTCGGAAGGATGTTTATCCACTGCCGCGAATCGACGACGCGATTGACAGTCTCCAAGGAGCAGAATACTTTTCATCTCTTGATTTGCGCTCGGGGTACTGGCAAGTACCCATGGCTGATGACGCTCGACCGAAGACAGCCTTTGTCACGCCCGACGGCTTGTACGAGTTCAACGTCATGCCGTTTGGTCTGTGCAATGCGCCCGCGACCTTCGAGCGCATGATGGACACCGTTCTGCGCAACTTGAAATGGCACACGTGCTTGTGTTACCTGGACGACGTCGTCGTTTTCGCTGCGGACTTCTCCACGCATCTTCAGCGTCTGCGGCATGTTTTGACGCGTTCGACCAACGCCGGCCTCCAACTGAACCTGAAGAAGTGCCGATTTGCAGCACGGCAGCTGACAATCCTAGGCTACGTCGTGTCCAAGGACGGCATCCTTCCCGATCCGGCCAAGCTTATGGCCGTGGCCGAATTTCCCAAACCAACGTCCGTCAAAGAACTGCGCAGTTTCGTAGGACTGTGCTCCTATTTTCGACGTTTCATACGCAACTTTGCCACCATCATATCGCCGCTGACGAAGCTCCTTGGAAGTAACGGGCCCCTACATTCGTGGTCGTCCGAATGCGACGACGCGTTCGCAAAGCTCCGTCGTTCGTTGACGTCTCCTCCCATACTACGCCACTACGACCCTACGGCCCCAACGGAGGTACACACGGACGCCAGCGGTGTAGGCCTCGGTGCTGTTCTTGCGCAACGCAAACCAGGGTTCCCCGAATATGTCGTCGCCTACGCAAGTCGTACGCTTACTAGTGCCGAGACCAATTACACTGTCACGGAAAAAGAGTGCCTGGCGATCATCTGGGCCCTTACAAAATTCCGACCTTATTTGTATGGTCGCCCATTTGATGTCGTCACCGATCACCACGCACTGTGCTGGCTGTCGTCATTGAAGGATCCCTCGGGCCGTCTCGCCCGTTGGGCACTTCGCCTGCAAGACTACGACATCCGCGTGCTGTACCGCAACGGACGTCAGCATGCTGACGCCGACGCCCTCTCGCGCTCCCCCTTGCCTGACGACAATGCCTCCTGCTCAGTGTCTCACAGTGCTGTTTCTTCTATCGATGTTCACACCATAGCTACCGAGCAGCGCAAGGATAAATGGATCGCTTCGCTAATAGACTTGCTCACTGATCCGTCGACAACACCAACCACTCGCGCGTTGCGTCGTCAAGCCCACCATTTCGCCATTCGTGACGACCTACTGCACCGACGCAATTACAACGCCGACGGCCGCCAGTGGCTACTTGTGATACCCCGAAGTCTGCGTGCTGAAATATGCGAATCCTTCCACACTGATCCGCAATGCGCGCACTCTGGGGTACCCAAAACTTACCACCGCATTCGACAACGATACTTCTGGCGAGGGATGTACCGCTACGTGCAGAAGTTCGTCCGCTCCTGCCTCGATTGCCAACGCCGAAAACCTTCAACGCACGTGTCACCAGTCGGTCTACAACCATTACCTTGCCCTAACCGTCCGTTTGGGCGCGTGGGCATCGATTTGTATGGACCACTTCCTCTGACGTCGGCTGGTAACCGTTGGGCCATCGTCGCCGTTGACCATCTAACGCGATACGCCGAAACCGCCCCCCTCCCAGCGGCTACAGCGCGTGATGTTGCCTCCTTTCTGCTACACTGATTCATGCTGCGTCACGGTCCACCCCAGGAGCTTCTCAGCGATCGAGGCCGTGTCTTCTTGTCGGAAGTCGTTGAAGCCATTCTAAAAGAGTGCCGTGCTGTTCACCGCAAAACTACTGCTTACCACCCGCAGACGAATGGCCTAACCGAACGCTTCAACCGCACGCTCGGCGACATGCTCTCAATGTACGTCGCCGCCGATCACACAAATTGGGATGCCATTCTGCCCTTCGTCACCTACGCCTATAATACCGCCCCTCAGAGCACTACTGGGTTTTCACCCTTCTTCCTGTTGTACGGAAGGCACCCGTTGCACACCATTGACACGATACTACCCTACAAGCCGGATCCATCTGATTGTGCGCCTATTTCTGACACAGCCAGGCTTGCTGAAGAGTGTCGCGAGCTTGCAAAGGCCTTTACAACGCACGAACAAGAGCGGCAGAAGAGCCTTCGCGGTGGCACCACCACTTCTGAGTCCACGTTCCTCCCCGGAGCGCTCGTATGGCTCTCGGTCCCTACCACTGCAACCAGCCTCTCCTCAAAACTACTGCCGAAATACGAAGGCCCCTACCGGGTCGTCGAGCGCACATCCCCGGTCAACTACCTGATCGAACCCATCGAACCAGCTTCGGACATGCGCCGTCGAGGGCGCGACATAGTCAACGTGGAGCGCTTAAGGTACTATGACCCACTCATAGTAACGAGCTGTTAGGTCGCCGGACGGCTCCCTTTTCGTACCCGGGGTAGTTGTGGCGAAGCAATTGGTGCTGCTTAACGGTTGCGCTCTCCAGCGGCTCCTAGTGGGTCGTCCTCTTCTAAACGCCGCTCGCGCTCGGAGCCCGTGCTTTTGCCTTGACTGTCGCCATAGTGCTTTGTCGCCGAGTGCCGTCCAATAAACCGCTTAACACAGCACAGAATTGTCCCGAAGATATGTAGATTGATGGAACCCTACCGTGGATATCTTTTAGGATAAACGAGATGGGTTCTTTTTTATTTCGTGCCAGCCCATCCCTAGACATGAAAAATACATATCCGCGGAGCGGGATAGGTCAAGGAATCATGCTAATACATTCGACACTTCTATGTTTTTTTTTCTGAAGCTATCGTTATACACATGTGCAGATAACAACAACAAAAAGTCCTACAAAAGATGTTAGACTAAGTCAGTAAAAAAACTGATAACGGCCGCTTGTAATTTCCGTAAAGAATAACCCAATGCGATGATAATCCTGCAGAAGCCGAGAAAGATCTATTTAATCGTAATCACTTGCTGGTGGCGGCACGCGTCGCAGAAACGTTGGCATTCCAGGAAAAAATAAAAGAAGCGAGGATCGCTAGATTGTTTCTCAGTAATCACAATAGCAGTATGGGTTAGAAAGCGACTAGGGAGCGCTTTTCATTGAAAGCTAGCAAAAAACAAACAAACAAAAAACGCGAGAACAATTTGATGGTCGCGAGTGAGACAAGATTAGATTGCCGATTACACGAGGGTGGTACACGATATCAGAATTGTTTTTCTTCCTCTCCTCAGGCTCAGAGGCGCCTGCGCATGGTGAAACACACACGTTCGCGCGAAGTTTCTTCGAGGGCAAACTCTGAAAGGTGGATCCGGAGTTTCTAAAAGTAAATCCCAACTGAATGATACACAGAGACCCTGGACGGCTATAGATTTCAAGTATGCTAAGCTTTCGCGAAAGTTTTTTTGATGGAGCCCACACTTAGCGCAGTGGAGGGTTGCTGTAAATCATCCTCCGTTACATTCTGTCCTTCTCGCAGCGTTTGCAACCACAAACTTGCAATGGGCCTCGCGCACGCTCGCTTTCTATTTTGTATGAAGAAAACGTTGGACCGAGGTACGTTGAAGTTGAAAGAAAGGAACAGAAAAACAGTCTCACAAGTAAATGGGTGCTGCGACAAAATGCGGAACTCAAACATACCTCTAGTCAGCGACGTAACAAAAAACCGTCGAAGCAATTCGAGGGAAGATATTTTCGGAATCCCGGCGTCCGAGCGTCCCGGCATAGGGACACTGCACGTGTCCTATATGCCAATCCACCCACTCAACGTCTAAACATTAATGGGCGAAAATTTTTTTCGTCCTTCTTTGAGCCCTAAAAACGGAGCGTCTGTCCTCGAAATTAGAGATATTCCAAAGCTGAAAGCCCAGACATGTCGTTCTTATTTTCTCTTTTTGTAAATTTGGCGTGGGCTACTGCAAGTGGCGTGCTTTGATGAGGGAGCTTTGCGTGTCGATTTAGCGCGTCTTCTATGGAGATTTATGTTTACAGAACTCTCGTGCATACTCTTGATTTTCTTCTTCTTCTTCTTCTTGCCCTGCTTCATCATCATCATCATCATATTGCTCTTCTTCCTCCTCTTCTTCCTTTTCTTGTCACACGTCGAAGCAGACGAGTAGCAGACGTTTCCCGCACAAACAAAGAGCTCCTCACACGATTTTAATAAAGGGTAAAGGGTGGTTCTTCCCCGTCTCTGCAGCATTGGTTATATCCGCGAGCCGTACGAACGACCGCGTTATACTACAGCACGGATACGTTCCTCTCATGCCACATTCTTATCACGTGCGGAGCCAGCAGAAATCGATCATGCCACCAAATCGCTTCCGCGTCGGGAAAAACTTCGAGGTGAGGTGTCCCGATCCGCGATCACTATGCGATATTGCCCCGCCGTTGCCGACCACGACGACCAACCCGCTGGCCCGGATGATAGGAGTCGAGCCGTCCGGCCGCTGTATTTCCGCGTCCTCCCATCGCCAACATCACCAAAACAATGGGGGCCCCTCTACACGCTCTGCTTCCTCCCATTCACGAGCTCAGCGGATAAAAACAAAAACAAAAAAGAGGCGAAGAAAAAAAAAGGAAACGTCTTAGCCTTATCTCCAAGGTCGTCGTCGTGCTCCTCGTTCCTGGGCAAACATCGAAGCAGCAGTGGCCGGTGGGAGGAGGTGAGAATACGGGGGGGAGGGGAGGGGGAGAGAATGGGGGCGGTATCTGCTTTCGTGTTCTAAGACAACGGGGAACCCCCGCGTGTACCGAGGTTGCTTTCGCTTTCTTCTTCCATCGGGCCTGCATACGTGCTTTCTAGCAGTGCACGAAAGCAAAACGGCGAAGGCAAACGCGCGGACAAGAAGCGGACGCGATTAGACTGACACCTCGCCTTCCCTCACATCGCAGTTCCCTAAGTTCCCTGTCTTTTCTTGTGTATACATACGCTTACAGACACTGCACCGGAACGTGCCTCGGGTTTCTTTCAAACATAGGCTTAACAGCGGCGTTTGTCCCACATCTATGTCACCCCGGGGGAGTTTGTCTTGGACTTGAAGGAAAGCGCTGTCTTTGCTTCGCGCGCAACAAATCTTAATTCATTCCCTTTCTTTTTTTCCATTTCTTTCGCGCCCCGTCTCCTTTGGAGGTTTCCTTAAATAAGCTACAGCTAGACCAAACACGATATCTTATAAGCCGTGCGCGTGTCGTAGTGCGAGTGTTTCTTTTTTTTTCTTCTTCTTCTTGCGCCCCATGCCGACTTGTAGATTCATCGTCTGTCCTCTCCACCTGCACTTGGGTGCGTTAGGCGCTGTTAATTAAAACCTAGCCAGTTTTAATTAAGCAGCTCCTCCTTTTTAGGGACTGCACCACAGTTTCTTTCTTTCTTTCTTTCTTTCTTTCTTTCTTTCTTTCTTTCTTTCTTTCTTTCTTTCTTTCTTTCTTTCTTTCTTTCTTTCTTTCTTTCTTTCTTTCTTTCTTTCTTTCTTTCCTTCTCTCTTTCTTTCTTTCTCTCTTCCTTTCTTTCTTTCTTTCTTTCTTTCTTTCTTTCTTTCTTTCTTTCTTTCTTACCTTACGATTGCCGATGGATACGCCTTATTACAAGCGCTTACCGCTCCCTCTTTCACTTAAATCACATGCCGCTTTAATATGTAAGAAGATGCATCTAGCAAGTATACCTTGTCCTTTTCACAGTTCGATTCCACTTTTACTGATAAGTTACATCAGAATATATTAATTAATAAAAAGTAACGAGAGCCTGACAAGTAAATATCGAAAGCTGGACGAGGAGTTATATACACAATGTAAAGATGAACTAGATGTGCGCAAGTGAATGACGAAATATGCGTTAAAAAAACGTTCATTATCGACTATCACTCAAATGTAGCATAAGGTCCACAGATACTGGTACGTTAACTTTTAATATACACTTTTCGTCTCCCGTATTCGTACTTTTCGTTCGTCACGTTGACGGAATTTCCCGACCTATATTCTTCGCTTTCTCTGGTGCTCTGCGTATGTGCCAGGGTGGTGGTGGTGGTGGTGAAAACATTTATTGACAGAATTTCTGCGGAGAAGCTCCGGATATGCGGAGGTTCTTGACTTGCGGTGGGGGGGCCCTCAGTCCAGGGCTCCGCTCGCAGCAGCCGCTCTACGGGCCCGGTCAATTAGACTCAGCTGATCATCCAGGTTCTCGCTGGCCAGCAGCTGTTCCCATCGCTCCGCTGTGGGATTTTGTATCGGGGGTAAGGCTGTAATGGCCTGGCATGCCCACGTAACGTGGTACAGGGTAGCTTTTGCTGGGCACCATGGGCAGTAAGAAGAGTATGCAGTAGGATGCATTTTACTGAGGGTGTGCAAATTTGGAAACGAACCGGTTTGAATTTGCCTCCAGCTGACCGATTCTTCTTTATTTAATGTTCGATGTGGTAGGGAGTAAGTTTGTCTGAGTCCTCTGTAATGGTTTAGGATGGCCGAGTAGGGCTCCTCAGAAGCGGAGTTGAGAGGTGCTCGGCTCGCATACCCTCGAGCTACCCTATCCGCTGCCTGGTTTCCCTCTAGCCCCATGTGACCCGGGGTCCATATGATCCGATGCCAAATCCGGGGTGTGTGTGTACTGGAATGCTCGCCAGTGTCTGTAGCGTTCAGGAGGATATTGAGGGCGGGTTGGCTGATGCGCCCTTTAAGATAGTTGCGGCAAGCCGCTTGAGAGTCCGTCAGCACAGTGAGCGATCGTTGATGTCTGTAACCGAGGGCGAGAGCGAGCGCGATGGCCGTTTCTTCAGCCTCAGTGATGTTGTGGCACCGCACGGAAGCACTGGTACGTTCTTTGAATGTGTGGTCCACGACTGTGGCTACTGCCTTGGTGTTCGCGAGATCGTAGTTGGCGGCGTCAACATAGTACGTGGTGTTCTTGTGCCCATGCTCTCGTTCGAGGGCTTCCACTCTGGCTTCCCGGCGGCCTTGATGCAATCGTGGATCCATGTTACGGGGGATGGGGGCGACTTTATATGTGGTACGAAGGTGGTCGGGAATGGACTTGCGGCGAGCAACGTCGTGAATCTGGCTGATATAGCCGAGGCGTAGGAGCAGGTCGCGGCCTGTTGGTGTTAGCGTAAGCCGCTGCAGCTGCGTGGTTAGTTGAGCTTCGCAAAGTTCTGAATAGGTGTTGTGGAGACCCAATGCGAGCGCCACCACCTTCAAGTCATCTATCGCAATGCAGTGAGGATGTGTATATACACGCCCGTAAGGCAGAATTCACACGTTACATATGTAGAGAGCATTCAAGTTACATACGTCGGCGTGCTCTTTTTTTTTTCTTTAGTTGTACGATTTTCAGATTCAAGCGTTGATTCTGGAAATCACCAAATCCGAGGGGAAAATGGCAGCTCGTCACTCTGATGCTATGTAAAAAAAAATGGCAGAGTTGGTGATGTTTAGTGCGTGTACATTCTACAGCTATACAGCCGGGCGCTCCCATTAGCCTTGGATCGCACTGCTTTGTACAACATATACATGCGCTGTGCGTAACATATAGTGACTGCACCTTGACGCACAAATAGCGGCCTGATCTTTTTTTTACTCTATAGTTTAAGCTAATCTCTCTCTCTCTCTCTCTCTTTCTCTCACTCTCTTACATCTCTCTCGTTCTACTGGAATCATCAATGGCACAAACCACTAGGAGAGAGGAGAGGCGCGGAAACCACGAATCCGGTGCTGCATTTGAATTTCAAACATTCCTATTTGCATTGATAATCGCGCCTTTGCGCTCTGCATCACTCATCGCTGGTCTCTGCGAAGCTGTTTGATGTGCTGGAGAGCGGCACGCGAACGGCGTTTTACGGGGTGCGTAGATTCGGCCTTCGCCGACTGCCGATGAGGAACGCAGCATCAATTGGGTCGACTCACGCGAAGTCGTTTCGGCTAGAAAACCCTCCTAACGGTCGGCGAGCAAGAATGGCGAAGGAAATCAGGTTGGCGGTCGCGTGTTCCCTCGACCTTGTAATGTCAGTACAACTCGACTGGAAACTTGACTGCCGGTTAAACCGAACTCACCGACCGGAATTTTTTCGTTATGCTCGTTCGTTATAACGACGTTGCGGGTTCGATTCCCGTTCCCGGCGACTCTATTCAGGCGGGAACGTATACTGCAGGCTCGCACTATAGTTTACCGGTGTTTGCGCACACTTCACACAAGTTACATTTGCAGTATTGATTCCTTAGCCTTCTATATACAGTGTTCTTCCTAACACACTGTGGCTTTTTGAGCTAATATAGCTCGCTTTTGTCTGAAGAATTATGGCGGTACAATGAATGAATTAACTAATTAAATAATTAATGCGAAAGATAGATTAGCAAGAGGAAAATTATGCAAGTTTTTGTATGTAGCGCTCTGGGGGAGGAACGAACAGCTTTCTTCTTGGATAGAGTGGAGCGACTAGGTTTATGACTTGGAGGAGAGGCACGGACCCTAATCGGGGGCGGAAACCGGAAGAGAGCAGCGGAAATGAAACGACAAACGAGCGGATAGGCGATGTTAAAAGAGACGTACCCCGTTTGGGCGTCAAAACAGAGACCCGTCTGTTATTTTCCGTTCCGTCTGCAGGCGAGGCCTGCAGACGCCCCCCTTTCTTGATGTGCACCGTCAGACGAGTCGGCAGAAGCTTGCGGAGGGACGGCGGGTGTTGCGTCCACACACAGCACGGATAATCACAAAGACTACAGTTCAAGAGTGGGGCTTTGTTACAGCCTATCGGCATAAGATAGTCCGCGATAACGTGTGTGCAAATAGAGCCTTGTATGACGTCCACTCTTTGGTGCGGGGGACGGCCGTCGGACGTATACGTGGACGGAGCAGAAATGTTCGTCCGGTGAATATCTTCGTCACAATGAGGGCCGCGCGTTCCTGACTCTGCGAAGGAAAGGAATGCAACTGTTGCCACGCGTGCATTAATTTGTGGAGGGACGTCGGGCGGGAGTCCACATCGGCGACGTGTATTTTTATTCCGCGATGGCCTACACGTGTTCTCGCGTTCTCTGTCACGCGTGAAGCGCGCACGCCGCTCGAGTGACTGGTTACTTCGAAGAGACAATAGCGTTGCTTTCTCGTCGATTCGAAAGGTCGTCGTGGTCTTCCGGAGGAGGGCAGTTCGAGGTAAGGCCGCTGTCCTTTTATTTGTCGGTTGCACCATGCTCGACCACCTAGTAATTGTGCGTGTTTTCTTTTTTTTCTTTTTTGCTGTTGCTGTTGTTGCTGCTTTGGCATGTTGTATCGCGAAACGGGTGGCTGGGAGCTACTTTCGCGCGATGACCGACGTGTTTCGTTAATTCTGCCCCGACCTCAATCACCAGCGCTAGCGTAGCTGGCAATGAACACGCTAAACACCTATAGGTATTTAGGCCTATAGACATTTAGCGAATTCATGAAGCCCAACGCTCGTTATAAAACGAAAGAGCCTCGTGAAGACAAAGTTTCAAATGAGCTTCCTGTAGCATCTAAATGGTGACAACCACGCTGTCTAAGCATAATTAATTAATTAATTAATTAATTAATTAATTAATTAATTAATTAATTATGCGTAACTGTTTAGGCGCTCCATTTTCTGTGATGTGGTATTATTATTATTATTATTATTATTATTATTATTATTATTATTATTATTATTATTATTATTATTATTATTATTATTATTATTATTATTATTATTATTGCATATACGCGTATAGGACGTGCTTTGCGTTAAATGTGACATCAATTTCTTGCGATGAAAAGTAAAAAAAGTAAAAACTGAAATTTTGAATCATTTGTAGCACTCCGCAAGTTATTCTAAAGAAAAAGATTTCCTTCCATTGAACTTCTGGTGTCCTTCGTTTATTCGCTCTTTTTTTTCGGTATAGCTTATAATGCATATAAATCGTTCATGAAAGGTGCTACATCATCACTCTATGGGTCCGCGTGCAATGGCCACAAGTTACGGATAGATAAACGAAGACGTCCCGTTTGCCCCGTGACGCCCTATTTTAATCCGTACGGCAGCTGGGCGACCTAATCGACCTTTATCTCGCTGCAACTACACGCGCGCGCTCGAGTGATCCGCAGCCCGCTGTATAGGTCAGTGGGCCGCAGACTGCCTCCATTGTCACCGCTTTCGAGGTCAAAGAACCTCGGCCGATGAGACGAAAAGGCTACGCACATGGCAAGACTAGACTGCAGCCTTTTCTTTTACTGCAACATGAGCAATTATTCGAGCTTAAGAGAGAGAGAAAATACAGGAAGGTCAGGAAGGCGGGCAGATTAAACTATGTCCAGTTTTCTGCCCTGGGAAAGGGGAATTAGAGCATGAGAGAGATAGAGAGAGAAACAATAATAACTATAAACAAATCTAGGCGTCATAGTGAATCTGATGGTGGCAAAAAATATGCGAAAGCAATAACATATAGGAAAATGATTGGATAAAAGCCGTCTGGTTCTTTCCAGTCCCGTCCTTTCTTCCTTGTTTCCACGGGCTCTCCTCCTCAAGAAGCGTGTTAAAATAACAAGCCCAAAGAAAAGTATCATAATGCGATAACAAGCATAGCTATGCTTTAACGGATATATCACCAATAGGGGATACTTCACTCTATGAAGTCACGCTGAAGCGTCGTTCGCTTTAGCGTAGACAAAGCGTAAGATCCAAGGTCACTGTTTCCCCTGAATGGAGTAAAAATGTTTACGCAATAGCTTGCACGTTGTATATTCGTACTCTTCGCCTAATTGAATCTAACAAAAGAACGCCACCGAAAGGCCACTGGTATTACTGCTTCCAACTCACTATAGAAGCATAGAGGCCAATCTAATCATGCGCCCGAATACTACATCCCGTCCAATGAACGAGCCGGCCGAGTTAACGACGAACGTTTCCTCAAATTAGCACGTCCGTTCACATCCACGTTGACGAAGTAACAAGAAACTTAGAAGGGCAAGGTGTCGTAATTGCAAGTCACGTGTCCCAGTACCCGTCCCCGATCTCCCGAAACTAATCCGTTGCAGTCTCCGATCGAGCTATTTTTAGAACAACCGCGGCAGCGCAACCCGTGACCTTGCAGCGAATCTCTATTAAGGAGAGGAGCCAGTCAGCTCCGACGTCATCGCCCAACAGTTCTTGCGCAAGCACCGTCGCACGGACCGTGACACATGTCTTCTTCGTTCACCCGTCTCTTCGCGGTCTCCCGCGTAATGTATGCGCGCGGCACGAACAGTTGACGCGTGAATATTCATGAGGGCCTCGAATCAGTAATACAGCCCGGGGAGGTGGCCGTGAACGTTCGATGCATGCTCTCGATTTCTGGTTGGAAAGAGGGCTTGTAGGTCCGCCGACGTCAGTGCTGAATGGATCGACAGCCCACTTAGTACTCGTTAGCTTTATCTTCCTGATCGTCCGTAGGGTTTAATCCTGCATTGTAGCGGTTGTATATAGCTAATCTTGTTGATGTCGAAGAGACGAACAGCTGTTGAGAGTGACACGTAATGGGTTCGGCAGACAACCGCTGTTCTATTAGACCAACGGTACGGTTGCCAAGGAAGGAAAACCGCAGTCTAGAACTGCAGACAGTCAGGCGTTGTGATGATCAGTCCAAGGGCGATTACACTAGGATTATTGGAGCTGTACATGGTGCTAAAGGCTACCGCCAGAAAGGGCTATTTGATTTTACTAGGTGACGCCTTCGTGAAGTTTATGTGTTATCGTTGACAGCCCGGCAACACCATTCATTGACTCCAAGAGGATCCTCAGTGAAGTGAGACTCGTCTTAAGTGTAACATGCTTTGTTTTTTGTTTTTTTTTTTTGTGGCAACTAACCTTCTATGCCGTCTCCAAGTGCAGAAAGTCGCAGTTCGTTATTATCCCCAGAAGAAAATAGAAATTGTCGATGTTTTTTTCTTTGCTCAATTCATGCTTACGTAGCTTCCAAATTGACTTTTTTAACACTAGCGCATTCCCAGAAGGTTTCCTTGAATGTTTACAGTCAGGGACAAAGCTTTAGACACCACGAGACACAAGAAGAAGATGCACTATTCCGCTGCTTCGGCAAGCAGTCTCCAATTTAGATTTCCGACCTGTTCTATGATGCTCCCACATGTACTGTACAGTTCGACCGAATACAGTCACAAGTTTTTTATGATCTAGTGGTTTCTAAACTTTTGACGCGGGCTGTACATGTTGTGATGGCGACACAGAAGAAAACTCACAGGGTCACTTATGCATTCAGCTAAGACGACTCGAAGGTGAAAGCCATCTTTTTCTGTTTCTTATAAGTCGATGTGTTGATCCTACCGCGACACCCTCCGAAAGCTTTGTGCAATTAGCGTGGTTTTGCATTACCTCCAGGATCGGAGGCAGCTCACCTGGTTTTGTACTGCCTCCGCGATTGGCCCACCTTTGACCAAGCTACGAGGTCATGTGATGACGGCATCGTGTGACGTTACATCAAGTGACGTCACGCCAAAATTTAAGACGTCATGGATGACGTCATATGGTGACGTCATCATGTGATGATCATTTTTGACATCACTCGTGCTGTGCCCTGACGCCGCGGGTCGCCGACGCCGACGGTCGATTTTCGCGTTTGATGAGACATATAAGGCTTTCGCCTTGAAAGACTACTCGGTATAACTGATTTTGGCGATGGCACCGGAAACGACATCGCGACCTTGGTCGGAATGACGTCACGATTCTGTTCCACTTCGCCTCCGTACCTCGCTTCATTAGTGATCCGAATGGCCTGCAGCGCCGTGCCTTATCGCTCCAGGATTGGCCCGGTCGTTACGAGCGCGGACGATAAGAAAAGAATCGAACGGAGCGCGAGGCATCATTACGTAAGAAGCGGCCTTTGTTCACAGTGACTCTGCATCATGCCGTTGCCTTACTGTTAGGTCTTATACGCAAACAGACTGCACTGAAATTGTGATCCAAGTCGCTTCAGGTAAGTACGCAGAAGATGAGCATAAGTATACATCTTATTCGGGCACAACATACATTAAACTAAATAAATAACTCCCGTTCGAGCACTTTATGCCTGTGAACCTGTTAACGAACCTCACTGTTGGAACGTCGTTTCTTTCGATATTAAATAAATAAATAAATAAATAAATAAATAAATAAATAAATAAATAAATAAATAAATAAATATTATTGAACATATATTTGACTTCAAGGCTGTTTTACAGCGGCGGTTGTGGTTGCTGCATTGTCTTATGCTTCCCGTGGGACACAAAAGTAAAGCATCAGAAGATCAAATCTGCATCACTATAGCTAATATGTTAAGTTTCGCTATTCATATTTATATTGTTCTTCCCTTACAGCAGTAATGCATGATACTCAAATTGACCTCAGCGTACATTGAACCGCAGGCAACATACGTATATGGAGTCCAATGCAATACGATACTGTCGATTAGATGTTCTCGTAAGGCTTGTATGTATGCCAAGTATTACCACGGCGTGCTTAGTAGAAGCTGCGAATCGTACAACAAGATGCGTACGATGACTTCACGCGAATGCTCGGCACACGCTGCGAGCGCTTTAATAGCGCTGCGGAGGATGCCTATTAAATATAGCAAGACGGAAACCGCGCGGCTTGTGGCAGTGAACCGCGAACACTGAGCGCTCGATGAATGCCAGTCACTGTGTCGACGTCATACGCGTACTACACGTCCGCGTTGGGCAATTAATTTGGGCCGTCCACGGGCGCTCGCACTAACGAGGCATCGATAGCGCGACCAACGGGTCGCCACACGGGGATACACTAATTAGCGTCGCTGACGAATCTGTACTTTGTCTATCACTGCAGAAACAGCTCACAGCTGTGCAGAACTGAAGGGTGTCTATTTCGTGCAGCATGTAACTCTACGTAGTACAAGAGACCCACATGAAAATATTTTACCATTGATTGATTGATTGATGATTGATTGATTGATTGATTGATTGATTGATTGATTGATTGATTGATTGATTGATTGATTGATTGATTGATTGATTGAAACGTCAGTCCTTTGTCCTGTCTTGTACAAGTTGAGTGGTAGTGGAGTGGTAGTAATGGTCGTGGTAAAGATGATGGTAATGAGGGCGGTCATGATGTAAAAGAAAAGTGCGTTTCTGCAGCAGGGTCATAACATAGCTAACCATGCTTCCATCTCTACCTGATAACCTGTATTCCTTCTCTCTCTCTCTCTCTCTCTCTATACCTGATTTCAACAAATGTACTATCATCATCATCGTCACAGGATAGCTGCTCAAGTATCAGTTTAAAGGTTAGCGGTCCGTTCAGTGAATGCTATACAATACGAAGAAAGCAAATAACGCTGTTTCAAGAGTGGCATATACTCGCGACCACATCCATTCAGACTGTCCTGGCTTTCGGAAGCTCCTTGAGACAATAACGTACAATGTAGACAAAAATCTAAATGCCAGGCTAATAGGAACTTCTCACCACTGCAAAGATTGGTGCGCGAAACCGGAAACTATGCCGATCATGTGGTCCATACGGCTCAAAAGCTGAATGCCAAGATTCAGTGAGCGGAAATCGTTTTATGTGGATGTGCAAAGTGCTACGTCCTAGTTTGTGCATTCTTACTGGCTCAAGATTGGAGAAAGAGAGCCCCAGTGGGGCGAGGGGACGCGACGAGCCCCACGAACATGACTTGCTGAACGAATGCCACTGCGCATTCGTTCGGCAAGTCATGTTCGTGGGGCTTTGTTTCGTGCACAACAGGGGTCAAGGGCGTGGCAATCATGCTTCGCATGGTATCCAGCAGAGTTTGTTGAGAGCAGATCGAGTACACTCACGCTGCCTGCTATGCTCGGCGCCGTGACGTGTACCAGCGGTTTCGCTCCCACGACCTCGGCATTAGCGTAGTTGTCATACCGATAGCAAAACTCCCGTGCTGCGCTGTTCGAGCAATGGCATTCGACGTACACACTGGGCCAAAACAAAAACAATTGTCCTCATTATGCATTCTGAAGCGACGCAACAACGATTTCGAGGTGTGCAGTACCACAGGCAGCTTGCCGCTTCTGAGTGAGCACATTTAATGAATGCAAATAAACCAAGCGACAAGTCTATTTAATGTTTATTTATTTATTGTTTGTTTATATTTTTTTACTGCGTAGTCGCTTCGCTTCCTTTTATGTTTCCTTTCTTCAACCCTTTTTCATCGCTACTATGATTATATTGTCGCTTTTTACCAACTTGCACTCGTCTCAATGGTCCCGTAAGCACAAGGTAGGCCATATCGCGTAGAACAACAAAACACCATGAGAAAACTTACTTTCAACATTTTACATATATTGCGCTGGCCTCATATCGCATGTGAGGATGCCACCAGGGCCACCTAGTCGTGAACGGTGGATGACAAGAGTCGAATAGAATGAAGAGTAAAGAATTCTTTTACGTATATTTTATACCGTCCATAAAACCGAGGCAGAGAGGCAGTTTAAAGGGGTACCTTTCTGGCCTCCTATTTCTTACCACCACCACTTTAACTTACGCAACGCCTGCGTCATTTCCGGATGAAGCAGTGCTTTAGAAAGTATCATTGGCACAGCGGACGGTGATCGTGCGAAGCACTGCATGTGGTGTCGTCACCGAATGCGTCAGCGACGGCGTGCGGTTTTTCCACCGCAGTGCATCGAAGAGCGCGCAGTGCAACCGCGGTTGCCGCTTCCGGTGTAGTGGAAGACGCAACACTCCCTTGCGCAAAACTCTTCCGAAGACCTCGCGCTCGTGTGTGTGTGTGTGTGTGTGTGTGTGTGTGTGTGTGTGTGTGTGTGTGTGTGTGTGTGTGTGTGTGTGTGTGTGTGTGTGTGTGTGTGTGTGTGTGTGTGTGTGTGTGTGTGTGTGTGTGTGTGTGTGTGTGTGTGTGTGTGTGTGTGTGTGTGTGTGTGTGTGTGTGTGTGTGTGTGTGTGTGTTGAGTCATAGTGTATGTATGTACATAAATAAGCGTGATAGGAGCCCCGGATACTCGTTATATGACGTCGCCATTGAGGCTTCAATTGATGTTATGGACGTAATAGGCGAAGATGGTAAGGCCAGCATGCGTTTAATGTGTGTACCGCTTTCTTTTATTTGTCTATCCATTTCTGATATGCTTATTTCATTTTTCCCTAGGATATTTCACTCCGTTCCGACCAAGTGCTAGATTACTACGCCTCCGCTGCTGATGCCAGCGAGAGAAATGAGATCGCGAATCCCTAACGACTTTTTAATCTTCTAGCTCCATATTTCGCGTTTTTCTCGGAGTCATCACAAGTTTGGGGATAGGCTCGGGTATATTGAACTAAAAAAAATATTACTGTTATACGTGAGACCCGTATTACGAGAGACATGGGCACAATGATATTGCAGCCCCCCCCCCCCTGTTTTTTCTTTTTTTTTTCACGCATCTTCTCGCTCATGGAGATTAGCTTCCCCGCAGACGTCGAGTCATTACGACACACGAGGGACATAAACTGCCGCACCGGTTCATTGGGTGAACCTATATACGGCAGGCTGGGCAGTCGCGACCTAAGCATATTACATCAAGGGCGCTTTCGTATGAGCTATAGTTTAATCATTATTACTATTAGTATCTTGCACAGTTAATTACTTAAGTTAATTAATTAACTAAGGCAGGAAGTAGCGAATCATGATCAGCCATGTGCTGTGTTCTGTCTATAAATTTAAGCTGTGCCACCGCAGTATTCTGAGGACCCCGTATCGTTAGCTTGAGCGTTTTCCAAGGGGCCCACAGGAGTGATCGAATGGATGCCTTCCCATCCTTTTAAATTGTTTATGAAGTCCTCTAACATTTCCTTTTCTTCTTTCCTTTGCACAATGCTTCCCACTCTCTCTACTTTCCTTCTTTCCCTCGTGCTTCCTGCGTATTAAAATAAGGAAGGTAGGGATAATCTTTGAGACCACAATAATCCTACAGTAAGCTCGCAAGAGCAGGCACAGCCGGTGTGCTCCTTCTACGCCAATCGCCTTATGTTGGAAGCACCAGCTGGCGCCAATTACGCTCTCTTTTTTTTTTAATCCGAACATAAACTCCACTCAAACGTGAATAAAAACAAAACAAAGACGTACCCGCCAGCTGTTACGATAAAAATATTCCAGAGTGACTATGTGCTCATCTTGACTAAGGTAAGTACGGCAATTATTCCTTGGAGAAAGTGGAAGAGCGGATGATGCGTTTTTACAAAAAAAAAAAAGAAAAGAGACTAACTGAATCATCGACAGTTCAAGCTGGGATGGAGATCCCGCGCTTGCGTGAATGCCTCCTACTGGGCGCATTTCGATATATATGAGGAGACCTACTAAACCTCCTGATTTTGTTAGCCCATAACGGGTTAGTACAAACAGCAAGTGGAGAAAGTGGGAGAGACGTGGCTAACGCGGATTACACATCACGAGTATACACATTCATATACATACGCGGACCAGGAGGTATTCCCCCGGGGCACACTATGTACATATACACAGTTAATGCCGGCGCACGCGGCACCGAAGCCCTCTAAACATATACGGATGAATGGATGTTTGGTTTGGGACCTCAAGCCCGGCGGCTTCCTGCGTCGCCGTCGTGTTTCTTTTATTTCATTTTTTTCCTTCTTTCCTTTTCATTCCTCGTTTCATCCATCATCCGTGTAAACGTATATTGCGTGCGTTTTCTAATCTCGCGACATCGATGAATCGACCTTACGGTGGGAGCGGCATTGCAGCATATATATCTGCGTGCCGCGCGCGTTGCAGTCCATTAATTCTATGCCATCGCGGTTCTCGTATACCTCATAAATCTGTGTGAGGTAGTATGCAACACAAACATGTGCGCTCGTAAATACACACGCGCGCGGTGCACGCACTAAAAGAATACGACTCGAGCTGTACAGCTCACACCCTGAGCAAACACATATGCGTGTGATTTGCGCGCTCGCGCATATACATAACCGTAAACACGGCTATTTGAACGCACGCTCTCGCTCCGATTGTATACAGTATGGTGTTTTAGCGTTATTTCAGATGTAAGTACTGTGTTATAAGTGTGCATATGGCCTGTATTTACGATGCGGACCGAAAAACACAATCTTACTGTGAAATCTGAGCGGGGATATATATATATATATATATATATATATATATATATATATATATATATATATATATATATATATATATATATATATATATATATATAAGGCCGAAGGGGGAGGGGATAATCACTGTACAACTACAAATACGATGCTGACGTACAATGCTGCACACGACGCCATGCGTGCTACTTTTTTGTGTGTACGGTTATTATCACACTACCCAACCCAGTACCTACGTGACATACATACGTGACGTCACACTGCTGAGTACAAGGCCTCGGGTTCGTTTCCGGTCAGGGTGACCGCAATGTGATAAGGAAAATACTTTCCTGTATACCATATGTATCGAGCGCGTATTAACCGGCGAACCAAATTAATATTCAGTCCTTCACTACTGCCTGGCCCACGCTCATATATATCGTTGTTGTAGCATGCGTACGTTTGCGTACAAACACGCACACACTACATGCCCTGCACGTTTGTCCCGTACATCTCGCCGGTAGAAACAGCGGCCACTATTTAACCCTCTAATGTCCAATGTATCATATGCTACGCTGTTTTGATGCCTCTAAATTCGCATTTATACATGGCTATAGCCTACGAAGGAGCACTTTTAATAAGCTGTAGAATGTTTTCACCTGTAGATAGTTCATTTGCTAATTAATTCATTGGTTCAATACTGATGTTAGACTTCAAATGTCAAATCATTAATTTTTCGCGTAGCAAATATACCTTCCGTGGCCAGGTGCTATAAATGGGAACTCGTTTTAATAGTTCTCGTTGTGGAACTCTGTTTGGGCATTACAGGGTTCTAAACACATATCGTTACGCGACCTATCACCCTTCTTCCGATCTTCTTCCCAATGCGCCGCTCGCATCATTATGTATGGTAGGGAGCGTTCGCCGCCCGGCCGGCCGGCCAAATCCCATTTGCGGCGCTAGATGCTTCGGGAGATTCGCCACGGTCCATTTGTGCTCGCCGGTTTGCGCTGTTTGCCGCTCCGCGATTCGATCGCGTTCGCTTCCGAGGCTCGCCTTTCACGCACCCTTTCTTCGTTTCGCCAGCGAAAAAAGGAAGTAAGAAGAGAGAGAGAGAAAAAAAAAAAACACTGTCGGTATCTGCGCGCCATGATGGCATTGTTGGTAGGAGGAAGGGGGGGGGGGCGTCTCTTCCCTCCTCTCTTCGTCCGCTTTGTTTTTCCGAACGATTCCGCATTTTCTCGTCTTTTTTTTTTGTCCCGTTCACTGCACATTGGGCGCATTCCCGCGGAGCGGAGTCAAGGTCGCGTCGACTCGGCATTTTTTCTTTTTCTTTATTTTGTTCCGAAAACAGTAAATGCTCGAAATTCTCTTCTTTTCGTTTGGGGAAACACAAGGCTTTTTGTTTGTTTTTGTTTGTTTGTTTGTTTGTTTGTTTGTTTGTTTGTTTGTTTGTTGTTTGTTGTTTGTTTTGAGTTAGGGCTGCGAAAGCGGAGCAGGTTTCTTTCTTTCTTTCTTTTTCTTTTTGTCGGAATACGAACAAGAGGACCGCATTGAGGTCGCTTATAGTTGTCGAAGAATAACCAAAAAGAAAAAGAATACTAAAGATAAATGAGAAAACGCAATAGAAGTGAATCCGCTCCGAAATGTGACACGGAAGTTTATTTAAAGCAGACCGGGCCTGTTTCTCTCGATGTGCTGAGCTTGCAACAGTTCCAGCTTGCCATCATTCGGTCGCTCTTTTCTACTACCTTCAAACGCAACAAATGTTTTTGTTTTTTTTTTTAACAAGTGTGTACTGAATAATTCATACAGAACTTTGTTTGCATTTCTTCCGAAGGAAATACTAAAACTTCGAATGGAGAAAGTATTCGTTTAACTGCTTATTTTTTATTAGTATCTGGCCCTCTAGTCAAGCACATGAGTATAATCTGCACACGTTACCCAAGCTTTCTTGGAAATTTGTACGTCCAAGATAGGGACTCGGGCTATTTTATATGCGCCATAAGTTTTTCAGTGATTGTGAGCCATTCCAGCCATTCTTAGAAAGATGCGACTCAAAGGGCCTTTCTGCCTAGCTGAGATTCGAACCGCGGACCGTTCCTCGCCCATGTCAAACGCTTGAGCGTAGACGCTGTACATATGGTGCATATAGTCACGCAAAACATTCGTCTATTTTTTTTTTCCTTCGATCTGTACCTCTCTCTCTCTCTCAACTTCAACCCCATCCTGATCGACTTTCTACTGTCGACAAAAGCTACCGGCCCATTAATAAGTAACGTTATCGGTTTCTCCTTTTGGTATTGTTTCGCCGCACTACACCCAAGTATTCCGCAGTGCCCACCTTTATGAAACCGGCTGGAGCAGTTAATAAAAGAAGTAGATCCGAGTTACAGATGATCTTATTTTCCCCCAGCTACGTCGGAAGCATTTGTTCACTTGTTAAGTAGGTAGGTAACAGGGGGCACTCGAAGAGCCGGGGAGGGGGGGGGGGGGGGTAAGGTAGTTTGAGCGCCAAATTGTCATGTTCGGGGAAGCGATCGCCTTGCCTCTTTTCGAAGGATGCCGTGGCACCGTCACCGCCTGTGACCCCGTAAGGCATACAGCATCGCAGATATGTTTCTTGTCGTACACGTTCCGAACGTCCAAGAGTGAACGTGTGCCACCGGTAACCTTCGAAACCTTGGCGCATGGGTGTCATCACTGCGTGTGTTGAAATCGTAAAGGCAGCGCTCCAGCCATGTCAGGGCCTTCTCGAATCTCGAGCGCAGGCCCCCCAGCCGAGTAAAACGTAACGGCACCGTATTTTCCGCGCCGACATCGGAACATCCATCTCGAGCTGCCCCGCCGAGTGTTTTGCACCGTACCCGCCCACTGTCAGCGCATCACAGCTGCATCCTCTTCCGTCCGTGACGCCGTCGCGTAAAGTCGTATAAAAGGAACATTCAACGCAGAACACGCGTCAGTTGGAAATAAGTTAAAAAAAAAATCTTGAGACGTAGGTGTAGGATGCGACAGGGATTCCGATGCGACTCGCGACGCGTCAGGAAAGAAAAAGAAAGGAAATGCTGCACCCGTGGCCGGGACCTGACGGAATGCGGTGCGTTGGAAGCTTGTTCCATCCTTTTTGCTGGCACGGTTGGTCGCATGCTGGATCACGCGCAGAATCGTGTACCATGAATGCATGCACAGGAGCAGCTCGAGTATGCGCATCTGTCCTACCCTCTTTTTGAAAGAAAGAAAGAAAGAAAGAAAGAAAGAAAGAAAGAAAGAAAGAAAGAAAGAAAGAAAGAAAGAAAGAAAGAAAGAAAGAAAGAAAGAAAGAAAGAAAGAAAGAAAGAAAGAAAGAAAGACCACCGCAGCCAATATGCCTGGTTTCATCGCTGGCGGCGACAGTTTAGAAAGCTTTTTCTTCTTTTCTTTTATTTTTTTTCAACATTAGCTGAAATGGGGATTACAGATATAGAGCGCAATTTATTGTAGATGTTTTTTCTTTTCATTCTTTTTAAACGCTGCAAAGGCAGTACTTCAGGACTACAGTGCAGACAAAAAGATGGACGCAGAAAACGAAAGCGCTCTTTTTTTTTTTCATTTTTTTCGGCCGTCTATACGAAAGCAGTTTTCTTCATGCCCTGCGCTCGTACGCTAGGTGTTGAGTGAGAAGACGTTCGAACACAAAAAAAAATTTTATCACTCGGCCGCTGTATATAGCGCCGTGGCTCAGCAGACTGGCTCACCGTGGCCGAACAGTAATCTCGAAAAACATTGGCTCCAGCCGAGCATACGGGAGTGAGAGAGAGAGAAAGAGATGGAGAGATGGAAGAGGGAGGGAGGGAGAGAGGAGACAGCACTCACAGCGTCCACCCGGTCGTTTTTTGAGCGCATTCCGAGGGACGAAACGTCGAAGCATAAATAGCGGCCTGTTTGCGAGCTGGCGTGTGCGCTTCTGAGCAGAGAGACACGGTATACGTAAGCAAGGCGCGCGAAAGAACGCAGCCCGGAGAGTTTTGTGGTGGCCGTAAAAAAACCAGAACGAATTCTCTTTCCCGCGGGCGCGTTGCGTTTCCCGGGAGCGGACTCTCGTTGCAGCTAGGCATGCCTATATAAGCCGACGTAGCTCGCGTGCCACCGATGCTGAGCTGAAAGAACTGCAGCATTTCTCTGTCTGTCCTTTCATCTTCTTTGTGACTCATTTGCGCACTTTGCTAGTTGGCACACTGTATTGACACAGTGCCACTCCTACATGAAGGGATCGGTCAATATCACGTGCGTTAACGCGACTCCTCGCTTCTATATGGCGCCTGCATATAGAGTTTTTGCCCGTGCCACCCCAGTTTCAAGTACTAGGGTGGCTCTGTGTTACAACATATGACGGCCACGCAGAATGCCCAGTTACGATTACCGCTCGAACCCCTGATTTTTATTTGCAGCCGTCTCCTTCGCCTCCGTGCCATCATTGGCTCACGGACAACGCAGATGTTTCGCTCAAAACCGATGCCGACGCCAAAGTTGCTCCGACACGGATTCTGTAACGCGGTCGCGTTAAAATAATTGCCGCGATACAGGCAGCACATTTGTGTCTGCGATTATGTCTGCCACGCAACATGAGACTTCTCGAGACCCATTTGACACGGACAACACTTGGCAAGCTGTACATGTATTTTGGCTATCTCAGGTCCGTTCAGCCGTAAATGTGCGCAGTATATATATAGGCACCAAATCTATGAAGACATATGGCAGCGCCGTGGTGCCAGGAAAAATAATTTTCTCACAGTCGAATTATCTGAGGCTTCTACGCGTATTTTTAACGAATACAGATCACACGACAGTGCGCAACACTGTCGTGCCTTTTGGGCAGTGCTGCCCATTGGAACCTCTGGAAGAACATTTTGGGACAGCGAGAAGCTGTGCAATGGCAGAAAGAACGTTCATTTTGGGCGTCAGTGTGCATCGCTCGATCGTCATCAGCAAGGACAACGCTGGCTTCGAGCACTGTTCCTAACACTCTTTTTTTTTCTGCTTTACTAAATCGAGCAGCGTGAGTGAACCAATGCAGTGACGCGCGTCCTAGCTAACTGACTCCGTTCGAGCGTTCGCACTCGTGCACAATCCGTTGCCTGGCATTGAGGAGAACCACAGCGCCATACAAGGAAACGCTCACCAGATTCGCGTACTTGCATGGCGCTTTTGTGGGAACTCCCATTGGGGAGTTCCCACTCCCCAATGTAGAGTAGACCCTAGAAGATGATGATGATGCTCCTGGGATGATCTGTGATGGTACCGGCGCGAGCAGCTGCGCGTTCCACAGCTCTTCTTCTTCTTCACCTCAGTGGCGGTGGCTCATGCCCACTACTGGGGATTGGCCAAGAAATGCTCACGAGCCACGAGCTGGAGCTCCTTTTCTTCTTCGAATAACGAGTCATTTGGCAGCATTCTCTTGTCAGTTGCGGTTCGCCTTTTCTGGAGACAGCAGGTGCTTCGTCAGGTGTGCTTCCACTGACCTCGGTGTTCGCCGACCTCTCAGCGCCTGGTCTTGGTCGTGAGCTCCTACCGCGTTCTAGACGCTCCACTGGCGAAGCCGACGTCATCGCTTGGCGAGGTAAACTGCTTTTTTTTTTTTAAATCCGCGCAGCCTGAGAGCCACGTCACGATAGGGGAAACTACGCTTTCGCGTCTTTCAATCCGTAAGGTACATGCTTATACGAACCCTTATCCGCTTATATGAGTCTTTACGCTTTAAATAATTTCGTTCTTGCGCACAAATATTTTGTGATGTTTGTGATATAAGGTTCGACCTTACACATTTTCAAAGGTGACAACATTGGGCATGGTTGTACGAGTGATTGGTGGTTCTCGTGACAACCGCATGCCCTAATCGACCAGTTTTTAAGCCGCGTTCACACTGGGGAATCCGCCGTCTAGAGCGATCGGAATTCTCGTGCCGCCGAAATTCCGCATTGTTCACACTTCTTACCAACCACTCCGCCGAAATTTGGGCGCCTAGTTGTCATCGTTCCTTCGCGCGAAGGAACGCTGGCATCGACGCGCTCTGCGTTGTGTTCGCGTTTCGTTATGGCGAAGCGCGTAAACGGGAGCAGAGTCGTCGAACTGCTGTGCCTGCTGGAAAGCAACTTTTTGGCGATGTCTGACGAGGAGAAACATATGCATTCGCCGAACAAGAAACGACGCAAGCAGTTGTGGTTGGTTCGTCCTGATTTGCAAGACGCGAGAAGCTTGGTGGAGCCGAGATAATGCTACCGTTCTGCGAGATCGCGATGGTGTATTGCAAAGATGGTAATCGCGACAACACTTGGCAGTTGTCGAGAACTACAGGATAATTACGAAAGACTTCGCTGTCGCTACGGGCGTCGACGACTGCGACGACCTGCGTTTTGTGGCGTAGTGGTTAGCGCCACGCGCTGCGGAACGAGAGGTCGCTGGTTCGATTCCGCGCTTCGGAAGCATTTTTCTGTATTTTTTTTTTTTTGCACCGGCGACGGCGACGGCAAGAACCAGCCGAAAGTGTCCGTATAATTGCTACCGCAATAAAAGAGTTAGCTGCTAGCCCTCGTTCATGTAGCATTACATGTTGCTATCGCATTCATGCCTCGCCCTTTCGGTGAAACAGTTTTTCAAAATTGAACAGACAAATTTCTCTCCCCGCCGCGCCGCCGCCGATCCGATGAACCCCGCGCCGTTCACGCGCCGCCGCCGGAGGTGGAAACACGGGCGCGCCGCCGCCGGTGATTTTGGGACCGGCGCACAGGTCTAATTGACTGTGCGTCAGAAGTCATAAATTTATGGGCAAAAATTGAGCTAGATGGGAGTACGATAGCGGCTTGTTGATTCCCACTAGAACAACTTCCGGCTATCCTCCTAACCTCGCTGCTCTCCCGTACGCATCCTTGCTTGTATATCTATGTATCTGCTTTCGCTATAGAAATTACGACTGTTAACTGCGGAGATTTCATCACGCGGTTATCTTTATTTTCATTGCTACGCTATCACCTTCAACCTCCCCTATAAGGAGAGGAGAGTATAAAGCAAAAGAGGGGGAAGTTAAACAGGTCACTCTATCAGGTGTGCCAATCTGCCCGGGAGAAGGAGAGAGCGCTGACGGAGGGGGAGAGAGAGTGCAGAACCATACGGGAGATCACGACGCATGCGCGAAATCAAGTACACGTCGGAGTGTGAATCCCTTCGCCTATCTATCGGTGAAGGCACTTTTGGATTTTTCTGCGTGTATACAAAAGTGGTACTGTTTTTAAAGCTTCAGACCCATATGTGATGAGGCCAGCACTGTACGCACTCAGTATATTTAGTACGCACATCGCACTTCCAGCAGACGTCGTGTTTATATATTGACTTCACGTTGCCTTCAGTAGAACGTCTGTGTAGACCAAGGCGGTTTAAAAAAAAACTGCTGGAGTGAAAGTCACGTCTGGAGAGTGAAGCCAGGCCTCCGCCATCTTACTTCGGGCACGAAAAAAGCATTAACATACATCGAAGAAAAAGCAGCGTTTGCCTCACACGCCGTACGAATTTAATATCGGTAATTCTCGCGGACAGATAGTGCACAATGGGAGTCTTAGTGACACTGATTTCCTGAAGAAGCCTCAAAGTCCTGACAAGTTTTAGTAGAGATCAAGTGTAGAATACTCATCCAGATTTATTACTTTTGTCTGGAACAGCGATCTCTTATTCTACAATTCGGTCACCGTTTACGTTAGCAGAACAAAAGCACTTTATCTCTGATCGGGCATCACACGAGGAGGCCGTTTTTTTAGCGGTAAACTCCAGGCAAATGCTGGCTTCGTATCTGCTGCTAACATCGTATGAAAGCTTCCATATAGCTTCCACTCCAGAATTTTTTTAAACCTCCTTGGGTTTTAACGTCGGGATTTTTAGGGGCGAAGCTCCTTATAGCGGCACCCGTTCGTCCCTCGTAGCGTAGTATGTAACCAGTCTTACGCTTTGACCTGCAAGGTGGTGCCGGTGGGAGATTTTTCCTGTGCGTTGTTGAACAATAAAAAATTCGCAGCGTTAGCTAAAAGCCGACTTCTTCTGTCTCTCATTCCCATTAGCAGCCATTCTTTACCTCCAAGGTAGTGCCTGGTGAGATTTCTCCTGTGCGTGATTAAACAATAAAAATTTTGTTCAAAACGCCGTTGATTGATGAAATAAACCAACAAAAGACGCCAGATGTTTTGTAAAAGCAAAACGAAAGAACGCCAGATGTTTCTAAAGCAAAACGAAAAGACGCCAGCTGCTTAACGAAAGACGCCAGATGTTTTCTAAGCAATGGTTTTCTAAACAATGAAAATTCACAGCGTACATGTAAAATTAAAGTGCGCTGCAAGTCGTCATAACTCATCGAACCTTTAGTATAAACGCGCCCGATCTCACGTCGGTGATGATGTACTGGGCAGAATTCACGGAAGATTCACGGTTTACCGATGAACCTCCGCAGCTTCGCCCACTCATCATCATTCACTCCGTGGATATGCTGTGATTTTTTTGTTTTTGTTTTTTTCGGTAGGGAGGCCTCTTTTGCAGCGTCACGGAGGTCTCAATTGCAACGTGCAGTGCGTCCCCGCACTTTCGAACCGCGAGGGGTGTGCGGGGAGCGTCGTCGAAAGGCGGCTGCGCGCTCTTTCGACGCTGGCATTTGAAATGCCAAGGCTGTTTCGCTCCAGCGGTCCTGTCGACGCTTTTGCGGACGGCAAAAAAGGATCGCGCGCGCCTCGGTTCGAGTCATGCCGCCGCAACAGCTCTTTCCATTCTATCGCCTTCTTCCGACAGCGTTCTGAGCGCGCGTCTCTGTTCTGTAGCATTTGTTGGTTGGAGAGCACTGTGGCGGTTACGCTTAACCCTGCTTGGCAAAGACCGAGTGAATATGATAGTACAAAGTCGTCGTCCTCGATGGAGTTCTTGAGAGACAAACGGTCCTGATTGTACTAGCGCGTATTGACGCCAGACCGTTATCCGTAAGTAAAAAAATTATAATTTTAAAATGCCGACCTCACAAGGTGTGACAGCGGAGGGCTAAGAATGCGTTATAGCAGTTCTTACGAACATTGCAAGGCTGAAGACTGGGCGTGTTGGTATAGCATCACTGTAGATTGTATAGCGCAACGAATCGACGGGACACAAGAAAGATAAGCACACAATGAACAATCAACCAGCGTCATGAACGACTCTAGTATTAAACAATCTATCTATCTATCTATCTATCTATCTATCTATCTATCTATCTATCTATCTATCTATCTATCTATCTATCTATCTATCTATCTATCTATCTATCTATCTATCTATCTATCTATCTATCTATCTATCTATCTATCTATCTATCTATCTATCTATCTATCTATCTATCTATCTATCTATCTATCTATCTATCTATCTATCTATCTATCTATCTATCTATCTATCTATCTATCTATCTATCTATCTATCTAATTCTTTATTTCTTTCTTTCCTTCTTTGGATGCCGTTGATATGCGGATGCGTCTAGAATATGCAGTGATTAATGCACATCGAATTCGATGCTGATTAAGCGACGACACGTGTCGCTTCAAGCACGCTTGACCTTGATCATTCCATACTATCCATACCTCATGCTTCGGAACACGTTGGAAAAATTATTCTATAACAATATATATTATTTGCAAGATTTGCGTATATATTCCCGCGAACGTCGAAAGCGCCTCCATGTAACAGGAGTATCAGATATTCGAGCGTCAAGTAAGCGGTCAATGCAGAGAATGAACGGTCGTCATCGCACGTAGGGTGCTCGAGCCTTGATATACAGGTTAGAAGGCCACCCGTGATGAATAGGTGCTGTCAGAGGGGCCTTTGAATGTCGTCCGCTAACTTGCCCGTGTAGAGAAGGGCGCCCACTAAAAGGAGACCTTTGGCTCTGCGTATACGCTGACGTGTCCGTCTACTTTGTATGGTGTTAGCCAAGTTCTCCAGATGTCCACTCGCTTTCGCCACGTTGTGCACTCGTCCACAAAAGTTTACGGGTCACGAAAACACCGATCTTCCGCAAAGTCTTAAGTGGAGCGTGGCCTCGGTTCCGTAGTTTTCGTTTGTCGTGTCGTTCTCGAAGATTGATACGCAGTTTAACCATTCAATTGTAGAAGCGCCTGGCCTCTATCGAATAGAAATCAAAATTTGTCGCGAAGCCTGCATCTCGCAAACTGTCCTATAGCCGACATCGTAATTAGGCGCTGTCATCTTCTTTCACCCAGACTAAATTCGTATGTTGCGATGTGCCCCCGTTTTTACACGCAAATCTCGTCGTTGTAAAGCTTAATGCAACGGGAAAGCATATCCACACTGAAAACGTCAGAGTTTAACTCAAATTTTGTGCGCGCTGTTGTCTCAACAGCCGACCATTCGTTGTTTGCCTTTTGTCGAAGTGACAGGCTTTGCCCACTTGTTCCATCTGCGTTCCGTGTTTAGTTAGCGCTGTCTGCCTTCAGGAATAGGCTGGGCCTCCCAATTCCAATGCATTGGTAAGACGTATAATGTTTTACACCGAAAAGAGGAACGCAACAAAAGAAACGTTATTGTTTTCTCTCACTTATAAGAGCGAAAATACCCGGAAAGCGATGTTTGCTTTGCATCTATAGCCGCGGGAAAAAAAATGTTTTCGTTTACTTTTTTGCCCTCGATCTCCTTGTTATTTCTGTATGTTGTTTTCTTTCTTTCGCGAAAAAAAAAAAAGAAATGGAAAAGGGATGGTTAGAGGCGGACCCCGCGGAAAAACAAAATGGGGCCGCCTGTGCGCGTTGCCGAGGCGTCGGCGGAAGAATTTCCGGAAGTCCTGGCGAAGAAATAAATATATGCAAAGCGAAGTGGTGCGCCGCATTATCTTGCCCGTCCGAATGATCGACAGTCAACGGAGACGGAGAGCTTTGCTTTACCTTCACTCATTCACTCCGCTATCTATCAATCCCGGTCATTTCTTCTTTTATGTTCGCAGTCGTCTTGCTGGGGTAGTCAGTATGGTGAACTGTATACAAAATAGCGACGTAACTATACATGCAGTCCCATCAGAGACTCACGTAATGGTGATGTCAGCAGTCCTTGACTGTGACGTCACCATTAATTGACATGAGCATTAAACGGGTAGGTAATGAGGCCTCGGACAGGCAGTTGATTTCGTTTTCAGTCCCTTGATTCCTGACATGTGTTTAAATAAGCATCTAGCTAGACGATAAACAAATACCTGAGGGGACTCTTCTGACTTTCATGCGCTCGTTATTTTTTACCCATAAAACTCCCGGATTTGATTGATTGATTGATTGATTGATTGATTGATTGATTGATTGATTGATTGATTGATTGATTGATTGATTGATTGATTGATTGATTGAATTCCTACAGGTGTTCATGAGAGCCACCGCTAGTTGAGGGCTCTGAATCAATTTTCACGCACGTTTTTTTTTTTTTTTTTTAACGTTATCCAGCATTTGTAGGCACGCGGGTATCTTTCTCTTGCGTTCCTTCTCCGGGTATTGAACGCACGACCTCGTTTACTGCAGCGATGCGGGGCAGTCAGAGCCACAGCGGGATGCTCCGTGTACAATCATAGATTGCGATAAAACAACACCAAAAGAAGGCTAACAGGGTGCCTTATGCATTCGCTTAAGATGCACGACTTAAAGGCTAACTGAACCGTTTTCTTTTTTTTTTTCTCAGTCGATTCGACTGATCCCCCCGCTCCCAAAAGCTTTCTGCACCTGGCGTGGTTTTGCACTGCCTCCGGGATCGGAGGCATTGCGAGCTTTCTGCACCTCACGTGCGTGCCTCCGGGATCGGTCCACCTATGACCAAGCGACAATGTCCTGCGATGACGTCATTATGTGACGCACCGTTATGTGATATGTCACTATCGCGTCACGATGACGTTGCAAATTTTGGCGATCACTGACGTCGTGATGACGTCTGGAGCGCTGTCCATGCTCTGATGAGGCACCTGGATCGACAGAAATCTGAGACGGAAGACCAACTGAACCATATGTTTGCTGGACTGCCCCCCCCCCCCCCCCGCGCCCTTATTTTTCTTACTTGTTTTTATTATTTATTACTTTAATCTAAGTATACACGTATAGTCAGAGAGAGATAGAAATAGAGAAGGAGGGAAATGGGGCGGCGCTTTTCAACCGCGTGTGGCCGAACGACCCATTCCGCGCAGTCGCTCGCGCGGTGATGTATCTTGCCGAATAGAGGGAGAGTGAGAAAAAAAAAAGAGTTCCTATATCTACGACCATTAGTGGCCTCGGTGGGGTCGTTAATTGCAGACGAGCCATTAGACGGTCGTGGGGGGGGGGGGGGGGCGAAACGTACATAGGGCGCTCGTGAAAAGGTAGTTTCCCTGCATGAATAACGACGGGAGCATCCCTGATGGAAAGCGGGACGAAAAGGATGCGCATACATCTTCGCCTCGGATCGGCAGCGATGTCGTAAGCGGGACGGGCAAGGAAAATGCGCCGATGTAGCGTCGATGTACCACTCGCATTGCGAACGCACCGGCGTCTTGCGCGCACTCCATATTTTCTCTTCTTTATTCGAATCTGTTTCTTTTACTTGTGCAGACGCCTCTGACCATGCGGAGTAACATGTCAGCGACTTCTATGCGCTCGCTGAATTCTATGCCTTTCAATGAAGAGTGCTCTCTCTCCTTCCTCTTTGAGCAAAACCGAATGTAACTTGGTAACTCGAAATCGAAGAATGTAGTACAAAGCGTATGCGCATTGCAAACTTTCCAAAGCGCTGGTCAATATCGATTTGCGAGTCTGAACGACGAAGAAATTTGGATAGCTTTTTTTTTTTATTCGCCGGTCGAGGCGCGTAACCGTCCTCCTCAGGCGCTCTGCGGTACCAAACCTTTTTAGCAAATAAATTTTAGCCTATCTATCTATCTATCTATCTATCTATCTATCTATCTATCTATCTATCTATCTATCTATCTATCTATCTATCTATCTATCTATCTATCTATCTATCTATCTATCTATCTATCTATCTATCTATCTATCTATCTACATGACTCGTGCAAACATCACCTTTTTCGTCCTTGGGACGTATACGTCACCGCTTCGACGTATCACGTGGCAAGTTGTGTGCGATGTAGCGCCTGAGCGTAGGCATTGCGTCACATTGAAAGTGATGCCGGAACGATGTATAAAGATAGCGTGATAGTACAAGTTTTGCATCAGTCGGCATCAGCGGTAACTGTATCGACTTATCAAAACGTGCTATTGAGCTAGTCGGTTCATATTCTGTGAAATGGCAACAACGCAACACAAGGCGGAGAAACAAGAACTCTCTTTCCTGTCCTTGTTTTTTCGCCTTGTGTTGCTTTGGCGCCATTTTGCGGAACTGTATAAGCATCGCATTTATTTTTGAAAGATTTCAGTGAACGCCTCGCGAAGGGCTTCGCTTCGTCCAGATTCAAAAGCGCGTTGGATTTGTATTCCTTATCCTTTTCTTGCTTAACTTGTTGGGTTTTTTTCTTTTAGTTCTAAAACCTCAAGAGACACTACAGACGCTTGCCTCGGTGCTTCTCGTCTATCTTGGTACATTCAGCTTCGTTCACGGCCACGCGCTTTTTTTTTTTTTTCTTGCGTGATC
Source organism: Rhipicephalus sanguineus (assembly GCF_013339695.2). Classification (NCBI taxonomy): domain Eukaryota; kingdom Metazoa; phylum Arthropoda; class Arachnida; order Ixodida; family Ixodidae; genus Rhipicephalus; species Rhipicephalus sanguineus. Next base: position 68,417,117 of record NC_051179.1, read on the forward strand.
ACGACTACCCCCCGGACGCGGACCTCCCGAGGCGAGCTGCGCCTGGAGAGCTTCGTGCACTGCAGTGAAGACTACAAAAGTCGAGTCGGGGGTTGAAAACCGGATTAAAGGCACGCGCAGATAGCGTTTTTGTGCGCCGCTGTAATCAGTAATTATACCACGTGCGACCGCGAGGCTGAATAAATGGATCGATGGATCAGAGAAGAGTTAGAGGAGCGCGAGGCGTAGATCGAGGGTTCTTGCTAAGTATCTCTGGCGCAACGCATAGACCATCTGTTCTCGTTCATTACGGCGCTGACGCGAGCAGTTTTGCTTCCGCTGCAGTGCGCGAAGTTGGTAGGTTGCGAAGCGCGAGCGTAGGAAGTACCTCCTATACATACGTGCTCCTAACGTAACCGCCAGCGCGAAGGAGTTACTTTTTTTTCTTTCTTTCCATCTCTTTTCTTTCTATCTCTCTTGTTTCGTTCAGCCCGTCAGCGGCACTGCGTGAGAGCGCGACTTCCGCATGGCGGCCGCGTTCATATTTATAGCTTCCTTTTTTTCCTGTTGGCGGAAGGGGGCCTCGTTAGACGGCCATTGTCTGCGGAAGCGCAGGAGCGCTCCGCTCGATTTGTGGCGTGTGCGGTTGGTGTGGTGGGTGGCGGAGATGGCAGCGACGGCCACTTTCGAGAGCATTTACTGCACTATATACTAGCCGGCGATGATGATAATGATGGTGATTTCTATTAGTCATACGCTTCGAAAGAAGGTGGCGGAAGAAGCTAATAATCGCTGTTTGTTTCAGCTAATGAAGTAATATATACGTAGTTCTATTGAAGTATCGCAATTGTGCGTTTTTTTTTCTTAATCATTTCTTTCTTGTTTAAACTTCTTCACAGTTCACACACACACACACACACACACACACACACACACACACACACACACACACACACACACACATATATATATATATATATATATATATATATATATATATATATATATATATATATATATATATATATATATATATATATATATATATATATATATATATATATATATATATATATATATATATTGTAGAAGAACGACACAGAGACAGCACCCTTGCTGCGGGCAGGCTGTTCTATTTCATCCTCGTCCTTCTCTTCTTCGCCCTCGTTCCCGAGCTTCTGTGCCACTCTTCGTCACTACACTCGGCCACGCTGCAACTGGTCTATTCCTGCAAGAAAAGCGCATAAGACAACGTCACGTTTGTCGACGGACGCAGTTCTTCATTCGCGACACATGCACCGCAAAGTTATTCCGCTTTCTCTTGTCCGTGCGCGCATCAGAAGCCGTGGATCGTACTCGCCACGTGTTCTCTCCTAAGCGCTCGGAAATAATGAACGGGCCTTCGTACTTTGGACGCAGTTTGTCTGAAGACGATGGAGCACCTCGCTGCAGCCACACCTCGTCGCCTATACTATATTTCGGCGCCGGGCGGTGGCGTCGGTCGTAGTACCGCTTTTGCGCCTGCTGAGCTTGTGCAATCCTCCTGCGCGCCTCCATACGGATTTCGCGACAAAGTGTCTGGCGTGCAACCGAACGCCCAACTTTGACAGGAGTGTCCAAACCGAATGTAGCATTCAGCTGCGGGAGCTGGCCGTAGACAATCTCGTAGGGGCAAGTTCCTGCAGAGCTGTGTGCCGCCGTGTTCACTGCGTATGCAGCCGCTTGAAGATGTTCATCCCAGTCAGCTTCCCCTCGTTTGTGATTCTTACAGTACGGTGCGAGACGATCCTGGATAGTCTGGTTCGACCTTTCCGTCAGTCCGTTCGCCTGTGGATGGTATGCCGACGCGAAGTGATGCTCAACTCCTACTTGCTGTAGGTAATTGCGGAGCTCGCGACTGCGGAAGGTGGTCGACCGGTCGGAAATCAACTTGTTAGGAAGACCGTGTCGCCATTCGAAGCGCTCTCTCAAGAATCGGATGACGTAGCTAGCAGCAAGCGAAGGCACGGCCGCGACCTCTACAAACTTTGACAAGTGATCCACAGCGAGTATAATATAACGATTACCCGCTGCCGTCATTGGAAGAGGCCCGATGTGGTCTATGCCCAACGTGTGGAAAATTGTCTCCGGAGGCTTAATCGGTGTAAGAAATCCATGTTGGCCTCCGGAACGTCGTTTGTGTTGTTGACACACCTCGCAACTGGCAACATACGAACGCACACTTTTATACATTTTCGGCCACCAAAATCGTTCTTGTGCCTTGCGTAAGGTGGCTCGATAGCCGACATGGCCTCCTTCGGGGCTGTCATGAATGGCACGTAATATGCTCGATCGTAAGGAGCCAGGAATAACCAGGAGATGACGCTCGTCACTCTTATCGGCCCAGTGACGACGATACAACGTACCATCACGTAAGACAAACTTGGCATTGTGTCCTGTATCCTCAATGGAGTCTATAACGGATACGAGACCTTCATCGCCGCGTTGGGCCTTCGTCACGTCCTGTTGGGAAAACATGATCCAGCTTTCTGGATTCCGTGGGGAGGATTCCTCGATGGGATTTCGTGACAAAGCGTCCGCCAGCTGATTTTGTGCGCCAGCACGGTGACGGATGTCGTACGTGTAGTCCTGGAGCCGAACAATCCATCGGGCAAACTTGTGTTTGAGGTGCCGCTTCTGGAACATCCATGCGATCGCGGAGTTGTCTGTTACCACCGTGAAGTGTCGGCCAAACAAGTAATGGCGGAACTTTTCATCCACACTCCACACTACGGCCAAACACTCCAGTTCATTTGAATGATAATGACGTTCCGCGTCCGAGAGTTTACGACTGGCGTAGGAGATGACGTGCCCGCGCCCACTTGTGTCACGTTGAAGCAAAACTGCCCCTAGGCCAATCTGACTCGCATCAGTATGCACTTCTGTCACCCAATCTTCATTAAAGTGGCAGAGCACTGGGCTATGCGTAAGCTGGTGTTTGAGGGTTTGGAAGGCGTTATCCTGCGAAGGACCCCATTGAAATTGAGCGCCTTTCTTCAGTAAGTCCGTGAGTGGAGCAGCGGTTGACGCAAAGCTCGGCACGAACTTGCGCAAGTATGACGCCATTCCGAGGAATACTTGGAGCTGTTTGATAGATGTTGGTGCAGGGTACTTGGCTACGGCGTCTATGCGTTCAGGCAAGGGTCGCACGCCATTACGAGATATCTGATAACCGAGATATGATATCGTCGTCAACCCGAACTGGCACTTCTCGCGGTTAAGTCGAAAGCCGGTGTTATGCAACCTCTGCAGTACTGTGTCGAGATGCTGTAGATGTTGTTTTTCTGTTTCCCCGATGACTAGAATGTCGTCGAGGTAAACGACACAGGCGTGGTCGATCAACGTGCCCAACACCGTGTTCATGGCACGCTGAAATGTGCTTGGGGCAGTTCGCAGACCGAAAGGCATCCGGTTAAATTCGTACAAGCCAGATGGAGTCCGGAAGGCCGTCTTAAACTTATCTCCTTCAGCCACGTTTATCTGCCAATACCCTGCTTTCAGGTCTAGTGATGAAAAGAACCTGGCATTTCGTACGGCGTCAATAGTATCGTCAATTCGTGGCAGTGGGTACGAGTCTGGTATGGTGTGTTTGTTCAACTCTCGGTAGTCGACACAGAATCGGAGATTGCCGTCCTTTTTACGGACTAGGACAACAGGTGCTGCCCACGGGCTAGCAGACGGCCTGATGATGTTAGCGGCCAGCATTTCTTGCACCTGTTGGTCGATTACAGTCCGCTCTCGTTCGGCGTATCTACGTAACGGTATGGACACCGGCGGATGGTTGTCGGTTGTAATATGGTGCTCTAGCACGCTAGTACCGGGGAGCTGATCCGTAGTATCAGCGAAGAGCGACGCGTGCCTCTCGAGTATAGCGGGGAGTGTAAGTGGTGTTGTCAGCTCACCTGGTTGAGCCGGAGGCGTACTTGGGGCTACGGGACGGAGGCTGACGCTACTTCCTTCCACAGTGAGGCGCACATCCTCGGAGAGAAGGTAGTCGGCACCCAAGACTATGTCTGCCGGCAAGTCTTCGAACACGGGCACCGAGGACAAGAACTTGTGGCCGGCCTCGGTGTTGATCTGCAGGTTTATGGCACCGACCGGTAGTACGTCACCACCGAGGCCCCGCAGCGGTGGCTCCGTCCAAGGCTGGAGATCTCCTGGGGCGTGGCGTCGAAGCAATGCCGTACGCTGTGCTCCGGTATCGACGAGAGCCGTCAGTTCTCCAATGCCGTCGACGGTGACCATGAGGGTTGGAAGTGGACGTGCTTGATATTGTACGGCTTGAGGCTGACTTTGTGGGCAGTTTTTATACCCATGCCCGAAGCGCCCACACGTATAGCATCCACGTCTCGGTGGACCCGGCTCCTTAGGGGAAACTGTAGCCGCACGCCGATGAGATGTGTCCTGCAACTCCACTGCCTGGCGTACAAAAGCGGGGATGTCGGCTGGGTGGGTGGTGGCGGACAAGACGGCCGCGTGCGTCGAGTCAAGGATCCCGTCGATGACGTACTGCCTGGCTGCTGAGGAGGTCCATAGTATGCCGCAAGCTTGTAAAAGGGACAGCTTGTCGTAGATGTAAGTTGCGACGTCTTCAGTTGCACCTTGCCGGCGTGACCGCATGGTCATGAAACGATCGTCATAAGCGCTCGGAAGCGGCTCAAACGCGGACGTCAGGGCCGCGCTCCATGTCGGCCAGGTAGTGTAAGCGCTGCCTTCGAATCGATGCCATGCTTGGGCGGATCCTCGCAGACGTCCTTCGGCGACGGATTTCTTGATTGTGTCACTCCAAGAGTGTTTAAGAGCGACCGAGTTTACGACGCTTACCCATCTCGCGGGGTCATCCTTAAACCCGTGAAAACATGGAATTTCGTTCTCAGTGGACGATCCATGTGGGGCGCACCCAAAGCCGGATGTCTTGAGCTCTTGAGCGAACATCGAGAAGGCTTGGGAAATCGCTTCGCCGCAATCATGACGCGGAGCCGCCGTGGAGGCCTGGACGCCGTCCGTGGTCGGTGGCAAGTCCGTGAGTACTCGGCCACTTCGGAGTGTAGTTGACGCAGGGATGTCGGGGTCGGTAGTTCGCGACTGCGCCATTGTAGAAGAACGACACAGAGACAGCACCCTTGCTGCGGGCAGGCTGTTCTATTTCATCCTCGTCCTTCTCTTCTTCGCCCTCGTTCCCGAGCTTCTGTGCCACTCTTCGTCACTACAATATATATATATATATATATATATATATATATATATATATATATATATATATATATATATATTTATTCCTGCAGCGTGTCTGCGGTTCTGTCAGCTTCTTGCTGCCCGTTTTTGTTTCTTGTCATCATTACTCTGAACCACAGGCGTGCGCAGGGCTCTTGATTAGGGGTAAAGGGGGGGAGTTTCACACCTCCCCCCTTCCCTTGAGGCCCTTACGATCAAAACGCAGTGCGATGACCAAGGTATTTCGCTCTGTGCTTCTCTGTTTTCAAAGCAGGCGGAGCACTAGTCGCCACGCACTGCTTTGTTTGTGTCTGTATTGAGGGGCAAAGATTGCTAATTGGCTCACCGATCTTTTAGTTAATTTGCTATCCCCGAGCTCGCGCGTTCGGACGTCACAACCGTCTCGCTTTCAATATATAACCTTTAACCATTACTATGCCATCTCGTGCACGCGACACGATTTCCGTTTCCGTTCGTTGACTTCGAAGCCCGTGTGACGCAAGTTATTATACGCGCTGCGGAACAAGTGGGCGGCGGTGCTAAATATATGCCTTCGATAATTACCAGGCAGATTTATAAGGTATAGCGAACGTCCAATTAAGACGCTGTCGCGGACGTTTCCTAAAATTGTCCCAAGATGCTATGTACGTCACTTGTTTATAGCGCACTGTAATGCAGCTGGAGTTGTTTTTGTACTTCAAGAGAGGAAAATTTTCTGCTAGCACATTATTTCCCAAATGAAACTGGAAAAATTTCCAGATGAAAATATGACTTCCCGACTCTGAAAATGCCCTTTCAAGCTAGGAATGGTTCTTATTTCCAGCCAGCTTGGAATGAAAAATTCCAAGCCAGAGCGATTTCTAGCTGAAAACGATGCTTGAAAGGGGATTTGCAGCTGTTAATTCACACCGATTTCACCTGCATTGCTTGAACCAGTTCAAGCCAACTGAAAACCAGCAGGTTACCTGGTGGTTCCAGCAGCATCCTAGCAGAAAACCAGTATCTTGCTGGAACCAGTACACAAAACCAGTAGGCACCCTGCTGGAACCAGTACAGTAAGCAGGATGCTTGCTGGGACCAGCATAAAACCAGCAAGCACCCTGCTGGAACCAGCAGAGGACCAGTAAGCATCCTGCTGGAACCAGTACAACCAGCAGGAAACCAGCAGCTGTCCTGCTGGTTCCACCAGAAACCAGCACAAACCAGCAGAAAACCAGCAGGAAATTTTCACCTGGGCTGTTTTGCAAATAAATCGTGATGGGGGCGCCACGGTCGGAGGAGTGCCCACTTTGTCGCCCGTCACCTTAAGCCACGTTCTCTTTGGCTGCCCTGCCGAACCTCCCACGCAGGGGCAGCCCGCCATCAGAACATGAAAGGAATGGGAGGCCCTCCCTGCAACGCAGGATATGGACGCATAGCTTCGCTGTGTGAACCGGGGTGCCAGTGCCCTGCATGGCGCTGCGTGGTCTGGGCGCAATGTGATGGCCGTGCGGAGGCCAAGGGTTCGTAAAGGGTCCAAACTCACTCGCCATTGGGCGAGTGAATCCAAATTCACTTTCTCAAAATGTGGGGAAAGGGTCCAAACTCACTTTCCCAAAATGTGGGGAAAAGGTCCAAACTAACTTTCCCAAAATGTGGGGAAAGGGTCCAAATTCACTTTCCCAAAATGTGGGAAAAGGGTCCAAACTCACTTTCCCAAAATGTGAGGAAAGAGTCCAAATTCGCTTTCCCAAAATGTGGGAAAAGGGTCCAAATTCACTTTCCCAAAATGTGGGAAAAGGGTCCGAATTCACTTTCGCAAAATGTGGGAAAAAGCCATTGATGTTCAGGCTCTCTTTCGCGTGTGCTAAACTTACATGTGAAGGGCCTCCGTGTCCACCGTTGGATACGGTTTTGTTTGCGTCGTGTCCGCTTCCTCGCAACGACTGAATAATAGATTGACTTTGATTAACTAACCTCGGCTACGAACGACGCTTCCGACGAGAACCTGGAAAATGTGCACGTAGCTCTCTCGAATTCCCATGCCATCGTCGGCGGTCGGTGCACCTGAACCCGCATACGTCTTGATTGGCATGGGAGCAACGACGCAGTGAAGGCGTTCATATGTGTGTGTCATGTGAGATTTAAAAACATGGCTTCGGGGGTCTCCCGCGATTATTTAGCTTCGGGCTACGCGGAAAAGAAACTGGGAGCAACTTTCTCACGTCAACGTAAGACAATACAGACACACACGTGTAGCTATCCTCTTTAGGCAGCGCCTTCTATCGATGACGCAAAAGCAAGGAGCTGTGACGTCAGCCGCCTTACATAGCGAACAGATGTTTCCGTTTCGGAGCACGCCGTGATGAAAAGATGAACTAGGTATACCCGTCGCACGACGCCCTTTGATTGTATTGGCTGTCAGCCAGTTCAGTCGTAACGTCACACAGCTCAGAGCTGGCGGACACGTGCGCTTCGACTTGCTGCTTTACGACATATCTTCCGTAAACGATCTTTCTTTTGCGTAATGTTCCCGTTACTCTCACATTGAGATTCCTTATAGTCACCCGTGCATGACACCGGAATCGGTAAGGGAACCTCCGTCTATAAGGCATTAGTTGCAGTACGCTAAGCGAAACATATGCAAACAGCGCACAACTTGTAATCCACTCGCAGCTATCAAGTCTGAGATCACCGTGGTAGCGATGATTCTGTATGTGTATTCCGAGTGTGCGAGGCAACTCAGGTGAAAGCACCATGCAATTGCTGACACGTACAAAAATTAAGCGCCTGATGAAAGATCGCGCGGCAAACTCGAGCATGTAGGTGCTCTTCGCGAGTAAGGTCAAAGGTTGGCTCAAAATGAGTCATAACTATCTTACTTAATCATTGCTTGAAGGAAAGAAGATTACTTTTGAGGGCTCGTTTTTCTTTGTTAGACACAATATTAATGAGAACTAACAGACAACAATGCCTAGGAAAGTATAGGGGGTGTTATTTGTAGTAATTGGAATATAAATGTGAAGAAAGTAAAGTGGACGAAAAGATAACTTGCCGCCGGCAGGGACCGAACCTGCGACCTTCGAATAACGCGTCCGATGCTCTACCACTGAGCTACGGCGGCGGTCATCTCCCCGTCCACTTTATAGGGTATATATGTGAATTAAACTTAGGAGTGCTAGTCAGCGCCGATCGCAGCCGTGGCGGCGAGTGGAATCATTGCTTGATTTATTATATAGTTTATCAAAGGAACGCGCGCGCTAGGAGATATTGCGATAGAGTACTCTGAAATAGTGTACGGAGAACCGAGATCGGGAATTGCTTTTATTAAGTACTTGGACTTCGCGTGCCACAACTAGGCAATTTGATTGGACGCTCCATGTATGGGGAGCAATCCGGATTTGGAGTTGTGCAGCTTGATAGAGGATTCTATATTTCGAGCGGTGTCGACCACATCTCGAACAAGAAAAAAACGCTCATGAACTCACGAGCGTGAAGGAGGATCCCAGGAGATCAAGATTATTAATCCGAAGCATTCCACCACGGCTTATCTTATATACTATAACCCCAGTGTTGCTCATTGATGTGAGTCAACTGAGTCCCCCGAACGTATACAGGCTCTCCCATCGAACAACTGTTACTACACCCACGTGTACAATGTCTTGGATGTTGTGCAAAACAGAAATTTCTCTTCGTGCTGTAGTTGCGATCAACATAACGTTATTCTTGCAACGTGTGGTAATGCGGTGTGGGATTATTTGCATGCAGCTGAGCCACATGCGCCACTGACTCACGCTTCACCCTCTCCCCACAAACTTCTTTCTTCGGCAGCGCATTGCACATTTCGCTACGCGCATTTGTTCATAGATCCACATCAGATAGACTGCCTGCAGAGTGGATGACTTCAGTTCTCCGCGTGCATAAAAGTGACGATATTAAGATTTGAGACTTAGACGAAAGGTGATTGCTAAGCACCATGTGCAGCTCAAACAGATGTTCGTAATAGCGGAATGGGAACGTTTGACCTTTTTCTTCCCTTTAAAGTTATTTCATTTATACAAGACACATGCGCATCAGTCGCGTGACCTTTTTGGAACAGTGGGTGGTACGTGGGTGTACAAATCACTGCCTCAGAGACGGCTCTCCCGAAATATAACTAATGGCAATCACGAAGGCCCGGAAGCAATTGCAGGAGCGGAAGACGCGTCGTGTTCACCGTGTATTTTTTTTTTTTTTTAGCACCACGCAGTCTGGATTGTATATGAATACGGAGCGGAATTCGCCGGCTGTAGGTCAAGTAAGAGGAGAGAAACAAGCTGAAAGGACGCGCGACTTCGCTGTCGTAAAACATGCGCAGATAAGAAATTAATATAGGGCTTTAAGATAAATTGAGAACGCATCCAGGAAAAAAGGACCACTGTAACGCGCGTAGATACCATCTCGTCAGAAAGCGAAGACGACATGAAAGAAGCTTCCTGTCCAATGTTGTTATAGGCCTCTTCACCAAGCATCATTAGTGTCCTCTATCAAAATTTTTTAACGATCAGAACTATTGCCACTGCCCCGGAACAGTAAAAGCTTTAAAGTTATCGGATACTTTAGCGGACGGCCTAGCTTCCATGAGTTTAAAGAGGCGTTAAAAAAAGGGGGAAATCTATCGCATTCCCGACGGCCAAGAAATTCATTTAACCTTATTCACCGAAGAAGAAAGAAGGTATAGGCTTATAGAAATAGAATGGTCAGAAGTATGGAGGTCTGCACCATCAACCCATACCGGCGTTACCGCTGGCGTTAAGGTTATAAATTTAGTAGGGAAAGATATACGACAGTGAGCCTGTATAGTGACGTCAGATAATGGAGCGGATGGACGAAAGAAAGAACAAAAAAAAAAAAAAACACAGACAAGGCAGAGACGACAGTATATGTACGTCGGAGACGACAGACAAGCTTACGTAGCTCAATGCTTGCTCAATCAGGCTTCGGGGCTCTTTGCTAGGCTAGAATCTTCCGACTCTCATGAGTACAAAAAGGTACGATGTACTACCAGAGAGAGGTCTAAGAAGGAACATATGACGTACGCCACTATAAACCTGAAAAGAAGAATAAGAAAAAAAGAAAAGAATGAAGCGCTCGTGCTATCAGTGCTCGCAATGCAGGCATCGCCGCAACCTCCACAACCACGAATGCGTGGGCGCTCCGTAGGGTTTCCGTACTTGTTTTACCGAAGCGTGACAGGCAATCAGTCAGCAATGATAGGCCTGCGAGTCCGCGGCCTGGATATTTCGAAACGTGAGAGGAACAACATCTGCAGCAGCAACAGCAGCGTCGCACGATGTCAGGTCCCTGAATATTTTCTACGCAATACATCGGCGTACGTCCACTCAGACGGAGCTTGCGTCGCAGAATGACGCGAGACGAGGAAGAAGACAAAAAAAAAAGAAACCAGCTTTGACATGAGCGCTGTCGCCCGAACGCTGCGTTTCGAGTTAGCGGACGTCCTCCACTGGAGAGTAGTCAGTCCCACTGCTCCCGCCAAGTGCGAGTTCTCCGACGATCGAACAAAGCAGCGCAAAAGAAAAGGGCGCCCGAAAAAAAGTACACTCCACGAAAACGCGAGAAAACGCCGCGCGCGAGCGCAACTTCGCAGCGCCCCGCGAGAGCGACGAGAGACCACGTGCCACAACACCCCGGACGTGACGTAAACTGCGTCATAGTCCGCAGAGAGGAAGTTCCGGCGTCCACGTGGTGACGCCACGTCCAATGGCCGTAATCCACATGAACTTTGTTGAGTGTGTTCGCCTGTCATCTGCACCGCGCCACGGAAACTTACGCAGGACTCACTACAGCCTTTAAATGGTACGATGGTACGTACGAACATTCATTTGAGACGCACATTCAATTCTGTGTCCATTTTCCCCTCGTTTCCGAGCCGTTCGAGGCAGCGGTGAGCCAGCAGCCGCTGCCGAAACCTTGAATGGTGCGAAGCCGGCACTTGCGGATGAATTGCCTAGGCCTAAAACGCTGTGCACGGGGGCTTCCCGTTCGGAGGACCTTTTTTTTTATTGCCGTTCCCTCCTCGCTTTCGCCGCGTTTCGTGCCCGTGTAACGTCCACATCGGCGCCTAGAACGTGGTTCACTGCATGTTTATTGTATATAAAGTCGAGATAAAGCCCTTCCTCGAATAGACTTCGAGACTGCGTAAGTCGTCGCTAGATTCCTTCAGCGGGTCGCGTGCATAGCACTGTGCTACGGGTACATTTTTCTTGCTTGCCCTGTTGCCCTGCAAAGAGAATCTCCACAGATTTGCATACAGGTCGTGATGTTCGCTGGAGCGTTGACCGTCCGTGCGCTTGAGTTTTATGCTTGGATTTGTTGTGCGGGTGCTAGCGAAAAAGAAGCAAAACTGGGTTCTCGCGGTCTGAGAACGAGCAAGTCTCAACGGGATTACGAGCGTCGTTCCTAGGTCGTCAATATTTCACCATGCTGTGTCGTCGTCGCGTGACTCTTGCTGGAGAGTTTTTCTTTCCATTTTTTTTTCTTCTCGGGTCTTCCGCTCTCTCGGTCGTGAGCGTGCCTGCACACTGCTTGATCGACCTGGCTCGATGAGCGAAAACGTTGCCGATTTAGTTTTTTTCGTCGGATCTTTCGGACTCAGCGGTGTGCTAGTGGCTTGCGCGACATTTCGACAGTCCCGTTTCGTAGAACTCGCACCGTGTTCGCTCTGTTGCAGGTTTTTTTTGTCCAACCGCGTGGTTTAGAAGTTTCTCGTCGTTCGGTCGCGGTGTGTGTTCAGTTCGTTCACCCGACCGGCAGGAGAGGCTGACCGTGCGAAAAAAAGAGAAAAAAAAAACTTGAAAGGTGTGTGGTGAACAGAAGAAAAGCGCTTCTCGCATTTTACATGCGACCTCCGCGCGTGACGCAAACGCTGACGTAGACATTACGAGGAGGGACATTTAATTAAAAAGCCACTGCTCGCGCTGCGTTGGTCATGCGCCAAAGAAACGGGATGGAGAATCAGATAGGCGGATATTTCTGGGAGGCTTATGACGTTTTTCATGGCCGCTTAGGGCAGCACGGCGAAAAGAAGGAACTGTGATCGAACAATTGTTTATTTTCCCGAAGGTCCGATGGCGCGACGTGGTGAGGTAGCTGCGTACGAGAGAAAACAGCTCACTTTTTCCTTTATTTTTTTCTTCGTTACGCCGCCGGAGACAATGGTTCCTGGGGACGTCAATGAGGAAGTCGCTTAATGCGATTTGTGGACCCGTCTAGAGCGCACTGTATGCCGTGCACGACCATCACATGCCTTTTCACTTATTTAACACGCGTTCGCGACCTCCCGTTTCCGAGATTGCCCTCGAAAATGGCAGGCCCGTTGGCGATTGGAAGTGCCAGAAATTTATTCTGCGGCGTATATCCTCAAGAAAAGAAAGCCTACACGCGACATTGGAAGCAGTAGACGAAAGCAAAGTGACGTACAAACGCAGGACGATTTGGTTGTGTGAGAATCGTGTACGATCGTTATCGCAGAATGTGTGTGTGCGTGGGCTGCATTATCATATTCTCCACCCGAGGGCATGTGTTCATGTTCACACAGGATATATGTTACTCTGTGTCTTTACACGTTGAAAGCAAGGAGCAGCTCTCTAACGTGGTTTAACGACTTGATCGGCTGCCTGAAACTCTTGATGCAATACTGCATGATAGCTGGCTCAGACTGTACGAAGTCTCATTATGGCGGGCTCAGAATTGGCTCACCATTCGCAGCAAAGCTCCCCATATGACCAGTGTCACTTAAAAACAGTTCTTTGAAGCAGTAGACTTAAAGAGTCCTTGGAGTTTGTTGTCTAACTAAACCAGTGTGAAATCAAAACTGTGCCTTCAACAGCCTGATCTGTGAACAGGTGGTGGTGGGTGCGAGAGTTTCTTCAAGTTTGTGATTTCGTTAGCGAGGTAGAGTTGGTGTGCCTCCACCTTTAGGAGGAGTGTGCGACTGAAGTCAAGCCCTCGCATCTGTTCACGTGGTGCGTCTGTTACAGGAGAGATTTAGCGTGTCCGGTGTACGCCATGCCATTTGCGTCACAGTGAGTTAACTGGTAGCGACATATTTTGTCACTTTCGTCTAACCACAACACATCTTCACATTGCTCCAGTTATGTTTTCACTGGAGAAAAGGTTTTAAAAGGCAACACGTTGATGATTGCACCGCTGCCAAATATTCACACCAGCAGCGATGTAGCGGTGGTCTTCTTCTGGTTGAGCTCTGCATCACCAGGTGGCACCACCACCCTTGCCGCTGATGCCTCTGGTAACGCACTGACGTCAAGAAGTTTGCGGACAAACTAAAAACTCTCCTGATGATAGTGTATCACGTTGCCTGTTGATGTACGTGGTCGTATAGAGTGCTGAGACGTGTCGTCCCCGTTCTCGTGCAGTATTGACAGCAGAGGGGGCCGCGGACGGGCGGGCAGTAGCAGCAGCAGCCAGTAGAGGCCAGCACTTGAGCAGCGGGGCCCGGCTGAGGAGGAGCGGGCGCCATGGAGCTGGCACACACCAAGTCCACCAAGGAGGTGCTGGACTACTTCGGCACAGACCCCGAGCGAGGCCTCACCGAGTCCCAGGTCAAAAAGCTACAGGACAAGTATGGTCCCAACGGTAAGCCTCTTCCATACGTTCTTATAACTCTCGTTTCTTCCTTGGTTATGTGCTCATCATCTGGGAAGGCAGCATCAGTTCAAGCTTGCATTTGGTGTACTTAATTGTGTACTAACGCTTCAGGTGTACTTAATTTGACTTTTTTTCTCATGTGTATTGGTAATGTGAGCATTTAGACATGCTCATGTTTCCTTTCTGTTTACACTCGCAGCCTGTTACATGCTGAAGCAATAAGTGCCAGTGTGCTGTACCTAAGTGACCTAAAAATAACGTTTAATGGATGACACACGTTCCTCTAGTCACACCTATAAAATGCGATGCTGCTGGTTGGCAGTACTTGTCTGCGTCACATTGTCTTAGAAAATTGTGTGTTACAATGAAGCCTTTTATGCAGCTCTTTGGAAGCGTCGTATTTGTTCATGGTTTAGCATTTTTTGCAAGTTATTGTCGGTGTAAACAAAGTTCTATGCTGTAGGATACATGTCTTAGGAGTGCTCTTGTACTAATGAGCTTGCGGAGTTGTTGCAATAATTTATGCTGATTTTACAGCAGGCTTGCTGCGTACGTCCTTTGAGAACACAGTTGAGGGTGTTACTATCAAGACGTGATAGCATGCAGGGATATTTTTTCCATATTTTGCAGGCTTTCCTAGAAAGAAACACCTAAACGATCCCATGGTAAAAAGAAAACCATAAATGCTTCATGATAATTTTTTACTACTGCTGGTTGCCTAAAAAGAATGCTACCTCTTAGAAATCAAGTTAGCTGATCGGTCTTGTAATCTCATGCCGAAGAATACAAGCAACTTTGTACAGCTAGTAAGAGTATTCCATCAGTCTCGATCTCCCATAGGGCACCAATTTGCTCGGTTCAAGTTACATGCAAACATTGGGTATGCCCAAGGCCGCACAGTGTGACGTGTGTGGTGTGCACTACCCTGAAATGCTTTCTCTTCGCTTGCTGGCAGACTTCGGTGGCGTCCGGAGGCTGGCCATATTGAGAGCGGCGTAAGTGTGATGACGAGCCCGACAGATTGCGCACATTACCACCACGACACACCTTCTCCGTGCACACTTGCATGTGCACTTGGTCACAACTTTTTGGCAGGGGACTTTTTGTGACGAGGGCGCAACGATGCTTTGTAGCTGGCTGAGGCACGTACACACCAGACACCCACAAACCACACTGCTCGTTGTAAGGCATGCGTTTCTCAGATAGCGTTGTTTCATCCACCTTGTGTCCTACGCTATCTCTGTAGTGCATTTTTTTTTTATCGAGTAAGTTGGGATGTGCGAATAACAGTACATAGGCTCACGAATTAGCTTAACTTTGCTGTGTGGTATTAGTTTACCTAAAGTTTAGTTGCTGGAAGTAGTGTTGTTGAGTACACAGCGTTTTGCTTAAGGGAAACTTCGGCATCTTTCTAACCATAATGTGACATGGCTATTTTCGAATGCTATCAACGGTCCAGTGACGAATAAAGTGGTTCAGCTTGCTTAGTAACTCATCAATAATTTTAGATAACTAAAAAGGGATGTGTCGAAATTGAAACCAGGACGGATAGCTGCTTTGTGCAATGCCTGTGATGACATTGCACGGTACATATGTTGCTAGTGTGAGAAAAGACACTGGCAACGAAATTCAACAATGCGGCGAGCTGTGCCAGCTTTTCAAAACTTGACAGTAGCGATTTCAGTGATAATTTGAGTATGGGAAGATTGCCATTTGTTTTTTACTGCCTGCCTGGCGATGTAGGACACATCACAAACACAGGGTGGCCCACATTTTGAGGCATGATACGGAAACTCACTAAAAATCATTAAAATTCATTCTGAAGGAAACTAGATTAATTGCAGTTGTATAGTTTGACACAGATTATAGAACTAATGAAAACATGTATAGAAAATTTTATGAGATCAGTGGACATGGAAAATCGCTGGAGTTGCTTAAGGTATTAATGCATCCGTCTCGTGTAACTGATGTGCAAGTTTGTGGGCACAGGAGCCATCTTTGTTGCCATGTCTTCTTTTATTTTTTAGATGTTGTTAGGGGTTATCACTATTGTATAGTGCAAAATTTAGGGCTGTTCTTCAAGCCCCTGAATGTAAAAAAAAAAATCGTTTCATCATGAAATACAGTTTACAATTGGTTCTATCTAGGTTTTCCTTTATTAGAGTAACAGACTATGGTAAGCCTTTGCTAACTTCCATATTTCAGCATTTGTCAATCAAAAAAACTGGCTTAGCAGGTGTTGAGGGGAAAGGAAGAAACGCTTGTAGCTCATTTACTTCTATCATCGTCTCTCAATCTCGGAAAGCATGCTGCAAGGCTCTTTAGATGCTGCCAGTATGACTGCGTACAGGTTAGTAGTTGTTGCTGGGGGTGACAACCTGCTTCGTTTTGCTTTTTGTAATGGTTGCACTACCCCATTCCTGTTAAAACAGGAAGGAGTGCACCCCATTTTCATTGTACGATTAGAAATGTGGGTAGTGCGTACTCTCCAGCCTGCTTTTTCTGTAAGCCACTAATGTAACTCGTAACACTGTGAATGTCAGTGCAGTTAGGACATTACGACAAATTGCAAAAGACCATCTTGGGGACTGTTCTCACACTATTGTATGTTGCAAAAAGTGTAGTTTGTTATTTATAGACGGCTGTCTAATTTAATGGTGCATATGCTTTTCTTTTTCAACATTTCAGAACTACCTGCAGAAGAGGGTGAGTCCTTTCTTTCCTAATCGCATTTGGCATTCATGCAGTTTTTCTTTTTTTCATTTAGATCTTTACTATGCATACTCAGCTGAAGCACTTATATTTCAATTATTTGAATAACTCTACATACGTTCACTAAAAGCTCACAAGTTGCCTTTTATTGATTACTGTTGGCTAATTATCATTTACACGAAATGGATAGGCAGACATTTTTTACGTCTAGTGAGTCAAGTTGAGAATGAACTCCATGAAATTTTATATTTCATTATCCTGAACAAGCTATGATTACATTTGAGCCTACAATGTTCATGTGGTGCATTTTGCATGCCGGATGTGGTGTGGCTTGACACTGTGCCTTTGTTCCTTTTCTCCCCTTCTCTTTCTTGCAGGAAAGCCTCTGTGGCAACTTATACTCGAACAGTTTGACGACCTTCTAGTGAAGATTTTATTATTAGCTGCTGTTATTTCATTTGTAAGTGGTGAACGCTTTCCATTTTACATTTGCTTTTCCAATATGTGTGCGTGTCTCCACCATGTGGAATGTTGCACTTGACATTATGAGTGCTGTGCAAGGTGCTAAGATGTTTCATAGAAGTAGACAACAGGTTTCAGATAGTGAAGATGCACTCGCGTAAATGTGTACCAGACTACTAGAAGTCATAAGAAGAGTAGCAGTAAAGTTAGTGACGAAACGTTGCAGTGGGGTATTCTTCAAAGTGAGCAGATTTATTGTAGTCGCTTACCTACTGGAATTTGTTGGCAGTAGTGTGCTTGGGAAGATGTTCTTCCATTTAGAAACACGACAGCACCTGAGACTTCGACGTAGGAGGGAAGACTCGCAAAATGACAAGGTGCAAGCTTTACTACTCATCCTGTTGCACATGTAAATGCTAGATACATTGTATCATGTTTCCCAGTTTGGATTTTAATTTGCTTCAACTAAGCTTTGGGCACTTTATGCTTATTGGGCTTATAACAGTTATCAAATTAGTGATCTGATGGAAACATTGTTATTAATATGCCACTTCGCAAGTTTTTGCTGGCTGTTTGTCAATGGTTCATGCGTGTCTATACCCGATAGCTTAGCCTGTGCATCATTTGTAAATTGTTTAGCTTAAATATATATTGTAGTGGCCATACTTTATGACTTTCATGATAGCCTGAACACACTTACTCTTTTTTTTCACTAATAATTTGGTGATGGAAAGTTCTGGAACTGTCATTAAATCTTGCCTATGTTACGAACCTATGTATGTATGATAGGAGGGTCAAATTGTGCGCTTCGGCCTATATAATTATGTACATACACAGTGACCAAAAACACTTTTCCCTTTCTTCCACGAAGCAAAAAGCAAGCCGTCAGCCCGCTATGAACTTTGGTGCCCAAGTGTGAAAGTGTTTGAACAAATTTGATAGGCCGAAACCTGGAGCAAAACCTGGATAAACGCGGGGTTTTGTAGTGCACACTTGTTGAGCTTTGCCCCTGTTTAGCAGTTTTGCAGATATTGTGCTCAGGTTTGTGTACGATCCTTCAATTGTGTTCCCGCAGGTGTTGGCGCTATTCGAGGAGCATGAAGACTCCATCACAGCCTTTGTTGAACCTTTCGTCATCTTGCTCATTCTGATTGCCAATGCCGTTGTGGGTGTGTGGCAGGTGAGTGGGATGCTTGCTTCGAACATTTGCATCATTTTAGGATGATAACATGGGAGGTGCATGTTTTTTAGCGCCGCGAAGATGGATTATCGCACGTACCTTTTTCATCTGAAGAACAGGACCAGCCTTACTTGCATGCTGTGACTGCTCTTTGAAGCTTGAATGTAAGGTGCTGCAGCACACGTGCACAATTTTACAGTGCCACTCTTATGTGCGTTCTCATTTGATAGATATGCCCACTGAGAGTTGTCCATGATCAGCGGGTATTGAAAACTGGCATTCTGAAAAACTTACAGTAGCTAAACTTGAAAGTTAACATATGCTGTTAACTTTATTGCAATGTTTGTTGTAATAGTTAGCTAATGTTAATTAAATCGGGTAATGTCCAACTTTCAATGTGAAATGAAAAGCGTTCAAAATGTGGAAATGTCAACAGTAGTGCGTTATTTTGTTGTCAACTTCGAAAATTCGTGGTTTAGGGGCTGGTGCCACATACTTAATCAGAGGCATCATGCTAGTTAAAAAGTTCAGGCTGCTTGTGTCCGCACATTATCAACAGTCTCTCACTTGACTAACAGCTATCGTTTTCTCCTGTCTGCAGGAACGTAATGCAGAGAGCGCGATAGAAGCGCTCAAAGAGTACGAGCCCGAGATGGGCAAAGTTATACGCGCCAACAAACAGGGTGTCCAAAAGATTCGTGCCAAGGAAATCGTCCCTGGAGATCTTGTGGAGGTGTCCGGTGAGCAGTGGCCCTGGCCTTTTTTTTCTGCTTGACTCTTCAGTTTTTGTTTAAATCAAATTTTTAGCACAACTCGGTGCACAGTTCACTGAGCTTGTTTCTCTGAATTGTTGCGTAGGTTATCTATCAGCTTTTTAAAGACTTTCCTAAAGAAAAACAGTAGCTTCTTAGTAATGTGACAGCTTCTCTCTCTCTTTTTTTTAGAGCTCGTTTCGCATAGATTTCGGTGTCGGCGGCGACATCCTTGGTGTTTTAGCGAAAAAGCACCGTTGGACGTTAGCGAAAATTCGAGGTAGATGGAAATAACGATAGAAGCCTGAGGGCGTTTGCACTTTGGCTTTCTTTGCGGCACAGTTTAGGTCTGCATCGAGAAGCGAAGGCAGGTTAGCGATTGGGAAGGCGATAGTGCATGCGTGTGTGCATGTGGATATCGCTGTCGCGTTCAACGTGAAGCTTGAGGGTCCCCCAATTTTTTCGGTTCATTTATTTGCAAGGTCATTTCCAACTGTCTGTTAGGATAGCAAGCGTATCTTAAATCTGTAAACTTGCAAAGTTGCTCACCAATAGGCTACAATTATTGACAATAGCATCTAAGAGACAAGTGAGGCATAGTGATTGGTGCTCTGGGACACATAGACTTGCCAAATGACAGCACCTTCCTGACGTGACAGACTTAGTGTTTTTCATCAAAAATATGCGTGCAGTTCATGCCGGCAGTGTATGTAAAGATACTTGTGCAGTCATCAGGATGTACATCCAAAACGGCTTTAGAGCTGGTTCAACTTTTTTTTTTTCTGGTAAACAGTTGGTGACAAGGTCCCTGCCGATATCCGGTTGATGAAAATCCACTCTACAACCCTACGAGTGGACCAGTCCATCCTGACCGGAGAGTCGGTCTCGGTCATCAAGCACACGGACGCAATTCCAGACCCCCGTGCTGTCAACCAGGACAAGAAGAACATTCTTTTTTCGGTGAGGGGTAGCCTCTTCGTACTGTGCCTCTCTCCTTCCTCTTGCTGTGAAGACAGAGGGTGTTCGTTACACGTAAAGGTACATGCATAAGACGAAGCAAATCGTGATTTGAGCCTTGCATGTCACACGGATATGCATTACCCATTCCTTCCATGCTTCTACTAAGAGAGTCACGATAGAGCCAAAAGCAAAATGTGTTCGAATTTTCAGCACAAATACGAGTTAACTCAGTGCAAGAAAACTCGGTCTGGCAGCAGCCGTCGGGAACCTAGTCCAAGTACATCGTTAAATTACATGCACGAAATGTGTAGATTGCATTGTGAACCTGAGTGCTGCAAGTATGAATGTATGTTGGTTTATGATGCACGTGTGCTGTCACCCTCATTTTGGAAAGCGAACATGAGAGATATGGGTTGTGTGCACCGCCATCTCCTTTTCTCTGTGGTGTTTAAGCTAGCTTCTCCAACGTAGGTCACATGACGCAACTGTGTCCTCCCTAATCACATTTCGCGTAAATTCAACACTACTGGACAGCGTTGCTTGCAGCTTACAAAGTGTGGAGTGAATGTCGTAAAACGTGAAATGGCAGTTCAGACGTCTGTAGGTAACAGCTGTGCCTACGATGCACAGGACAAAATGCCGAGAGACCAGTTGGCTTTCTTGGCCAAAGTATATTGTGCAGCTGTTGTGCGCATTAGATGCTCTCGCTCAAACATTGCCATGCAGTAGCAATCGTGATGCTGAGTGCAAGCAAATGCATTAATGTTCACATACGGTACTGGTGTGTCAATAAGCTGTGTATGTGAAGGGCTTCGCAGAAGGTCCAGTAGCGTAGTAAATGCGAGTGATGAATCAGGCCCATTTGTACCATAGTAGCTTGACAGCTGAACTTTAAGGTCACAAGCGCAGTACTGGCATAGTGCATTTATATATTATAGGAGGATTTTTAGTTACATCTGGCTAAGTAAGCTCCTTTCTTTCAAGCTGTCAATTTTCATGTGTTCTTGCTGTCTAGTAGAAGGGCATGTAAAAAAAAAACACTTTTGTGGCCTAATGACTATCAGTTAGAGCTTTCATTCCGTGCTACAACGAAAATATTCAGGTGCCTAAATTTCAGTTTTCATTGGTACCATTACATGCCGGGTGTTTTACGGGGTTTGTGTTAAGCTACTGCTCACAACTTCTTTTTCTGCAGGGTACCAACATTGCATCAGGAAAGGCTGTCGGCATTGTCGTTGGCACTGGCCTTGAAACTGCCATTGGTACGTGTTATCTCTTGGTGTTCTTCAGATTTCTGGGACAGTGCTTTTAAAACAAAATTGGTGTATGTGAAAAGGCCAAGTTAAGATGTCAGCTTGGATAACTTGCTTTGGGAAGTATCTTTGTGGTAGGGAATCAAGGGGTTGTTTGCCCAAGTTAGTGAATGGGTACATTGAAACACACTTGGCTTGTTTGTGTTTTCAGCATTTGTTTTTGCAGTTTGAAGATTAAGATGACACTGCGTAGACAACTTGTGGCATTGCTGCTTATAGTGTGGGATGAGATATAATGCTGTCTTTTTAGACCGCTGCTAATTATCTGATAGCGCTACATTTCACCAGTGTTAACTCATGCGCTAATGCTCATGCTACTCGTAGGGATGGCGGTATTATTGCTGACCTCTTCATTTGCTGCCTTACTCGCAGGTAAAATCCGGACAGAAATGACGGAGACGGAAGAAGTGAAGACCCCGCTGCAGCAGAAGTTGGACGAATTTGGAGAGCAGCTCTCCAAGGTTTGTGCCTTCTGTTTTGTGTACTTCTACTATTCAGGCATTGCGTGTGCGAACCTTTACGTCATCTGTCGCTATGTATGCTCCCTGTTTTTGGTTCGTTTGGCTAAGATGAGGATTTCAATCTTGCACAAGTCCTGTATTTCTCCGCTGTACATAAATTTGTTCAAAACACAGGATTCTTAGAAAGATTTTGTAGGACTTGAGCTAAACCATTGAATGCTACCAACTTTTAGAATTTCTGTCAGGTTTGCTAACACTTATGCGCTGCACATTCTCGGGAACAGTACATCTTTTGCTTTGTTCTCAGCATTGTACTTTCATTATGCTGACCTCTTTGTTCTTGCGTGTTTGTGCACAGGTGATCTCTGTGATTTGCGTGGCGGTGTGGGCGATCAACATTGGACACTTCAACGACCCCGCTCACGGTGGCTCGTGGATAAAGGGGGCCGTGTACTACTTCAAGATTGCCGTAGCGCTAGCCGTGGCCGCCATCCCCGAGGGCTTGCCGGCCGTCATCACCACTTGCCTCGCCCTGGGCACGCGGCGCATGGCCAAGAAGAATGCCATCGTGCGCTCCCTGCCCTCGGTCGAGACCCTCGGTTGCACGTCGGTCATCTGCTCCGACAAGACTGGCACCCTCACTACCAACCAGATGTCGGTGAGTACGGCCTCGGTGTCGTAGCAGCCACTGAGTTTCTGTGACAAAAGTTCATGCAGGCGATCAAAGAGGATTGCCCTAAGAAGCAAGTAACTGGATCTGCCCTCAGTAGGCGTTCACCGCACTCTTTTGCAGTAGTGTTCTTGCTTTTCAGTGCTCTGTTTCGCACTGGATGCGAGAAATCGCATTCCGTCTCGGCACTACACCTTATAATCCAAGAGCTTTGCTGTTGCTTTTTGATGTTGTACTTCGTTTAGCTAAGTCTGTTGGATTATTCTGCTGTAAGGTATCCTCCATAGACCAGCTGTAGCTACTATACATCCCCGGCAGGTACAGCAGAAGTTTTTCAACCTTTCGATCTGGGGGGGGGGCCCTTGTTTGTGCAGTGTCCTGGATTAATGCATTCATGTCTTTCTTGACTTGCGTTTTATAAAAGTTTACTCCGAGTGTACTGCACCAGGGTTGTTGGGGTGTTAGCAGTGGGGTGTAAACCTCCCACACAAATGGTACGGGAACGAGGGCATTGCTATGGCTTCCCTGGGAGATCTCGTTTAGGATTAATTGTGGTGCAGATTTACTGGGGTCGTGACAATAAATGATTCCTTAGCAAACCTGGCAAATATTTCTAGTTCACGCAAGAATCTTCTCGTTTGCAGCAACATAATACAGTATGACCTCATTACAACAGACCTTTATGATAAAGGGGATTTTGGACTGTTGTAAAGGGAGTATGTAAAATCCAGGCACTTTTACAACAGACTTTTATGTAAACGCCAAGTGGGTCTCTTATAGCCGGAGAGAATTGTGAGTCACAAACGCGGCCAAAGAATAGATTTATTCTTAATGGGGGACACGGTTTTCTTACCGCAGAAAATTAAAAAAAAATCTATTTTCTGTATGTCACATTTTCAGTTTCTGTAGTCCTTTTTCTATTTGATTCCAAAATATCTTCACTAAAAACTACATAGAAGTGCTGTAAAAAATTTGTTGCGCCTGCCGAGGGGGTGAAAATTAATGCAGAAGTCGCAAAAAAACAACAGCATTTTTCAAAAAAGTTATAGCTCTGCAACGGGGCACCGCCGTTATGGACTCGTCGGAAAGAGCAGTTCTCCGTGTTCAAATTCCCCACTTCAGCTAGCTCCTCCATTCGGAAAAAAGTGTACAAAAAGCAAACGTTTTCACGTTGGTTTCGAGGCCTCCAATTGCTGTTTCTGCCATGTTGCTCCAGCACATCTCGCCATTGGACCGATGCTTGCTCAGGGAGAGCGTCTGCTGCTTGCGCCTCACGAGGTCATGGCTGTCAAAAATCGCGTACTTAGTGACACATTCTGTGTTCACGGGTTGACGATCATGTAGAATATAATTACGCTTTACTTTGGCAGCTTCAAGGGAAAGCTCAATCGTCAGATTACGATATCGTACCGCGCTCTTCACGAACAACGAAAGAGTTTCAGACCAACTTATAGCATTGACTCGTCGGACTCGCGTTTAGAGGTTCTGCTCATCAGCCTCGGACCTCGTGACGAAGACCGTCCGGGGACAACTCTTTGTACCCGCGATCGAGCAGGACATACTTTGAAGCATCGGGCACCACGGCCACACACATTGCAGCCGAGCTTTCTGCTTGAAGTCGTGGCTAGGCCTAACTATGCTCACGGCGCCCATGTACGAGACGAATGTGAACTTTGCGGGCAAGAACATCGCGCTAGGGAACATGCGAAAGTGAAGAAGCCACTGTGTGCTTCGTCGCAAGCAACGAATCGCATTGCCCGCTGGCTCCTCGGAACTGCGGATGGGCAATTTACGCTTCGGCAGTGTACCCCCCGCCAAGCTCACCGTGCAGTGACCGTTCGGAGCCGCGGTGGCAGCGACTAGCAATTTCGTGCGTTGGCGTCCCAAAACGCAAGACTAAGCATGCTGTGCGCCAATTTTTTGTCGCCGCGGCTAGGCATAACTGATCATTGACAGACCGGAGATCGGCGGCCTTTGTTCTTAAATCGGTACGTCGATATCCGGTGCGCTGTTCCCATCCCAAAAGTATGCCAAGCGATGTTTGAAGTCGGAAGTTATTGAATTTAGAATGCCTGTGGTAGAAAAGTCCTTTGTAAAAGGGTCCTGACCACCTTGCTGGCCTTACATTTTGAGTCAGTTATATCCGAATGTCCGTTTTACCAGAATTCGTTGTAAACAAAGCTCAATCAATAGAACAGATAGGGAGGTTGGCATAACGCAAATTGGTCTGTAGTATCTGAATGTCTGTTGTAAGCAAATCCATTGTAACGAGGATATACTGTATAATTTTCAGAAGGCATTTCGCAGACAATGTCCTCTGGTGTCTATAATCTGTGTCTAAACTGTTTTGTTCTTTCTGTGTATGTTCAGGTAAGCCGCTTCTTCATCCTCGACAAGGCTGACCCCGGCGACATCAGCTTCCACGAGTTTGAGGTAACTGGCTCGACGTATGAGCCCATCGGTGAGGTCTTCAAGAACGGCGCCAAGGCCAACTGCGCAAACTACGAAGCCCTACACGAGCTGACCACCATTTGTTGCATGTGCAACGACTCCAGCATTGACTTCAATGAGGTAAGCACTCGCGTGATCATTCCTCTTTTTTTTTTTTTTTTCTTGACTGTAAAACTGCCTCTAGCGACAAGAATATTGAGTAGTGTCACACATTATGATGCCACAATAAATGAAAGCAGATACTGAATTTACTCTCGTAATGATCGCATTCCTGAATTTCACCATCTAAATTTGATTTCTTCTTTTCTTCCCATGTAATGATCACTCCTCAAAGTTACTATGGAGCCGTAACCTCGCGGCAACAGCAGCGATGACACACGCTCGTTGTTTTTAAAGACGATAGTCTTTCTTGGGGAACTTAAACGCAGAAATTTTGGTCTGTCTTTCTGTCTGTCTGTCTTTCTGTTTGTCGGCACGTCCCTCGATTCAGCCACTCGGCCAAAGTCGAACCACTTGTCCAAGGGCCAGCCATCGTGAACGGCTGACTAGGTTCATACTTGTGTACATTGTTGATCAAAAAGCAAACATTACGCATATCTGAGGCACAACATCACTAGGTAAGTATTAGGTGGTGTGTTCCTTTAATAGAAAATACATAGATACGTAATTCTAGACACCCTAGTTTCTTAAGCTGCGCTGGAAATGCGACTGCGCCGAAACTTGGCTTCCTCCGTGCCCTCTGCACGAGCTCATTGTTGTGTTTCGGTTTCGGTTCAGTATTGCACTGTACGAATGCCATGGGGCACCGCTCTGGCATTCCTGCTTTACCCAGACGACGTGAATATAAAAGAGTGTGTGGAGAGTACTCGTTGAGTGCGGGCGAACACGCGGTCGGCGCTTCGCGCCAAACCGCGTGTTCGGGCTGGCTGGCGTCCCCGACGGTCGCGTTGGTCACCGCCGGTCTTCGCCTGCTGCTGCGCCGGGACTACCAGCCCGCAACACAGCATTCACGTTTCCCGACGTATTGCCAGATGGCGTTATATCTCACGCAGTGCCTCTTCTATCGTTTTTAGACATTTGCAGCGAAGCACGCAGATACGCGGCCAATTTTTGTGAGGCAGCCGCTGCACTAAACAGTGCAGTTGCAGAAAGCACTTGATTGCAGCACTGTCCCGCGTCATGTAACGGTGACATTACATGGACCTGCATCTTGAAACGGGGCATACGTGGCAAGAACTGGCAGCCACGCGGAGAGGCCCAAGAACATACTGTCTGCATTCTCACCAATGCAGCCTTTGCATTCCCTTGTAGTGCGTGACTCGACAAGGCAAAGCTTGTCTTGCTGTCGCTAAATTGCCAACACAGTAAGGGATTTAACAATGTGTTTGACTTCAACTTCTTCGTTCCTGCGCGATCACCGGCTCGTATGAACCTCTCGACAAGCTCTTACCTTCTTTGGCTGCATAATCAGATAAAGGTTACGCCCGGTTCTTCCTATGCGATTCCATTTTCGAAATTTCCTAACTGAGTTATGATCGTTTTAATTTAATGTTAAGCATTGTTCGTGGAACATGTGCGCACAGTACTATTTGCATGCCCACTGACTTTCTTATCGACGGTACAAGTGTCGTGGTGTCCACGCGCCATATTAAAGTGTGCTTGTCTCCCTGCAGTACAAGCAAGCCTTTGAAAAAGTGGGCGAGGCTACCGAGACTGCGCTGATCGTGCTGGCTGAGAAGATGAACCCCTTCGGATTCGACAAGAGCGGCAAGTCCAGGCGTGACGCGGCGTTGACGGTCAACCACGGCGTGCAGGCAATGTGGAAGAAGGAGTTCACTCTCGAGTTCTCCCGGGACCGCAAGTCTATGAGCTCCTACTGCTCTCCCACGAGGGCTGCTGCCAACACCAAGCTTGGAACCGGACCCAAAATGTTTGTGAAGGTGGGTATGTCATACGGTTTTTTTGTTTTAGTCCTTCAGTTCGCAGACCTAGGACGCATGTTTTGGAAACAAGCGCCTGCCTTCTTTTTCCTCCGTGAGACAATTTTTTTTAAACGATGGCTGTTTTAGAGGCACAAACTAGTTGCACTTGCCTGTACCATATTTGGGTGTATTACTCGCACGTTTCATCCAAACTAAAATGCGTGTTTGGGTCTGGACCACATGGCACATAGATAAAAATGATAAATTTGACAAAGTGACATCATCACAATGTAGCCCGGTTATAACGAAGTTGGCGGGAATCTGAAATTACTTCGCTATAACCGCTTTTTCGCTCTATCTGGACTCTAAAAAAAATCAAACATTATGCAGACCAAGAAAAATCATTAATTTACACTTTCTGAAAAAAGCGATCAAGGGTCCCTTGCACGTGTTTCGCAAGCGCGCGTTTCAGAACACTTTGCTCAACGTTGTCCATCAGATCGCAACTGCCCGGTTCGGTGCACAAGCACATACGCAGCATGTCGACAGCTGCGAGAGCTGCTCCGGCGGTCCCAGGCTGAGGCGCACCAACGTCGTCACCTTCGCCGTCCGAGGAACTGCTATCTGTGGCCGTTTCCTTTTTGGAGACGCTAGCGGCGAGTTCATCGGTGGTGAGCTCCTCCGTTGCGAAGAGGTCTTGATCCGCCAGGGGAAAGTCCAGATAATCCAACCCGCTTGGGACAAGGCTTGCATTTTCTGCGTGTCACTGCCGCGGCACCATCCGCTGCAACAGCATCGATGTCTGCTGTCGTAAAGTTCGCCGATTCACATGGGCAGGCCTAGCTGCAACCGCGGCAAGTCCAAGCGCGCTGCGATAATCTGCTTTTCACCAGTGAAACAGCACGAGCGAACGAATGCTTTTGCTGCTCAACCGTGGTCAAGTCCAAGCGCGCTGCGATAATGCGCTTTTCACCTGTGAACAGAGACGCAGCACAACATGTGTGAACGGAACGGCTGCTTCTGCTGACTGAACTGACTGAACACCACAAAAGAAAGAACGGCTTTGCGTGCGACAGGTTTGCGCGGAGCCGTTGGCGGAGCGCTGCAGCCAGGCTTAGGCAGGCCTAGCTGGTGGCGCCATGCCGTGGAAGAAAAGCAATTTAGGAGCGCACCAACTTGCTTCGCTTTTTCACCAAAATGAGGCGCCACAAGCGGAACCGGTCTAAAGCGGTCACAAAGTTTCTGAAGCTGCCCCCACGACCTCCTCTCTGAAGAGAGGAGTACGCCGTGAAACGAGATAAGATCGCGGCAGTCCTGGCACTTGAAAAAAGAATGGGAAGCATTTGCGAGACGGCTACCGGGCGACCGTGTGGTGCGGTGAAGCACGCTTTCGAGCAGAGTGGGGCGACGCGGCTGCCGGGAGCCAAGAATTGGCGATTTTTAGGCCTAGTTGATTCACGCGAAAACTTGAAAGGTGGTTTGATGGATTTTTTTTCTGTTGTTCTCGACAAAAAACCTCGCTATATCCGCTGAGTCGCATTTTTTTACTTCGTTAAAAGTGGACTTAAAAGGCATTGAAAATGCTGAAATTGGGACGGGAAATCAAGATCACTTCGTTATAACCGCTATTTCGCTGTAAGTGGGTTCGTTATAAATGGGCTACACTGTAGATACAATGAACTTGTACAGCTAGGATAAAGGACACAACACGCCCAGTGAAACAGCTACCTAAATAGGCCTTTTCTTTACACATTGAAAAGGGGCGGCAGACCAGCTACCACCACTTTATGCTGAGCTATCACGTTCGTTATAAATGAGTTCAACTGTATTGTCCTGCTCCATGACACGCTCCCAGAAATGCCACCAGTGCAATTTCCTGCCCACGCATACATACCACTACAGTACTTGTGGTGCTATTGAAGTCCAGTGCCCCAAGTGACTGGCCCTCGTTTTCTGCAGGGGGCCCCAGAGGGTGTTCTTGAGCGGTGCAGCCACTGCAGGGTTGGCGACAAGAAGATGGCCATGTCGGGAGCTGTGAAACAGCGCATCTTGGACCTTACGCGTACCTACGGCACCGGCCGCGACACACTGCGGTGCCTGGCCCTCGCCACCTTGGACAACCCACCCAAGCCGGAAGAGATGGACCTTGGTGACTCCACGAAGTTTGCCACTTATGAGGTGCGTTTCTGCATGTCTGTGGGCTATGACTCATACGGGATACTGACTCTTTTTGCATTCATATCTTTTTCCTAGTTATCCCAGTTCTAGCTCTTGTATGAGTCTTCATATAGACAGTTGACGAATTCTCAATTGTATTGAAGTATTGAAGTTAATCCATTTGGTTGGGGAGGCTTTAATTTGTGTAGTTTACTCCTGCTGTAGTGGGATAGGGGGTGCAAATTGCAAAATGGAAGCGTCTCTCATAATCATAGCGTGGTTTTGGGACGTTAAACCCCAGATATTATTATAATTGCAAAATGGAATTCCGCATGCACCACGTCCATAAGATTGGTTAGTGGCTTTAGGTGTCCGCAACAGCTGATAACCTGATGACCTTCGTGCGCTTGTCACAGGTGAACCTGACCTTTGTCGGCGTGGTGGGCATGCTCGACCCTCCCCGGAAAGAAGTGTACGACTCCATCATGCGTTGCCGGGCTGCTGGCATTCGGGTCATCGTCATCACGGGCGACAACAAGGGCACGGCCGAGGCCATCTGCCGCCGCATCGGCATCTTCGAGGAGGATGAGGACCCCACGGGCATGTCCTACTCTGGCCGCGAGTTTGACGACCTACCCTTAGAGGAACAGAGACGAGCCGTCCAGAGGGCGCGGTTGTTCTCGAGAGTGGAGCCCGCCCACAAAAGCAAGATCGTCGAGTTCCTCCAGGCCGACGGCGAGATCTCTGCCATGACCGGCGACGGCGTCAATGATGCTCCCGCTCTCAAGAAGGCCGAGATTGGCATTGCCATGGGCTCGGGCACGGCGGTGGCCAAGTCCGCTTCGGAGATGGTGCTGGCCGACGACAACTTCTCGAGCATCGTGTCAGCCGTGGAGGAAGGTCGCGCCATCTACAACAACATGAAGCAGTTCATCCGTTACCTGATCTCGTCCAACATTGGCGAGGTGGTGAGCATCTTCCTGACAGCGGCGCTGGGCCTGCCCGAGGCCCTGATCCCTGTGCAGCTGCTGTGGGTGAACCTGGTGACGGACGGCCTGCCCGCCACTGCCCTGGGCTTCAACCCCCCCGACCTGGACATCATGGAGCGGCCTCCCCGCAAGGCGGACGAGTCCCTCATCTCAGGTCGGTGCCTCCCCTTTGGCCACACATTATGACCTGAGTGTGCTATTTTAATAAAGGGCCCTTCACCAGGTTTTAGGGGGGACGCGGGGATCAAATCGCGAAAAATGGCAAAAAAATCGATTTTCTGAAAATCACATTTTCAGTTTCTGTAGCCCTTTTTTTTTATCTAATTCCCAAATATCTTCGCTGAAAACCACGTAGAAGGGCTATTAAAAATTGTTGCGCCCGCTGAGGTAACGAAAATTATCGCAGAAATCGCAAAAAAGAAAGCGTTTTTCAAAAAATTATAGCTTTGTAACGGCGCGACCGAGCACCACCATCTAAGGCTCGTCTGAAAGAGCATTTCTCAGTCTTCAAATTCCCCGCCTCAGCTGGCTCCTCCATTTAAAAACAAGCGCACAAAAAGGAAACGTTTAAAGGTCGTTTCGAGGCCCCCCATCGGCCGCGGCCTCCATGATGCTCTAGCGCGCCTCGCCATTGGTCCGATGGTCGCTCCCGGTGTGCGTTGTCTGCGGCTTCCGCGTTGCGGTGTCACGGCTGTCGAAAATCACGCTAATTACTGAAGCGTTTGCACTCGTTTTGTGTTCGCTGGTCGACGATAATTACGTGTTAGCAGCTGCACCCGGAAGCTCATTCATCAGACCGTGCATCAGACTGCAATAGCCTGACACGCTCGACGCGAACATCGCGGAAGCACGTCTCGAGCCTGTATTTCGTTCACTCGTCGGACCCGCGGTTAGAAGGTCTGCCCGTCGGCATCTCGGACCTCGTGACGAAGAAAGGTGATGATATTGAAAGACGTGAACGCACATGTTTCTCGACAGGAGATTATGAAAAAGCACGACGTTAAAAGAAGCACCTTAAGCGACTACGTGAAGAACCAAGCAAAAATCTTCGAGGCGTTTGACAGCGGCAAATTCACCGGCAAAAGAAAGACTAAGGACGGCAGTGCACCCAAGACTGGAAGATGTACTGCTGCAGTGGATAACAGACATGCGGAACAGCCAGCTTCCCTTGAGTGGATCATTGATCTGTCGGCAAGCTGAAAGGTACGCACTGAAAATGAACATCGACGCTTTCAGTGCATCTTAAGGATGTTTTGCCCGCTTTAAAGGGACACGGGTCTTTGAGACCGAAAATCAGAAAAAAAATCGAATTTTTGAAAATGTTTTATTTGGATTCTGCCACTACTGATGCATAACCTCGCCAATTTTCATGCGTCTTAGATCAGTATTTTAGCCGTGACAGCATTTTATGTGCCATCAGCGAGCTAAATTTTTAGCGATGAACGCGTAAAAAACGGGCTTATTCAGCGCCGCGCTGATGCCGTTCTACGTTCCCTACGGCAGCCATCTTGGTCGCATTCGAAAGAGCCGCGCTTTTTCTTGAATATCCCACCGCCCTTGTTTCCGTCCTCTCAGAATTCACGTAGAAAATCCACGACAAAAAAAGGTCCCATCGCGTGAGCCCATTGGCACAGTGAGCACACGTGACTGAATAACGCTTTCCGATTCGTCGGGCCTCCCGCGCTGTCTGCTGCAGCGCACGCAAAGCGGCAAGTTCATCTCGCCGTAGTGTGACTGTGTTGTTCTCGTTGATTTACGTCCGTAAAGTTCCAACCCGTGCAAGCTGGCAAGAAGTTGGAGTAGGCGTTTTTGATCATCCTCAACAAAGACTGCACGTCGCGGCGGCTTACTGGCACGGCGCCAAGTGAGCTAGACAAAGTGCGCCGCAGCCGCCGGGAGTGAATTAGGCCTACGCTCTCGGCCGCGTTTTGGAACTTTGATCGTGGCGAAGCCATATCGAAAGTTGCGCAGCGCTCATAAATTCGAAAAAAAAAAA
Organism: Rhipicephalus sanguineus; assembly: GCF_013339695.2. Lineage (NCBI taxonomy): Eukaryota > Metazoa > Arthropoda > Arachnida > Ixodida > Ixodidae > Rhipicephalus > Rhipicephalus sanguineus. The sequence goes on from NC_051179.1 coordinate 68,449,020, forward strand.
AGCGAGATCACGGCTCGGGTGCATCAGAAGCACATCCAGCGGAAGACGGCATGGCGGCGGAATGCGATTCATCGGTCGAAATGCTGACGTCACCTGTGTCGGCGGCCGCCTCGACGACGTCAGTGATAGGCAGCGTGGTAGAAGGATCGACACGACGTTCTTGACTAGTGCCGATCGTGCGCAACAGCAGATACAGACTGAAGATAAGATCTCCAGCTTATCGGCAACTTCCGCTAGCGAGCGCACGCTGCGGACGCTCGCAACAGCGTGCGAGGGCTCTGACCCAACGGCGGCTAACTACGGGATCGTCGACTTCTCCGCAATCAACAAACTGCTTGAAAGGACATGCAATGGGGCCGTTTCGATTGGAAAATGTGATAAACTACTCTCCTGGTGTCTTATAAGGCATTTATTTGCAAAGTAAAGCATTTTTACTTGTATAGCGCTCTTTGAAGATACAGAGCTTTGTTTTTTGCTTTTTTCTCAGTTTCAATATTTTGGCCACCTTTCATTCTTCTGGCGAGTGTTTCTCAGCTTTGGTACACTCGGCTTTGATCATTTTTGTATTACTGAAAAGCTGGATGTTTAGTGAGTGCAACAAAGTGTCATATGTTACTATAGAAATGCGTAAATTTTTACCAGAGAGAAAATAACAAAAATATATTTTCTCGGTAGTCGAATGGCAAACTTTGAAGCTTCATAACTTATGTTGTAGGAAAGCTAGAACCATAAAATTTGCTTTTTGCACTCTTTGATAACTGTAGAATGCAATGACATTTAATTCAGCAGGATCCGAGTAGCCAATTTATTAAAAAGGTTATCAAACGAAATTTTAATTAATGATTAATTAAAAAATAGTCGTAAGGGCTACATAAAAACTGAGTTCATATTTGATGTTTACAGATGTAAATACATGATCACTGAAGTTTTCATCATCCTAACTTAAATAAAAAGATGCTTTATGTCAAAGTGCCTCCTCCCCCCTTAAAGAAAGGCACGGATTGGTCTTGTGGAACGTGTGCGGGGAAAAAGCAGCAATGGATGAATGGCACATTGCTGACTGGAAGACAACTGAGCTTCCCCAGTACCTGGCTCGTTATGAACCTGCCAGCGTCTTCAATGCCGATGAAACGGCTCTCTTTTTTAAAGCCTTGCCGGACATAACGATCACGTTCAAAGGCGACCAGTATGTTGGAGGAAAGAGGAGCAAAGAAAGGGTCACTGTGCTTCTCGCTTCAAATATGTTGGGCACCGAGCGCCTGCCCCTGCTAGTCATCAGAAAGGCAAATAACCCAAGGTGTTTTAAGAACATTCACCATCTTCCTGTGCAATATCGCTCCAATAGAAAAGCCTGGATGACCTTGGATATCACGAGACGCAAATTTGCAAGTAGTGGTTGTTAGCACGTAGTTAAGCAGGGTTCGCCGCAGGTGCCGAATGTATTTGTGAGCCTGGGCACGCACCAAAATGCATGATAAGTGTACTGGGAGGCATTAAAGCTATTTCGGAAGTGGCTGTGGCGATTTGACCACTTGAGCGGAATAAGAAAGCATGAATTCATTTTTCCGGACGACCCGATTTTTCGGACGATTTCGCGGTCCCTAGGGAGTCTGAAAAATCGGACGTTGACTGTACTCATCAACTTGTAGCTCTCCTGTTAACATAGTACAAGCGTTAAAATACTGTTGTTACTATAAAGCTTTACTCACTGACATAGGAGGGTACTTGTTTGGGCTAGGTAGTATCTATTCATTGCTATGTTGTTGCGCACCACTTAAGAGGACAGAACTGCACAGACACAAGCGCAACTGACATACTCTCTATGTTCGATAAATCTCGGCTATGAGTTTCATCCCTGAGGCCAGTTATCAGTGCTGCCGTGGTAGCGCTTCTGTTTAAAGGGCCCCGAAACCACCATGAGGTCGAAATTTAGTTGCGGCGTTGCAGTTGTGCACGAGCCTCCAGTGAAAACGTAGCCGTGAGAATTTGTCGAAATTGTGCCGTAATAGCCCAGTTACACGCGTTTTATTATACAAAAGACGTCCTTGCTCGTTTCCCTCTTTCCTTCGCTATTTTCTGTTCATAGGCTCGTACCTGTGAGTGGACAAACAGGTGTTGATGACGAGCAGACGACATCTTGACGTCATGGCGAACCATTGAAAGGATGAGGGATGCCAAAAGGCATGGAGAGGGGAGGGGATCGTTCCTCAGAAACTGTGGGGCGGCCACGGCTCGTAGCGCTGCCTCGTTTGGCATTGTTGATCGTGATGGTATTCTGAACTCGATTCACGCGTTTACTTGAAACGTTAAAAAATTATCGGAGGTGGATTGGGGCCCTTTAATTTAGGTGCGGAGTGGGACTGTCCTAATAATGAGCATGCGTACACCTCTCTTTGCTGCAGGCTGGCTGTTCTTCCGGTACATGGCCATTGGGGGCTACGTGGGTGCAGCGACCGTGGGTGCAGCAGCCTGGTGGTACATGGTGTGCCCAACGGGCCCTCACCTCAACTACTACCAGCTGACGCACCACTTGTCCTGCCTCACGGACAAGGAGAACTTCCGTGGCGTCGACTGCGCGGTCTTCCACGACCCGCACCCGATGACCATGGCCTTGTCCGTGCTCGTCACCATTGAGATGCTCAACGCCCTCAACAGGTACACACGTTCATTCGTTAGTGTTTTTGATAGCCAAAGCAAGATTTCTTTTGTGAAAAGTTCAGCAGAGTAGTTGCTAGTGTATGGCGCTACTAATTGAAAGATAACTGCGATTGCCTATCACTGTTTCCTTTGTGACCAGAAATAATATTTGATAAGCTGTAATTGTTTTCATTAATGTGGAACCATAGGCATCACAAGGGTTGAAAAAAACTGCTCTGCAAATACAGGAACACTGCAAATACAGGAAATCAAGCCCCCAATCTCTAACGGAACATTTACGGGTCGTAGTTGGAATAATCTGAGGCACAGGAATTGCGGGCCCGCTTTTATTTAGGTCGCGGGTTCGATCTCGGCCGCGGCGGTTGCATTTCGGTGGAGGCGAAATAATAGAGGCCCGTGTACTGTGCGATGTTAGTGCACGTTGAAGAACACCAGATGGTCAAAATTTCCGGAGCCCTCCACTACAGCGTCCCTCATAATGATATCTTTGTTTTGGGACGTAAAACCCTAGATATTATTCTTTTATTTAGTGTTTTGCTGGGAATGTGGCGAGTTGTGTTTGCCCTTTATTGGCTGCCCACTTACTGGTGACGCCACCTGCTGTGCAGCTTGTCCGAGAACCAGTCTCTCCTGGTGATGCCTCCCTGGACCAACTTCTGGCTGGTGGCAGCCATGACTCTTTCCATGACACTTCACTTCGTTGTGCTGTACTGCGACATCCTCAACGTGAGTCGTGCACCCTCTTTTACGTTGCTGCGTGCCGGAGTTTGTTGTTGATCGTTTTACCGGGGACTAATGCCATTCGATTATATGTGTGGCCTTTTATTGCGCAGCCATATTCTAAATGCAAATCGCAACTTTTATGGTAGGCCTACACATTCGTTAGCCTAGCCCTCCTGTCATGGGAGATCTGAAAAAAAAAAAAAAAATTTCGATATACTCAAGCCGGCTATGGAATCGCAGTGCACAGTTAACTAAAATATAAATCAGCATTGATACGAAACTGGCTGATACTGATTAGTAATATTCCCACCCGAATTCCATTGTGTCCAATAAGCCAGAATTCGGCTGTTCCGAACACTTTTCCGCTTCGCGATAAATGATAAGAACTCTGGTACCGAAACCGTTGAGCGACAGCCAAGAGCAACGTGCTTCGGAAGCCTCGGAAGTACACGCGTGGCCAGCACACACACACTCAGCATCGTGGTTATCATTTGCCACATCTGCTGCGGACGAAATCGCGGTTACTATCAGCGATCATTTATAGCGACCACGCAGCTCCAAAGGTACACGGCTAATGCAGCGGTAGATTAAAGGCAATAAAGCCGTAAAAAGGCACGAAGTGTTTTGGCGTGGCATTCGCTTATGACTGTGGTGGAGTGGACTTCATCACTTAGTCATTGGTTGGCCTCAAGTGAAGGTTTGATGTGCACATTTGCAGCAGCCAGCTGCGCTGTCCCTTATTGGTCTGTTCGCGTGTGTCCCAGAAGGACATGCACAAGTTCTTTCGACGGACATAAATGCTTTTCACACATATATTGAGGATTGCATACAGGTTTTGCTAGTTTTTTTATATGAAATTTCAGGTGATGTGACTACTCTTGCTCCCCCTTGAGATTCGTATCTCCGAGATTCTGCCGTACCAATACAGCTCATGTCTGGCTGTGTGCAGAAGTTACACGTACAAGCACTGCCCGCATTTGCTTATTATGTTAGAGCAGAGCTGTACACTTCCTTAGGCTTTTTTAATGAAAGATCAGTGTTTTAGCAATCGCTAAAGGATTGTTGGCAGCAAAGGCGAAGAGTAGAGAGGTTCATGTTCAGACCCCTTTTAGCAGTTGCGCTGTGCTGTAAGCAAAGCTTTTCATTTTGGTATGACCAAATAAATATAAAGCACATTGCTACATCGCCATGTAATCTGATCACCGCCCTGCGACAGTTTTCTTTTCCAAATGTGCCAGTAAATGACTGACATCGTCACTACAGTCAACTGCCGATTTTTCGGACTCCCTAGGGACCGCGAAATCGTCCGAAAAAACAAATTCGTGCTTTTTTATTCTGCTCAAGTGGTCAAATCGCCACAGCCACGTCCGAAATAGCTTTGATGCCTCCCAGTACGATTATCAGGCACTTTGGTGCGCGCCCAGGCTCTCGCAAATACATTCGGTACCTGCCGCGAACCCCGCTTAACTACGTACGTGCCAACCGCCACTTTTGCATCTCGTGATGAGCGCCGCTGATAACAGCAACGCGCGGAATAGATTACGGCTATCTCGCATGAAGCGTTTGTAAACGATGACGCGGAACACAAAGACGTGGCGGAAGCGCGGACGACTCGTCCGGCTTTACCCGATGCGTGCGTGAATGTAAAAATGCGCACACAAATCGCCGAATCGCCGCTGATACGAAGCATTTGCTGCAATGTCAAGCCAATCATTTCTAGTTGTGTGCAGCACATCGCCAGCTAAGCTGACGCCGTCACTTTACTGTTGCTGTATCATACGCACGCATTTATCATGAAAGGGTTTGTGATGCGCACTTAGTTCCTGACCGCACACGGGCGCGGCAATGGCGAGCTGGTTTCGTCCGCAAAGGCAACGCGTCTGTGCGGCGCACTTAGCGGTCTCGCACAAAGAGGCAGCAGGAATGGCGGCGCGGCGCATTTGGGTTCTCGCCTATTAAGGGGGGACGCGCCCTTTGAAAATCGAAAAATCGCGAAAAACTCTGTTCTTGAAAAACCGTATATTTGGGGTGTACGTATTACAAACGACCTTTCCTGTAATTGTGAACGCCTAAGACATCTTAAAAGTACGTCAAATCGCGTAATAACGAGCAGCGGCAGCTGCTGCGCCGGCCAAACAAGCGCCGAAACAAGCCCAACTTCGAGTGAGCACCGTTCCCGCGCCGTTCAACCGATCGGCGCCATCTTGGTTTTGTTTTGTTCGTGTATTCCCGCGCATTTCTTTACCGCCCGCGGCGGTAGGGGTGGTGGCACGGCCGAAGCATGATTCGCTTATGATTGGGGGGGGCTCGCAGGGGTTTGAGTTTCCCGCGTCTCGACGCGCAGCTACCATTGGACTAAGCGCGCGCTCCTCGAGAGAGTGGGGGAACGCGCGGCTGCTATTGGCTGCCGCGCGCGATGACGCGATGGCCTTCTCCGCGGCTTGCTCTGTGCGTCGTCGGTTGCGACTAGTGCTAGCGGCGCTAGCGCTTGCTTCGTTCTTTGCTGCCGTCGTCACCGTCGTGCAGCCAGCCTTCGTTATCGCAGCTTCGCATTCCGTTATCGCTCGCGGCACTTTCTGAACTCTACACCGTGTTTACGATATCGCATCCTGCCCGCCGACTAAGAAGTGCCATGTGCCTGTGATCGTTGTGTTATCGGACACGCCGCTGGTCACGGTACACGCGTTCGGTGGATTGGTGCGCTGAATCGTTATATAAATTGTGTTACCGTGGTCAAGCGCACCTCCAACGATTATGACGGCCCTTTTCACAGCGAAGCAACCTCTGTATCGGTAAAGACGATTGCATCGACGGTGTCAGCCCTCGTATCTCCAGTGTGCGCCAGCGGCACGTGAATGCATAGTTGAAATGAGCTTGGCGTCTCGAATCAACCTCGGCGATCGCAACCCCGACTCGTATGAAAAATAGAAAAAAGCCAGTAAAGGTGGCAAAGAACAGAAATCAATAAAAACGCATTTTCTTTAATCTACAGGGTCATTTCAGACCAAGATATGTGATCGAAACTTTGAAGCCCAATATCTCGAAATGACTTTTTTGGCTGGTGATACTGCTTAGTCGAGACATATTTCTGGAACCATTCATCCGATTTCCGACTGGTTTTTTTTATTATGCACCTGAATAAATTGCCCAAACAAAGACAAAGCCGCTTTTTAAATTTATTGTGTCTGTAATTTGTGATAATTAATTAAAATTTCATTGATAAAAGCCAAATGGCAAACACTAAATCCAGTGCCCTGCTAAAAATTTTCAGCAAGGAAATTTTAAAAACGAGCTTTGTCTTAGTGTAGAGCACTCATCCAGGAATCATCATAGTGAATTTCACGGTGCTAGCACATTTACCAAATTCACCAGAGCCTGACTAAGAAACCCATGTGGACTATCCTGATAAATGGCTGTAACTTGGGAACCAGTGAGCATAAATGCATGAAATTTTGGGGTTATTCAAATAGCTTTGCTATTAGCCTACCCTGAAAATTTCAATAGGATATCTCAACAAACAAAAAAGTTGCCCTTCCAAGGTAGCCTCCCCCCTTAAATGCGTGCAGTACGCATGCAACTGCGCTAGGCCACGTGCACTACCGAGCAGTTAACTGAAGCTGCTTATCGTAAGGGTTGTCAGCGATTAGGCAGTACTGGCACGTTTGCCACCTTCCGCCATCACGCCTCTGTGCATTTCCGCTGCTTATCTGTAAAGACATCGCCGCACGACGCCGTGATAGCGACCCCTTTGAATTTCTGGTCTGCTTCACCCCATAACACTTTGGCATTGCGGCAAAGCTGACTTTCGGACTCTGCTACTGTCGCAAACAGATCGACTCGCGAAACCGCTGGTTCGAACCTAAGAGATGATAGAAGCGGCAGAGGTGGGGGCTTCAAATAATGCCTTTCGGACAGGCAATTAGGGCAGAAAGTCCGAAAAATCGGACGCGGAATAGCTTCGGCGTCCGAAATTTTGGACGTTCTAATACATTGAAGTCTATGGGGCTCATGACGGTGCCGCGAAAGTGTCCGAATTTTCCAGCATGTCCGGAAAATCGGGCGTCTGAAAAATCGGCAGTTGACTGTATATCTCAGATGTTGCATTCCACATGGCTGGTAGTGACTGGCTTTGATGAAACATAACTTGTTGCAGTACAAGTACAGTAGACTCTCGGTAAACAGAAATCTCTTAAACAAAATTGTTTCTTAAAGGGGTCATGAACCACTTTTCTAAGTAATGATCTAATGACCTCAGTATCGGAGTTTACTGCCTCCCGAATCGATTGCCGCAAAAATTTCTCGAATCCGTCAAGAATCAGCGGAGTTACAGGGGTTTGGCGCACGCTCTCAGCGCTTTCTCTCTTTTCTCGTGCCGATGAGCGCACTGGAATCTTGACAGGGAGGGATGGCACGGGGGTAAGAAGTTGCGTCAGCGCGCGTCATGAAACGCGATCGCTCTCCCGCTGTGATTCGCACGCGCGAGTGCGGCTACCGTGTAAAGTTAGCAGACTGAGGAGTGCGGCGCGGGCAAGTGGCGGCACCCCGTGGCAAGAAGCGCATCTCATCCGGCTATCAGCCAATAAGCATGCTATGCCTCCGCGACGTCAACGTGCAGATGCCCCGCCACCGACGAGAGTGAGAACCGGCCTCTGTTTGAAAAGAGGGCGCCTGAGGAAACGGCAACTTCGTGCTCCGCTTGTGGCCTTTACGCGGCGCGCACGACTGTAATATTTTGCAGAGCAGTTCATGGCCGTGTCAGCTTTCCGCAGGTTGTGTTTTTTCAACAAGCCCAATTAGTGCTTCATGACCCCTTTAATTGGAACCACCTCTAATATGATTAGATTGTACTTGAATTCTGCACCTCCCTTCAGCTCAGTAAAGGCACTCCTGTTCAGCAGAACACATTTCTGGTCCTGAAGGTTTTCATTTAACGAGAGTCTATTGTAAAATTAGTTGGAGTTTGTGCACACATTCTCTTTGATGTTTATTCGTCACTACACAAGCTGTAACAGTTTTGCTCTAAACTGCATCTGCAGCCATTTACTGACCTTTTTCTTTTCCTCCGGCTGTGCAGACGGTGTTTTCGGTGTGCCCGCTGTCTGTGGCCGAGTGGTTTGCTGTCCTCAAGATGTCCATTCCGGTCATCATCCTCGACGAGACGATGAAGTTCATCGCCCGCAAGTTCATCGATGGTACACAGTATTACTTTGAACTCTCCATCCTGATGGGCACCTGGGTGGGATTCCTGGCCATTGTCCTCTACTGCCCAATCTGAGCAAAAACAAACTCCTCCTCATCACGGACTGGAGCGAGGAGGAAAGGGCCTGGCCTTTTCTCTCTCTCTCTCTCTCCCTCTCTCCTTAAGGGGACAGACTGATCTTAGACAGTTTTTTTTATTTATTTCTTCAGTGATCTTGATGAAACTGCACAGGCTTGTGAAGTGTTTTCTGCTGATTTCAAATATGCAATGAACTTTTTCCTGTAGCCCAGCTTGTTCCTGAGATAACCTAAATTCACACCCTATTGTTTAAGGCCTCAATAGACAAACAAGTACTTAATTAAAAGTGACATTTAAGATATCGCAGCATAGACTAATGACTAAAGATTGAAAGTATGCAAGAAGTTTCTTTTTATTGCCTTCCTTAGTTATTTTACAGCAGAATGAACTTTCCATTCTGAAAAGCAAGGGGCATCCTGTTACAATTTTGATCGGTAATTAATTAAAAAGGCTTGTGCTCTAATTTATGCTTCCATACTTGGATTTTATACACGTACAGGTTTTCATTGCAAAAAGAATTACTGTTCTACCTGCCCTAGCAACCAAGATATCGAGGCCTCAAGATTGAACAGAGTCATAATTTACATTTTGAGAAAAATTGAAAAAAACGAATAACACACAGTTTATTTAAAACACAACAATCAGTATGTTCATATTTTGCAGTGTGGACACCAATAGACACCAGAAATATGTGACTGCTGCTTAGCATTGTAGTGGCCCTTATTTGGTGCCAGTTTTGTGCTTAGGAGGCTGGATTTCAGATTGAGTCCCCCCAGGAGACCTAATGAGGTTCTCAAATTGCCACACTTGAACTTTGTTACTGCCTCGGCATTTGAAGTTTCAAACATAAATAGCAAAGCATGCTGTTCTTTATATGCCAATGAGTGAACAAAGGATTTCATTTATGCTGTTGGCACATTTCTAGAAGCTCTCTTTTTGACAAGGTGCTCATAGCTTGGTAGCAGAGCTTTAGATACAGGTGCTGGCAAATTATAAAGATGCCTTTAAGTAGGCTCCCCATTTTTTTGCAGCTGCTGCATTTTGGCAGCACCAAGAATCTGAGCAGTCAGAATGGCATTACAAAAAAAATTACGGCTTCCTGGAGAGTGAGAATTTTCAGACAGATAGAAAAATGCCTGCATAAACTAAACGTGTCATTTTTAAGAAATTGATTTTTTGCCACTTTTTGGTCGCAAAGACCAGTCTGCCCCCTTAACTGCCCTCCCATCTATGCCACCACCCTTTCCCTCCTTTTTTTTTTCCTCGGAACGCCTCCAGCTGGATTGTTGTGGTTCTGTTTACTTCATCTCCTCTTGCTCTGCCACCCCTCATCAACTTCATTGAATACCTTGACTTCTCCTTGCTCTCCCTGTGATGCGTTTGGGACTGCTGCTGCTGTTGCTGCTCCTCGGCCAGACTACCAACACTGAACTGACCTTTCTCGCCTCCTCTCTCTCCCTCGTGCTAGTTTTTTTTTTTTTTTCTCCTAGTTGACAGTTTTGAATGCCCCCCCTCCCCTACTACCGAATGTCGTAGCAAGTGCCCCTCGTGCGCTGTGATCCCACCTTTCTGGTGGCAGCTGCACTGTCAACTTAACGTTTCTGCAGAAGGGGCATCTCCGTACTTCTCTTTTTTTGAGCCCTGTCCCGTAAAGTTCAAGAATCGGCGAGACCCTAAAAGGCATTTGCCTCGTGTCAGTGCAATTAAGACGCAATGTGCTCGTTGTGTGGGTAGACTTGTGCTCCGAAATGACTGGTGTTGTCGATGGCCGTGCAGCTGCCACTTGGAATCGGCTGGATGACGAGGGGCCTCGCTACTGGTGTGACTGGTCTTGTTCGTAGCACAAGTTGGCAGGGTGTTTGTGCGACGCAAAGAAGTTTTCCATCGAGGAGGAGGAGGGGAGCGACGCTGCCGCTGTTGTGGCATGCGGTCTTTCAGTTGTCTCTTCGTATCTCTGTCACTCCAGCGCATTCTATCGGTGTCCTAGTGGCTAGCCTTAAAGTGAGTCTTAAAATGCTATCTAGGCAGCGCGGGAGCTTCGTTTCTTTTTAGCTTCAGCGGTCAGGTGGGGTTGCCTTCGAGGTCGCAACATGGGCTACGGATTTGTCCCTTGTTGTCTGGCTTGCCTTGTAAATAGCCGACAGAAACTGGTCGTTGCTCGTTTCGAAGGCCAGTACGTACACTGTCACAGCCATCTCTATCTCTCTGTCTCTCTTTACGCTAACCTGCGTATCCTAGCTTGTACGTCTTACTGCAAGATTCGTGTGGTTCGATCCTCGGCCCATTCGTATTTTGTTCCCGTTTCTCCCATTATTTCCTTTTTTTTTCTCTGACTAATTGCGCGACGAAGGTAGGAGGAAGACCTTAGGCCGCGCGTCAGGTTGTAGAGTGATCTGGTCTTGTTGGCATCGCCGTTTAATTGCTTTGCGGTGAGGCTGGCAGTTTCCGTGCCGCGGTCGGCTGCGTTTTTTGTTGAGTTTGATGGATTTCGAGACCGCGCGTTGGCTTTTTCGCATTGTTAATCGCTGGTGCTGCTGCTGCTGTCGTGGTGGAAAGGACGGGAAGTGGTGGCAGCTTTTGTGTACAGAAGTGTTTGTTGTGTGTGCCGCATTGTCAGGAAGCAGTCAGCCCTTCTTTTTTCGTTCGTCTCTCGTCCTCGCTTTGTGGCATCGTGTAGCGGCTGCGCCGACTCTTGTTTCGTCAACATCGTTGTTTGTCGGATTTTTTTTTATCTATATCTTTGTTTTTTGTGAAAGTGCTGCAGATGTAGAGACACTGTGTGGAGTGCTTTCTTTCTCTTTTTTTTTTTAATGACACTACCGAATGGGGAAAAAAGTGAGCAGGGGGCTTGAAAAGCGGAGACAAGTGTCATCAATAAAACCAAGATGAAGAAGAAAAAAAAAGTACTTTTCTTGACCTCCTTGTTGTTGTCTTTGTTGAGTTCTTCTGTGGGAAGCTTGGTGTGAAAAACGGTGTGGGCAAACTTGGTCCTCACGCAGTTTGGCTAGCCTCACGCAAGCAGAGGTGTCTGTGCAGACAGGTGTACGGTCGACGTCGTTTTTTTGTGCCTTTTAACGAAGTGCGTGTGTGCCATGGTCTTTTTTGTCAGTTGTCAGGGGAAATGGTTCTTCTCGGCACTGTTGTCGACTGCATGCTCCTGTGGCATGTTGTCTTCCGGACTTTGCCGCCCTCGCGCCTTGCTTTTGGGGTCTCTTTTTTTTTCTGCCTCATTTCTGGTGCTCCTTTTTATTTACTCTTTTTTTTTTGGTATGTGTGGGCCTGTGTGTGTGTGCATGCCAGTTTTGTGTGATGTGAATGTAGCGTTGTAACTTAGCCATAGTGCCTAAGACCACGTTACTACTGTTTGATTGAAGTGGGCATGCGTAATTTTGTGGACTTCCCACTGTTACCCGAGATAATGTCTGTAGTTAAAGGGCAGCTCATTTCTTAATATAACACGCAGAAATGTGTCCTAAGGCTTTTCTTTACTACATGATGAGGACAAAACATGCAAGCCTAGGAGTGTTACAGCTAAATCCCACTTCATTAAAATTCAGGCAGCTAGAAAGAAAAGTATCATAGCATTCATATCTGAACTGTTTAAATAAAAAAATGATACAGAAAAGGAATTTGATAACAGACACGGTCTACAGAAAGTAGTATTGACTACATCTAGATAGACTAACTTTATTGGACTAAAGGATGGTGGGGAGGATGCATTCTTATGCGATTCGTCTGTGATGCAGTCTCTGGTAGCTTTTTCATTGTGTAAGATTACATAATTAGCCTAATGTCTAGAGCTCATAGGTAACTTAATATCTTTGCTGTGTTATGTTTTGATGTGGGATTCAGCTGTGCACAGTTACGCTAGTAACTTAACCTAAATTAGCGTTTAGTGAAACTAGTTGGTCAACATTCAACATGTCAGCCAGGTTCTATTGTCACTGTATACGGTGATGGTTAGCTTAGATTGGTTACGTTAAAATGAGCAACATGAGAAGTGGCGATATGCTTCCACATATAAGTGCTGACAAAGGTGAGTGCTGTGGCAAATGGCAAGCAGGGTGATTTCAAAATGCATGCTCCTTGCACTTACTGATTTAGGAGGAGTTGATTTAGGAGTTTTTGAACTGTAATGACTGGATGCTTGAGTGTCGTTTGTTTGTTCGTTTCATTCTGTGGTGCAAGTTCTTCCTGAAGTTCATGGAACATGGTAGTCATGACAACAAAGCCATATGCTTGCAGCTAGCTTTGTCTAGGTGTGCTTTCTTCACCAGTGTTAGTAAAGTTTTGGTGAATATTAGTTCAGGTTGCAGTACTTTTCTCAAGTGGCTGCTGATCAGAGGTTGTGGCATTCTTAGATAACGTGTGGCAGAATTCCGTGTTATGGAGAAAAAAAAAAGGAAAACGGTTCTTGGCATGCTAAAAAGTGCATGCTAATTAAGGAGCAACTTAGAAAAAAATAAGGTGCTTGGATCTTGAAGGGAAAAGCAGGCAGTGCTTTGCATGAAACTGAATTTGGCTTCATTTGCCATCATGAGGCACTGGGGCACAACTTGTGCGTGCAAAGCTGAAGGACGTTTGCTGCAAGCAACACATTGCACAAAGTACCGAGTGTCTTGCTCTGCAACATAATGCACCATTTTTAAAGGAAGACAAGTTTTTATACTGCGTTGTGGCTTCTGTGTTCCAAGAACTTGCATAGGTATGTTGGCTAGGTTGCGGCTTGCGTGTAGTGTACAAAGATTTTAGCACTGTTGCCTGATGTGATGCGGTGTTTTTTGTCCATCTAGTGTGCAGTATCCATTTGATTATTGAGTTTGCTTGCATTGTGTGGGAAGTACTAACGTGGTGTTTGCTGGTGCATGTGCATTTGGAGAACTCGCATGGGCTCGAATTTAGAAATGCTTTTCGTGTGACGTGTGGCAGCAGCCTCTTTTCGACCAAACGCCGGTGCCGTGAAAGCTGTAGGGGTTGCAGTGACTTAAACTGTGGCGTGTTTACTAAAAGCCCACAGAACTCTGTTTCTGCCAAATCTTATGCATCTAGTGAAAGGAGAATTGAAGTGGCACGTAATTGTAGCTCAAAGTACTGTTTAGGCAAAATTTGAACAAACGGATGCCTCTGACCTCGAATTTGCTATGAGCTTGTCCTTCAGACTGTTCAAACTTGCGTTGGAGCGCATGAGCAGTCCTCACATTTTACTGAATTTAATGCCCGTGTATGTAACAAAATGCTTTCTCATGGACGCTGGTGCTGTGGTGATGACATTAGGAAAATTTGACGGCTGCGTAAATCAAGCCTAATGGTTTTTAGTGTCGGTGGAGCGCTGTCTTGCAATGTTTCATGGCGACTACTGCTAGCTCTGCGCTCTTATCTCATGTGTACTTTTTTTGAGAAACATATCCTTTAGGTGTAGTAATTGGCGTTTTATTCTGATTCTGCTAGATAGTGAGATGCATAAGCTTTCTGTTGCGGAGTGCATGCTTGTGTCACAATGGTGGCCTTCCCTCATCAGCAAGGTTGGTCGAGAAGAGGTGGTCGCCGGAGCCTTGTGGGTGGGGTGCCTTGACAGCTGCTGCTCGTGAATCACCTGGGTGGTTTTGGTTTTTTTTTGCCCGTTTGTTCTAACAGCATCGGATCAGAGTGCGTATCGCACACGTCCCGCTATGCCTCCTCCGAGGAAGAAATGCATGACTGGTCCAGGTACAGCCCAGAGTTTATCCCAGTCTGTCCTTCTAAGTCTTCTGGCACCCTACACTTCCTCTATACTTCCCTCTCGACACTTGCCAATGTGTCCCTTTGTTTCCAGACTTGTTTCTGCACTTGTATATTATTTCTTTCTCTCTCCCTGCTGCTTTTCACAAAAGGCCACATACACCTAGTTGGCGTGGGCTGCCCATCAAGGTGATAGCAACAAATTCTAAAAATTTGCTATTACTAGGGACCTGTTAACCTAGCCTTACTATGCAATGTCAGAGTACATCATTAGACCTCCAGGTTTTTGTGGGTGTGCAGAGCCACAGTGGTGGTACGGTCAAGCTGTTGCTTCAGTAAAGGATTTGGTGCCTTCCACATGCTTGCATAATCCTGACCAATGTCTTGAGCTAGTAGCAGAGTTGTAATGGCTGCCAAACGTTGAAGTTGCCCACTCAGTAGTGTTGTATGCTGGCCTTCAAGTGGAAAACAAGTTTCTGTGAAAGTAAGGAGTGAAGGAGCCTCTAAGCAGGCTGAGCAAACTGTCCATATTGTAGAAGCCGTCAGTGCACGTTAGTTACACAGACATGTTAACCATGGTTAAGCGGGAACCCTTACAGCTTGATGCAGCTGTATAATGTTCTAAAATCTAAGCACACATGTTAACCATGGTAACTGCATATGTAAATGCCGTCAAGGGTTCCATTGCATAACGGGTGGGCTGCAACTGAGGCGCAACTTAACCGAAGTTAACATGCCTTGTGGTTTGGTTGTTCAGTTGAACCGATTATAACGGACTTTTATGCTACACCTAAACTCGTCTATACTGAACCTTAGCGAACTTTTGTGGATGCATTCAATCTGAACAGAAGAAAGTATGAAATCTTTAAGGAACAAAACTTCGCTTAGTGGGGCATAATTTTTGTGACTGCCTTGAACTGTTTCTTGGAGGCACAAAGAGCAGTGATTGCAATGTGCGAGATGTGGACCTCTTGAAAATTGATTCAAAACAGAGGTAACCACCCTGAACGCTGCACGCAATCGCCTAAGTTCGACACGTTTAATGTACAATTCGTTGCGAGGCAATCGTTACGCGAGTAGCGGTAAATTCCGCGTGTTCGATGTATAGTATAATTCGATTTATCCGAGTGCGTTATATTCGGGTTCTTCTGAACGACCTTTCTAGCCGACAAACGGTCATGCGGGTTTCGAAGACCGTGTTGTTGCTGCTGCTAAAGGTAAGACGCGCGGTATTGCCGCCTACAGTTAGTTGCACACCTGCAAAATAAACAAGTTACGCAATCGTGAAGGCGCCCGCATGAGCGATCGCGCGCGGCGAGCGCTGCTAGTGTCGATGGCGATCGTGTTAAGCGCGGTGCGCCACGCAGCGTTGCAACGAAGTGCAAATTAGTCGACTTTGAACCGCGATAGCCAAGGTACGTGGCTTCTTTATCTCTGTGCGACAAGCAAACAGCGGAGACTCGCGATTTTACGACGACCCAGCGCACGACAGCGTACGCATCTAGAAGGTGTCCTCTAAACGCCGCTACTGTGGCTACAGTGTTCTAGAAGGTTAGGTGCTGCCGCGTTGTGGATGAAGTTTCGCGTCAGGGTTGCCTGGACTGCGCGTGACTTGCAGCTGTCTGAAATCGCGGATTTTTGAGTTTCGCTACACACGGTAACTATTTATTGTAGCTCCATATGTGCCGTACGCCCACGCTGTCTGCGTAACTGTCTCGCGTATCCGCAATTCACATTTGAGACGGGAACACATTCGTTTCGAACTTTCGTACACGCGTTAAGATGCGCGCGTTGAGCAGCCGACTTTCGTGTTGCGAACGTGTGATCCCTTCACGCGCCGCATAAATCTACGGGAGCACTTCACTCCGAACGGTATAGTCGCGTTTTGAACTTTTTAAAACGTTTTACTACTATGCTACGCATTATGTGTGAGTGTTAAGGAAAATGAGGGTGTGTGTCTAAAAGATGTAAAGTAGCGAATTAGAGTAATTGAGCGAATTAGAGCAGGGCCAAAGTGATGCGAACTGGCGAAAAATTAAACACGTCTTGATTGATGCTATCTTCAAATATTCTAGTAATGCATAAGCTAGTTGATTTACGGGTTTAATATTAAACTTTTACAATTGTTAGGCGCTGTGGTAGCTTGTATCGCTATAAGTACGCAAGGATAAATGAGTCGCATTTTGTGCGCGCAGCTGGCGACAGTGACATTACGGAGCGATTTTTACGGCGTGCCGTAAGGTGACGTCAGCGCTATATAAAGAACTCTGTCGCCACCGTACATGCGAAGCGCGTGTACTGCTACGGGGAGTATCAGCTTTCACCTGTCGTCGTACACGATGGATGCGACTGCGCTCCGATGCCGTCGGCAACGCCATTCTGAATAATACATGCGCCGGAAACACGCTCCATTTGGGTTGCCGGAGTTGATCGAGCTGTAAGGCAGGCAAGCAAGCGACTTTGTTTCTTTGGGTTTTAGATTAGATAAGCCAGTTGGTTTTAAAGCAGATTTTTTTTTTTTTTCGAAACGACTGTCGAACAAAAGGAACGACACACACTATGGCGCTTAGTTGAATGTGTGAGCTCGCTGTCGTGGTGTCTAAAAAAATAAATTGTTACCCTGATGTCAGCTGAATAACAGCGAATTCATTGGGCGATAGTATACGCACGTGCTGGCGTTTCCGAGTTATTGGCTTGTAATTCCTCTGCATTCCGAATGGCCTGGCCGCATTAAACTTTTGCTGAAAGTTGGCGCTTGTTTCTGTAGTCAATTGTTGAAGTGTGGCGCCGGCAAAAGAGAAAAACGAACAGAAATTCCATTCTAAAACTAAAGAAACAATGGATTGCCAGCCCGTGGCAGCCGCTTTGCCAGACGTTTTTGTATGCCGCTTTGTTCAAGTGATACCCTGTCCGTGCACGTACTAGGAATGATGATGTGCCGCGTTTCGCGGCAAGGTAGCATTTACCCGAAAGGAAAAGGGTTTTTATTTCTTTCTCGTTCATTTCTGTGTCTGCACTGAGCCTTTTCCTCCTTTTGCTGACTTCAGTTTTTTTTCTTTCCCTTCATTTCTGTTCTCTGAGTTGCTCATGCACTTCACTGCTCTCAAGTAGTTTTGAGTTTGTAGTGTGTTCTGTTGTGTTGGTTTGGGTGTTTTAGTTTTGTGTTTCTTCTTCTCTTTTTGCCCTCTCTCCCCCCTTGTTTACCCCCCTCAACAGTCGCCCCCGAAGTTCAGAAGAAGAAGAACTAGGCGGACTGGGGCGAAAAATCAAAGCCAACGAAGCGAAAAGGGGGAAAAAAAAAAAAAATGGTGCGCGCCCGCCCGCCCGCCCCCTACACCTTTTGCACGAACTGTTGTTTTTGGGCGACTGCGAGAAGACTCCAGCCGTGCGGGGACAAGAAAAAGCAAACAAAAAAGTGAACAACTACCTTCGTTAGTGAATTGTGTGACCTCAGAAACTTGTAGTAGTGCATGTTTCTCACGTTAGCGGTGAATTCAAACTTTATCCTCTCTCGTCTTCCTTTTACGTTCTCTCTCTCCACATTTTCTCGTATTTCTTTTTATTTTATTTTTTCTTTCCCGAATGCTCTCGAAGCCGTCTTAACCGTTCGTGACATTTGCGAGGGGCGTTTTACCTATCCGAAGAGGAAAAAAAAAAAAGAAACGGAAACCGAAACCGCCCCGCGACGGTTTTTTCATCCCCACACGTTAACGCACACACATACCCTTACTTCATTTTTTTTTTTTTTTTTGCTCTCGTGTGTGTGGTTTTTCTCCAGTTTTAAGGGGCCTTGAGCCCCGTGTTCAGAGACCCCGCTTTATTTTTTGCTGGTTCCCGGTTGTGTATAATGTAACGATCTTTAGGAAAGATACGAAACTAGCCAAACAGCGGTGGTGTCGGCCGTGCGCGCGGCGGCGGTTTTTTATTTTTCGTCTGCTATGCGTGGGCGTCTGCTAGTTGCGCGCTGGCCGCACCCACCAATTCCAAGAATAACAAAAAAGCGAGCGAGAACAAAAGAGAGGAAAAAAAAAAGGTAAACAGCGCTGCCAAGAGCCGCGTACGGCGTTGACCTGAAAGATGGCTGAGCGTCGTGCGAGCTCTGCCGGGAATTTTTATTTAAAAAAGAGGCGGGTCTTCGGAACGCGCAGCCATCACGTACGTGTACCATCTCATTCCCAGTTCCTGTATCTTTGTTTTTTTTTCGCCCATGTGTGTGTGTGTGCACCCGCCACTTATTATGTTAATTTAAATACCGAGAGAGCGGCATTTTCAGTGAAGATATACGGTACGTGTACCATTCTACTGCAAGCGTTGTGTGTTTCTCAACGTAGGGATGTTCTAAATGACCTCCACATTTTGTTTTTTTTTTTTCTTATTCTTTCTTGCTCACTTCTGTTGTATAGCTGAGCATCTTTTTCGTGGTCGCGTCGTCTTATTCTTTTTTCTTCGCTGCTTGATCGTGTGTACATGACATAGATCTGGCGTATTATTTGTGCGCTGAAGTGCTACTCTGCGTGAAAGGAACAAAAAAAAAAGGAAGAGTATACAAACAGTCTTCATCGGAAGTGCATAACCGAACAAGTGTACCGCTAAGCGAAGGCATTGTAACGCCGGACCTAGTCTGGGGATCGAGGGTGTTAGGGAAGAAGGAAACACGCGAAAGAAATTGCCGCCCTGCGCTCACATTGTACGCACCCTGACTCGCGTGGTCAGCTCGCCGCAATATGAGAAGAGTTCTGCGAGAGAGAACAGCTAGGCGACAGTGATAGGCTTCCCGTGCCGTGCGTCTCGGAGGCTTCGGCGCCAGACGACTCTAGGTTCGCCCCGCGAATCGCTGTAGATGGCGCTCGCTACGTGTGTTCGATGGAGGCACCACGTGCGGCTCCCTAAAGGGAGCACCGGCGGTAACTCTAGTATTCGATAAAAGGGCACGACTGCAATGCATCGGGTGAGGAGGAGGGCGCGTGGATCTTTCAATCGCCGCACAGTTATATACATGCACATCGTGTACGCGCATAATGTTGTTCGGTGCTCTTTGTTTCGCGCTAGGGTTAAGAATAGAACCCCCCCGAAGGAGGAGGGAAAAAAAGGAGGAGACTGCCGGCGCCACGCGACAGATGGCGCTCGCTGACACGCAGAAAACGGCGGGCCGCCAGTGTCGCGTAGCGTCCCATATGTGCAACGTCCTTCGTTTCCCGCGGACTTTTTTTTTTTTCACTCGTCTCTCGACCACTTGTGATATATGTTAGCGCTGTGTGTCGTCCCACCGCCACTATATACCCACCCTGTGTACCACACGCCCCCACCAACACCACCACTACACATTTGCCCCGCCCCCTTATCCCCCTCCTCCTCAATCGGAATGGGAAAGAGACCGTTTTGTACAGACCGGTGTGGACGGAGGTCGAACAGTGTACCATACTAGAGAGAAAATAAAACACGACTCCTCTGTGAATGTCTGTGTGTGCTTCACTGTATCTCTCACGGTGTGCAAGGAGAAACCCGCTTTCAAGGGTGGGTCATCGAACCTTTAGCCATCCAGATATTGACGAGTTGAGCATGCTGTCTTTGAAAGTGCTATAAAAAAAAAAGGGGAATGAGTAAGCAGCTTGCGATGTGCGTGCGACACTGCTTCACTAGCAGGAAGTATAAAAAAAAAAAAGATATCTTTAAGCCCTCACTGAAGGTGAAATTAACATGTTCTGTGAGATATATCTGGACCACTTTGCAAAGTAATAGCAATGGATGAAGAAAAAAACGTTTCAGATAAACAACGACGTAATCGGTTTTTGTGAACATTGCATCTTTCTAGGGTTCAGAATAGACGCAGATGGAGCTGTACAGCTGAAATTTAGCAAATACTTAGCAGAGGGCAATGGATGGAGACGTTCATATTACAAAAAACAATGGTGCTTGCCCTGATCACTACCGCAGTACACGAGGAGATGCATGATCACTGCATACCCCACGAGCATTCCCACCGCTTCCATGTAGAGGAAGCGGTAGCAACTCTCGTGGCCACTGGCACTCAAACTTGCCTGGAACCACGTCAGGTTATGTGCTACATCATGCTCACTCTACAGTGCCTTACAGCGATGCTGTATATGCCTAGGGTTCCATGTATTTTTCGCGTCCATGCATCAGAAATAAGGATGAGCATGGGAAATGGGCTGACACAGGGCAGAGCAGGCTTCGAGCACTGTGCCATTACTAACAAACAATAAATGTGTATGTGCGTCACACAGTGACCCTTCATTGAGTGCAATGGCACCTCAAATCTCCAGGCACACAGAAGTGTGACATCGAGAAGTTCATGACCATGCACTACTGCATTGTCATGGTGACGGCGCTACCCCTGTGATAATCGTTGGAGATATCAATGTGGACATTTTAAAGACCGACAAGAAATGGCTCACTCGGTTTGTGCTCGGGGTTTGAGGTGCCACACCAATTCAAGTCACTCAACTGCTCAACAAACGTGTGTAGATTTAAATTTGGCCAAGAATCTGCCTAAGGTTGTAAGTGAAGCAGTCGCCGTATATCACAGCTAGTAATCACAGTTACTTTTACTGCCATAACCAAATGAAAATAAATGCATGTGCCCTTGTCTAACCCCATGTGATTCGCTTCTCCAAGCTTGTGGGATTGCTTCTGCAAACTATAGACTTGTGACAATTAATTTGACTTATACCTAGGTTATGCTACTATACTCTACTCAGAAGTACTTGTAGTAGAGCACTCCTTCCAACTCAGTAATAACTTTGAGAGTTCAGTATAACCTCCATACTCAAAACACCAGTGCAGCTGCTCTCTCTGCATCCACGCTACAAAACAGTCTCTTAGAGGTGCCGGTATTGAATTCATATAAATAGGTGAAGGCAATTGTTTATACATAATGTATATGCAACCTCCAAGACAGACCGCAGGATATGTGCGTAAACTACACAATCCATCATGCAATGCAATGATAGGTTGTCATCTAATGTACCGCAAACAACACATCCAATAGCCATACAGTAAATTCCAAAAACCCAAGCAGCCATCTTTCAGATGTTCTGTCCAATGGACCAGACAATATTGATGCATACGCACTTGCGATTCTCAAAAGATAAACAGTGAGGATATTGCTTCGTAATTTCTTGTTGCATTAGCTGTTGCTAGAAGTTATCAGAAACATTTTTAGGACAGTAGCAAGTGATCTTACTTTTTGACAAAGTAATAGCGATTCTGGGAATAATTTGATGTCTCACGTGAAACAAAAAAAAAAGACAGTTTCGCCAGAAGGGTGATGTAATTACTGTGATAGCAACACATTGGAATATTGTATGCAGTAAGAATAGCAACTTAAGGGGCAATATGAACTGTAAAAATCGTGAGCTTGCTGAGTAAGCAAGCATGATGCAGCCTGGCCAGACCCATGTGAAGAAAGAGACTCAATGAACATGACTAGTGGCCTGTAAAATGGTGGTGTAGATCACAAGCAGCTCCCATGGGTAGGGCATGCAATTTGTAAAGCCTACATATACATTCCATGTTGCCACCCTACGAAGCAGCACTTGAGGCATGCACCGCTACACTGCTGAAACACCCCACTAGCAGAGCAAGTGGCAGCAGCAGGCAAGTTGACAGTCACGCTGGCACTCGCTTGAACATGAAGAGTGAGGAGAACACTTCAGTTGCAACTGCACTTTGCACTCATTGACTTGCAGATCACTTTCAAGATAGGGCCTGTGGGGGCGTGCCCTAGGCCCTTTGTGCCATCTCGTGCAGTTGGTAAACAAGCCTCTGCGATGCTTAACAAGCTCAGAGATGCACTTTTCCAAATCTAGAGGATGTGCATAAATAGCTCGTCATTTGCACGTATGCGCTTCTGGCCATATTGTCTAAGGTGGCACGTCGTGGAACAAAGCGTGAATGCTTCCCTGGTTGCGCACCTATGACAAAATCATCTGAAGAACAAGTTTTCTTTGTGGCTTATATACAGGGTCTGTCAGTAAAGTTATAAGACTAGGTCTGTTAAAATGAACGTATTGATCCGATTGGTACATATTATTTAAATTCTTCAATATAGTTTCCTTGGGTGTCCATACACCGATTACAATGCGATTCCCACGCTGCAAAGGCCCCCTGCAAGTCGACTGCCATGACCTCTTTCAGTGAGACTCCGTGACAGCCCATTGGACAGCTGGAACACCGTGGAAATGGTGACATTTCAGGTTTCTCCTGAGCTTTGGGGATAGGAAGAAGTATGTAAGGCTCACATCAGGGCTGAGCCCGGCAGACTTCTTCCTGTTCCCAAAGCTGAAGAGAGGCCATTAAGGTCATCGTTTCCATGGTGTTCCCGCCGCCCAACCAGCTGTCACAGAGTTTCTGAAAGAGGTCACAGCAACGGACTTTTAGGGGGCCTTTGCGCCATGGGAATCGCGTTGTAATCGGTGTATTGACGCCCAAGGAAACTATATCGAGAAATTTAAATAATATGTACCAATCAGATCAATGAAGTCGTTTTACCAGACCCAGTCTCATTACTTTCCGGACGACCCTGTACATACATATATACACATGGAACATCATGGTGACAGTGAAAATGTGCCTTGAGCGTCCATGTAATTGCTATTACAATAAAAAAAACAAAAAACCAGAAATGCACAAGCAGTATGTGATGACCACTTCGTTTATTACCTCTCTCCTCGGCCAAAAATTGTTGCATTTACTCAAATTGAAAAAAGAAAGAAGAGGAACAACATTGTTTCCAAAGAATTTGAACGACTTCTTCGCATACGCACTGACTTGGTGCTTGTAGTGCTGCGGTGCCAACTGCACTGCAATGAACAAAAAAAAAAAAAAAAAGAAGCACAGTCTGCTCACAGGTGTGCACAACAGATGGCAGCATTGGTGAACAGGACTTGCAGTTCCTGAGAGTTCTTTTTTCTGTCCAGCAGGTATCGCATGGCAAGTGAGCTGCTTGTTGGGCTTGTTTGGTGCACTTCCATAATGTGCTGTCACCACCAGAATGGCACAGCTTCTCAGAAGAACAGCCCCCGGCCCATGCGTCGTCCCATGCCCTTTTAGAGGGGAAAGAAAAAGACGTTTCAACTGACTGCAATCTTCTCGACATGTAAAGCTCCACCTTGAGTTATAACCCGAAATGGTAGACATTTTCATTAGTACCATCATCCGTGGCCTAATTTACCTTGCGTCAATAGACCATTTTCATAATTGTTAAGCTAGCTTTTCTGCGATGCAGTTAGCCCGACTAATGGCAGCTAGTCACTTACTGCAAACAGCGCGTTCAAGTGCAGTTTGCTTGTGCTATGATGCGGAAAACTCTGCTCTCTTGATGTAAATAATATGCATAACAGACAAGCCGTAGCACGTGTAACTAGTCTGAACAGGGTCACAACCTTTGGGGCATCTCTGTTGCACAAAAATAATCGTTGCTTGACTTGCTAATATTTTATTTCCTGAAAACTCGCAACTGATCGAGAACATGGTCTGATGGTGCGCATGTCAATCGTGACCTGGAAGTATCGGGTACGTGGTGTTAAAGCAAGGGAATGCACGCAAGGCCAGATGACGATTACTGCTGCGTGATGGAAAGATGCCTGAAAGGGAGCAACTGTTTCTAGAGTCTCCTTCAAAATGTGGCAACCAAAGTGGAATATTTGTGGCCAAGATCCCATCCAGCTAGTACAACTTAACTGGCATCTGTTGATCGAGGTTATTAACAAGGTTCCACTCTTATCAGGTGTGTTCTGAAAAGACGGGCTGTCTTTAAACTACAATGTGTATGTTTCTCGCCTTCAAAAACTTGGAAGATGCTTGGAGGCGGTGGAATTACACTGAAGGCCCAAACAGCACACTCCATTAACGGCCATAAGAGTACAATTGGTCAAATTGTAGTTTTCTGCTTTCCACTATTACCACAAATCTAATGACACCTGATGCCGTTTTCTCAATGGTACACACTAAACAAAAACGTGTTTCTTCAGTGCTCATAAAGACTACTGTCTTTATCACGGTGTAAGAAAAATAATTTAGGTGTGGACACTCCGCCCGACGGCGCGTCCACATAATGTTCGCCTCTTTCCTCCTCTCGGCCCCCATGTCGCAGCGCCTCCCACGCAACCGCGGCCGGCGCATGTACTATAGACCGTTTTCACGGAGAGGAGGAGCGTAGCCTCGAACCGGTGCATTTTCACCGCTTTCTCTCTCTCCACCTCGGCCGACCGCTGCCGCTGGTGTGTGCGGATTCCCGAGTTTTGCACTGCGTGGTGCGTGAGAGGTCGGCGTGTTTCCATTTTTCGACGCGCTGAAGCAATTGTGCTGCCGCAGATCGAAATGATGGACGAGAACAGGTTACCCAGCTACCACTGCGCTGTGTTTGGCTGCGGCAAGAGCAACGGAAGCCTGAAAGACTGGCAGCCAAGGCATGCGAAGTGCACAATGCTTTTAAATGACTTCGCTTCTCTCAGGTCGTACGCCTTCTTCTCCCGCAAATAGTATATTATATGTGGTGTCTTCACTTATGGCCACATTTTCAAGTAATCAAACCAGCTTGTGATTGTGCTTGGGTGCTGGTACACTTTATCATCTGCACCAAAGTTGTTCTCTCACAACGTCAACCTCTCTGATTTCTATGCTACAGCACATGATTTACAATGCCTGCGGCTAGAAAATGTTCCATCTTCGTGCGTGCAATTTCGAGGTTATCGAATTAGCACTTTCCAATCTACATCACAGAAAGGCCCGCATGACATGTGTGTTTTGGCGCAGGTACGGGTCTCGAACGTTTCGTCAGAGCATGTTCTTTCCCGACTTGACAATTTTGTGACGATAACTAAGGTAGCGTTATGACAACCGCACTTTTTTTTTTCTTTTTCGCGCGACAACCTAGGTATCGTGAATAATCGGCCTACGTTCGTTAAAGCCAGGTCGTTACTTGGACATGTGCGCTTGTCGTAATGCTTCTCAAATACTCGCCAGAAAACAAACTGACAATAATGTTACCACAAGCGGGCGCCCTTTCGGCGTATCGCTAGTGGCGGCGGCTCGCGCCGAAGCGAACTTACGCCATGTCATGCTTCCAGATGTGCAAACAGGCTTATTTTCATTTTATCATCGTGTTGTTTCTACGCCGAATTTTGAGCTCACCCGTCGTACATCTGTTTCTTATCCTGTGCAACGATCAGAGGCCACAAGCTTTTAACTACGACGGCGACACGAATAAACACAGGCATCGGTGTTTGTGCTCCTGTCGTTCCATGAACATTGTATTGCGACGTGCTAAGCGGAACCAAATGGTCTGTTAGGGATTAGAGTTACGTTTAACTTGCATAATCACGGCACGAAAACCCGAGAGTCATCTTAAACACTAAAGGGCGAGACAGACGGTACGATTTTTCATGCGATTCGACGTCCGACACGGCGGAGGGGAAACCGGAATGGTGACCTTTCATAGCATCGTACAGCCACCATTCCCTCTCCCCCACCGCGGCGTCGGCCGTCGGATCGCATGGAAAATCGGACCCGTCTGTCCCCCGCTTAATGCGCGCACCTAGCGCGCAGCCGGACAATGGCCTACGTGTTCGCTCGTCTCCATTTACTAATAATATCTGGGGTTTAACGTCCCAAAACCACGATATGATTATGAGAGACGCCGTAGTGGAGGGCTCCGGAAATTTCGACCACCTGGGGTTCTTTAACGTGCACCTAAATCTAAGTACACGGGCCTCAAACATTTTCGCCTCCATCGAAAATGCAGCCGCCGCGGCCGGGATTCGATCCCGCGACCTTCGGGTCAGCAGTCGAGCGCCATAACCACTAGACCACCGTGGCGGGGCCGTCTCCATTTACGTTTCTCCGATTACTTCGAGAGTTGTCCTAAATGTAACGCTCTCTTATAGCACATATTCCAAGAACCACACCGAGGTCAGCTATAACAAAACATACAAAGCAATTGCCAGTTTACAGATGCTGCTTAAGAACTGCATTGGCATTCTACTCATCGTCGGCGCTGCTGCGGGAACGTCTCGTGGGCCGCCGCTGCTTGCTGTTTCAGCCATTTCGAAGCTGACAGCTAAGCGATTATTTACCAGCGCCTTTACACTCGCGAAGCGTTGCTCTGTTTTGCCCGTGTACCGCGAAGAACAGCGATACCTTGTGAACTGAGCGTATACGCTGCATACGCCGCCGCGGAACCCCACACACCGGAAGGGCGGCGAAACATCGCAGACGCTAGACGGCGCTGCAGCGGTGGCGAGCTTTAAAAATGGCAGCCTCCTTGTGAAATTGGTGTATAGAAGACGAGCTGCGTGCGTAGAGTGCGTAACGGCGTTGCGCACGTGAGAAGTCAGCGAGCAGAAAGACTGCTCACGCGCTCTAAGCAAGACGCCGCGCTTTTACGTAGGCAACGCTGTTAGGGACGCTATGTGCGTCGGGTGCACGGTGTCGCGAGAAACACGGTATGCGTTCCTTGCTCTAGTTGCTAGCGTGCACGGTTAAAAAAATGCAATGAGGTGAAAAAAAAATAAAGAAAAACGCGCGTTCGCCTCGTCGCAATAGGTTTCTTAAGCCCCCATGTCGCAGCGCCCCCCACGAAACTGCGGCCGGCGCATGTATTAAAGGCGAACATTATCTGGACGCGCTCTCCTTCGCAGCGGGCGGAGAGTGTCCACACCTAAATTATTTTTCTTACACCGTGGTCTTTATGGAAGTTTTGGTCTATGAGCTGCCAAGCTTTTGTGAGGAGTTCTCAGATTGCTGCTTCATTTGGTATTGGTACCAGACACAAAGAGCCCAATAAAGACTGCGCTAGGATGGCACCATTTTGCACATAATGTAATTGTAACTCTTTGTACACAAAAACTTGCCCACTAAGTGGGCAAGTTTCTAAATGTAATACAACATCAACGAATTGCAGACAACATAAACAAATTTTGAACTGCTTGTGTAAGGCCATATACCAACCAAAATATTGCTATTACAGATTTTCTTTGATCTCAAGAATAAACTAGACCAACATAGCAAGCTGGGCGAGTTGGTACGTTAACATACTTGGTTGAACTTGCAGCGCAGCACAGACGAGGGACAAAGATTGATGCAGCGCCCAACCAAATATGTGAAGAACGAAGTTTCAAAAATCCCTGCTTGCCCTCAACATTGCCCCTTAATAGAAGGGTCATTTTTCTTTTTCATTTTTGAGACCTGACAGCATTAAAGACCTCGTACAACAGAACTAATCCACTTACTGGAGACAGACTACAGCTCTAACCTCTAGTAATTGAAATTTATGCATACACAAACGAACGAAAGCAGTCATAACAGATGATTACAGACGAATGTGTGAGAAGGACTCGGTGTTTAAAAATCATTGCCTACCATAGAATGACATGCAGGCAAAAATTAAATGCAGAAGAACTTTTATGAAGTTATTAAATGCCCATGAAAGAATAAAATAAGGCCACCATCTCTATCTTGAATAGATCTGTTTGTTTTAAAACACTGCAGTCAGCAGTAAAAACATGCAACTTCGTGTGATGTTGGTAGATGTAATATTTCTGCATACATGAGACAAACTCTTGCCAAGTTACCACATCAAAGCAATGTTGAGCCCTGAACAATATACCACTATAACCTCAAGATTTCGAGTGTGCAGAAATAATTATGCAGTTTTCAATGAAAGTGCAACAAAAAGGGCAGATCATGGGATGACATAGGCCCCAGGAATGAAATAAAAAAGAAAGGAGGTAGGGGTGTTAGTCATTCGGTTAAAACAAATGTTCACATGAGAGTCCAATTGTTCGATGCCACAGTCACCGACGCACATATAGCCAATGCAAAATGGTAGCTTCCATTCAATTGCATATTATAACAGACGATCTAGGACGTGCAATTTCTTCTTAATATAGATGTCATTGTCAAGCCCCAGATGCAAACACAAATGTGATAACTAGCTATGCTATGCTATCCAGACAGGTATATTTCCCAACTGATGCAGTCAAGTGTGTCCAGCTGTAGTTCACACAAGAGGATATGTCCCTGTCTCATCATACGCAGTTCCTGATGATGAACGAAAACCAGGCAACCCAGGTTTGTACACTCAAAGGAGCTGCCAAAGCCTTTTCTCTGCAGTATGTACACTGAAACCTCAATATAACGAAGTAAATGAAGAATCGTCTTGCGATACATACAGTGTTGGGAATACATATACGTTTATCACGAATTTTCGAACATAACGAACTTATTTTCGTGCAAGATGTATAACTTCGTTATAATGAAGTTCGAATGTAGTTGAAAGAGAATGGGAAGCAGGCAGGAATCAACGCACCTGTCGGTCGTACAGGAGGTTGAACTTGTTGACAAACTGGTTGATGGTGTTGCAGCCCTTGGTGAGGGTGCCCAGGTAAGTCATGAGGGCCACGTCGTTGCACTGGTTGTAGAACTGGCCCTGGAAGCTGGGCGTGTGCAGCACGGGCAGCCGGTGGCAGAGGCTGAACGCGTCCCGCAGCACCTCGTGGTTGGCCGGAAGGGTGCCCGCAGACACTGCCTTGACGTACTCCAGCACCAGGCGCACCCGGCTGTGCAGCATCTTGATGGCACTGTGCTGGGCCTGTGCACACATTTCACTGCTGCTGACAACTAGAAGGGCTACGTAGTAGGTTGTAATATACAATTTTACGTGAAATGTGCAACTGAACCACTAGGATGCATGGAAGAGGCACACACAAACGACACATGCGCAAGCACTGACAATTCACACTTTGATGAGTGTGTTACTTGCAGCACAGTACCGTGCTCGGTACCAACTTGGTTTACCAAGTTTGTTGTGCTGCGGCTCAGTACCAACTCTGCTGTGCTAATGCACAAGAGAGTTGTCACTAGCCTCTACAACCACACCAGTAGCAGGGGCCCACAGACTTTCGTAGCCATACACTAGCATCACCTAGGCACCACGGCAAATGACAACAGTGGTAGTGGGGCTTAAGGGTCCACGAATTATCAGAACAGCCAAAAAATAACCTGTCCGTCACATGCTGCTGTGAAGCTTGTGTGGTCTTTCTGCAGCTGCATGCCTGAGCTTCTTGCTCATTATGACTACAGTAGACTCTCAGTAAATGGAAATCTCTTAAACAGTATTAATAGAACAACTGCCTCAGATATGATTGGTTTCATACTTGAATTCTGCACCCTTGTTCATCATCTCTCAGTAAACGAAACTCATGCTAAACGGAACATATTTTCCTAGTCCCTTCAGGTTCTGTTAAACGAGAGTCTACTGTAGTACCATATTCGGGAGTTGGGAGCCAGCTAGGTTGACCACCCAGTGACCACAACGCTTTTGTACTTAGTACCAGTTTGTGGAGGGTTCTTGTGCACGTATGTTGGAGGCAATGGCAGATTAATGGACCAAGTCAATGTTCAGTACATCACAAGGCGAGTTCTTTTTGAGAAGACGGTGACATCTCCTCCAATACCCCTGACAAACAGGCACTCTAAGTCCCTTAGGTAAGGGGGCTCCTTTCAGAAAGGTGTTCATGCGCAGTGACATACAGGCAAAGGAGTATCTCCCTCTAGGCAAGGTCCCCTTTGTGGGAAAGCAGATCCCTGCATCTACTTTTCGAATGGAAAGGCTGTACTCTCAAATACGGCGCGTACAACTCATCAATGCACCTTTTCAGCGAAGACTCCTTGGGTGATGTAATAATCCCCTCTGTGGCTGTTGTAAATGTGCCCCCCCCCCCCCCATTGCACTGCCCAGGCAATGAGGTCACTCTATGTACTACCATGCAACAGACCAGAAAGAAGGTGCTCCCTCTCTCCATTAAAAAGGACTATAGACGGAATCCTGTCAGAATACTACAATGCCCCATAAGTTTTTTTTTCTTTTCTTTTTTTTTTGACCTTGAGATCATGTTTTAATTTTCAGTAGTAATGCAATTTATAGAACGATAAATATTTGCTCTGGCTATACTTCCAAACACCCATATCATGTCACTAGCGCCACCAGGTTGAATGCCGGCAGTGTCATTTGCTTTGCCACCTTCGGGTGATAGTGTGGTGTAATGGAGCTTGCACAATGGGCACTGTCGACTAAAACCCCAACAAACTGTGTGGATTTTTTTTTTATGTTTTCTTTCTTGCTGCATTAAGCAACCAGCGGCATTCATCAGGCCTAAAGAACTTAAGTGTGGTGCCGTGTGTCATTAGAACAGCTCCTTTCTGCAAAAGGCCCTTCAAAGCAACGAGAAGGGTTTAAAGCAGAGTACTTTACTTTTGCCCGTGTGTCAGGGGTACAAGACTGCTTCAAAACTTGATGACGGTTTCAACGCAGCTCCAGTATAACAGTGCGCAACGCAGCAGTTGTTGCCAGCACGCACACTGTGAACAATGCCTTCTTACATGTTGACGAATCAAGTGTTGTAAATGCATTATTTTGAATAACAGAATTTGGTAAATCAGCTAACTAAACACCATAATTTGTTGAACAAATCGTGGTCCTCCAAGCAATCTGTGTGGAAAGGGAAAACTGTGCTACCTTCCACAGACAATATTTCAAAACTATGCTTACAGCAAGAACACATTGTGGAACACAGCATACAGAATGATTAGAACTTAGTTGAACAAGCTGTGGACACACAGAAGAAAAGGGTCCATGATAAGTCGAAGGCCTGCGCGCTTGTGCCTTTATATATACCAATTCACATTCTCATGCACAATATAACCTCTCAGAGAAATTCTTTTTTTTTTGCACAGCAAACACTCTTGCTGGACTAAATGCAAACTTACAAAGCATCATACCTGTAAATGCTGGGCAACAAGGGAGCTTTCACCAGACTCGCCAGCAGCTGACATGCGTGCCATGTGATCGAGACCAATGCGTTCGGCCTCCTCAGTAGCCAGCGTATAGGGCAACTCAACGAAGAGCATGGTGGCCTGCCCGTTGACCAGGTCGATGACTGACTCGTACATGGCAACGGGCAGCTGACTGTGACGTGCCTGTGGGTTCAGTTTGAGCAGCACGGGACTCTCGTTGATGCAGCATATTTGCCGGTGCACCTGGATGTCTGACTCGGTCGGTGCGCCTCCCGTCGTGTACCAGCCGAGGAAGTCCAAGTCACTGAACACCTGTAATGCGAGCATTTGGTTGAATGATGGCATACATCGTGTCTCAAAGTAAAACGAGATTTTTTTTCAAAATATGAGAAAAATTCTTTGGGCGAGTTGTCCGAGCAAGACAGATGTTCAGGGGAACGTGGAGGCTCGAAGTGATGAAAAATGACTGAATGGGGAATGTCGCTGGAGCCATGGGCAGGTTCAGAGGAGGGCACGGGTGTCCACACACCCCTCGATTTTTTAATATATAAGCTGAAAATTTCTGTTGATGCCCGATACACAGCTTTAGGTACGCAACTTCCCATAAACTGCCCCCACCCTCCGCCCTACAGAGAAATCCTGCATCTACCCATGGCTGGAGCCAATGCTTCAACAAAAGGACTCGCAAGGACAGCAACTGCTACCCTGATGAAGCTGATGATATCCTTGCATTCTGCAACAAACACCAGTTGGAAATCAGCGTGTCATCTATTGTCTTCCTCCTATTTCTTGTCCTTTTATTTTTGCACTGTTTATCAACATTCATTTAACATGTATCAATATAGCTAATGTCAAGTATAGTAGTCATGGTGAAGAACAGCATGTAGCATAAACTGACCAGCATATCTGTCAGCTTGCTTCTAGCTGGGTTCTTACATTATATGGCAGCGCTTGTCAGTGCTCATGTGCTATGGTGTTCATGCACCCATTGTTTCCAAGGGTGCAGCAGCCAGTCATGATAGTGAGTGGCACTGTGCGTAGCTTTCAGTTTTATAATGTGTTAGCTTGAATGCTTGCACAACAAAACTATCTGCCTGTGCACCTATCTAGAAAATCTGTTCTAGCCATTTTTTATTCCTGCAGCATGGAAAGAGTTAAAGTGACACTAAATCATGACAAATGTTAGAATTCCAGCTAGAATAAGAACTTGGGGTCCTAAAAATCAGTTTTTTTTTCTCTAAATAAGTGGCCTATGATATAGTACATATCATGAAGACAGTATGTTACATGTACTCATAAGAATCGGTACACACATATCAATTACACAAGAATCCATATGCAACCTTTGTATATCCGCAAGGCTGAAAAAGCAAAACAGCAGTGCAATAAAAATTTTTGGCAGAACCCATCTACATTGATCGTGTAACTAATGTGGGGGCACTTGCACAGCACACGTGCCTTATTCAAATTACATTACAGCCAAATGGAGAGTGAGAGGGTACCCGTTTAGCTTTGTTGCTTTAGCAGCCAAATGCAGATGACATTCAAACAATCCTCTGGTAAGTTATGCATGTCACCACACCTGATTCAGCAGAGTGTGGGAACATTTTCATTTGGCTTCATTGCTCCTGCAGCCAAACTCACTGTACATCTCTCGAGACCTTGTAGCCCCCCCCCCCCCTCCCCCAGGAGTGAGTCGTACATGTGCATTTATTTTGTGACAGCGCAATGGTAGCAGTGCTCTTCAAGTGTACTGTCGAACGTAATCAGTGCCCCCTTCTGTTGGTGGACATTGAGGATAGGCCGTTGCTTACCACGGTGCAGGCTCATGTTAATTTCGAGGGCAGACAGCTAGTCTGCCCTTGTTCAAATATCCTTACCCATAAACTTTTACAACTCCTGCTGACCGCAGTGGCTACACAATGATCTACAAGCACTGCACAAGAGCTTATTAAACAGAGCCACTACCGTTTCATGTCGAATTGTGGTACTTTTGATCACTGATCATGAATGTCCACTAACCAACCGAACTAGGTGAACCCGATTGTTAAAACAAAACAAAAAAAAAAACATGCAAGGCTCAGACGTGGATGTGTCTTGCAGCCTGGCGCAGCAAATGCTGAGGCTATGTACCGACCTTAGTGAGAATTCACGAACTTTAAGACCCTGCGATTCAGTTGCCTGAACGTCACCATCTAAAGTTCTTCAATTACTCGTATTTACATCCCAATAGAGACTCCGTTCTAAACAGCATTACAAGTATGAGCACGATCGTGTTGGTATGACTCACCATACAGTGCAACGCGCATCTCGATCAACAAGCACACGTGCTCATTGCTAAACACAACGGAAACACACGACACCTTCATCATCGGCGTCTTCCATAGCAAACACACACGCGCCGTCGGTGCGTTGGACAGAGGGACGCTGACAAACATCTACCGTGACCACGGTTTGAACGCGATAAAATAAAACACTGGACTGCGACACTTCCACAACACATCGTTGCCGGGATCCAAAGCGATGTACCTGTTTGAACTGCTGCTCCTTGACATTGTAGTAGTCGTTGTCAATCACAATGTTTCCCTCGATGGTGTTGAAGACGAGCTCGAACGAGTTCATGACTTCGATGTTGCGACCTTTCTGCTTGCCGATGAGGGCACCGATCACTTGCTGTGCCTTGCCTTCCTGGGCCTTGATTCGCGTCCAGTGCTCGGAGATGTTCATAATCACTAGCGGATGCAAGGAGATGCACACACTGCCAGTGGTGCCCGAAGCAGCCATCACGTTGGCTGGGGTCTCGTCCACCTCCATGTTTAATTCAACGGCTTTGTCCGGATAGTTCTGCACAAATGGACGACTCACCCGGCCCCCTTTGTTTTTGGACAACGGCTCCGCAAACACCGAAGCGCGCGCAGAGCTAAAAACCGCTTCGTTCACTCAAACCAGCTGCCGGACCCACATTGATCGTTTCTTTACGGGAGACTTTTTTTCGGCTAACGTCTAGTCATAGTACGCGGAGGCCGCCTATGTGCATCAGCTACGAAGCACCTCTTCAAAAATATGATACAACACATTATTTTAAATAGCAAGTGTTTGCGTTCTCTGTAAAGAAAAGTTATTACTTACTTATCAATTAACTTACCTTCAAAAATGCAAAATTACTTTATATATTTACGTGCAGATAACGCAACAGTCTGTGAACTACAGCACCTTGTCATTTAATTGGTTTGTTTTTAGAAAAAAATGTGCTATTTTGTGCAGTTCACTAACTTATTTATAAGCTTTACCAATGTTGGCTGTAGACGTGACGATTGCGCCAAATTAATTGTTACAATTGTCACCAATATTTTGAAAAATTAATTTTGTTATGATGCTTATAGGTTACTTAGTTGAAATATTTACTGGTATAACTTCAAAAATACCACTTCTAAAACTACACAAAATAATTTTTTTTAAAAATTGGCGGCGTAACAATTTAAGCGCAGCAACGATGAGTCAAAGTCTAGTAAACTAGAGTACGCACACTTCTTTATACAAAAAGTACCCGTCCTTATGAAAAACGTGCGTAAACGTCTCTAGAAGAGAACGGCGTTGAAGAAATGTAGAGAGTTGCAGCACTAGCCTTTATTAGACTAAGAGAACCGAAAACATTTTTTTTACGGCTGGAGGTGGTCGTGGTCGTCTGGCTGGAACTCGTCGTGTTGATGTTTCAGGCTCCGTCGGCGTCATGCCGTTCGCAATAAAACGGGATTTCAGAAATCGACCCGTTGTGGAGGGCCGTGAGCGAGTTGCGGAAGGTGCCACTGCGTGATCCGCAACCGAGTGCCCAGAACGGGCGTGGAACCGGTGTAGCTAGCGAGCCGACATGGCTAACGCAATGGGCATCGAGCTGGACGATGACATTATCGTGGACGAAGAGGCCCTCAACGCGTTTGTGAACTTTCCGCCCGAAGTTCAGGCTGCCATAGAGCAAGTGAGTTGACCACTACAACCTGTACAGCGTAGGTTGAAGCTTGTTCTCGATGAGAACACGCTTCAACTTGGCAGGTGCCGGTTTGCTCAGAGAAAAGTGACTGACGGTGTATCACCGGTTCGTTTCCGGATGTTAGCAGATCATTTTAGATTTGAGAGCTGCTCACTAGAAACGAAGTGGCATCGGTTAGTTATGCTGTCGTATTATTCAGCCTCAGTTTAGCATTTGCATATGCTCTGCTAGTTTAGGAGCCAGTGATCGTTAGTAACTGGCCGGTTCACGCAAGTCGAGATGTTTTAGTTGTGTGTAGTGTAATGAAACTATCTAGGTGTGGAACATGTCTTGATATAAACGCACATGCGAATGAAACCGAACACAGTCACCACAGCTAAAGTTTGCAGGTTCCTACGAAAGGAACCTGTAAACGCGTTAGCTCTAATACTTAATTGACCTTTATGCTTTATGTACAAAAGAGATCGATAACATTTATGACGTGTACTAGTTGCGCCGAAAAATATGCACCAACATACACGAAACAGCTGATATTGCTGTAGTTTCCGTGCTACTACATATTGGTACTTGACATACTGATTAGCACGTACCACTTTGTTGCACGGTTGTACTGCGCAGGTATTTCCCAGTACAGACCCACTGGACAGCCCAAACTTCAATCCAGTGGACTACATCAACACACTGTTTCCAACGGAACAGTCGCTTGCCAATGTTGATGAGGTCATAGCACGAATGAAGACGAAGATCAGGTATGCATTCTCATCTTGGTTCCCATTCCTTCCCTTTGAAGCGACCCCATCACAGCATACATCGTAGCTATGCAATGGCTCTTGCAGACATTGTGAGGCTTACGGAAAGAAAGAATGGACAGTCTCTTTGTCAGTTTAAATAATTATGAGAATGATGTTACACTGTTGCCGGGAGAAGGGCGTCTTAAGAGATCCAGCCAGCACAGCAGAACAGTTCCATTTCAGAGCAGTACTGGTTCATTTCAGAACTTCTTGGAGCTAAAAACTTACACTACAGTTGCGAGGCCCCATCCTTTGTGGATTGTTCATGAGCTCTCACCATGGTTGTTTGCCCCGGTTGCGGAGCCTTGGCTAATGACTTCCCGCAGGTTTACAAATGTGGCTTTGTGTGCAGGCGCTTGGACGACCAGATCCGGACAGTCGTTCGCGGCCAGAGCAACCTTGGCTCGGATGGGCGGGCATCCCTGGAGGAGGCACAGCGCTCCATCCACCAGTTGTTTCTTTGCATCCGTGACATCAAGGAGAAAGCCGAGAAGTCTGAACACATGGTGCGCATAGAGCTTGCGAACTTTGAGACACTGGCAACAATTCTTTCACTTGCGAACACTTGCGAACATTGATCACACAAAGCTGATAGCAGTGCCCAGCACTGTCCAGTGGCATAGCCAGGGGGTTGAGGGTTTTAACCCCCCCCCCCCCGAAATTTTTCAGTTTTGCATGTATATATACATACACACATGCACACATGCAAACGCACACACAAACATACATAAAATACGGCTACCCCCCCCTCCCCCTCCTCCCCCGAAAAAAATTTCTGGCTATGCTACTGTTGCTGTCTCCCTTGGTAACTAACTGTAATATCTGGTTATGCCATCATTAAAGACAATTGATGTCTCTCTCAGAAGTTATGAAGCTACTGCACACATGATTCTACCTGCTATCGACTGTTTGAACCTTTTTTACTCGTATGATTGGCTTTAGAGATTAAGAGGGACAGCATGGGTTGCCTTCCTGCTCCATTAGAGTGTGATGAAGTCTCCAAGATTTATGTGAAGTGCCCAAAACTTTAGCAAAGCCTTTTTTGTCATGTTCATCTTGCATAGCATGTGTGTATCTCCTTTCATGTGAGTGCAGGTGAAGGAGATCACACGAGACATCAAGCAGTTGGACAATGCCAAGCGGCACCTGACTGCCTCCATAACAACGCTGAACCACCTTCACATGCTCGTGGAAGGCGTCGATGGGCTCAAGTACGCTCCACATTTTCTCTCTGCTGTGTTTCGTGCCTCACTGTCCAAGCCTGGTTTGTTTAGTGCAGCTTTTAAGATGGATCGCTTGAGGCAGCACACTCCCAATAGCATGTTCAGTACAAGGCTTACGGAATGAAACGCATCAATTCAGGGCTAACTAATGCACACTTTTTCGTTTCCACAGTCTATGGACCATGTCACATCAGTGCACTATTGGCTCCTGCACCTACATCAGAGCCTGCACCACCTTTAGTGACGAGATTCGTAGCAACACGATGTGCTTATCTCGAGCAGTTGTGCATGTCACATCTCACTGCTTGAGCACTGTACATGCCTACAACAGTTTAACTCTGCTTTCATTCAGATAATCACCTATAGCGTGGATAGCATTAAAGCTTGTGTGTTGAGGAGAGAGCTCAGAAAAGCCCAGACAGTATAGTATGGCAACATTTAGGTATTATAAAACCAGATGACTGAACCATTTGTGTAGTTCAAACAAAGCAGAACATTTGAAAAAAAATGCTGACTGTGTATAGGTGTCATGTAGGTACCACCTCCAGAGGTTCATTGTAAGAGACATCACTGATACGTGATCTCACTGATCCTTCGTTAAGTACTCTACACACAGCTACAAACAAATCTGCAAACAGTTTCTGAGGTTGTATTTGCCAGACATTGTTACCTGTTTTGAGTTGACAGGCTGTGTAGGAAGGGCAGTATACTTCTATATGAACGTGAAGTGTGTTTTTCGGAAACATAACTCAATTAAATTTGCAAAGTGATGCTGTGAATATATTGGTAAGTGAAATAATCAACACTTGCTTTTTCTTTAAGTGGGCTTGAACGTGCAAGTGCACGTTGACCTTTTTACTACTGTACTCTTTTGTCACGTATCCCTGTGCTGTCCGGTTCTCTTCTTTTGCGTTTGTGTTGGCACGCCTGACATTCTTTCGTGATAAATCCCTACCAACCAGCTTGACTTCCTGTCGTCCTAATGTGCTGCCTTCTCCTGTGCAGAAAGCTGACTCGCAAGCGCCAATATGGAGAGGTGGCCAACCTCCTTCAAGGTGTGGTCAACGTGCTGGACCACTTTCAGCCTTACATGGCCATCCCTCAGATACGAAAGCTTGCCGATGAGTAAGCCAAAGACTCGTCCTCCCTCTCTCTCTCTCTCTCCCCCCTTTTTTAGGGGCGAAGCTCCTCAGGGTGTGGCTCTGTCCCTCCTTTGTAGTATGTAGTAGTAGGTAGCCACACATAGTGGGATGTATCCACTCCATGTGATAAAGATGACAATGACGACTGATGACCATGAAGAATAAGCGCGTTCCAGTATAGTGGAATGTACCCACTACACGTGATAACGACGACGATGACGCTGATGACCATGAAGTATAAGCGCGTTCCAGACCACACATTCTCTTTCTGCCATAGATGAAAATGACCGTGAACGCGCTCTCGCCCTCGAAAGGCAAAACGGCAACGCCGACAACAGACGTTCCCGTGAGATTAACGTCATATATGAGGACCCCCACGTTTGTGTGTCAGGTCTTTGTATGATGATCGAGTGGGCAGAATTTACGGGGATTGACGGTTTACCATATTACCTCCGGAGCTTCGCCATTCATCATCATTCACTTCGTGGATATGGCGTGATTTTTTTTGTTTTTGTTCTTTGGATATGCTGCGTGTGGTGCAATGCTTCTGTGGTAACAGTGGGTGAGCCAGGGTTTCGGAAAGGGCATTTGTCAATGGCCTCACCAGGGCAAGTTTCCTCATCAGAACCTTCGCTTCAGCAACATTTCTTGTTCGAACACTGTCGGTCGCTTCAAGGTGCTATCTCTCTTGGTGAACGTGTCACATTTTAATTCTGTAATGTGATATTCTTGTGTGGACATCAGCAGCCTCTCATGTTGCTCAGCACCACGTTACAACACATCTCTGCAATAGTACCTCATTGCATTTCATCATGAACACTGTCTGCCGCTATCACGTATGTGGGCCGTTATTTCTGGGCATTGAAAATGAACAGACACTGAAACCAGCTGGAATTAGAGTCTAATCAAATACTCGAATGTGAGTTGAATGGAAAAAGAATATTCAATTCATATTTAATCTTCTGATTGTTCACACACTCCTACTCACTGCCCTGCTACATTATGAAAGCAAATCTACAAAGCACTTCATGTCAAGAGCTCTGCTACTATGAAATAACAAGCATGTCACAGTGCACTGCTAAAGTATGTTACACATATTTCCTTATGCATCTATTTGATGTTGAAATGGTGCCATGTGAATCAACGCACCAAGTTTCCATCATCTATGTCTGTGCTGCCTGATCTTGCCTTCATGGGTGTATGGCTGACCACAACTCGTTCGTTAGGAAATTCTCTATTCAAATTTGTTCAATATGAATTTCTTTCAAATGTACTATAAGTGGTGACTATACGTGGTTAATTGAGTCTAATTGATGAGGCATGATTTGGCTCCAGAGGAGCCATGGTTGCTGTGCAAAGGCATTAATGCCCGAGCCAATTTCGTGCAGCAGAGAGAATTTGCACAGTGATTTCTATTAATTCTATAAAAAGTGTCTTGCTTTTAGGTAGCCCATACGTATGACAGGGATGTTTTCGCTTGAGCAAATCAATCGAATATTTGAACAGTTTCATCATATCAAACTAAAACAATACCATAATTCTCTCTTTATACAAACACAGAACTTTTTTTGTGCATTTGATGATGGGCTGTTTTCCTTTCTTTTATTCAATTGCTGTTGTCGCCACGGCATGTCAAAAAACAGGTGCTGCTCATTTATAAGCTCCTCAATTTACTGGCCATGTAGATGCGAAATGCATTTTACTCATAATATATCAAGAAGTGGGAATAAAAGTGTTGCTTGTTGACAACACAAAAGTAAATATGAGGAAAAAGTGTTTTTTAACTTATCATTTGATTAGGTAACATCGGTTCAGGAACCCACATTTTCTCGCTCGTGTTCCACGCAGGAACTGCGGACACACGCCACGGTAGGAGAAATTGGCAGCGATAAATGTTCAGTTAACAAATGCCAGTTTTTTTTTCTTTATTAACATTTGCCACGGTGTTCTGAACGCTGTTGTCACCCTGATTTCAAATGCTGAATGAAGGCTGCTCGTACTTCTCTCATAAGCTAACAAAAGAAGTGCCTGTACTGATTGACATTTTTATCTTTGCTTCTGGTTTCGGCAACAAAACAGTTCAAGATTACCTCGCCTTATCTTTTTTTTCTTTCAGGGTTGCCACCATTCAGTCTGACCTTGCACAGCAAATAACGGCCGACTTTCATGATGCCTTCACGGGACCAAATGCGAAGGTTAGTTTGCCACTGCTTATATTAAGTGAATCTGATTTTGCATCGGCCATTGGATGCCACGCATAGCTGCACAGGTTTTAAAATTAGGAGGCTTTTGAGTTCATGTATCATTATGTACACTGTCGTCCTTTATGAAAGGGAACACGCGAGCGCGCGGCCTGCGCGTTGCGGCAGCTGCGTACAGCACCATCAACCGAGAGCTGAAGAAAGCACGTCCGCTTTTGGCGGCATCGCCCGCTGCGCGACCAAAGCGCGAGCGTAATCTAGCAGCGCTTGTCCACCGGCCATGACTCGTTATTTTGTTTGCCAATAGATGACGCCAAAAGCGGGTGCGCTTTCTTTCGCTGTGGGTTGATGGCACTGTAGGCAGCCGCAGCAGAGCTCAGGCCGCGCGCTCGCGTGTTCCCTTTCATAAAGGACGACAGTGTACAGTAAATAGTATAGGCATTTTTAGAATCGCTGACTTCATTGCCTGCTGCAGAATCACACAGATTTTGAGGACGCTTCACATCTCCACAGATGTTTGCAACTTGTCTGGCGGCGCAGATTGAGCTAATAGCACATACAGCATGACGGCCAATTTTTGCTGTTTAATCATAAACATCCAAATTATGGGAGCTTGTTTGCGATTTTTGCAATCACAAACCAATAATTATTGCTGTTGTTAATTTGCATCCTGCTTTAGGTCAGAGTAGTATCGCATGCTCACAAGTACAGTCATCGACAGATTTTTCAGAGCCTGACTTCTTGTACCCGCTCCCATGTTCAAACGTACCAGAATCGTTACCGCCTTCAAGAGTGACTCTGTGTAATGGCTACTGATCTTTTCTCTGCTTTACATGAAGATGTATCAGTGAGCATTGATGTTTTTTTTTCAAGTCAAGTCAAGTTTATTAAATAGTTCAGTTGAGTTACATGGTTAGCATATTACAGCAGGAGGTCCCAAAGTTTCAGAGAAACTGACAGGGGGACCTCCTATAAACATGTGCATATACTATATTATGTACTATAAACATGTCACAAGTACTATATTTTATTTCCTTTGGGAATAGACTGAAGTGTTTCATTGAATATGTTAAATTTTGTACCAAATTTCAGTAAGCTGTTTCGGGAATGGTACTATTTTTCTAATTTTAAGGTTAGCAGGTCTTCATACAGGGCTCTCCTCTTATTATGTGTCAAGCTGTAAACGAAGTGATTTGGTGTTGGCAGCTGAATGCACATTACAATGTTGTTTATATTTCGTTTTGTTTATAAGCAATGGGCAGTCATCTCAGTTCGCAACGATTGACTCATAGCATGAAAGCTTTAGGGTTTGTCTTTCAAAATGAT
The DNA here is from genome assembly GCF_013339695.2 of Rhipicephalus sanguineus. Taxonomy (NCBI): domain Eukaryota; kingdom Metazoa; phylum Arthropoda; class Arachnida; order Ixodida; family Ixodidae; genus Rhipicephalus; species Rhipicephalus sanguineus. Next base: position 68,490,883 of record NC_051179.1, read on the forward strand.
TACGCCGTGCTATTTTTTTGCATGTATGTGCGAACATTTGGTAAAATATGCTGTGCGAACCGCGTTAACATCAGGTGCAGTATGCTAATTGAGTTGATATTTCTTCGGTTTCACGTGTTTCCAGCGTTTCGGTGCATCTTGTGAAGACGCTTCAGGCACAGAGGTAAAAACAAAAGTAAGGAAATTGCCCACTGCGCCATGTGTGTGTGGCTATGTTTGGATTGGAGCCAGGCTTGATCCTTTTTATGATGCCTACCATGATGCATCATCACATAGTAAAGTGAATAACATCACTAGGCATTGAAACGGGACGTACATGTGTAAGCGCAAAACCTGTGGTGTCCTAAAATTTGCTGCACGTGATGCTGTGAGGTCACAAACACTTTGCACACTATCGTCATGACACAGCATTTCTGATGTGAAAGTGTGCACAGGGTTTGCTGGAAAGGAAATGCAATCCAGCTAGATGTCGATTATCGTTTTGTGGCAGAAACACTCCTCGAAGGGTGCACTCAAACAACGATATAACGAACACAAATATAAAGAATTATCGGTTATAACGAAGTGAATGAAGGATAGTCTTATCATAGCTACAGTGTTACAAATATATGTTTATAACGAATTTTCGGATATAACGAAGTTATTTTCATGGCAGATGTGACTTTGTTATACTAATGAGCTTTGAGTGTATATGTGATCTGCAATACCATTTTTTTATGTGGTCTGGAGGGTCACGCCCTCATTGACTGTGATCTCTGAGGCCCTCCTCATGACGGCGTGACTCCAGTGATCTGAGACCTCCATTTACATTTCGTATGTGCAGCATTCGGCTCCCACACAGCAACTTGCGGAGGCCTGCCTCGTGGTCTCCATTCTGGACAAGAAAGTCAAGTGAGTGTTTGGTGACTTATCGCTATCATTCATGCTCGTCCATTGGTGTTCTAGAAAGTTATGCAAGGTTCACTTGTCTCTTGGTAGAGGTTTAAGTTACATTGCCATTTTGAAGCAAATGTGATGCGCTTGCATAAAAAAAGAGAGAAAAGAAAACAGTGATCCAGAGTGCGTCAATCAATTAGGTAACATTGCTCGTGGATGCCATGTTTTCTCTCTTCCTGCGTGTTCCAGACAGGAACTGCTGAAGTGGTTCGTGTCCCTCCAGCTGGCAGAGTACACGCACCTCTTCCAAGCAAACCAAGACGTGAGTCTTTTTCAACACTCACCCTAACGAATTCCACACTTGGAGTAATTGCATAGCATGAAAAAAAAAGTGATATTCCCACTTGATGTCTGTGATACCAGTGCAGCAAATTTTTCAGTAACTTCAAATTGCCCAGTTCAGTGCGTCTTCGGATCGGAGCGCACACACACAAAAAAAGAAAGAATGGTAGCTGCTAAAAGTAAAACTTTCCAACTTTTGGGTTACTTGTCTCAGATATTGTCATGTCTATTGTCATTGTGCTTTTGTTGAAGCATAGTGTGCACTGCTTCCTGCCTCTTTACAGCACTTACATCTTGTTTGTTTCTTATGAATAAAGAGTGGTGAAATTTTTGTAATATCCTGAAACCAATTCAGTATGACATTAAATTGTGCCTTTTTGATTCTGGAACGTTCCACATTAGAGCAGTGTTTGATATGCTTCTAAGCTTATCTGATCCCTGTTTTTAAGAAAAATTGATTTAGCACTTTATTGGTCAGTACCAGTAAATATTTTCAACACGATAATGCTGCATGGAAAATTTTCTATGTAAGAAAACTTGCATAGAGAGGGTGAAGAAGGCTTTTGTATCATTACGGTATATAGTTTTTTTTCGTAATTTTTGCACAGAAATATTTACTAATTTGTGATAAAAAAATGGAATAAACGCATATTTATATAACTAGAATTGCTTTTTAAAAAGCGGGCAGCGGGCACCGATGAGCAGCAGTTATAATGACAGTCGTCAAATGTTTGGCGTGGACTCCGTAGTAGCAGTGCAGCTGCTGCAGTGTTCACAGCAAACACAGAAGGGCTTCTGATGTACAGAAGACAGTGGGGCGCGGGGAAGAGCTATCGTGTCATAGAATAGAGAACAAAGAAAGGTTGGCTGCAGTTATGTGCAGCACGCTTGGAACTGTCATTGATCCTAACTACTTTAATCCCTAAGTGGGTCTATCAGCTAGACTATGAATGAATTGTACTAAACGATGTGGCATTTGTGTCGTTTGTGCCTGCTGATGTGGCTTTCTGAATGTGCATATTCTCTCTCTTTTTTTTCCTTCTTCCAGGTGGCCTGGCTAGATCGCGTAGATCGGCGCTATGCCTGGCTCAAGAACCATCTTGTCAAGTTTGAGAGCAAGTTTGGTCAACTGTTCCCCGCCGACTGGGAAGTGAGCGAACGCATCGCGGTCGAGTTTTGCCACATTACTAGGCACGTGCTCTTTTCATGTGAGGCATTTCATGTTGTCACCCAGAAATTTGTTTTTTCTGCACTGTACTTCAAGTACAAAGAAAGCGAAATTGAACAAATCTGTGTGCAAACTTTCTTTCAAATGTCTATCAATTTCAGGCACACGTAAAATGTACACAGAAGATATGGCGACAGAAAAAAAAAGAGACGGACCACAAAATTTCATCAGAAATTTCACTTTGCCATCCGTTGTGTAAAAATAAGTACAGTGCAGAACAGAACAAGGTCATGCCAGCTAAACTGAGCTGAAGCTTTATTGAAGAGTCACACTCCCCCCCCCCCCCCAAATAGAGCGAGAGAAGCAGGGAAAAGCAGGGAGGTTAACGAGATGCTCGTTCGGCTAATATGGTTGTGATTAATCTGAAAACCTTCCCTATGACATCTCAAAGCCTGGGTGCTTCTTCAGTATGCTAAACATTGTTGGGTCAGGTCATGTTCGGTCACTTTGGCTGATCACTCAAATGGTAGGTTAGTCTTGCTTCGTTATTCATGAACTGACCCTAATACAGAGAGCAAGCTGCTAATTTGCAGATGCTTATTGAATTTCTGAATTTCTTTCAGTGAGATAGTGGAATGAAAAAAAAAAATGCCGACCAATGCGTAAAAATTTTTAAATAGCATTTCTTGACTATAGAAATTCTTTCACTAGAGTTAGGAAGGGTACTTTGACAAAGTTTTTTTGGACCTTACAGAGGCTCATATTGTATTTCCACATTTGGAAATGTTCTGCGTAAGAATACTGACACGAAAATTTTACATCTTGCTTTTTTTTTATGCAATAAGTAGGTAACGATCCACTTATCATGACTAGGACCTCGTTTGCTCGTGTGTGCCACGGTTAATTATTCAGAGACGGTTTTATAGTGCGAAGTTGCAGTTTTGGTTTCAGAGAGTGCCAAGAGAGGCGGGACCTGGAGGGGTTTTCATGTAAACATAGCTGGCTACGTGAGCACACAACACCGCGGTCACATGAGCACTCTTTTCAACGTTAGCACTCTTTTTCGTTGACTCTATTCAATGAAAGCTCCCTTGGTGCTGCTATAGCACCCTGTTGGATATTGTAAATATGCGTGACCCCCAAAAAATGGTTTGCCGAGGCATAGACGTCAGCCTTTGTACTCCCGTGCAAGTCCATAAAGGAGGTGCTTCCTCTTTCCGTAGAAAAGATCTGCAGGAGAGAGCACTTGCAAGGAGCTTGGCAGCCCACACAAACCTGTGATGTGTGTGGTTGTTGGTTGTTACATTAAAAACAAGTTGGTGTCGATGTTGTGAGGTGGGGCGTTTCACATTCAGTTGTGCGACACACACTTTAAAATTGATTTTAAATATGTTCTTGACCATATTAGCCATTCATATTTTGCAGATGATGCGTGCGTGTCCATACAAATCTATCCCACAAGTTATCTCGCCTTCAAAATTTTGTGTCAGTACTCTTTTAAAAGAACAGCCAGCACCTCACTGATGCATTGTATTCCGCGTAGCCAGGCACTGACCATGGAACTGATTTCATAGACATTACAGGTAAAGCCAGGACAATAAATATTTAAGAAGCAGCTTCTGGCTACATCTCTTGATTTGCACTTCGTCTGCGTGTCTTGCTCTGGGTCTTCTGCATGTTAAATCTATATCTTGGCCTGGTCTTTCTTTACTGTCCCGTGGCCACAGGCGTGAGCTGACCCAGCTGATGAGCAGCCGGGTGCAGGACATGGAGGTGCGTCTGCTGCTCAGTGCCATCCAGAAGACGACGGGCTTCGAGGCGCTCCTGGGACGACGCTTCACGGGTGTCACCCTCGAACGCACCAACGTGGTGTCCCCCCCGACACCGGCACCACCAATGCCCCCTGCGCACCCATCACAGGTATTGCTCGGAGCAGGGGCGTGCTACTTGTTGTTTGTATGACGCACGTAACACTCTTACAATTTTTTAATAATATGGACTGAGCGTTGACCCCTGGACATGGTAGCGCCTAATTAGGCGAAAGGTAACGAGATTTCCCACACGATGCGCAAGCCTGAGTGCCATCTGCTACGCTGCTTGCTTAGAGATGCGTACGAACTATTAGCCTTGTCTATGTGATTGTGTGTTCAGAAAGCTGGTGCGACGCTGATTGTTGCATCGCTGATCTCGTTGCTTGTCGCAGATATTACAAACTACCGTATCCTGGGGTCAACGCTGGTACAATATTATTAAAAGATTGCAAGGGTGTACGCCTTCTTCACTGAAACAGCAGTCTGGGAGCGGTGTCCTCAATTCCTAGCTGACTTCCAAATTATGCACGTGGTTTTTCCTTGAAAAAGCTTCAAACAGCATTTTAAAAAATTGCGCTGAATTTCTCTAGAGACAACTGTTGTGATGCACAAAGCATATTATGGAGTGAAACCGATGCAGAGCAGTACAAATGTGTTACTTTAATACATTGTCATAGAAGCAGTTAGCCAGTATTTGCCAACAGCATCGAACATTTGTCAATGTTGGTAATGTGCGAGCAATAAGCTAGACTGCACAAGCTGTACACTATTTTCATAGTTACTTGATGCTCTAGTGCACACTTCACCTTTGTTATAGTAGTTTCATATGATAGTTTGTATGTCGTACTTTATGCCACTTGAGGTTATTTCCTCAGATTTAGCTTGGAAAATGGCTTTTTTGATGCTAGTCCAAAAATCTCTTCTAATACCGCAGTTTGCTTTTGGTGGAATTATGTTCACATTAAAGAATGTGCTAGCATCTGACTAGACCAACTAGAACTACTTCTGCATTGCTTGGCCATCACACATTTTGTGGGATGCTCAACCTTTTATTTTTTTTAACCAACAACATGCTGTTGTCCATGCTGTCTGCATGGTCTGATGCAAGTGTTGCTTCGCTTCCACTGCTGCTTCATTCTAACACAGTCATTCTGCACAGAGTCCAGTTCAATGGAACTGTTGACATACTCTAAAGCAAAACAGTCAGTAGGAGCTATACCGGTCAGTAGGAGTTTCATGCAGCAGTGTAGATTGTGTCAAATTTTAATCAGAAACGGTTGAAGCTTGTTCTCACGAACACTGATATAGCAAATTATTGGTTATAGTGAACTAAATACCAACTTTAGGGAGACATTTATTTTTTTTAGTAAAGAAAGCAAAAACGCGAGACCCACTGCGATATCAGCTGTAACAAATAAATATTTGGTTTGCGCAAGGCCGTGAAAGGCCACTAGATGAAGATCACATCCTTTTTCAAATAAATGTGAATGCAGGCCTGTTTTGTCAAACGAACTTTCTTTTGTAATTTCACATTCTCACGTTCCTATCTATTTAGTCTGAAATGCCCCAAAGAGACAGGTACCTTGTTTATATAATGGGTTTGAAACCCAGTATGATGAGTTTTTCTAGCTAGGATTTACGCTTGAACTAGATTGCCGATTTGTTAGAGCCAATTTTGTATCTCTACTTTCACAATGTAGATGTCTTGTAATGAACTAATTTATGACCCCAATGCTTCGTTATAATGAGTTTCGACCGTATAACAGTGGAAGTCCCAAATTTTTGCTCTGGAACATATAATTATCAATAGTTATAAAGTATGTGTTGCCTTTATATAATTCTAATGGATGACAAGTCTGCCTGCAATGTTTTTAAGTGCGTAATCTGTAATTTTCGTTTCTTAAATTGCATTACGCTGGCTCCATGTTGGTGAAGCCACAATAGACGCTTTTCATAATTGTAAAGCCAGCTTTCCTGCTCTGCAGTTTGCCCAACTAATGAAGGCTAGTCACTTACTGCAAACGGCATGTTATAGCACTGTTTGCTTGTACTATGACACGGAAAATGTAGACTCTGATCTCTTGATATAAACACGCGTAATAGACATGCCCCAGCACATGCAACTCGGACCTCATCTCCACTTGAAGGACGACAGGTGCCACCATTAGTTGGACAAATATACAGCGCTGGGAGGCGCACTCGCAGAATATGAAAATGGTCTATAGAGTTTTCAAAGAAAGTAGTGTTCCACTGCAGCGTGTCTTTAAGCGTAGCCTGCACACAGACCCATAATACTTACGTAGATTGTGAGAACTCTTACAGCTTTGCTGGCTCTGATTTATCAGCTGCCCTGCAGACTAGCATGCTCATTTGAAGAATTTCCTTCTTTCTGTTTCTTTCTGTTCTCTGGGAGTCAGGCTGAAAAGAGCACCAACCCCTTTGAGGAAGGAGGTGAGGAGAACAACCCTTTTGCCGAGGACATGGAGAAGGAAGAGAAGACAGCTTCTCCGGCAGTGGCTGGTGCGGGAGAGCCTCTGGCCGGCAGCTCGACACCGCAGCTGTCCCCACCACAGGTACAGTCACTCCTCCGTTAATTCGAATTGCCTGAAAACCAATTGCAAAGAAATTTTAAACTGCTTAAAAAGATTAACTTCAGATGAGTAGATATATCGTATTTTCTAGCGAACAGCCTGCGCAAAATATGCAGGAAATTGGGAGCTAAAATCGGGGGCGCAGGTTATACGCGAATTTTGGTGCACAAGTTGGCTTCGTGGCACTGCTTTACGATAATGCAAGTAAGGTGGCTTCATGTCGATACGTTTTTTTTTTTCCGCAGTTTGTGGTTTGGGCAGCAGATTATATGCGATAAAACATGGTAGAGCAGCCACCGTGCTAAATTTTTTGCTTGAAGTATGAGTGGATACGTCACATTAAGCTAGCAAACATAGACATTGCTGATACTGAAACTTAAAAAAAATTGCCAGTATAATTTTTTCAGGAGTAGTTCATTTGTGGCAAGCGTTACAGCAGAAGCTGTGGCTTGGATGAATACAGCTTGGGCTTGGTAGTTAAAGGCTTAAAATTGACAAGCTCTACATTCTTTCACATTGAAATGCTGATTAATCTTTGCGTTTAAATGAGAAATGCAAAGTTATGCAGTCATAGCTGCCTTCATATTGCCTTCTTAGTGGAAGCACCGGTTGTGTTCACAGTATTCTCTCACAAAAATTCCATTATTGGTAAGACCAATGCTTTTGACACCTTTACGCAGTTGACGTCACTCTGATGATTTGTTAATTACCGTTGGTGTTAGTGAAGAGAAACCTCAAATTCGACTAACTTTGTTACAAACTACACTTATGCAATCTCACATGGGTGTCAGTGTTGTGAAAGCTTACTAAGCTGAAGATAGCCAAATAAAGGGTAGTAAATCTGTCTTGAGAGGTTTTCCTCGCCAAGAGCCCACAACTTTGTAGTCATGAATAAAGTCTTCTCAGGACTTGTTTCTAGTTTTAGAGGGTTGCGCATTGATTTTTACTGTCTGGGATGCATTAATCTGCCTCCTAAGCTTGGTACACAAGCATTCTTGTAATTAGGATGTCATTGTTGCGCGACTCCTCTGACCTTGTGACGTAGGGTTCAGCACTGGAACGCTATGTCTGTCAAGCTGTTGTGGCAGGTTGTAGCGGCAGTAGATTGCACTTCGTGGTGAGCCAGAACTCTGGTGCATAGTATAATCATGGGTGCTTTTGCACACAGATGTCCTTGGCCAATGTCAACCCATTCCAAGGCCTCGTTTCGAGCTGCTTCGAGCGCCATCTGGACATTTATGTGGAATCCCAGGACAGGTAGGCCTAGCGCTTTTTTGGTGGGATAATTCTTGGTCACAAATGGAAAACGCGACTACTGTTTTGTCGATACAACTTGTTACGCTATCTTGTACATATATATGTAAATAAATAAAATATGAATAGTGAAGCAGGCAAGGAGGGTCCGTAAACACGAAGATTTTGTTTGGTAGAGGCGAACAGTCCAGTTAATCCATAACTTATGAAGAGCAGTCATTGCAAGTCATAACTATGTGGAAAATAAACACACTTTATTTGTACTGTTTGAAATCAAAATTTTATTGCATACTGTTCGCACTTGATGTGGGTCCACAATCGTAATTTTCACAACAACAAAAAAATGTTTTTAGATTTATGTTGCTTTGGATTTCTCAACAATTAAAGAAGCTTCGTGGTTATGTTCACATTATAAAAAATATGATGAATTTGGGCTCATTGCTTAGCTTTATTGTCGGGTGGCTGAGCTCTTTGCATTTAGGAAGGGGACAAAAAAAGTTGCCTTCACATCCAATCATTGTTCCGTGTATCCTGAAATTGTTTCATAATATAATAATTTTTTGGTACAAAAAGGGAGAGAATTCATGTCATAGGTTTTCTTTTTCCAGATGCACCAATAATTTTGTCAGTGACACTAACGAAGTTAAACATTTCCCGTTGGCTTTCACATACTTATGATGTCACATGACCAGGAGTTGACAATGATTCGACGATACATAGCAACATGCTGTGTAAATAACATTTCAGTTTGTTTTACATCCCACATTGGTGTCCCAGGTCCTTGACCACTTTGTCATTATTAGAGATTTTTAGGTGAAAACCACCATGTTAACAAAAGAACACAATAAGAGTACAAAAGAACTTAATGGGTTAGAGGTCCCCAATGCTTGGCGATCCCTAACCCTGGCGTAAATCCCAGGGGGGGGGTGGTCCTGACCCCCCTTGTGTTCATCCTGGGAGGGACACCGTTTGCAAATGTCCCGCCTTGAGATTTATTTTTCATCACCATATGTTTGAATTGCTTGACAGTTAAGTATAGTGCATTCAACTTTCTGTAATGCCTGTTTATTTTGTAGTGTGTAGGTCCTGTGTTCAATATCCCTCAGCTGTGTGAGACTACTGAAATCGCAACTGCCGCTCAATCGGTTTCAAAGAAGAGTCAATAAAACAATGCAATTGCGCCAGCTGGGAACCCATGCTCACCATTTAACTTTATATTAAGAAATTATGTAATTTTTTATATAACTAAAAATAACACCTATATATATAAAAACAAAATGGCCGCCATGGCGAGATGTGTGTCCTCTTTGTGATTTTCTGGATTTACGCCACTGATCCCTAACCTAAACATCTCTATTAACGCACGTCAGTTTGGCGGTTGACGTGTGAATTCTTCCTTTAAAGGGGTCATGAACCACCCATTGGGCTTAGTGCAAAAACGCATCCTGCAGATAGCAGGCACTGCAGTGAACAGCCTAGCAAAATCTTTAAGTTGTGTGCGGCAGAGTTTAGAGTTGGATTGTGCAGTTGCCATTTTTCTCAGGCACCCTCTTTTCATACAGAGGCCTGTGCTCACTCTCTTTGGTTGGCGGATCGCCTGTTGTGTGACGTACGTCGAACAGTGGGTAGCATGCTAATAGCCAGCACGCGGCATAAATCAAAAGCAGTGTTTGGATCAGATGTGCTTCTTGCCATGGGGTGCCGAGGCTGCGCTCCATAGTTTGCTAACATTACATGGTGAGGTGCACTCGCACACACGAATCACAATGGGAGAGAGCTGTTCATGACACATGCTGACGTAACTTCTTTCACCCGTTCCATGCCTCCGTGCGTAGCTTCCAGTGCGCTCGTCTGGACAAGAGAAGAGAGAAAGCGCTTAAAGTGTGTGAAAGATCCCTGTAACTCAGCTAGTTGTTGACAGATGCAAGAAATATTTGCAGCAGTCGATTCGTGAGGCAATAAACTCCGATACTGAGGTCATTCGATAATTGCTTGAGAAAGTAGTTCAGGGGAAACCCTTCAATGTATCGTGTGTACGCTTGTGCGAATAGTAAATTTTAGGCCCGAAGCGAATTCGAAGTGAATAGTGATTTGGTCGAAGCGAATTTCAAAGCGAATTCGAATAGTTTATATCACGTATTATCAAGAAAAATGAGCATATTTGTCATGACCCAACTAACCAGCGCAATATTTTTAAAGTTGAAACAAGACATATGCATATGTCATTCTTTTTGGTTCAAAGGGAAGTGGAAAGCAACTTTGAGTAGTAGCAGGATTTGACTTTTGGTAGAATGCAAGTGATAACCTGTAAAATATGTTACGTTTTAAAATTTACTATACTTAGAGCATATAAGCCGGTATAACAAGCTTTTAAACTTAAAAATGATGAATCGATGTGAGGGCAATACAGTAAAACCTCATGAATTCGAACTCTGTTATTTCGAAATCCCGCATAATTAGAAGGATTTCCTTGGCCCCGTATTTTGCAATGTAAATCTGAGTCGATAATTTGAAGCGGCGGTCAGTACCAGCCCGTTTAATTCGAAAACTTTGGGTGCCATGTGCCAATTGCCCAATCCCGATTTAGCCGCAAATTCGCAGAAACGATGGCCCTAAGGAGCCACAAGGCAATGCAGTGTAGCGATACTAATGAGTTACAAGTGAAGCATCCCAGCCTCGCTGCTGCCAGCGCAAGAAAAAAACTAAACAAAAGGCGGTCTCGTGGTCAGCTGAAATGTGCGTCTGCGGAAAAGACGTGCTTCACTGCAACACAGCGGTGACACGCGGGCAGCATGACGCATGTTTCTCTCAACGTCAGCGCGTCATGATTTACCCATTCTTTCTGGGAAAATAGAGAAATTAATAAAGGGTGGTTGTTCCGACAATTTGTGCACTTGCACTGCTGGCGGAGTACTTGCCTGCAACGCCTACTTCGAAAACTCAATTCGAAAACTTTAATGATAATCTTTTCCACCCACATCGCGAATTCCGTCCACTAGTCATTATCACATTATTTATTTTACCAGAAAGAATGGGCGAACGGTCGCATCATGACGCGCTGACGCTGCGAGGAGCAGGTGACATGCTGCCCGCGTGTCACCACTGTGTTGCAGCGAAGCACTTCTTTTCCGCAGGCGCGCATTTCAGTTGACCACGAGTGTGTTTTTTTTTTTCCTTTCTTTTATTTTTTCTTGCGCTGGCAGCAGCGAGGCCCGCCGTTTCCCCGGTTTAGCGGCAAAATTGGGACCAGGTATTGCTAAAAGACATAACCCTTGTAGCCGCAAACTAGCAGGAACAGCAAACGACCACCTCTGATTACTTCCAGTAATTCAAAGTTCCGTGCATCCCGCTTTTTGTATGCTTGGTTAATTCGAAAACCCGCTTAATTAGATTTTTCACAGTCCCAGTGACTTTGAATTAACGAGGTTTTACTGTATGTTCATTTAACCTTGAAGTGGGGCTTCGCGGCAGTGCGGATTTCTTTTGGAAAGATGTATTCATGGCATAGCACACCACCACTGCAGTGAAACCACCTTTACAGGGGATCACAGGCGGTTTATACATGTCTATTCGTTCATTTCGATCTTCGAAATTTCTTAGAATTTAAATTCGTTTCGAAACGAATTCGAAGTACTCGAATATTCGCACAAGCCTAATCGTGTGTAATCCACGTTGCTGACCACTCGTACCTTGCAGGACCCTGAAGCAGCTACTAGACCAATTTGTGGAAGCAGCGCAGCGGGCGCCGTTGCCGCAGCCCGACGTGGAGACGGCCGGAGTCCTACCCAGCTGCGCTGACCTCTTCGTGTATTACAAGAAGTGCCTCGTTCAGTGCAGCCAGCTGAGCAGGGGGCCCACCCTTGCTTGCCCTGGCACGTGTATTCGGCAAGCACTTGGCCGACTATGCAGGACGCGTGCTCCAGGGCTCATTGCCCAAGTGAGTGTGCCTTGCAAATCGATTACTCAGTCAATCCTTTACTTCAGTTCTTCTTTCACACAAAAGAAGAAAAATTGAAGATGCATTATGAGCAGCAGAGTGAGCTGTGTGGATACTGTGATGGTGTACACGAGTGCTGCTTGGTCTCTGACACTTTAGAAGTGTTCTAGCCCCAAGTTTCAGACTGACAGCATGTACTTGCTATGCTGAAAATTTGGAAATTTCACTTATTTCGAAGTTTTTTATGGCTGTGCTATAACAGCAGTTTATAGTGCAATGGTAATTTTATTGTGGAATTGGTTAATCTTGCATTGCCTCGAGTAATTATTAGAAATGACCTTAAGAGGGTAATGACAGGAAAATTATCAGTTGTAGGTTTTTTTTGTTTTTTGTTTTTTGCAGTCAAATAAAGGCCAAGCCCTCGAGTACCTAGGAAAATGTGCTGGCTAAGCGTGAATGCACCCTGAAAAATTAATTACAGCATGTCTTTAAATGCTATTTCTGGTTCCCTGACATCACGACATGGTATGAGCTGCCCGTCATGTGCTCGCACAAGATATCATAGGATTTCCACGGCTATTTCGCTCCGTGGCTCCATTGGTCGCACGTACGGAACCATTTGCGCATGTTTTGGTACCTGACGTAGTGACAACTAGCCATACTGGTTTGTGAAGTCGCCAGAACTCACACTGTAGCCTGACATCTTGCTAGTGTCGATGTCAGTAGCTGTGCCATGCGAAAATTGACTTTAATGTCAAAATAAAATATCTTATCAGCATTTCCTGAGCATCACTTTTGCTGTATCTGTATGGCAGGGTAAAGTCATCTTTGAATATTGGTGTCAATACGCCTTTTCTAAGTACTAAAAGTCAATTCGAGCATTCTTCAGCTTTCTTGCACACATTGTCCACCTTTCTTACGAAGGGACCAATCGTTTTTCTACTTGACTCTCATCCGTGATGCAGGACTGGCAGTAGTAGCAGCAGCGGTATGACGGCCGCCGGCTTGATCCAGAACTTCCAGAGCCTGTTGAAGGAAGGGGAGAGTCCGCGGCTGACGCCACCCGAACTGTGTCGCATATGCGGAGTTCTCAGCACAGGCCGAATACTGCCTCGAGACTACTCAGCAGGTGGGTTGAGCATTGTTACAATGAAGTCACATCCAAAACGAAGTTACCATCTTTACGTACGTGCCCAGTGCCTCCGTCAAATGTTGAAGAGGTTTACTCACGTCATCGATAAGCAGCCAGTAGCACAGCGGCAGTATCGAGGACTCAGTTGAATGGCTCAACTGGCTCTGATTCGTGTGATGACGAGGCTTTCTTGTGTTGACCTTGCTTATGATTGAAATGTTATTGATATGCTACTGACTTGTTTATTATGGTTTTTTTTAAATATTATTTTTCTTTTCCAGCTCGAAGGAAAGCTGAAGGAGAAAATCGAGCCAAGCTTAGCATCGAAGATTGACCTCACTGCAGAGCAGGACATGTTCAACGGGTGAGTGTGTTAAAGTGGTCAGAGCTCCGTGCTGCTATAATATGTTTATATTTGTAGTTTGCTATCATGCCAGAAAAGATACCGGTAGAACAGACAAAGATGCACTTGTGTACTATCGTCCTTTTCCGTGTCCTTGCTCGTTTAACGTGTCTCTTACAGCATGGATGAGTGTTACATAATTTGCTTTGTTCACTTTACAGTCATTTAGCCTTATGCTGTCATTAAAATTTTCAAGCACTGGATAAAGCAGTTCATGCTGGAAGTTTTGCCATTGGAGGCTTGCTGCATTGCTTGAGTTGAAATTTGGAGTTCCTTTCTTTTTTTCCTTTTGTGGTAACCAAACTTTTAATTGTTGACATTGGTAGACCAATGTACTAAAACAGGACTTAGGCTGCACTTTAAATTGTTGTTACATTGTTGCTTCCAAGCAGTCCTGCGAACGTAACTTAGCACAATCCTCCACAGACTTATAGGAATACTTCTTTGCAGACTAGTTGGTTCATACTTGTAAACTCGACTTGCTGCTCAACCAGCAGGAAAGATGGAGGGAGACAGGAAAGAGAGACTGCACTCTTTCCTGTCTCTCTCCTTCTTTCCTGCTGGTTGTGCAGCAAGTCGAGTTTACTTATAGGAACCTTGTCTTTTTTACCAAAATCAGGAAAAAGACGCAAGATTCGTTCTAATGAGTGTCACGTGATTGTCTGTTCAGTTATGGCTCTGTCCTTTGGTCACTTTCGTAGGGTCATCAACAATTGCATACAGCTGCTGGTCCACGACTTGGAAGCAGCGTGTGAGCCTGCCTTGTCAACAATCACCAAGGTTTGTTTTCGGATAACATTTTTAGAGTGTTATGTTTTCAGATAGCATTTTTCTTTAGAGTCTGTCGCCAGCTAACAGAGTAAATCAGGAGGCCAGCAAATGGCAAGGCATGACCAAGCGAGCTGAGATACCAAATTCAAGGTTTTCTGAAGATACAGTAAAAGCTAATTAATTCGACACCCGTTAATTCGGACGCGTTCTCTGGTCCAGGCAAGCCTGTGTATTGTTCAGTGGCGTCAAACCGTGGTTAATTCGGTCATATTTGGCTGCAACCCGATTATTTCGGATGATGTTCGGAGGGCGCCGAGCGCGAAGCACCACAGATGTGCGACACAGCGGCATTCACGGACAACCAAAACGAGGCGGTGCAGTCCGCATTGCTATCATCATTAGCGCGAACCTGTACGGTAACAATGTCTCGGGTTAATTACAGGTTAGCGCGATTCAGGGTTAGTTAGGACAAAGAGGTCTTGAGCCACAGTCGCACTGCGAACAAAGTTGCGTGTGACGAAAATTGCAGCTTTTACACTGATTTTATGCAAAGCAAGCACAGGATTTATGTATTCATCAAGAAAATCAAAGTGTATTGACGTAATAGACATTTGTTTAGTATTGTTTTCTTGATACTTTCGATAATTTGGCATTCGGTTAATTCGGCCATTTTTTTCTGGTCCCGTGAAATCTGAATTAAACAAGCTTTTACTGTACAAAATATCACTTCTCTACTAGAAGCGCAGAATCTTCAAAGAGCAGCAACTCGTGCATTTCACAAAACTTCCTCTTCGTCGTGCAGACCAACTGGTCACTGGTGAAGGCTGTAGGTGACCAGAGCGGCTATGTGACTGCCATCACATCCCACCTGCGTCAGACCCTGCCTCTCATACGAGACAACCTGGCCAACTCGCGGCGATACTTTACTCAGTTCTGCGTCCACTTTGTCAGGTGAGCGCTGTCTTTCTCTGAGGATTGTTTCTAGCGGCAATAGCTTATTATAGCACTACACCTCTTAAAGGCCTACTGCAACAAAGTTTAGCTTTGGTTTCATTCATTATGAGCGAGTACAGTCTATTCTTGTTATAACGAAGTAGAATTGGTACCATAAATTAGTTCATTATATCAGATATTCATTGGAACAGTAGATATGAAGATTGGTGCTAATAAATCGGCAATCCAGCTCGCGAAAAATACTAGATACACAAATGCATCATTCTAGTCTTCTAACCCACTGTAAACGAGATAATCCTTACCTGTTGACTTGTGGCATCTCATGCTTCAATGCATACGGTGTTGCAACTAGTCAAATGCGGATTTTTTTTCTACGCTGAATGACCGAAACTTTTACTTTTTCAAACAAATAAAAAAAAAAGTGCTTATGAATTGTCTTTCAATATTTATTTTGCTCTTTACGCCACCTGTCGAGTTTCGCGCCAACCAAAGTTCGTATTTAGTTTGCTGTAACCGATAATTTGCTATATCAGTGTTCATTATAACGGCGTTCAACTGTAGTACATATATACAGTAGAACCCCGCTGTTACGTTCCTCACTGCTGCGTTTTCCCGGCTGTTACGTCGTTTTCCGCCGGTCCCGGCATAGCTCCCATAGGATACAATGTATTGGGAACCCCGCTGTTACGTCGTAACTGTCGGACTGTTCCCGTATGATACGTCGCGAAGTGCGCTCGGAGCCGACCGAGTGACTACCAAAGAGAGCCGCCATGGTGCATTTTCACACAGCTTGGCCTCGTTTGACTGTAATATTAGCCGCATGAGAGGCGCAAGCAACAGAATCTTTCAATTGATGCAAACAAAAGCATGGCCTTCGAGATTCAAATTGCAAAGATGGCGTCTATGACGTAACTGCCTGCGAAAGCAAGGCCTTCGAGATTGGCATTTACTATTGACAAAAGCATAGCCTTTGAGATTTGTATTGCACAAACATGGCGTGTATGACGTAATTGCTTGCGAAAGCAAGGCCTTCGAGATCGGCATTCACTTCTGCCATCGCGTCGGCGTAGACTCATCATCATCGTTATTTGTCGGAGAGCGGGAGGAGTTCGAGCTGGTTGGAGCTCGCACGATCGTGCGTGCGGTTCGCGGTCGGGCTCGCCGAGCCGGTCGTGATTGCGTGTGCTTAGTCCTTTCATGCCTACAGCTGTTGGTGTTAAAAAAATCACATACGTTGATTACATTTCTGTGGATGAGGCCGTCCTAAGCTCCGCGTTTCTATCCATCGACTAGATCGCGGCTGAGCGCGCCAATTTTCGTGCTGCTCGTAAGAATTAAAATAAAATTCTGTACCACTAAATATTTTGCCGTTTTTCCTGTTTTTCGGCTCTTACGTTTCCCGTCTCTTACGTTTATTTCCTACGGTCCCTTCAAAAACGTATCAGCGGGGTTCTACTGTATATACATACATATACACCAATGAAGATAGTATCTTCACAAGGCTGCAGGGCTAGTATGGTATAGTTTCCTTCTAAGCATCCTTCTAATAGAACTTGAGCAATGACGGATACACCTGGCAATTGTCACTATGACAGATGGTCCGGCACACTGTCTCAAGGATGTTGAAGCCTTAATCCTCTTAATTCAGCCTTAACCCCCATAACCTTGGAGGCCATGCCGAGAAGCTGCACTCTTTAGGTCACGCTCTTGTCATACGTCACTTTCAGGGAGTGGCAATGGAAGCACTTTTTTTTTTTTTAGTTTCAGTGTCGAAAGTGGCTATTTTTGCTAGTTTTCATGCGAAGACTCCTTCGTATTTACACTGTCTGAAAGTAGGCTTTTCATGAGGTTTAAAGTTTTGTTGCAGTTTGACTTTTAAAGGAGTACTGACACGATTTTGAAGTGCAGCAAAACGAACGTTTTTGGTTTCCTTGGCATGTAGTGTTAACGCTCTCCCCACACCGCATCCGGGAAACACGAATAAATATTTAAGTTTGATTTTAAAGTTTTCATCTCCCAGCATCGGCAAGGCAGCTTCACCGCATGGAGAGCCCTATGACGTTTCAAGTCAGCTCACTTGGTTTGCGAAGTCTGGCTTCTGCATGCAGCCTAAATCACAGAAATCGCTGTCGGAGGCACTGGAAGACAGTTCACTCATGATGAACCACGTTCGACTGACAGCAAAGGACAGCAGGTGCATATTTCGTGGGTTGCAGTTTGCCCGTGACGTCACGGGCAGACTTGACACGTCACTATGGAGCCGCCCTCTCGAAACCGAAACCGAAACTGCTGGTTGAAAGAAGCGGTATTAAAATTATATGCAATGCATCCCCAGGCACCACGACACTCTTTTTAGGGTTCTCGACACCCGTGCTTTCATTAAGAGCAACAACCCGAAAAATTTTAAAATTCATGTCAGTAATCCTTTAATAAGAAAAAAAGCTTAAAAATGTACATATAGCCAAGCCCCCAAAATTTTGTTGTCGCTTTTTCAACGTTTCGCGTGTACCGAATCTTAGCTAATGAATCCAGGTGGGACACTTGGGAGGGATAACTGTTATGTTGAACATTGTCTGTGGCCATCTGGAATTAACCAGCTACTAGTGCGTCGGCATTCCCAACTCTGAAAAGAATGCATTGCTGATGGTGCCTTCAAGGAGGGTAGACGCTTAGAAAAGAACCTGTGCAGCTGTATTCATTTGGTGGATGAATTCAAATCACCATGCCTGCAAAATGGGTGCTTCACAGACTGCCATAAAATGACAGACCAGAACAAACTCGGCCAAGTCCGAGTTTGTTTAGTGCGAAAACATGCAAACATAAAGTTTGCTTAGTACAAAAACATGCAAACATAATGACACTGTTTTGTGCTAAAGCCTCGTTTCGGTTTTTTAATCTAGTGTACGAATCTCGTTGGGGTTTGCGAAATGGTATGAGAATAATTTCGGAGGTTTCTAGCTCCGCTACAAGCATTTATTACTGCAATTCTAATAGTTTTCCTTGGTAAAAGTAATCCAGGCTATAAGAGGTTAAAGTAAGTGTAATGGCAAACTTTCCCTTCGGTCCTGTATCAGAAATAAATAAATGTGACTTATCATATTGCGAGAGTTGTCAACTGTCCTTGGAATTGTAGTTGACTCTCGGCTACAAATTGGCACTGTCTTTTTGTACTTTCCCAGTTCGTTCATTCCAAGGCTAATCAGCCAGCTGTTCAAGTGCAAGCCCATGAGTCCTATTGGTGCTGAGCAGGTGAGTTTCGTGATGGAAATGGAGAAGAAAATTTGCTGGGTGAATGCTAAAAAAAAATTGCCATTTATATGACTTTATGGTAGATAGTGGTAGCAGTACTGCAACTTATAATTAGAGGAGCCCTATGACATCTTTTGAAGTTATTGAAGGATGGCCTTACTAATGAACTCTAGTGCCTCACAAATCTCCTGCTAGAAAAATTTTTCATGTTCGCCCAGTATAAGTGAAGTTATTCCACAAAATGAGCGCTTTCTTCATCATGCCGTGAGCACACCAGAAACTACTCAGAGGAGCATGGCAAGGGAGCGATATACTACTGCCCCGAAGTTATGTCAGCACGTATCATGGCCTTCGGCATTTTCTCCTCTTTTTTTCTTTAACCCTATTGGCTGGAAATTCTTGTTCAGAGCCACCATACCTACACAATGCGGCACAGGGCCTCCGAGGTCATCCGCTGGCGAGCTTTTCATTAACTAAGTCGGCCAGTAATTGTTGCCCCTGTTTCCTACGACCAGCTGCATAGTTGGTGATGAAATTGCTGAGGAGAGAGCAAGCAATTTTGGGCTCTTTTTGACACGAAATACGGTAGACTCTCAGTAAACGGACATCTCTTAAACGAGAACTGCTGCTTTAACGGAACAACTGCCCCTATTAAGATTGGTTTCATACTTGGATTCTGCACCCCTGCCCCCCCCCCCCCCCAGTAAACAGAACTCCTGTTAAACAGAGCACATTCTCCTGGTCCCTTCAGGTTCCGTTTAACGAGAGTGTTCTGTATTAAATTTCTTGCTGTGTGCAGTGCGTAGTTATTTGACTCTCTCGCTTCCAAAAGCCTCAATTATACATCAGCATCATTTTCCGACTATGTTCAAAAAGTGTCGCAGGGTGCCTTCAAGTGTTACAACGAGATGTACACACTTGGTGCCGTTAAAGGGGTCCTGAACCACTTTTCCAAGTGATTGTCGATTGACCTCAGTATCGGAGTTTATTGCCTCATGAACCAATCGCCGCAAAAATATTTCAAATCCATGAAGAACGTCCGGAGTTACAGGAATCTATCGCACGATTTGAGCACTATGTCGACGAGTGTGCTGGGAGCTACATAGGGAGGGATGGCATGGGGGAAAGAAGTTACGTCAGCGCGTGTCATGACCTTGAGCAAGCATGATGAAACGTGATCGCTCTCTCCCATTGTGATTCGTGTGCGCGAGTGGAGGCTACTGTGTAATGTTAGCAAACTGTGAAGTGCGGCGCTGGCACGTGGCGGCACCCTGTGGCAAGAAGCGCATCTTTAAGTGTGGTTAGTGGCCAGGACACTCTCAAGCTGTCTTAACCAGCTTTTCTTTCCCTGGTCTCCCGCAGCATTGCTTTTACTGTTGCGAATTAGTCAATTCAATTCAATTCTGTCTGATCCAGACGCCACTCTTGATTGATGTCGGCTATTGGCCAATATGTAGCATGCTATCTGTTGTTCGACGTCAAGCAGCTGGTGCCGGAAGCTCCGAACTGAGTGAGGACAGGTCTCTACTATATGAAAAGAGGGTGACTGAGAAAATTGCACTTTTGCACCTTTGCACTCCTCTTGTAAGCTCTTCTTGCTGCACAAGACTGCAAGATTTAGCTGAGCTGTTCATAGCCGAGTCTGCTTTCAGCGGGATGTGTTTTTTTTCTCACCAAGCCTGATAGGTGGTTCACTACCCTTTTAAGTTTTTCCTCTACTGTACTGGTCTTCTTCGGCATGCAGTAGCCATCTTAGAGCTGTGTGCGTGCACACTGTTACTGGAGGGAATGGGGCAGGAAGACACCGCCATATTCATGCTCTTTGGGAATGGAAAATCGAAGAAAAGGTTGTGGTGGTAATACGTTACATTCGCCAAAACACTCTTCAAAATGTTTTAACCGGCATGTGCGTTGAGAAGTTGTTTTAAGGTTAGCTTGTCAAAAATTCGAGAGCCTGTTGGATGCTCGCCTGCCATACCATTACATGTGGCTCTCTGTTTCAGCTCCTGCTAGACACTCACAGCCTCAAGATGGTGCTACTGGACCTCCCACTGCTGGAATCACAGGTGGCCAGGAAAGCTCCGGCAAGGTACAGAGGAATATTGAACCTAGCATTGCTGTCAATATGTGCCAGAGCTGAGAGAAAAAAAAAACTTCTTCTATAGCTTTATTGGCAAATACAAGCAGCAACTGAGGGCTCTTTGTGCCTGCGGTGTGTCATTTCTGGTTCATATAATAATACACTTTGCTTGCCCTTTTGTTAAGTGTCAGTAGTATCTTGAGGCAGTTCACTTTAGTGATTGATTAATAAATGCACAAAAGAAGAGATACATATGTAGGAAGTTCGAGCGCAGACTAAAACTGGTGTAATGAAGCCCTGGCTGTCACGTGAAACAACTTACAAGACAGCACCAATGGTGCAGGCACATGCTGATCCAAAGGAAAAAATACCTTCCCCTATGTTCACACAGCGCTTGAACGTTCCTTGTGTCTCTTTTTTTGTGATGTTCATGATCGTAAAATAACTAGGGGTGTGCGAATATTCGAAATTTCGAATATTTTTCGAATAGAGTTTGCTATTCGATTCGATTCACACTGGAATTTTACTATTCGAACTTCTCAAAGACAAATACAGTCAACGTCCAATTGAAAGTGACCCCTTCAAATTTTAAATATGCTTCACCTCATTACACTCTCGTATTGCGGCAAAGCTGCCTTTCAAGCTCCGTTACGGTCGAACTTAGTCAAGACACAGTCAACGTCAGATTCGAAGTGGTCCCTAGATTTTCAATATGCTTCACCTCTTCACATCCCCGTATTGCGGCAGAGCTGCCTTCCAAGCTCCGCTATGGTCGCAAATGGATTAACTCAAGAAAACGCTGGTTCCAGCATGGAGATGAAAGATGTGGCAGAGGTGGGGGCTCAATTAGTGCTGTTTTGCACCTGAAATTTGGGCAGGAAGTTCGAAAAATCGGATGCCAAAGCTTTTTAGCATCCGAAATTTCAGATGTTCTTATATATCGACGTCTACGAGGCAGCTTTGGAACTCCGGACTTGAAGGGAACACACCCTTGTCCGCCACATCAGGCTTACACAGAAGTTGAAAGAGGAGGAGAGGCTGAGGAAATGGCATCTTTGCCTATCACGTGTAAAGTGTTGTCGGCAACACTTTAGTTGCACGAAATCATCTACATAAATACAATTCGGTCTCTACATTGCCTCATTATTGATAAGACAACTATGAAACACCACCCAGCCACTGCTTCATCAACCTAGCTAAAGGAAACACTTTCATGTTGCTGTCTCATAAGAATATGCTTAGGAATCCTCTCTAACTTTCTTTTTTCTGCAATTTCGCTTTGAAGTATTCGAGAAATATTGTAGAAATATTCGAGTAATATTCGATTCAATTCGCACTCACACTTCAATATTCGAATTCGCTTCGCACTCAAAATTTTGCTATTTGGACAGCTCTAAAAATAATGCAAAAAAAAAAAACGACGGATGAACACACAGAGACAAACGAGCGCTGTTTCTGTTGGAGGTGTGTTTGTCCGTTTCTTTTCTTTGCGCTGTTCTTTTGCGATCACGAACAACCAACTAGACCGATTTACTGCCATTTTGTCATGTCCTTTTTCCTGACTCAGGCATTATAATAATCAGTCACCATTCTGTAATAAAACTCAGTTACTAAGGCACAACAGGTTTTACTGGTAACCTTTGCTTATAATATCTCGATTTTGTCTCAGCAGGAATGAGAATGGTGCAAAAGATGTTTACTAGTAAGGTTTGGAAATCTAACCATATATTTGTGATGATTACTGCCAGAAAGGCTAGCCAGTCATGATGACAGCACCTACAGTCGTGCCCAGTACGAGTTCCAACATGTTTTCTGTGCTCAAAGTGGTGCCAGCACTGCAGAGCTGTGCCAATACATAAGAAATTACTGAAGTAAACACTTTTTGCAGTTATTGATTTTTTTTTAAACCAATTTAATGTTTGCCAGGGTAACCATTCAGGCTTGGGGCCCCTTCAACCAGGCTAGCATGTTGCAACTCATATTCAGCGGGACTGTACATGACAATGTGATAAATTACTGACAGAAAGAATGAAGAAAAGTTGCTAAAAAACCTGTTTTTGGGAAGCATTTGAAGATCGCTTGCTGAACACATACTTCAGTTGAAGTTTTTCTGCTAAATAGTGCTGTAGTTGCTTGCGCAGTTGGCCTTTCATTTTGAGAAATGAGATCATCTCCAGATAGTCTCGCTGTGGCTTCGTGCCTCTTTTTACTTACGACGGGTCAATGCATAACTGCAGGTCCCAGCTGTACTCAGATGTGATGAATTTCATACTATATTTGAAAATGGTTGTAAGTCGCATTGTTTTCATATACTACACTGCTCGTGCTGCAGCTACACCAAGATCGTGGTAAAGGGCATGACCAAGGCGGAGATGCTACTCAAGATGGTGCTGGCACCTCACGAGCCGGCCGAAAGCTTTGTGGAGCATTACACCAAGCAGTTGCCCGAGTCTGACGCCCAGGAGTTCCAGAAGGTTTTGGACATGAAGGTTTGTAGTCATGCACACCAAGCTTAATCGTCTCCACAGGCATTCCACAATGCTACAATGTTATGTTGCCGTGTGTGTGAGCTTGCACCACATTTACATGAAGACAACAGATAAGGGAGCCAAGAAAAGCACAGGGGGTGTTATGTGTAATTTTTAAATAAAGTGTAGTAATTGTCCTCCTGTCCACTTTAGGCAGTTGTCCTTCCGTCCACTTTAAAGTGAACGGGAGGACGACCGCCACCGTAGCTTAATTGGTAGAGCATCGATGAGGGTGGCAACTTGGGCTTGTTGGTATGGTTGCATGATAATTGATGGTAGCGCAGGCCAAAGACACAGACAAAAGAAGGCACATGAGACACCACAGCGCTAGTAGTGCTGTGGTAGCGCTGTGGTGTCTCATGTGCCTTCTTTTGTCCAGTCTTTGGCCTGCGCTACCATCAATTATCATGGTAGAGCATCAGGCGTGTTATCTGAAGGTTGCAGGTTCGGTTCATGCGAGCGGCAAGTTGTCTTTTCATCTGCTTTACTTTCTTCACCCAATAAAGTGGACGGTAGGACGACCGCTGCCGTAGCTCAATTGGTATAGCATCGGGCGTGTTATGTGAAAGTTGCAGGCTCAGTCCCTGCCGGCGGCAAGGTGTCTTTTCGTCCGCTGTATTTTCTTCACCAAATAAAGTGGACAGGAAAACAACCACCACCGTAGCTCAATTAGGCGTGTTATCTTAAGGTTGCAGGCTCAGTCCCTGCCGGCGGCAAGTTGTCTTTTCGACCGCTTTACTTTCTTCACCCAATAAAGCGGACGGGAGGATGACCACTGCCGTAACTCAATTGATAGAGCATCGGGCGTGTTATCTGAAGGTTGCAGGCTCAGTCCTTGCCAGCGGCAAGTTGTCTTTTCGTCCGCTTTACTTTCTTCACCAAATAAAGTGGACGGGAGGGCGACCACCGCCGTAGCTCAATTGGTAGACCATCGGGCGTGTTATCTGAAGGTTGCAGGCTCAGTCCCTGCCGGCGGCAAGTTGTCTTTTTGTCCGCTTTACTTTCTTCGCCAAATAAAGTGGACAGGAGGACGACCACCACCGTAGCTCAATTGGTAGAGCATCGGGCGTTATCTTAAGGTTGCAGGCTCAATCCCTGCCGGCGGCAAGTTGTCTTTTCGTCCGCTTTACTTTCTTCACCAAATAAAGTGGACAGGAGGACGACCACCACCGTAGCTCAATTGGTAGAGCATCGGGCGTGTTATCTTAAGGTTGCAGGCTCAGTCCCTGCCGGCGGCAAGTTGTCTTTTCGTCCGCTTTACTTTCTTCACCAAATAAAGTGGACAGGAGGACGACCACCACCGTAGCTCAATTGGTAGAGCATCGGGCGTGTTATCTTAGGTTGCAGGCTCAGTCCCTGCCGGCGGCAAGTTTGTCTTTTCGTCCGCTTTACTTTCTTCACCAAATAAAGTGGACGGGAGGGCGACCACCGCCGTAGCTCAATTGGTAGACCATCGGGCGTGTTATCTGAAGGTTGCAGGCTCAGTCCCTGCCGGCGGCAAGTTGTCTTTTTGTCCGCTTTACTTTCTTCGCCAAATAAAGTGGACAGGAGGACGACCACCACCGTAGCTCAATTGGTAGAGCATCGGGCGTGTTATCTTAAGGTTGCAGGCTCAGTCCCTGCCGGCGGCAAGTTGTCTTTTTGTCCGCTTTACTTTCTTCGCCAAATAAAGTGGACAGGAGGACGACCACCACCGTAGCTCAATTGGTAGAGCATCGGGCGTGTTATCTTAAGGTTGCAGGCTCAGTCCCTGCCGGCGGCAAGTTGTCTTTTCGACCGCTTTACTTTCCTCACCCAATAAAGCGGACGGGAGGATGACCACTGCCGTAACTCAATGGATAGCGCATCAGGCGTGTTATCTGAAGGTTGCAGGCTCAGTCCCTGCCAGCGGCAAGTTGTCTTTTCGTCCGCTTTACTTTCTTCACCAAATAAAGTGGACGGGAGGGCGACCGCCGCCGTAGCTCAATTGGTAGACCATCGGGCGTGTTATCTGAAGGTTGCAGGCTCAGTCCCTGCCGGCGGCAAGTTGTCTTTTTGTCCGCTTTACTTTCTTCGCCAAATAAAGTGGACAGGAGGACGACCACCACCGTAGCTCAATTGGTAGAGCATCGGGCGTGTTATCTTAAGGTTGCAGGCTCAATCCCTGCCGGCGGCAAGTTGTCTTTTCGTCCGCTTTACTTTCTTCACCAAATAAAGTGGACAGGAGGACGACCACCACCGTAGCTCAATTGGTAGAGCATCGGGCGTGTTATCTTAAGGTTGCAGGCTCAGTCCCTGCCGGCGGCAAGTTGTCTTTTCGTCCGCTTTACTTTCTTCACCAAATAAAGTGGACAGGAGGACGACCACCACCGTAGCTCAATTGGTAGAGCATCGGGCGTGTTATCTTAAGGTTGCAGGCTCAGTCCCTGCCGGCGGCAAGTTGCCTTTTTGTCCGCTTTACTTTCTTCACCAAATAAAGTGGACAGGAGGACGACCACCACCGTAGCTCAATTGGTAGAGCATCGGGCGTGTTATCTTAAGGTTGCAGGCTCAGTCCCTGCCGGCGGCAAGTTGTCTTTTCGTCCGCTTCATTTTCTTCACCAAATAAAGTGGACGGGAGGGCGACCGCCGCCGTAGCTCAATTGGTAGAGCATCGGGCGTGATATCTTAAGGTTGCAGGCTCAGTCCCTGCCGGCGGCAAGTTGTCTTTTTGTCCGCTTTACTTTCTTCGCCAAAGAAAGTGGACAGGAGGACGACCACCACCGTAGCTCAATTGGTAGAGCATCGGGCGTGTTATCTTAAGGTTGCAGGCTCAGTCCCTGCCGGCGGCAAGTTGTCTTTTTGTCCGCTTTACTTTCTTCGCCAAATAAAGTGGACAGGAGGACGACCACCACCGTAGCTCAATTGGTAGAGCATCGGGCGTGTTATCTTAAGGTTGCAGGCTCAGTCCCTGCCGGCGGCAAGTTGTCTTTTCGTCCGCTTTACTTTCTTCACCAAATAAAGTGGACAGGAGGACGACCACCACCGTAGCTCAATTGGTAGACCATCGGGCGTGTTATCTTAAGGTTGCAGGCTCAGTCCCTGCCGGCGGCAAGTTGTCTTTTTGTCCGCTTTACTTTCTTCGCCAAATAAAGTGGACAGGAGGACGACCACCACCGTAGCTCAATTGGTAGAGCATCGGGCGTGTTATCTTAAGGTTGCAGGCTCAGTCCCTGCCGGCGGCAAGTTGTCTTTTCGTCCGCTTTACTTTCTTCACCAAATAAAGTGGACGGGAGGGCGACTGCCACCGTAGCTCAATTGGTAGACCATCGGGCGTGTTATGTGAAAGTTGCAGGCTCGGCCCCTGCCGGCGGCAAGTTGTCTTTTCGACCGCTTTACTTTCTTCACCCAATAAAGCAGACGGGAGGATGACCACTTCCGTAGCTCAATTGGTAGAGCATCGGGCACATTATCCGAAGGTTGCGGGTTCGGTCCCTGCCTGCGGCGAGTTGTTTTTTCGTCCACCTTACTTGACCCAATAAAGTGGACTGGAGGACGACCACTGCTGTAGCTTTGTTGGTAGAGCATCAGGCACGTTATCCGAATGTTGCAGGTTCGGTCCTTGCTGGCGGCAAGTTGTCTTTTGATGCGCTTTACTTTCTTCACCCAATATAGTGGATGGGAAGACGACCACTGCTGTAGCTTAATTGGTAGAGCACCAGGAACGTACTAATCCGAAGGTTGCTGGTTCGATCCCTTCCGGCGGCAAGTTGTGTTTTTGTGCAATCTTTTTTCCTCGCATTTATATCACAATTGCTACAATACAGTGAAAGGAGTACAAATAACGTCCCCTATACCTTCCTTGGCTTCATTGTTTGTTGGTTTTCACTAAGGTTCCGTCAAACCAAGAAACGATCCCTTAAATTCCCTTCTTTCGTTCATATCAGTTTGTGTAACATATAAATTCACGTCTCCCACAAGCTGTTCAGAAGATACAGTGCTTTGTAGTACTAGTACTACTTGCTTCAACAGGTCCTCAAGACAATTTTTTCTATGTTTGCCTGGTCTCATTTAACGCAGGGCCTGAAACGGAGCGAGCAGAATGTGCTGACCGAAGTTTTCCGTACCCGCATCCCCACAGCCACCTCATCCTCAGCCGCACCTTCAGAAGGAGGCACAGCGGCGCAACTGCTATCCGCACTGGCCATCGTCACGACGACCACACCAGAACACGAGTCAAGCCGCATCCGACGGTTCGAGAAACTAATCAAAAAGAGGCTTTAACAAGCTCCGATCAAAACACTCGCCAATGAAGGACTTTCTTTTTTCCTCTGTCGTGCTTTTCAGGGAACGGAGGAGGCATGGAGCTACCATTTCTTTTTTTTTCCGTTAATTTAATTCTGGAGGCCACTCCTTTGAGAATCTTCCAGGTCCCGGTGTAGTATTACTCGCTGTACATATGTAAAATGATGACAGTTATAAAAGAGCAACTTTTGAATGACTGCTTTTCACTGTCCTCAGCCGTTTTTTTTTTAACTTTCGTTTTTGGGTAGCTTGCGACTGGCCGTTTAGAAATATTACTGCTGCTGCTGTAGCCTGCACTGTGCCCTGCGCCTATACTGTCCAATAATTTGCATTCCGCTATGAGCCACTGCAGAACGAAAACCTTCATACATTGAGTAGCCCTTCCCAAGGCTAATTATTCCGTGGCATTTGAAGTTTACTCTACCCAGTGAGTCACACGTAATACTCGGAGCATACAGCAGCCATCCACACCATCCAGGAAGCACTGCGAACACCACAATGATGCATTGTGGTATACATGTTGATAGCAGGAACCTCTGTGATGCATTTTCCAGCCCCCGCAAATACCCAGCTCTCACTGATAGCACAAGAAACACTAGCTTCTATGCAGTTCAAATGAGTGAGCACTGTTCAGATTACTACAGCTGTATTATGGAACTGTACAGAACACCTAAAGCAAGCATCGAGTCAAGGTGAAGCAGTAGATTAGTGGCTCAGTATGTGTGAAGCTCTTTTACCAAGAATAGACTTTGTAAGCTAGAAAATATGCAAATGCGGGGCAAATGTGACCCAGGGGTGTAGCCAGAATTTTTTTTCAGGGGGGGAGTTCAACCATACTTTATGTATGTTCGTGCATGCATTTGTATGTGTGCATGTATATATACGCAAGCAAAATTGAAAATTTTCGGGCTGGGGGGGGGGGGGTTGAACTCCCCAATCCCCCCTTGGCTACGCCCCTGATGTGACCACAGTTAGAGCGGAGGTAACAAATAACAAAACTCCTTTTCATGTTTGCACATAGAAGACGCTTTGGTGTGCAGGTGTAGAGACTACCACCAGGTAGTAACAAAGGCGGTGCATGCATTGACAACGCTTTTAATTCTCATTGCGTCATTTCACAAGCGTGAACGCTCTTCCACTTTTCATTGTACAAGCACCACGGTTGTCCATGTAAATGTCACTATGTACACTTTTAACGACGATGTGATGTCACGAGTCAACAGAATGGGGATGAACCACAGTGCGGAGCGTCACCGCAAAGTTATGCTGATGATGCGCACGTCGTCGTAAGGCTTGTCGGTCTTGGGGCTGGTCCGCACAATGCTGATGTTCTGCACCACCTCCATGCCGCGAGTGACTCGGCCGAACACGGTGTGCTTGTTGTCCAGCCAAGGAGCGGGAATCACGGTGATGAAGAACTGCGAACCTGCGCAAGGAGAGGTTGTGTTCTAAAATGGCACTCAGGTAATCGTTCAAGGCAAAGGTACCATGCGTACGAATGTGACAGAAAGGGATACTTTGGTGAGTAGCAACTGGCCGTAAAACTCTCGTCAGAATACCTTGAGTTTCCTGTACAGTTTCCTGTATGTTGAAATGCAAAGTGCAGTAGAAAAGGAAGCTTGGGACTGCACTATGCGCAAGGGTGCCCCTCAGAGTGTAGTGCAAGATACTCTTTCAGAATGACAATGCCCGAAAAAAAGAAAAAATTTGTTCGAGCATGATAAGTGCTGCCACCATATAGTCCACTCTGTTCAGCATCCGAATTCCTGCAGTTCCGTAAGGAATGAGCACTCTATAATGGCGTCGACATGCATCTTTCATTGAGCTTTGTACAATGTCCTAATAATATACTGTACCCAAAGTAAACATGCTAGGGCAGGCGACATTAGTAATCAAAAAGAAAAGGATAATCTGTCTAAACGACTATTTAGCATGTACCGGAATCTCTTGGCAAGGTTACTTTTCCTGGGCAATTTCACTCGGTACACCAATTACAGTGCAAGCGCTCTGCAGTGCAAGACAACACATCTACTGCATGCAGCACAACACACCACGTGGAATTCCTGTTTAAGATGACAACTCTCTCTTGCGAATTAATCAAGCGGTTCTCTCGTGTAATGTTAATTTCAAGTAGGCATTGACCAGGCAAAGCTCCGGCAGAAAATACTTCAAATGGGCTCCATATAAATCAGCCAATGAACTATTTAATAGTGCCTCCCCTTTTCATTCACCTCCCTACATCATTCTTGATTAGGCACTGCCACATCATAAACCCTTCATCACTGCGAGGCAGGGTTGAAGGGTTCCTTACGTATAAAATATGAATGATACCGTGTAGAATATTGGAAGTATAAACATTACCTTATGGCCTTTCGTGGTGTGTCTTGTGTGTGTTCACATCTACATACATGTTTATTGGAGAAGAAATGGGGGAGGGGCGGGGGGTTGCAAGAAGGATGGTATTCCCTGTTAACACCTCTCATAATTCCTTTTCAATCTCCAATACACTTCATAATGTTTCCTTCTAGCCATTACGTCTCTCAATAATTACGGCACCTTTTGGCGAAAGATGCCATTGTGGCATTGCAGCACATTAATCAATCGATTACTTCCATTCTATTACTGGGCACTCGTTACAAACTGTGAGCTGCTTTCATCGTCTGTGCACTACTGAATCTTCCATTTTTATTGCGTATGGTGGTGAGCTGTATGGTGATAATTTGTAGCTGAAACACTAGGGTGGTTCCTGTGTGCCTTAGAGAACATACGAGTGCGTGTGGGACAGTAGAGGGAGTGAAGCTTGCTTCTTTTCTTTCATGCTGGCTTGTTATAAATCAAGTGAATTGCATTATAAACACATCTAACACTAGTTCAACAATGATGGGTACGTGATCTTTCTTTTCTTCATGTGCACTAACGCCCTACAAGTACAACACATTCCTGAAGACTTACTTCACAAAGTATGTCCGAGTTGAGCATTTATATAAAGTGGTTGTTTTCATCTTTGCACACATGTGGATGGATGGATGAACAACTTTATTTTAGTCCTTTGGTACGCGCGAGTAGCGCGCAGCGGGCCGCTCCCACGTGTGCAAAAAATAAATAATCAAAGCTTACCAAACACTAAGAGCACTTCTGGAATAGCCATGACTTTTAGCATGCATGACTGCTGAGGAATAGCCATGACTTCTTATTGCTACAATTACAGTGCAACAATAGTTTCGCGACGATAGTTCAACGTGGGTTGTCAAAGTGAATGTGTTCCTTCACATTCCTCATTTTCTGTGTTGTTCACTGCTCAGTCGTGCTTATTCTGTTGCGCGTAAACAACTAGCTATAAAAGTGTCGCACGTGGATGCATCAAATTGCGTGATGTACCACTTACAGCAGATGAACCAGTTGATTAAACTCGCTTAGCTAAAAGCTCTAATGAACCGCTGTTTATGAGGCTTGCTGCACATCAAAATGATCTAGGTACAGGACAAAGTGAGCTCGGGCAACGTAAAGTGCCTTGTTGTCTCCTAGTTTGAGGGGATGCCTTATGTACTATCAATACATCTCTTTATGTAAGATTCAGCGTGGAAGTCTATTTTGTGGTGCCTACTCTGTAAGCAAAACAACCAGGAAAGAGTCAACACAACTGTACTTTCGGCAGCGTCCTGGAAGTAAGAAAATAAAAGTGCTTTGATGTACACAGGTGCTGAGGAGACAAATCAGTATGGCCACAAGAAACTGAAACGAAAGTGAAGCTACAACATATAAGCGGCGGGCAATGTGGCAGGCTTGTCAAGTGAATCCCTGCAAGCTTTTTGCGGTAATGCAAAAAGCTTGCAGGAAGGTCTATGCATAACCCACCATTAGTATTGGGCCCGGCATTGGCCATGCTCAACGTGTACGGCTGTCGTGTTTGAGGGTCGGGTGGAACTCGTCCTCGAAGTTGCCTCCCCATATGGACTCCCCGCCAGTGCCCGTTCCCGTAGGGTCACCCGTCTGCACCATGAAGCCCTTGATGACTCGATGAAAGATGTGTCCGTTGTAGTAGCCCTCCTTCGCATGCACGCAGAAGTTCTCTGCCGTCCTGGGGCACTCCTTGGTGAAGAGCTGGAGATGAATGTCTCCCATGGAGGTGTGGATGATGGCGGTCGGGAAGAGTCGCTGCTGTGCAGACGACTCGGTGGCCGAGAGGATGTCCTCCTTGGAAGGACGTTCGTTGAAGACGTCTCGCTCCTCCGTCTTGCCCTCGTCGGGTTCCCTCCTGGAGAAGAGGTAGAATCGGTTCTTGCGAAACGCCTGTGCACACCACCATGGGGTCGGCCTGCAGCGACTGCAGCGTCGGGTTTTCCGATGCGTGCGTCTCCATGGAGGTGATCTGGCGATTGGCCCCTGGCACTCCTTGGTAGAGCGCGACGTGCAACGGCCTAATGTTGTCGTTCTTGCCCAAGCAGGCGCGAGCAAACCGTCGTACGGAGGTTGACGATCTTGATTCCCAGCAGCGTCGCGTACACCAGGAAGTGACCGGTGTCGTCGTACGTCAGGTTGCAGTAGTGGAACGCTTCGGACTTCTCCAGGTCCCTGTCTCCGGCCATGCGCCGACCGAACTCCATGTCGGGAAGCTGCTGCTGCATCTGCTGCAACTCCGAGAGCTGTTGCAGAGTCTCGTCCAGCACTAGCGTCAGCTTACCGGTCAGAAAGCGAAAGACGCGCACCTTGCGGTCTGTGGAGATGGTGGCGAACTGCAGGCCGTCCGGCGAGAAGCACAGACCCGTCGGGTAGGACTTTGCCTTGACGAACTCGTATAAATCCGTGTCTAGCTTCGACTCGAAGCGGACGCACTTGGGAAACTTGAAGTCGGCCCTCTGACCCGTCCAGTATTCGAGGATTCCCTTCTTGTCCACCGACACGACGGTTTCCATCTTGGCGTTGTACCTGAGTGCCGACAGCGGAGCCTTGTGCAAGGACTCGATAGCGTGCAGCGGTTTTTCGTCCCCTTTACCGTCGTAGACGTAAATCTTGCCCGTGTCGGCGTCCGAGACGGCCACCGCGGCGATCGCGTCGCCCGGGCCGTAGACCCACTCGCACCGACCGGGCACGTAGGGCAGTTTCATCATGTTGATAAGATCGAAGTTGACCACGTCGAACACCTTGAGCGACTTGTCATTCGACACGGAGCACAGGAACAGACCCGTCGAGTTGGTCGCGACGTCCTGGACGTTGCCCAGGTGAGTCCTGAAGTGTTTCACAAACTCGATGCCGTCCTCCGTCTTCTTCCAGAACTTGAGGTGGCCGTCGCAACTCGCCGTGATCACAAATTCCGTCTTGGTGACGATCACGTGCGTGACGATGTCTCTGTGCATGTAGCTCTTCTCGTACGCTTCGGCGCACGGAAGGTTGTCGAGGTAGACGCGCTCGAAAGGAAGAAACCTCGCCTTCTTCGGTTTCGCCGCCTCAGACGGCAGCGGGCCGATGACATCGTCGTCGGAATTGTCGTCTACCGGCTCGTCCTCGCTGTCGTGTTTTCGTTTTTCCGCCATTTTGACGCACACTCTCCTCCTCCTCTCGCGAAATGCTGCTCTCTCCGAGCTCGTTGGGCATTGACGAGTTTACTGCAAATTTTTACGCATTAATATCCTTTTCGCCAGCACGCGTTATCAGAATAGAAAATAATATTCTCGGCATACGTTTTCAAGCGCAGTTCGCGCCCCTCTTTGCCAGAGCGAGCAGAGCGAGCCTCTAGCGGCGAACGCATTTAATCGGGAGCGCACATGCGGCGCGCTTTATTCCATCTGTGCCTGTGAGGTCAGCAGCATCCGGGACCTTCGTCTGCCTCGACATTTCTATTTTTGCGTCAGTTGGGAATTTTGTGTGCTTTACTTTGTTGTGTCTTTTAGTGATGGTTCGTGTGTAGTCCTTGTAAACCTGCACGAGGTTTCTGTACAGTGTATATAGCCGACTCAAGAGCCCTCCCTGTAAATACGAAGCAGCATTCTCGCGTCAGACATTTAATTTCAACACGGAGCGAAGACCGTTGCCTGCGGACAGAGCTACTACGACTGCGAGCTTCTTGTACGGCGCTGCGAGGACATGGCCATGGTTCAGCGTGACGGCAGCGGCGAAGAAGCTTTGAACAACGGTAAGCTACGAAAGCCGCTGCCAACCGCGCGAGTTTGCATTGTCAAGCACGAACGAAGCGCTTGCGTAGCAATTACCCACGCTCGGTTCGTGACGCCCGCTGCGGCGACAGAGCCACTTTGTTGCTTTCGGCGTTACATCAGGTGACTCGCGGGGGCCCCTCGCTTCCCTAGCGTAACCCCACAACGCCGAGTTAGCGGTTCACAGTCGCCGGTACGGGTTGTAGCACCGGCAGGCAGTCACCCCCCCCCCCCCACCCCTTCCATTCGTATTTTATTCTCGGCAGACAGTACGCATGCCCGAGACGAGAAGGCCCGAACAGAACCAGCAACAAAACACGGCCGAATAGCTCT
The DNA here is from genome assembly GCF_013339695.2 of Rhipicephalus sanguineus. NCBI lineage: Eukaryota > Metazoa > Arthropoda > Arachnida > Ixodida > Ixodidae > Rhipicephalus > Rhipicephalus sanguineus. The sequence goes on from NC_051179.1 coordinate 68,524,724, forward strand.
GCTGCTGCCGAGAGCAAAATGTCCCTGACTCCGGATGGAGCGGCGAGCATCCTTCGGCTAGTTTGTTGTTCTCTGCTACAGAGCCGCTGCTGCTTTCGGGGACGCATTCGATGACACAGTTATCTGTTTGGGTGCCGCGTCCTTTTGTGTGCGCGTGTGGCATTAGGGGGGGAGAGCCAGGTTAGCTTCCTTTCCAACGCCGCCGTCGCCCGCAATGAAAAGAATAAAGAAACGAGGCGACAACCGGTGTTGTGTTGCACGCCTAGCCTGGGTTCGCGAGCAGCAGCTGCTTCCGAAATTTTATTTCCCGTCTAGACACCCAAGGTAGCTGCTCTCGTTCGGAGTGTGGGGCACCTCTTCGCCTTTCTACGCATGTTGCGCATGTTGTGTTCGACCCCTTTGGGAAAGCTTTGAAACATGCCAGCCGTGGCTTGCCTCCCCCTACCAGTTGAGCGCCGACGGCACGACCCGCTTGCGAGGCTAGACGTGTCTCGGTCGTTTTCGGTGTGCCCGTTTTTGGACTTGCTGTTTCGCACGGCTCGACCGTCGCCCTATGAGACTGACACTGCACGGCTAAACTTTTCGGAGGCCCGTCCGCCGGTGGTGGCACTCGCAGTTTGTTTTCCGACACCCTTCCGGGTTTGCATGCCTCTAAGCAGGTCGTCGCTTCGTATTATTACGAGACGTGCGAATTGGAGGGAACGAAATGTTCGAGAGAAAAAAAAAAAAAAAGCTGCCGCCTCCTAATCTGTCTCCGTCACTCTTTCCCTTGCGTGTCGTCGGCCGCAGATGCGGCGACCGCCGCTGCGTCACGATGTCGAAATGACTGGCTTCTTGTTTTTTTTTTCACAAATTCGACAGTTACTTTTTTGTTGTTGCGCTCTCGTCAGGGCTTACCCCTTGGCATGTGGCCGAACCTAGCGCATTTAATTCGTAGGTGCAACGGCATTTGTAACCGAGGGGGGAAAAAAAAGGCTTCGTTGTATGCTTCGGTGGCGCGAAACCCGAAAGCTTCGTCTTCATTTGGCAACACACCTCCGCTTGACTGACAGCCGCAATTTGAAGGCCTCAATCCTTGATGCGCCTCTTTCATTTTTTTGTTTGTTTCAGCATCGCGTTTTGTGTTGTCGCTCAGATTACCGTAGCTCATTGGCTGCTGTAATGCAGGCCGTTCAGTAGCACAGTGGTGCAGTCTTTCTCAAACATTTGGTTTTGGAACTTCGGCTGTTATCATCCGAGGTCCCATAACACAGGGTGTCCAGTAATTTGCGCGTTTATTGAACACCGGTTCGCACGTAATTTCATTTTGCGGTTAATTTGTTCACTATGTTAAACATTGCTATTTCTCTCAGCACTCGTGCGGTTTTAGTATCACGTGCAATTAAATTTTGCTTCTGGAATCCTGTATTCTTGGTCTCTTCGCGTTTGGCTGTGATGCAACATGGTTTCTGCTTTTACAAAAAGCAGAAGCTACGGTGCTGCACGATCTTTAAAAAAAAAAAAAAACTTCTACAGTCTTTCTGTGAGGTATCATTCAGCGGAGTCGAGGTGCTTGCATGCGCACTTCATGATGGCATTAAAAAGGGAAACTAAAGTCTCTGTACTTCCTCTAAGAAAAAAAGTGATTGACATAAATGTGAAGAGCAGAAGCGCTGCTCTCTTGGACATCTAACTAGCCTTTGATTTCCTTGCTTCAAGTTGCTTTTTGTTTCGTTGTGTAGAAGTGCAGTCCAGGTGCCTAGCATTCTCAAAGGTAAAAAAAACTCTATAGAGAGAGCGGTACGAAGTAGCGCTAATTTGCAACTAGACATTCAGTGGGAAACAGCTGCTTTGCCAGCCACATGTATGCCTCATTTTTGTTGGTCTCTATAGAAAGTCCCTATGGCAGAGAAATCTGCATGTCAGTTTCATTTTGAAGTTTGGTCTGATGAGGAATGATAAAGGCATGCCAGCTGCAACTAAGCAAAGAGTGTAACATTTATTAACACAGTAAGATCTGGCAAAGAGCAAATTGAACATCGTTGTTGTCATGCCTTGAATCTAGTAAATTTATTTTTACATACTACACCCGAATACTCTTGCTGTTAGCAGGAGTGGGATGAAAATAGCCATAAGTTGTATGCACTATTAGAAGAGTTCACTTGCAGTTATTGATTCATAGAGGGAACTTCCATGAATTTCCACTCAAAATTCTACCACTGAATGGTGTTCATATGCAAATCGGCAGTCGTGCTTAATCTTGCTCTTGGACTATGCACCGCACTGTTTCAATTTTCACCCTGAGACTGCAAGGTCCTTGTATTTAAAAGTAGGCTTTCGAGTTGGCATGACTTGCAAACTGTGATTCATTGAAATCGGTCTGGCTGCGAATTTGGCTGGAAAAGAAAGAATTCCTGCCAGATTCGCAGTCTTTACGAACTTGTGTGCAGATTCAGTTCTGCTGCATGAACTTGCCTATCCAGCTCCTATCAGTTCTGACGGGAATCGCTGTAACACCTTGTTATTCAACACTGTGTTAATGAAATGTTACGACACATGAAAAGGCAGTTTCGTTGTACTTACGTTTCTAATTTTGCTCTATTTAGGCTCTTGTTTCTTTTTCATTGATACCTTCAAAAATAGTTGGCCATACATAAATTGATGTGTTGCTTAAAATGAGTGCTCTCAAAAAGTTAGATCTGCCATGAAGGCTGCATTTTGGTTTTGACACACAGTTGTGCATGCCAAAATAGTGCATTCTGTAGCAAAAGCACTCAGTAAAACAAGTTTAAAATGTCACATTACATCTTGAAATGTTTCGGATGGGACTGTTGCGGCAAATGCGAGTAATTGTGAAATGTTGTTAGTGAAGCCAGTTGAAAGGTGGACGTATCGGAGCGTTTCCTCTGTGTATATCTGGTAGCTGTTCCACTTGATTGTTGTTTGAATTTTTTTTTTCGTTTTTTTTTTTTTCGAGTAGAGAATTAGTGCTTTCAGAAATATGGGGCATGCATTTTTGCATTTTTAGGCCAATTCTATTTTATAGTTACCAAAACTGGTCTCTAGTTTCATTGAAATCGCATAATCATTTGTAGATAAAAAAAAAGCTCAAGACTTTAAATCCAAACCTTGTATTGAGAACTTAATATAGGAACTTCAGTTGTTGTCAATTCTGCATAATTTCTTGTTTTTGAAGAGGCAATTATGGTATTTCACACGCGTCCTTTGCCATTCACATTAACCATTCCGCGTTGGTAACTATTGGTTGCAGAACCTATTTTAAAAATTGTGGGAGCTACATTGCTATTGGGTATAGCTGGGTAACATCAACATGCATCAGAAACTTATTGATTGGAAACTGTAACTGATTATTACCAGTATCACCCTGTTATAGAAAACAGGCTTATTAGTACATTTGCTGCATTGTAGACTGGTGACCTGTGGCAAAGTATTCCTGCTCATCTTAGAAAAGCCGTGTAGCGTGGCACTTTCCGCTTGCACATAGTTTTGATACTTTTGGATGTGGCAGGAATGTAATGATATGGGAGGAATTCCATGGGCCATTGCTGACCTATTGAACCCTGCAGGAATACCCACGCACTGTGTGTGGCGTTGGCTGTGAGCAACACTCACGCTGAGTAGCAGTGCTTGACGTTTAAGTGAATCCTTTGTTCTGTTAGTGCATTGCTGTAGTCACTCCTAATGCTATCACAGTTTAAGATGAATTAAGATGACCTCTAGAGCAACTACCTACTGTTCAAGCAAGTGGGTCAGACAACATCCCTCTAGGACTCAAGGCATGTGGACCAGTATCTATCAAGGTCATCACTAAATGTAGTCTACAAATCCAGAATACAGCAGAAGGGCCACTAGAATGGAAGGAATCTATTCAACTACCACATAGAAAAGATAGTGCAAAAAAATACTTGAACTTCAGAGCAATCACCTTAATATATATTAGCAAACTACTCTTAAAAGTATTACAGAAAAGGCTGGAACCTTGCATGGTTATAGTGCAGGCAGGTTTTATAAATGGGCATGGCACGAAAGATGACATTGCAGCGGTTAATAAAAAACCTGTAAAGAATATCAAAAGTTCAGTTGTTAGATAGTGCTTGTGTCGTCGTTTTTTCTTTTCATCCGTGTTCCGTTTGCGCTAACCATCATGAGTGAATACCAAAAGCCTCTGTATTTTTTTCATTAATTATAGCGAGCATTTTACTGAGTCGACCACTCCAAGTTCTGGGTATATCTTAAGAAAAGGGATATTCTCAAACACCTTATAATTCTGCTGAGGAACCTATACACCGGAGAAGCTATTACAACAAATTGTCTTGGTTTGGGCCTTCCTTGACAACAAGTAGTGTGTGGCAGCGTCCTTTTGCAGAAACTGTTAATTCGCTGCTTTTGTGCACTGAAAAATGGTACTACATATAGCGCACAAAACTTTTCCAGTAATCTGAATCAACCAAGTGGAACAATATTTGTTGAAGTTTCTGTGAAACCTATGCTTAAAATTCTTTGTCTGGAAGGAAATGCCATGTTGGAATACTGTGGCAATTTCTCTGGCGTTTTCAGCGGCAGAAGCATTGATGATGAACGTGTTTAAAGCTGTTTACGCAGCCTTTGACATACAGGTGGTCGTTGAACTCGCGAGGACAAATGCCCTGAAATGTCTTGGATTGATATATACAGAGCACGCACAGTCACTGGAACTGTGTGCATGCTCGAAAAAAGGACAAGCTGTAGTGCAGCTGGGGCATTCAGAAAGTCTTTGAACCTGTGCTGTTAATTGTCAACATCCCCGGGTGCTTAGCTATGTTATTTTTTTTTTCCTTTCATTGAAAGTTTGAGTGAGTAACCTTGGATCATGCTGCATTTTTTAATCTTAATTTGAGTGCATTTTTGGGGCTGCAATCATTACTTCTGTGAATTCAGATGTTAAAGGGGCCCTGCAACATTATTCCAAGTAACCATGGAATGGCTTCACTAAAGGAGCTTATTGCCTCACGAATTGACCACAGCAAAAATTTTTAGAATCCGTTCAGTACGAGGGGAGTTAGATTTGTTACACGCTGTAATTGCTTTCTCTCTTGTCTTGTCCTGACGAAAGCTCTGGAAGCTAAGCAGGGAGGGATGGCTTGGGGGCGGAAGCTACGTCACGCGCCTCCTGACCTTCAGCACTTTTGCTGCCTTTTTCTTCGAACGCGCAACGGGCTTTCAGTGCGATCGTGCGTGCGGGCAAGTGGTGGCCGCAGTAACTACAGAGCGCACCATGTTCAAATCGCGCAATGAACTTGAGTCAACGATGCAGTTATTTTGAGTAAATAGCATCATTTGTCAGAGAAGAGGAAGCGATTTTTAGCTGACTTTAAGAAATGTAAATCCTAGGCCGCATGCTGCGCTATAATGTATGGCTCACGTGTTCTTGGGAGCCCCCACTACCAATCAGCAGTGTTATCTGACCATGCTGAAAATGTGTTGCAGGGCCCCTTAAAGGGGCCCTGCAACACCTTTCTTAATTATATTGGAATAGTCTCATTATTGACGTATGACTCTTCACGAGTCATATGCCGCAAAAATTTTTCGAATCCGTCAAGTCTAAGTGGTGTTACCAAATTATAGAGATCACGTTCCGCAGCTTTCTCTCTCAACTCAACGCAGCGAGCGCGCGGAAAGCTGCGCGCGGCGTGAGGGGAGGGAGGGAGGGCGGAGGTGCGAGGAGGCGACGTCAGCGCCGGCGGCATTTTTTTCATTTTTTTCTCTCTGGCGTCTCGGCGCAACCACGTGGTCTGTGCCGCCACTTCCGGTCGGCTTGCGTCGTTCTCGTCAAGCGGAGTCGATCGCGCTGTGTATCGCGCGTGCTTGAAAACTGCGCGTCGGTTTGGTAATGTTGGGTGTGCACCTCGAACGCCGTAGTGTTTTCATCACTCTGCCAACCATGGAAGCAAACGTGCGCGCTCGTTTGGAACGAATGACAGCTGAGATCGGTTTCGGCCCATACTCCGATACACCGCCTCGTAAGACGGCACTGGCAGACGACCCCGAAGCGCCGCCATTACCGGACGCCAGCATTGTTATCGGAGACACGCTGCGCCCGTGCCTCGGTCGGTCGTGAGAACGTGCCGACGATGCAGTTCTCAGCTGACGAGGCAACACTCGAACGGCTGCCACTCTCAACGGCAACCGGCGATGGTCAAAAGCACAGAAATATTCACGTTTTCGGCACTGCGCATAGCGAAGAAAACGGAACCACGCAACTACGAGCAGACGAGCTGTCGGTGAGACCGGAAGTGCTAATGTTAATGTTTGTTCGGTGTTTTTAACGCGATAACATAATATAAACGTACATATTATCTACTTATTGAACTCAAAATTAACAACGAAAGTAATAATGAGGGTGTTATCGTGATTATAACATCAGCCAATGGTGGAACTGCCGACAATCGCGTCATATTTTGCGGACTAATACATCATTTGTCGAGAGAAGAGGGAGCGATTTTCAGCTGACTTTGAGAATTTATTGTAAATTCCAGGCCGTGCGCATCGCTATAATATTTGGCTCGCGTGTTCTCGAGAGCCTCGACTACCGATCGGCAGTGCTTTTTGAGCATGCTCGAAAAGTGTTGCAGGGCCCCTTTAAGCTTGTTCAGTATTTTCTCAAGGCCTTCTGTGGCCCTCGCACTATTTTTGAGCACATTGTTCTTGTGGCAAGTTCCTAATTATATCCAATAAAAGCAGTGTGGTTGCAGTGAAGCAGGGGTTGCATTCACATCTTGCTCATGGTGGTGCCTTATTCTTCAACCTGCTTGGCTTCTAGCTTTTGCACTTAACTAGGTATAGTTGGTCTTATCGTAGGGTGGCTCACCAGGCTAATGCTGCAGGATCCTCATTTTCTTTTATTCGAAATGCTTCGTTTTGACTTACAATTTGCAACCATGTAAAAGTCTATATTAAATTTGAGCCTTCTCAAAAGCCGAAGGCAGAAATTAAGCCACTCTTGTACAGTGCTGCTTGCCCTATGCAACACATCCATAGCGAATGTTACCTGGTTTCTTCTTGGTTAATTTTCTGGAGTGAAGAGGATAGGTAACTTACTACCATATTAAAAACTAACTTTATGCTTAACTTTTGACTTAATTGACTGACCGGCCCTTAATGTCTTTCAAGAACCTTAACCAGCACATAACGTGACCAAAATGGCCAGCTGTACGACAGCATTCTCGCAGTTCACGGATTCCTTCGCTCGCACCGACGTGATGACTGAAGGCTCTGCATACATGTATGCGAGGGGGTCGTGATCAGTACTCAAGGATTGCCAGAAGCCAATGGTTCACCTGCAAATGTTTTTCAAAGCGCGCTGTGCTGAACCTGCTTTGAGGGCTACGACCTGCACTGTAGCAATGGAAGGGAAAGGCCGATGACACTTGTGAAATATTTTCGACAAGTGAGCTTTAACTTGCTTCATTAAACAGATTTAGCGGCTCTGCAGATGCAGGCTTTCATTGGAAATGGCTAGCAGCACGCATTCACGAAGCTGCTGCGGATGCCCAACTAAAAGTGTCTAATGAATCAACTGAATGAAGCTCACCTGTCAAATCTTTTATTATTGTTGGTCTCTTTGATACTGCAAGTCTCCAGACTAGGAAGAATGGAATGTACGTGGACACTCAAGATATTTAAAGTCAGCGAAATACATCGAACATTGAAAAGCAGGAAAAAAAAGTTCAGGCAGCAAAATGCATGCAAGGCGACAAACGAACCGCTCACAAGGCATGCGATGTTTCACCGCAGCAACAAGTACACCGGTAGATGACAAGATAACCACACATGGACAGCCACAGTATTGCTGTAGTCATTGAGCGACGGCTGCTAGTCGTGGCCAGGTGAAAGCCGATAAACAGACAACAGCATGCAATATTTATTTCGCTTCTTATGCAGTGTTGTTTTCCAAAGGCTGTAAAATTTATGTCCAGTGTTGCAGGAAAGTTATTTATTTCTGCTTCATTTAAGGAAACAAGTATGAAAAGTTTTCTAGCATTGTTCTTGGGAGCATTACTCACTTATAGAAGTGGTAAAGCATAAGTGAGCCTTATGTATGGTTTGTGAAACTTTCCCCAAACTTATCTCACATTTATACTTTTTCTCGTACTTTCATAAGCCAACTTTTCACAAAATTTAAGGTCAGCACAACTCTCTCCACTCAGCACATTGGAGGCTAATAGTTTTGTAGCCCTTTGACACTGTTTTGAGGTCGCATTGTCATGTCTGTCATTGGCAAGATACATTTTCAGTCTAAAGGTATGCTGCTGGAGGTATAGGCATGGGAAGAATGCAAAGCGTTTCATTTCCTACTTCCGTCAAGGCCTTGCATATTCAAAACGCCCCTTGCGCAGCTGTTGCCGTCTGTCTGAAGAACAGTGGTTATACAAGCATTCGGTTTTACGTGAAAGTTTTTTTTTTCCTGGCAGGTAAAATTGTATTCATAGAAGTAGTAGCAGGTCATTGGCAATTTGAACTAATATTCACGCTGTTATTCCAAGTGACTATTGCAGATTATTTTGTCTTGCTGCAGGTAACACAATAAAGCATGAACATGGTAATAGCCTGACGATTAAGCTTATTACTGAACGGGCTGTAAATGTTGAGGTTTGAGTAGCTCAGTGATGCAGAGTGCACTGCTTGTCACTGTGGACGAGGTATTTTTAATGGATAAAATTCGCAAGGTTGCTGCGGAAGTGTATTTGATGAGACACGGCAAATGCGTGAATTTCACTATGCCATCCAGCTTCACAGTCTGGTTTGCACATGACAGATGAAGTCCCCTTGTCACATGGGTACTCTTTGCTAAAGCTGGTTGGCAGTGTGGTACATAAGCTGTGCACATTGCAGGTTGGCTGGATACCAATGTATTCTTGCAAAACAAAGGGGTACTGAGTGTTGTGAAAGGGTGACTTGTTTGCATTGGGCCGATACCTGTGTGCCATCTGGGTTGCTTTTGTTTCTACGTTGTTAAGCCTTCTGTGCAAAACTACCTCTTGGTAGCTAATGTTTCTCTTTGATGTCATTACATTCATTACGCATAATGTGCATATTTTGAGCAGTGTGGTGCATCTGTTCAGAAGTTTTTGTGAGGGTGGGTTGCTGCATGAGTTTGTTCCAATGCAGGCCAGCTTGTGCAGTGGTAACTCCACTACAGCGTCAGTTTGAATTGTGAAGCTAATAGTCAAGCATGCGGCCTACTTCTTTTTGTTGTCATGGGTTCATTTCCTAGCATACAGTTGTCATACTCTTAGAGAGCCAGATTGCAGACATGCCCGGTGCAAACTGTAGACAGTAAAGATTGATTCACAGCTTTTTATTTTTACTTAACCAGCTTTTTACTCATGTGTACCTTTAGGAAACACTCTTTAACCTGTATTACAACTGTATTAGTACAATAACTATCTGTTGAATGGGCTTCTCTGAAGGTGGGTCTAAATGAAGTGTTAGGGGAAAGTGCCTTAGCTTGAGCCATTCTGGGCATCAAGAACAAGACTCGACTGGTGCATTTCACTTCTTGTTTGTATGCTCTGTACGCTTCGCTTGACGCTCGCCGCTTGTTCTTTAAAGGTGACGGCAAGGAAGAAGTGGCGGAGGAGGAGGAAAATTGCGTGGAAACTGCGGAGTCATGTGCTGCGACAACCGAGACTCCAGCTGCGGTGACGGAGGAAGGTGACAGCAGCAGCAGCAGTAGCAGCTCTGGGGACAGCAAGTCTGGAACGGGCGAGGAAGCCTCGGCAGAACCCGATGAAAACGGTGCTGCCAAGGAGGCCTGCCCACCACGGCACCAGTACTCCAAGGCGGAGCTGCTCAAGCTGCGAAATGGTGACCACAAGCGGCCCGACTGCTTGGATCCGGCCTACAATAAGTGAGTTCGCTTTGGTACTCTCGGCTAGAGTCTTATTCTCTCCAAAACAGCTGGCACAATATTTAAGATCGGGTTTTTTACTTTTGTCAAAAGTCCACAAATTGAGTGACAAAACTTGTCCTTTGTGCATCCTTACAGCTGATGGACATGCGTACATGGCCATTTGTGCAGATTCTCTGTGTGGGACCCCTGTGTGGTCAGGCAGCGCTGTGTGCTTTCATGAGCTACTGCAACGGCTGGTGTCTGCTCCTTATTCTTCAAGTTAAATATTTTTCAGAAGCACCAGGAGTTGGATTTTTCCCGAATAATAGTGTGAAAGGCGACAAGAAAAGCCTCATGTGTACTAGCAAGAGTGTGGGTTGAACTGCTGGTGTCTGAAAGGAGTGTGTTCTTCCAATTTCATTCACCTTTTCCTTATTTGTAGACACTTATATGTATGTACCTGTACAGCTGTAGCTATTAAAGTGACTCTAATGAGAAACATTGTTAATCTTGGTGATAAGTATATTCTTTCAAAACTAGGTAATCACATGATCAAAGTTAGAAGGCTAATGGTCATATTTTCATGTCTTAAATTCCATGTCCCAACACACCAGTACACCAATGTGATGTTGCAGATGTTAAAATAGTTTTTTGTAAAAAGTTTCCGAAACTTGTGATTGGTCGTTGGCTCTTTTTAGATGTCTATTTTTAATGACGAACAGTCTACTAGGACTTGACCTCTAAAATTCATGGCATCCCATCAGGCTGGTACAGGAACTTCAACTCCATGTTGCCGCCAGCCGTTCCTTTCTTGCTCCTCTTCTATACTCGCGGACAACTTTTCTTGGCAATGAAGGGAAGGCTAGAGAGCCGAACTACGCGTGTGCTGCCGCTGAAGAATATAATCCCACAATCGCCTCCGTGTTTTCTGCGTGAGATAAAAAACATTACTTTATTTTCTACGGGACGCTCTTTGAAAAGAGGATCAGCAGGCACCAGGAAGATATTTATATTTGTTTTACTTTATGGAGTTTCATTTCGCGTTTTTGGGCGCGTGAAAACGTCGCACCTTTTACGTGCACCTCACAGTCAAAATGGCTTCTTCGTCTTCAGGTGAGCGATCGTCACCCTCCAGCTTTTCCGATGACTCGCCGAAGGAGCTTGCGACGAATTTCACTAACAAATGGCTGTCTAAGTCTGTGACGGCCGCTCGAATAATCAAACGGCCGTCACAAGAGATACGGAAGGTTCAGAAACCAAAACTAAGTTGAAAAGCGCGCCGAACCGGACTACTTCGCGGAGCAGTACATGTGCAGTAGCTACGCCTCCGCAGCCTTTGCTGCATTGCCAAGAAAAGTTGTCCGCGAGTATAGCTTACCAATTGCCTTCTTGAAATAAAAGTGGGGCTTTAGCATTGTGCACAGGTAATTTACTAATACAGGTGCAGTCATATTTCCATTCTTTATCTTTTTAATTAAAACTGTTACGATGATGAGTTGGATTGTTTATCTTTCTGTTGCAGCTTGTCCGGCATGTGGGACCCCGAGCGGTGGTTTTCGGGCAAGCGACGAGGCGGGTCTGTGTCCCCCACCGAAGAGACTGCCGCGCCCTCGGCGGGCGGCACTGCTCCCCCCCCTTCGTCGTCGGCGGGAGGAGGGCAGCAGCGCAGCAAGCGGGAGCGGCTGGACTCCGAGGGGGGAGAGCCCAGTGGCAGCTTGGGGGGGGCCCCCAAGCGTCGGAGCAGCACAGACCCCAAGGAGCGGCTGGCACGGGAGGAGCGCGATGACCTGGTGCTGAGCCCCCAGCGGCGCAGCTTCGGCACGGGCTGCCACGTCAGCCAGCCGCCCCGGCCGTCCTCGGAGGCCGGCTCCAAGGACGACTCGCAGGGGTAATTTGACTCCTGCAACCCCTGTTTCTGGAGCGCGATTTGAGTGTATCTGCATGCTGTACTGTCAAAAACTTGACAATGGGCTAGTTGGTTAAACATGGTCAACTTTTCTTGTGCAAACTACAGTGGAACCTCGTTAATGCGTACCTGCCGGGAACGCCGCGTAACTACGCACTAAACTGTAGTACGCATTAACCACCAAGTAAAAAGTTGCACCTCCACGCGTACGCCATCGCCGCCAGCAAAGAGATAAATACAGTGCCGCAGCAAATATTGCCTAAAGTACCCATTGCAAAGCCTTTTCTTTCTCTTGGAGAAAAGATTCTGGTACTCTCGCACGACCGTCCGATAGAGCGCGGTGGCGACGCCAAGGAGCATTTCGGAACTTACAGGGTCCGGTATACGCAGTGACCGACATAGCGACAGAACGGACAGTGTCGGCTTTCCGCGATATATGTGCGTGCATCTGTACCGCGATCTGCTCCCAAACGAAAACGCGCAGTTCCAGCGAAACGCGGTATGGCTGCGTGGAGCCGATCGTCTCCTGACTAGTTGCGTGCAGCGCGTCGCCTTCTTGGCTCACGCCGTCTGCCGGGCCGCTTGCTGTACCGCACGCGCGCATTTGTCGTGGGAGTGTTCTTCGTACCCACTTCGCTCCAGACCGTGCACAGATGCGGCGAGTAGCTCGTTCGGTTAACGCGGCGATGACGAACTTCCTGCAAGCGATGCGCACTTCGCGACGCTCTAGCGGTCCTGGCATAGGACGGAAGCGCGTTTGGGTGGTCGCCCAATAAAAGCGTGCAGTATGGTTACAACAGCGCTACGCTTGCTGTGCCATACGCTTGCGTTTAAAACGTGATAGCGTTATGCAAAGAGGTTTCTCGTAGCCCGCGACCAGCAACGCTCAACTCCGCAACAGCGAGCTGCTTTTGTTTTTGCAAAGTGGTGCGGCTTGAACACGGCCCCGCACAACGAGGCGGCAGCGATCGTCGGCCCAGCGCGCAGGAATTGGAATTGTCGCCTATTAAAGGTGTGCAGTAGGCTTAAAGTAATGCTGCACCGCACGCGTGCCCGAGCAGATATCTGAAGATACCTATTGTGATAAGGTTGCCGGCGATAAGTCATGCTGGCGCGTTCTTCGGTGGCCGCCGCCTCACCTTCGTTCTTTCCCGATGCTTACCCGCAAAGGCGTCGCCGCAATCGCGCAGAAGTCGGAATCGGTGATCGACCAATCTACACACTTCTCGAAAAGAGGGAAAACCTTTGGCGGCACATTATGGCGTCCGGAAGTTTCGCGGCCCAGCAAAATTTTATGCTACAAAAAGTTATCGTGGTACGCAGGGTACGCACTAACCGGTAGGCGTAGGACGAAGCACTACGGCTTAAGCGGTCAGCGAATGCATTAGGCTCTATGAGACTCGGTCGGAGATTTGTCGCAACTACGTTTTAACAGTTAGTACGCTTAAAGTGGGTACGTATTAACGAGGTTTGACTGTACAAAAATAACTGTACACAGTGAAGAAAGACGGGTACAAAACACATCAGTGCAAACTATCAACCGTTTAATATGGTGATGAACATGAGATACAGAGATGTGTTTTATGTGTCTCTTTGCTTTGTACAGTTCTTTCAACAGTGAAGCTGTTCTTAGTCAAGGTTTGCACACCCGATGATGGCGTAGCGCTGGTCACGTGGCCTCAGACCGATGATGGCGTAGCGCTGGTCACGTGGCCTCAGAGTGTGGCGAGAGTGGTAGTCGGTAAGAAGGGGTAGGGCTGTGCCTTGCCAAGGTGGGTGAGGGTGAGGCTTGATGGGAAGGGTGAACAAATTAGAGCTGTGCCAAGAGGTGAGTGTGAAGGCTCAACCGAGAGGGTGAACCAGTAAGGGACCCACTAAAGGTGGATGAGGGTGTGCTTGACGAAGGAGGGCATCCGCTTCACTGTTTTGACGGTGTTTGCGAAGTGGAGCTGGCCGCATTTTTCTTGTGGTTTGCACAAGCAATGTTGATCGTGTACTGTCAGATCTTTGTGATAAACTACTACATAAAACTAAGTACAAGTTATCACTGAAAATCGGCATGTAGCAGGTATTTGTTTGTGACGTCTATAACATCTAATGAACATATTGGATGAGGCTTCGGAGTTGCACTCCAAAATATTTTGCCATTGGCAAGGCTCATTATCAGAGTAGTGCATTGCATGATTGCGCACAAATGTAGGCAAGTAATACATGATTTAGTGTGACCTTAATTATACAATTTATACATGCAGTATAAGTAGTAATTATGCTCTAGAAATTGTTGCGGATAAAATATAACTGCTGCAAAACATGTGGAGCAAGACTTATTACCGCACTACTTCCATTGCTTCTGCAGCATGGCCTCGTAATCATGTAACGGAATCGGGGAATTTATGAGAGTTCCTTTCTCTGTGGTGCTTGCAGGCTACTTCATAGGGAGCCCCCCAGCCGGCGCATAGGTAGTGGTCGAATCCTACGAGACCAGCGGGACTGGGATCGTGAGAACAGAGACCGCGAGTACGGCTATGGAGGGCGGCGGTTTGACGACTCCAGCCACTCAAGTGGTGGCGGGGGTGGCCATTCCAACCGCTATGGTGACCGGCGAAGAGGTAGGCAAAGTGAACCTCCCAAATTTTGCTGCATACAGAGTGATGGAATGTTGAATTGTGATGTTCTTTAGTGCAACAAGTGTTCTTTGTTCATCTAAGGCCAGTGCAGTGCGATTCTGCTTGGTGGATAAAAATATATTTCAGCCGAAACGTGTCAGTCAGTGATGGTGGGCCTGCTTTCTCCCATCACTTGCAACTTCTTAACATGATTGCAGTCACTTTCTTTTTCTCGGTTTTCTTTTTTGGAGGAGGAGGTAAAGGTTCCATCTCGTTAGCTTCTTACCACAGGCGCATTCTGTAGTGCTTGCAAACCCCTGGGGGCTTCGTGGGCAATGTTTAAGTATGTGTTTGCTGTTTTCCCTGCTTAGGCCATCAGTGTAGTCTGTTTGTCAGCTACATGATTATTAGACGCAAACCTTTTTATTGCTATGTTTGCGACAATTGCATGCACAGTGTAGAAAAATAAAAGGAATCGCTCAGTATGGTGGTTTGTACAGAAATGATTGTCATTTTGCCAGAAACTTGCAGCTGCAACTTGCAGCAAAACATGTGCGTGCAAATTTCAAGAACAGCGACTATTTTCTGCTCTCGCAAACTAAAGTATAAAAGCAAGAATTCAGCAGTTTCTACAGCTTTCTCAGTGACCCCCCTGCTTGACGCTACCGCTTGAAAGATGGCAGCTTTTTATTTGTCACAATGTAATTTGCAAACCATGCAGGTTTTTCATGAACCCTTGTATAATGTTTTATCAGTCATCAAGCAAGCTGCGTTTTAGCTTTTAGCTTGCTAAGGAAATTGTTCCTTTATATTCTCCTCAGTACCATGGTATCACTTGGATGCTTCGATCCTTTTTCTTTTTAATTAGCTTAAATTAGCTTTTAGATTAGTTTAAGTTAGTCCTTTTTTTAAATTAACTCTGAAGACATTAAAGATGAACAACCTGGATATGAAGTTTGACACTGGTGGACATGAATGGAAATGTTTTAAGCACATTGTCATCAGCATTTGTGAATGTTTGCATTAGTTTGGCCTGCACCACTGTCATCACAAATGACGAAAAGCGCCTCTACTGGCTTTTGAAATACGGCAAGTTGACATAAAAATCGAACACGGCTTTAACACACCACACTATCATTTTGCATCCTCATCCCTGCATTTAGGTGAGACCAAAGATTTACAGCGAAGCTTAGTCTACGCTGTGCCGTAGTCTTCGTAATAGTACAGTAAAACCTCGTTAATTCGAACACGGTTATTTCGAAATCCCGCATAATTCGAAGGGTTTCTGTGGTCCCGTATTTTGCAATGTAAATACGAGTGGATAATTTGAAGTGGCGGTCAGCGCCAGCCCGGTTATTTCGAAAACTTTGGGCGCCATGGTGCCAATTCCCGATCCCGATTTCGCCGCAAATCCGCGGAAGCAACCGCCCTTAGGAGCCACAGGGCAATGCAGTGTAGCGATATTATTGAGTGACAGTTGAAGCAACCCAGCCTCGCTGCTGCTAGCGCAAAAAAAAACAAACACAGTCTTGTGGTCAGCTAAAAACGTGCGCCTGCGGAAAAGATTAGCTTTACTGCAACACAGCGGTGACACGCGGGCAGCATGTCGCATGCTTCTCGCAACGTCAGCGCGTCATGATTTACCCATTATTTTTGGGAAAAGAAAAGATAATTAAAGGACGGTCTGATGGAATTCATGATGTATGTGAACCTCCGATTGGCGGTTGCTTCGGCAATTTCCGCACTTGCACTGCTGGCGGAGTTCTTGCCTGTAACGCCTACTTCGAAAACTCTGTGAAAACTTCAATGATCATGTTTTCTAGCCAGAACACATTGCAGATTCCGTCACACTGGCCATTATCATATTCTTTATTTTACCAGAAAGACTGGGCGAATGGTCGCATCATGACGCGCTGAGGTTGCGAGGAGCAGGTGACATGCTGCCCGCGTGTCACCACTGTGCTGCAGTGAAGCACGCCTTTTCCGCAGGCACGCATTTCAGCTGACCACGAGACTTCTTCTTTTCTTTTCTTTTTTTTTTTTTTGTGCGCTGATAGCAGCGAGGCCTGCCGTTTTCCCGAGTTCGCTGCAAAAATGGGACCAGGTATTGCTGGAAAACAACCCTTGAAGCCACAAACTAGAAGGCCAAACGACCACCTCTGATTACTTTCAGCAATTCAAAGTTCCTTGCATCCCGCTTTTTGTATGTTTCGTTAATTCGAAAACCCGCTTAATTCGAAAGTTTTTCACAGTCCCAGTGACTTTGAATTAATGAGGTTTTACTGTAGTTGTAGTCGGCACCAGGTCACATGGTCAGATGGGGAATAAATAAAACAATGATGATGATGCTAAATGGTGAGGCTGCATGTGTTCCCGTGCAGCCTTGATAAAGTAGTAAGCGTTTTGGGCAAGTGGGTGGGTGGAATGGGCCATTGCCTCACTGCAACGCTACCGTAGCCCTCCAGCGTGGCCATGAATGAGCATATTGTAGCACGGTATCCCCATGGCTTAACCTGAAGAACGGAGAAACAACAAAAGAAATCCTTAGTGGAGACTTTGCCCAACTTTTGGAGTAAAACGTAATGCCTGATGAAAGGGGCGACAGCTTCGCTGTCTGGCTGTTTTCACGGCATGGAACTGGCTAGAATTTTTTTTATGTAAAAGAATATGTGGATACTGCTACTTTCTCAATTTATGCGGAGACACTGTCTTTAGCGTCATAACAGGTTTTTGAACGAGGAATGTGTTTTTCACATGGTAGTGAGAAAAACATCTTGGAAGAGTGGGTATGCCATGGAAAGTCTCTTGGTCTGAGGTGGTTAAACCTGCTTAGTCAACTTCGGTTGGTCTGCGTTTGTCTTGCATTAGTCTATACGTCGCAACTTCTGCGCGGTAGAAACGCATCATTTGCCGTCGTCTTGCGCTTAGGTCGTGACGAACGCATTGAGGAAGAGGAGGAGCCCGAATGGTTTGTGGGTGGCCCGACCAGCCAGCACGACACCATTGAGCTGGTGGGCTTCGAGGAGGACCCCGACGCCGGCAGCCGGCCCACTCGTGGCACTTCGTCTTCGTCAGCCCGGCGCATGCGGCGCAACCGTGAGCTCGCCAACCGCAAGCAGCAGAACGGCCCCGAGCGCCGTTCTCCCGATCAGGACGGCAGTAAACAGGACCAGCAACACCAGCAGCAGACAGGCGCAACATCGTCGTCCAAGTGTTCTACTGCTGGAACAACCACCACCACCACCAACTCCGTGCCTGCTGTTGCAGTATCTGCAGCATCTACACTCAAGAGTGAGCTTGTATTTCTTGCTTTCTCTTTTTCTTTAAAGTAAGGGTTTCCAGTTGTCGAATTTCATAAGTGTAAAGCTTGCTCTGTTCACACTTCTTCTGGCTCTGTTCTCATAGCTTCATAGTGAGTGCAACTTTGCCTTGTCTGACAGGAAACGACAGCCGAGAGTCTTCGAGCACAAGCACGAATTGTACCACCGACATGAGCAAGTCGTCGAGCGATGGGCCTGGAGAGACGTCGACGCCACTGATGTCGAGTCCCACTCTGCCCGACAGTGTCGGCGCTGCACCGCCAGCCCTGCCCACTCAGGATGGCTTCGATTTCAACGACATCTTCAAGCCTGACTGGTGTCCTCGGTTTCTTTCGGTTGGTGCCCCTTTTCGTTCGTTCTTGCCCTGTCTTTAGCAGTAAAGCGTTGTCTACCAGTTACAAGTACGGCTAACCCTTAACTGTGACAGTCACAAATTACTAGTCAAAACGGGTTCTCCGAGTGCGGTGAGAAAGGCACTTGAGTGTTAAGATTTGTTGTCTCGCTACAAACAGATCAGGGAAGTTGAGTAGCCTGTAACTGTAGTCCCATAGTGCCTTTAACACTGTAGAGGCAGCACTACTGCATTATAGTTACAAAAACGCATATGGTTGCATCTTAACATTGACGCTTTAGTGATGAAACAAGCGAAGAAAGACTGAGGCAGATAAAACTGATTTGTATATTGCAGAAAGGCAATACTGCCTTGCCACAAACCTAAATCTGAATATAGGAGGTTATTGTTTGACATTTTAATTACTGTTCCAGTAGTAACTGAAAACTAACATTATTTTGCTTGGCAGTAACTGTAACTGTCACAAGTTATTTAGTGACAGTTACATGAAGCTGAAAATCATCTGGGTTACTTTTCAGCTTCAGGTTACGCTGACACTTACTTTTTACTGGTAAAGTGCTTGTTGGGGGTTCGGTTTAGCAGAGCTGAGAAATATACATGTTGACAGCTCAAGAGCAGAGAGTACGCAGACATTTATAAATTACTAGTAAAAAGCCGGTCCGCAGAGTGTGGTGAGAAAGGCGCTTGCGTGTTGGGGTTGTCGCCTCACTACAAAGGGATCGCTAGGGAAGATGACGTACAACCCAAAGAGCAAGCAAAACCAGTCCACCGAGAAATGGGGAGAATTGCCTAGAAAGCACAGGTCCATCGTGGTGATGGTGATGGGCACTTGATTTTTTTGCGAATGATCACCATGTGCTTAGGACTACTCTTACTTTGCTGAAGATAAACGGCACAAAAAAGCACGGCTGCAAAAAGCTAACACCCAGCTTGCAGCCGTGCTTTCTTGCGCTGTTTGTCTTCAGTATGAATAACAAACTAGCCTCGTCATTGTACTGCATCTGGTTTAGGTGTTAAGCAGCTTGTGGAATTTTCCTGCTAAAGCTAATATAGTGAGACCGTAAATATGCCACTGCAGGTCACATGACTATGGGAATGATTGGTAGTACACGAGTGGTATTGCACACGAGTGTATCGACAAAACAAATTGCGGCCTTTGTACTGCTCTGCGATTCAGCAATCTTGAATGTTCTCTGCACTAGATGTCTTGGAGTATTTTAGTGATGTGGAGTGGGGTATTTTAGTGATGACCACTTCTGGGTGTTATGCGAACTTCAAAGCATAATTGTATCCTTTTCAGAGTACGCGTGGTGCTAGATCTGGATGCCCACAGGGCCGTAACTTGTGAAGTTTCGTTTTACGCAATGATGTTTCGTTTACGTGTAATGATGTAGAATGTCATTGTAATTTAATGAACACCTTGCGAGAGCATAGGCTTTTGGCCATGTAATCATTCTTATTACCTAAAGGGATTCATTTTTTATTTTTTTCTTGAAAGTGACTGTTGAAGAATAGAGCACCTTTTTTGCCATTTGTGGAATAAACTCGTGTAATCTAATGATATTGATATTTCGGACTTCAGATTGGCTGCCCCCTTTGAGTCTGAACTTCCTGTCTGCAATGGTAATGGATATTCTGAATTAAAAAGAACATTGTGGGCCACAAATTAACTGCCACAGACGAGCTCAACAGTATTCTTTTTACCTTGTACAAACCAGTGCAACACACATTTTACACTGATGGGTAGCTTGGCAGCTACAGCATTGCGCTGCTAAGAACAAGGGCTCTGGTGTGATTCCTGCATTTTGCTGAATGCAATATGCAAAGATGACAATGTACTTGAATTTAGATGCACGTTAAGGAAACCCTAGGTGGTCAGAATTAATCTGTAGACCCCACTGCTTCGTGTCTCACAATCGTGTTGTGGTTTTGGCACATAATACAATGCTAGATTTAAAATTTCCCTTGTACGCCATTGTGAGGGGTGCCATACGTACTCGGCGACAACTTTTCTTGACAGCACTGTGGCAGCTACAGAACCTAAGCGCATGCCTGCTACTGTGCCAAAGAATAGTACTTAAGTTTACTGATAATTTTCTCATTTAGCTTGCTGAAATGAATGCTGCTTTATTTATTATGAGACCCAAACAGTTGTGGGAAGTCGTAGGTAAAATACAGTTATTGTTCACTTTGCAAGAATGCCTTCCTTTTCTTGCCATTTCTTAGACAGCATCGCCTTTTCAGCACGCCCGTTTTCCAAAGTAAACACGGTGTCCATGACGTAGTGGGTCAGTATGCGGCCGCAAACGTGCTTTTTAGTTCTCAAAGAAAAATGTACTTATAATATGACACGAAAATGTATGCTGAGCAATTGAAATGTTTCTCCCATTCACATTTATCGTGCATATGTTTTTCTAAACGCGTTAATGATGCGTGCGAGCAAAACCGAAATCAACCGCAAGCTGCAGTACTACGTGCGGAGCAACGCGAATGTGCGGAAGCCCAGCCTCCGTAGCCTTCACTCCACTGTCAAGATAAGTTGTCGCCGAGTATAGCACTGAGCAGTGTACAACTGGTTAGCTGCTTGCCATAGGTGTGTCCCAAACATGTGCTTTTTGTGGGGCACTGCTTGGCCTGCCCACACAGGAGGACGCTCTGGGCGACGGAGACGCCGGCCCGAGTGGGGGCAGCCGCTTCTCGCAGTGGTTTCGACGCGAGAGTCCGCCTCTAGACCAGCAGCTGGTGCCTCCCCTGGACAGCGGCCTGCTGGCTGCCCTCAGTGGGAAGGCCGACGACGGTATGGACCACCACCACCACCACCGCCGCCACCATCACCCGTCGATGCAGCGTCAGGAGAACGACCTGGCCTCGCGCATCCTCGCTTCAGGTGCTTGTGCCGCCATTGCTGCCTCGGAAGGAAGTGGCACCGCTGCTGCCTCCCTGTCGCCACCTTCCCCCAATTCTTCCCTGCTTTCTCCCCAGTCTCCTTCGTCCCCTGCACAGGACTTGTGCATTCTGCCCGAGGCCTGCCTTCCTCCTCGCCTCTTGGAGAGCCCTCCCTCTCTTGGCTCGTCCCTCTCCTCCTCTCCTTTCCACCGTGCGTATCCTACAAGTGTGCTCCCTCCGGGGTGCTATTCTGGACTTGGTCGATGTGTGCCATTTTATCAGATACAGTTGAACCCCTGTATAAAAGACACTCACCAGGGAGCAGACCTTGACCCTTATGCGAGGTGTCTTTTAAAAGCAGGGTGCCATGTTCTCATTTTCAGATCAACCCCTATTTCAATGTAGGCGCACTGGTGTCTCTTATACCCAATGGTCTGTTACATCAGTGTCTCTTAGAAAGAGGTTCAACTGTTTGCTGTGTTGCTGGCTCTGATTGGTCTCGAGGACTGCAGCAGCCTCTCCAATTGGCTCGAAATGCCATCGTTGCAGAACCTGACAATGTCCGGAATAGCACCCCTGCTTCATTTTCCTGCTTCTTTCTCTTGCATCTTTTCTTGCAACTGCAAAAGAGCTCTGCTATGCAGCACGGCACTTCAACAGCTGTAGAGCTACTACTGCTGCTGCCAAACTCGAGGTCAAGAGCAATTTTTACATACAAAATTTGTCTGGAACATCTTGAAAATGGGATTCTAGGGAATATATTTAAAATTATCTTCATATTTTTGAGCCAAATACACATCGAGGTGCCGTCAAGCCCTGTGTACAGTCATTGTCAAGTCTCGAGACCACAAGACAAGAAAAGTTTGCCCACTACGTACTTCGGCAGGCAGCCTTAAATTTAGACCTCCAGCCTGCTCTAAAACACCTGAACATGTACTGTGCAGTTCGACTGAATACATTTGCAAATTTCTGGGAAGTTCCAATTTTCTCGACCTAGTTGTTTCTAAATTTGTGGCGCAGACTGTACAATAAAATTGCACTGTGTACCTGGAAACCGATTGACATAGTCGGAAATTTTGAATGAACGAACACTTTTGAGATGTACAAATTGATGAAATACATTTTGATGTACAAATTGATCAACTAATGCTTTTGAAGCATGTTATTGGTGGAGACTCTCATAAACATCTCAAATGGGGGGACTTATGTGTTAGCCCTGACCAATCACATCAGGGAAAATCAGTGTAAAGCACCAAAACTCCTCCAACCATAGACGCTGACATTTCAGATCTTAAAGTATATGATATCTTGAGTCACTGTATTGGTGACAGTGACCTGAAGGTACCGACCATGTATACACCGGAATTTTCAAAAAGGGCCATTTTGTTGCGTGCTGTTTCTAGTCTCAGTTTTGCATTGTATAGCTTGTGGACTAGCTGAACAAGGAGAGGTTGTGGTGTCAAGGTGGCTATGGCGATGAGAGCCACTTGTGCTGGTGGCAGCACTTGCACACAACACGCCTCTTCTCCTGATTGTATTCAGCCAACGAAACTAGGCTTGTGTGAATAGTGAGTTTTATGTTCGAAGCCAATGTCAAGCACAACAGCTAATGTTCGCTCTTCAACCGGTCTTCTGTAGCTGGTGTAACCAGCAGTGATGGCATGCTGCGGGTGCCCACACCGGACTCTTACTTCACGCCCATCAGCCCTGCCTTGCCACCGGACCGCATGTCTCCATCGCCTCCCATTCGTGACGGTGCTTCCAAGAACATCCTGGACATCCTCATGGATGCCAACATCAATGTTGAGGCCCACATGCTCAACGGTGATGCTGCAAAGACTGCCCAGCTACGGGAGCACGGTGAGTGAACAGGACCTGACATTCCAGTTCTAATTGTCGGCCTTCATTCGTAGGGACTTGAGTAAAAGGATACAGGGAATGTTTTATGGTGCAAACTTCTTTGATAAGAAAAGCAGATGTAACAAAGCAAACCTAAAATTATGTTCCTCGCTGATATTGACATGCACCAAGTACAAAACCTCATTAAGTTTTTGACAGAAGAAGAACTAGAAAAATAACGTGCTGTCCTGGAAAGTGTAGTCCAAATTCGCAAAAAAGATTGCGAAATTTCGCTTTGAAAGCAAAGCAGTGATTGATATCGGAGGATTTTACTGTTGCACGAAGCTTTAGGCTTGTACACTCAATGACCACAAGCACTTGCTGTCCCTTGCTTCAATACTTGAAGTACGCCGCGTCTGCAGGCAGATCACGTAAAAAAAACATGTAACGCAAGATGCACATTAAAACTGCCATTTTCTTGGCTTGACCAAAGCGCGGCTACTCAGGCCTTGTTGTGCTCAGCCGCATGCATCATACTTCTTGTTACCTCACACATTTACAGTGTGGGGAGCACTGCACATCAAGAGCATTGGAGTCTCTCGAAGAGATCACATGATTGTGCTCAATCACTTCACATAGGCCAAGCCAAGGTCATGGACAAACGGGCCCGCACATCATGTGTGCACGTTGAGTTGCAGCCCGGCTGTGCAAGTGGGGCGTGAGAGAAGCACGTACGCTTGCCAGCACACGCATTACATCATGCAACCCCACACCTACACAGTGCGGGGTTGCATGATGTAATGCGTTGACTTGTTCGGCTTCATGCAATAGCTGAATCTAAGCATCAGCTAGTCTGAACCATGCGATAATGGTATCTGCTCTCTTGCTGTCAGTAGCAGCATGCTTGTGCTCCACTTTCTGTACACGTGTTGTCTTTTCAACTTTCTTCTTAATCTGTGTAGAATCTCGACTTTACAATCTCAAATGGAGGGATTAACTACGTTTGTGGAGCAAGTTGGCAAAAATTCCGCTGGCAGTGTTAGTGCACTAGTTACTGTGCCAGACTTTCTTCTTTATATTTGCACGTTTTATGTGTGGACATTGGTGATCCAAATTTGTCGTATAAAAATTTGTCAACGTAGGACTCCTAAAATGTGCATCATTTAGACTCTGGTAAATTAGTCAGTCTACAGCATGGTGAGCTGGTACTTTAAGGTGACATTGCAACCTGCCTTTTCTTT
Source organism: Rhipicephalus sanguineus (assembly GCF_013339695.2). Taxonomy (NCBI): domain Eukaryota; kingdom Metazoa; phylum Arthropoda; class Arachnida; order Ixodida; family Ixodidae; genus Rhipicephalus; species Rhipicephalus sanguineus. The sequence goes on from NC_051179.1 coordinate 68,548,745, forward strand.
TTCTAGCTTACCAAGCTTCTTGAAGTGACATTGGTGTTCTTGGTACAGTGTAACATTTAATTTACAGACTTTTCTCTTTAATCTCTCCGTATGCTTGTATGCTTAACCTTTTGCAAGCTTGAAAATGGTGTGCATCTCTACTGTTCATCCGGCTTTGCCCAGATGTTGAGACTCTGTTGTTCTGTGCAGCCTTGTCTGGCAAGGCCAAGAGCGTGGAAGAACTGGAAGCAGACCTTAAACAGGTGGTTCTTGGCGGCCACAACAGGGCCGTTCAGCAACACCACCACCACCATCACCACCACCACGAGCAGCAGCAGCAGCAGCAGTCTCAGCAGCTTCACCACCCAATGGGGATAGTGCCAACTCTCAACCTGCCCCAGCAGCAGGATCAGCAGCACCTGCAGGGCCTGCTGAGCAAGCTGGGGGCACACCCGGGGGCCCACGGAGGCCCACTGGTGGTGCCCCCGTCTTTGCCCGAGAGGGCCCTTCAGGAAGAAGACCTACTAAGGGCCGCTGGCCAGGCACCACTACCACAACCCATGCAGCATCACGGTACGTGCTTTACCCACTGTGACGGCTTGGCAGCTAGGCGTTGCAGAGGCGAGAAATACGCATGTCGGCAGCTTGAGAGTAGACTGTCATTTACTCGCAAGTAAAAATGGGTGAGCCGCATTGTCACGGAGGAGGCATTTCAGTGTTGGGGTCGTTGCCTCACTACAAAGGAAGAGCAATGAGACTTGAGGTACGATGTCGTAAGCAGGAGAAACGGTCCATAGAAAAGTGAGGGGAGTTTCCTATCGCGAAGAGAATGCAGGTTCATCATGGTGAGGCTGGTCTTCTATAGATGGCTTGCATTGACGTCACTGGAACTGCCATGTTGGAGCACCAGCATGTGGGGACGCGATATTAGTGAGGTCATATTGTTATTAGAACACCACATGCAGGTTCTTTCATTATTCATGCACAGGCATTCCTGCCACGTCGTTTTCATATCGATGCAACTCGTTTGTCATCAAAGCCACCACCGTGGGATGCCAGTACGTACAGATGCTGCGTCCATGACGTCACGTGCAAGCTATCTATTGACTCTTGGAAGGGGGTCAGAGAGAAAGAAGCCACAGATGGTTGCTACAGGTTCGACTCTTAGCCACAGTAACCCCATTTCAATGGGGCCGAAATGCAACAGCACCCGTGTGTTTAGATTGAGGTGCACATTAAAGAACACCAGGTAGTCTAAACTATTCAGGAGTCCCCTACTCTTGTCTTGTAATCTTGTTGTAGCCATTTCTTGAGGTTTTCAAAAGCAAATTCGCTGTAGCAGATGCTTTCAGTTATGATGAGCGCTCTGATTTTGCAGAGGCAACATTGCACTGTGCTGGTCAGTGTGGAAATTTCTGCATTGTATTTTGGTTTCCTCTAGAGTTGTGTGAATAGCAAAATTTTGGGTGCGAAGCGAATTCGAATATTGAAGTGTGAGTGTGAATCTAATATTTTTCTAATATTTCTAGAATGTTTTTCAAATACTTCGAAGCGAAATTGCAGAAAAAAAAAAGAAATTGCAGAAAAAAAGAAAAAAAGAGGATTCCTAAGCATATTCCTATGAGATAACATGAAAGTGTTTCTTTTCGCTAGGTTGATGAAGCACTGTCGGGGTGGTGTTTCGTAGTTGTCTTATCAAGAATGAGGCAATGTAGAGGCCGAATTCTATTTATGTGCATGATTTGGTGCCACCAAAGTGTTGCCCACAACACTTTACACGTGATAGGCAAAGATGCCATTTCCTCATCCTCTCCTCCTCTTTCAACTTCTGTGGAAGCCCAACTGATGTGGCGGACAAGGGTGTGCTCCCTTCAAGTACGGAGTTCCAAATCTGCCTCGTAGACGTCGATATCTAAGAACATCTGAAATTTTGGATGCCAGAAAGCTTCGGCTTCCGATTTTTTGGACTTCCTGCCCAAATTTCAGGTCCAAAACAGCATTGAGCCCCCCACCTCTGCCACATCTTTCATCTCCATGTTGGAACCAGTGTTTTCTTGAGTTGATACATTTGCGACCGTAGCAGAGCTTGAAAGGCAGCTTTGCTGCAATGCCGGGGTGTGATGAGGTGAAGCATACTGAAAATCTAGGGACCACTTCCAATCGGCCGTTGACTGTCTTGACAAAGTTCGACCGTAACAGAGCTTGAAAGGCAGCTTTGCCGCAATACCGGGGTGTGATGAGGTGAAGCACATTGAAAATCTAGGGCCCACTTCCAATCGGATGTTGACTGTCTTGACAAAGTTCGACCGTAACGGAGCTTGAAAGGCAGCTTTGCCGCAATACGAGAGTGTAATCAGGTGAAGCATATTGAAAATTTAGGGACCATTTCCAATAGGACGTTGGCTGTCTCTTGGCAAAGTTCGATCGTAACGGAGCTTGAAAGGCAGCTTTGCCGCAATACGAGAGTGCAATGAGGTGAAGCATATTGAAAATCTGAAGGGGTCACTTTCAATCGGACGTTGACTGTGTTTTTTGGGAAGTTCGAATAGTTCGAATAGTAAAATTCCAGTGCGAATCGAATCGAATAGCAAACACTATTCGAAAAATATTCGAAATTTCGAATATTTGCACACCCCTAATTGTCGGAGAATACAGCCCGTACTCCACCTCTTCCTGAACTTCGTCACATGTGATGCGACGGTGAATGGGACCGACACGTGATTGTTCACGTGTCGGCACACTTGGCCACGATCTTGTAGACTGATGGAACCGTAGAGGGGAGAAGTTTTATCCACGGGAACGTAATAGTTGCACGAGATTTCCTTGGCACCAACAGCCGGAGGCATGAAAGGACTAAGCACACGCAGCACACTTTCATGACCACTATGTCAACTTGCAAGAAACTCTAGGCAGCATGAGAAGAACATGAGAAGCATGGACAAGTCTGTCAATGATTATGAATCCACAGCAACGTGACGGTGGCTATGAAGGCCAACCACAAAGGCCTTATTTTTGCTAACTGTGTACGCCAAAAAAATTTCAGGGCAAGACTGCGTCATGAGTGCCATCTTTGGATAGAAAATGCTGCTCTTAAGAGGCCATGCTTTCGCTGGCAGGAACCGAAAATGCGACATGAGTGACGTCCACACCACACTGTGGTGTTGTCACCCATGAATCCAAGCCAAGCTGCATGAAAAGTCAACATGGCCGCTTAGAGTGCCAGCTTGCACGGGAACGTATCACGCTGGAACGGTCCTACAGCTGCGAAGTAACGACAGAGGTCGCAGTGCTGTGTATCCTATCGCAGTTGCAGCGGGACTGGCCTAGAACAAGGTACCAGCCATGACAATGTAGCACTGGGGAGCATACTAATGGCAGAGTTCTACTGCATGGTATTACAGGCTGGAAATCCAAGATTAAAAGCAGGATATTCTCAGTCAGGCATATGGAAATTATGGTCTGCCAATTTTTTTATTCTGACTGTGCACAATTTGTTTTGGGAAACAGCCTTCAGTGTCTGGTTACACGTTCTTCAGGCATGGTTCGTGGCAGTGGTGGGGACGGCGTGCAACAGCCACCCCCAGGTCTGCTGTCGCAGCTGCTACGTCCACCTGCTGCTGCCGGCAAGGGCCCAGTCATGGCCCCCCAGCAGCAGCAAGGTGGCCAGGACGTGCTTGTGAAGATCTTGGCCGGAATGGGGCCAGTGTCGCCGGGACTGCAGCCGCCCCCGATGGCAACCCACCAGCCCCTGAGCCCCACGGCCCAGTTGCTTGCTGCTCGGCACGACCCCATGGCTGGTGGGTCTCCGTGCCTTTGCTCGGGTTCTGTGCTGGCAGTTTGTGAAGTGTAGCTTTCCTTGTGGCCTCCAGAAGGTTTTGGCGTTGTGGTTGGTTCTGGTGGTTCGAACTTTGGGAAAACAGTGCTGTTTCGTCTGCATGAATATCCCAAATGGCTGAAGAGATTCTGGACCGTTAAGAGAGTGGCACCTTCAGGAATGCAGCATGCCGCAGTATTCAATATACTGAATGGAGGTGAATGGGACTTCCGATATAAGCGTAGAACAATGCTATACCATCGCATAAAATTTTTAGTAGATGTTGCATGTTACGACTGTTAAATATTGCGAATAATGATATATGGTTGCATTATTCTAGCGCTCCCCCATTTGTGATGTGCAGGTAATTTTACATTAAGAAAGTGAACAAAAACAAACTTGATGCCGATGTAACTTCGGAGTTAGATTGTAACGTGCACACCAATTTGAGGGTAACATTTAGCAGAAAAAAGTGGCCACAAGAGTCGTGCAAATGCGGTAATCTGGTTCAACTCACTTGACCGTTATTTCTCAAACTGGTTGCAAAATGGGTGGACGTTGTTTTTTCCATGCACGCAGCCGCAGCGGCGGCTGCCATGCTTCGGCAGCAACAGCAGCAGGAGATGCTGAACAGCCTGCTGAAGCCACCAGCACCACCTGTGGTGACCACCCAGCGGCCATCGCCCACTCAGCAGCTGGGGCTGCTGGCCCCATGCCCGTCACCCTTGCCAGGTGGCCCACAGGATCCTCGCAGAGTGCCCTCCCCACTTGGTAGGAATGCAACAAAGTTGGCTTGCAAAAGTGATGCCATGTCAAGTGTACAAATACAGTCGTGCTTCGGTGCGCCAAACTTGCGTATAAGTTCTCTTCAAGAAACTGGTGTGTGTGTGTGTGTGTGTGTGTGTGTGTGTGTGTGTGTGTGTGTGTGTGTGTGTGTGTGTGTGTGTGTGTGTGTGTGTGTGTGTGTGGTGTAATTTTACGAAATGCTGCCACCGCGGGTAACCTAGGAAGCTAGATGCAGTCGCTGACAGTTTATTTGGATGCTGAAAATTCAGACATGCTTGTTTATTCGGAGACCTTCGCGGCACCGCCACTCATCCCATTGAAGTAATGTAAACTCGCGACCAAAATTTCGGACTTCCCACTGTGCGCAGTTTGATTTTTCGGACTCCGGCCGGCTGATCGAGTGCGATGTTCAACACCATGACAAGCTGTCAGCGATGTTTACAATATTTTTTCTAGGTTGCCAGCACTGAAATGTTGCACTAGCTATAGCTGAGGTCGTGCCAGTGTCAAAATCTACGCAGAAATTACAATTGCCAATCTCGAAGGCTATGTTTGTTGGCTACACGTAATGGTTGCCTTCTGGCTTTAGCCAGTCAACTATCCATTGAACGGCTACCACGGCCAAACAGCAGGCCAAGCCAAGCTCAGTCGTCTCGGTGCTGCGTTTGAGGTGAATGACAGCATGTACGAGTACAACGCAGATTCCAACTGAAGAAGAGAGAACGACAACACGAGCACTGCAACACCGACTAGCCCAACGTCGTTACCTTTTGGTGCTTGAGGGCTTGCGTTATCTGATGTTTCTGTGGCTAGGCTTGATCTGCGTCCCACGCTTCGTGTCTGGCTCCCTTGTTTGTTGCTTGGTGTGATCTGCTGAAATCGCTCAGACGCCACCCGTTCCATGTGTGCAGTCGGAACTAAAGAAACGCGGCAATTACAAGGCCCTGATGGCAAAAAAAAGCAGCAATTATTTGCCAGGTGGAAGGTGGCAGACCTCAATCCGAAGTTAATTGATCGAGAGTTTTCATCTAGTTGGGCGATGAGATCATCCATCAGCTACTCGAACAAACGCATGCGGACAGTGACTGCCATGATGACGCGCCTCCCAAACCACAGCCATCAAATGCGGATTTAGCGTTGGCCATTACTGTGCTATTGCTGACCTACAGGAGTGGCCAAACATTGGCTGAAATACAGGCAGACTTGGTGGCGCGCAAGCGTGCGTGCATGTGTACACGCATATTGACAAGTTTTTTTCAGGCCACTGAGCCAATAAAGGTGCTTTTTTCTGGTAAATCCTCTTTTTTTTGGACTCCCGATTATTACTTTTCAGCGGCCGAGTCTGAATAAATGGTCAACGACTGTAGTTTATTCTGTAATGCTGGAAGATTAAAGCATCAATTAAACAAAGTCTGTGATATAACTAAGTGTTTCGCTGCTAGTGCAACTTTTCTAGGTCGAGGTCTTACTGTACCATGGAACCTTAGTAATTCAAACTCCAAGGTGGCTGTAATATTAATAAAATAAAGCTAAGCTTGAGCAAGACAGCTTCTTTAAATGTTGTGCATTTGATAATGGGCACGGTACAGTGTACGACACAATTGGCAACATGACTGCATAAAAGTAAAAGTGAAAAAGTACAGGCCAGTGCTTGACCTGTTGTTACGAGTCTTCATAGTGGTGTTGGATTATAAACACACTGGGCAGCTGATGAAAATGTCCTTCATTAACTTTGCAGTGTTTGGCCAGCACCCGTCGCCCATCCCTCCTGTGGCAGGGCCCACGCCTGGTGCCCCAGTGCAGTCTTCAAACACTCTGCAAGTCCATGTGAGGGCCGAATACCTTGTACATTTATTGTCCGCTACAGTAAAGCCTCATTCATTTGGATTTCGTGTTATCGAGAAAAAAGATTTCTGAATTGATCGATTGCTGCATTATCGAAACAATGAACAAATGGCTATTAAATCGGTACATGGCTGGGCAAAGATACTTCTCAATTGTATCGAGATAGGATACAAGATGCCAGCAGAACAAATGTATCCGATACGATACTTGCCATTGGTGTCTTAATATACTTCGATGCATTAGCAAATTCCTTAATACACTCCCATTGTTAGGGCCATTGCATGTTTAGTTTGCTAGCAAACTTCTCTCAGACATTCATAGCTTTTTCTTGCAATGAAGACAATAACGGGGACAGGTACACAATAACAGGTTCCATTCATTGTGTTCGCCTCTGTCCCTATTGTATTTAACACAAGAAACTGTGAACTGTGGCCAAGTAGCCTAATTTAATCGCGAGGCAAAAGCAGCGTGCACTTCGACAGAGTAAAACGAACACGAGGCACAGGTGCTGAACTAACTGAAGTTTTATTGTTCAGACACCGTGGCAAATGTACACCAGGCATTGAAACAACAAACGAAGCAAATGTTGATAGGTACACATTCTGAGCAGAAATCGAGAAAAAACCATGGTTATCGAGCCTCCCCTATAGGAAACGCAAATCTTTATTTATAAGGGCTATGGAAGGCGTACTGTCACAGCAGTCTTTTAGGCTTGCGATTTTCTAACCTCCGATTTCTCATGTCACATTGTCGCCACACCGGTGCTCATGCTACTGTACTGAGGTGGGCATCCACAATGCTCTTGAGGGTTCAGTTTTCGAACGCATGCAACTGTGTCCTGTGGTGCAGAGCGGAGGCCTGCGTCCTCGTGTGCCATCCCCGCAAGAGCTGGCGGTGCACACGCAGTCCATCCTGCAGACAGCCCTGCTCAAGAAGATCCTTGAGGACCAAAAGCAGAAGGAGAACCTGCGCAAGCAACAGGAGGCCCAGAGGTACATCCTCTCTTTCTATCCTTGGCATTAAGGGCTTGCTTTTTGCATTGTGTCCCTGTTCACCGAAGTTGTTGCTCATTTGGTCAAATAATTCCGCTTTGAATAGTGTCTATGGTATATATCTCATGTTACAAAGAAGAAATGTGCATTTTTGTTATGACTGAACTTACTTGCACAATGTTTAAGAACTAGCCTTGTGCAAGTGTCTTTTTTGGTTGAGGAAGCAACATTGCATAGTAGCAGGATTTGGTTCGGAGCAGGGGGCAAGTTATAGCAAATTTCAAAACTAATATAACTGGTTATAATTAGCCCATATAAGCCTGTATAACACGCTGTTAAACATTAAAGATATAATAACCGAGACGTAGATAAAACATGCATTTAACCTTGAAGTGTGGCTTCGCAGCAGTACTGATTTCCCCTAGATAGGTGGTCTTACGGCAAAGCAGCCCCACGCTGCAGTGAAAGAACCTTTTCAAAGGGTTTACATACGGTAAAATATACGTCTATTCGTTTGTTTCGAATACCACAGAATTTTGGAAATTATAAATATATATGCTGCAATATTTGTTCGAATATTCGAAGCTCGCAAATAGTCGCCCAGGCCTACATAAGTCCGCCCTGAAGTTCTCGCACCAGTTTTTCATAAAGCCATAACTATTGACAGCATCCGATATGGCCTATTTTATCAGTTAAATGTCCTGAGGGTGTCCTAGACTTAGCAAGTTTTGGAAATTTTTGTTATTTGAGCAAATGGAACCAGAACACAGATTCAAAATCCATAACATTGCAATGACTTGCCGATGTTGCTGTTCTGGTGCGAAACTTTTATAACATAAACACTGACCTTTATTTCGTGTAATGAGTCGCCCCGCCACGGTGGTCTAGTGGTTATGGTGCTCGACTGCTGACCCGAAGGTCGCGGGATCAAATCCCGGCCGCGGCGGCTGCATTTTCGGTGGAGGCGAAAATGTTTGAGGCCCGTGTACTTAGATTTAGGTGCACGTTAAAGAACCCCAGGTGGTCGAATTTCCGGAGCCCTCCACTACGGCATCTCTCATAATCATATGGTGGTTTTGGGACGTTAAACCCCAGATATTATTATTATCGTGTAATGAGTCTGGGATGTCGAGAGTAGTGATGAGGAAATGCTGTTTGTTCAAAGCTGGTATAAATTGTACTTTCACCTAACGCTTACTCTGACTCTACCTGAATGCTAATCTCATCTTGCGCATGCTTCTGGCCTCCTGTGTCTTCCACGCTACTCGCTCTCTGTCTCTCCTCTTGTGCTTAGACGCTTGGCATGGTTCCTGCATGCTCCCTTTGTCCCACACCGACAGCCCATCTTCATTCCGGCGTAAGTGCCTGCAGTGCTCTTTGGAGTATCAAGGCTGCAGAATATATAGTCTTTGCTCACTCTTGTAAATCAACATAGTCTTAATGATACAGCAAAACTTTTCGCCCATGCCAGGAGGAAGTGTGCGACCGTTGGGCCTGTGAAAACCATTGGTATGTTTGACTACGGAAGAACCCCTCTGGTATGTTTCTCACAGGACTGCGAAAAACGCTCGGTAGCCAGGGAAACGTACAGAACATGCCGTTAAAATAGGAAAAGTGCTGCAGAATAGTAAAACAGGCGCGTTGCACTTTGGCTCAACCTCTAAATTTATTCATCAGTTTATGGCTTGATCCTTTGATGCCCAAAATTTTATCTTGATATACAGCATCAAACTCTGGCACGCATAAAGGACAGACAAAATATGCCAATCACACTGTCAAAAAAAGTTTATTCATAGCTGAATAATGAGGTGTTACTCCAGAGCAACGCTCTGCTTATGAGCTCTAGACGCACAGTAGGCTTCGTGGTTTCCAGATGGCACCAGCAGTATCATGCAGCAGCGAGCATTCAAGAAAAAAATCGTTTTAGGGCTGTTGCCCCAGGGCAGCACTGGGCATTAAAGGTTTAACCCTTTGCGTCTTTGATGAAAGTCTGGCGTCTTTTTTTTGCACCTCTACCAGAACCAGGCCCTTTTGAAGCACTTAGACGAAGACAAAATTGCTTGAGGCCCGTCTATGGTAAAACCTCGTTAATTCAGTCACTGGGACTGTGAGAAACTTCAGACTTAAGCGGGTTTTCGAATTAACGAAACATACAAAAAGCGGGATGCAAGGAACATTGAATTACTGCAATTAATCAGAGGTGGTCGTTTGGCCTTCTAGTTTGCGGCTGACCACGAGACCGCTGACCACGAGACCGCGTTTCTTTTTTCTTTATAACTTTTTTTTGCGCTAGCACCAGCGAGGCTGGGTCGCTTCAACTGTCACTCATTAATATCGCTACACTGCATTGCCCTGTGGCTCCTAATGGCCGTCGCTTCCGCAGAGTTGCGGCGAAATCGGGATCGGGAACTGGCACATGGCGCCCAAAGATTTCGAATTAACCGGGCTGGCGCTGACCGCCGCTTCAAAATATCCACTCAGATTTACATTGCAAAATACGGGACCGCAGAAACCCTTCGAATTATGCGGGGATTTCGAAATAACAGAGTTCGAATTAATGAGGTTTTACTGTACTTAGATTTAGGTGCATGTTAAAGCACCCCAGGCGTTGGTCAAAATTTCTGGAGTCCTCCACTACGGCGTCCCTCGTAATCATATGTTTTTCGCATGTAAAACCCCAACAATTATTATACAAGCACCTGAATGGATGGCCTTGTTTGCTGCAGTCACATTGCCAAACTAGTTTGCTTACCTCCTCGGCACATACAGTGCAGCAGCAGTTCACAATGTACTGGGCAGAAACGTGGGAAAGGCATGTGAAAAGGGGATTCTAGTGCATAGATATCTGTACAATCCTTGTTGGGACCAAATGCCAGGAACAATACATGCAGGAAAACTTAAAGGTGAGGAATGTACGAGTGGGGTTCTGCTGTAGTCTGTTTCGAGCACCTAGAGTACGCCCTCTGGCGGTGCTTTGTTTGCTGCAGTTCTTAAGAAGCATCGCGCTCCAGCTTGCAGCAATCGAGGCACTCTTGCCTTTGAGGTGGGAACAGGACGGAAATTGAAGAGAATCGTGGTCACAGGGGGCCTCTAGTAGCTCTGGGGGCAGCTGAATGCATCTCATACAGCCATTTTCGGACTCAAAAGCGCGAGATTTCATGCAGTCTGAGCATTGTAGGTGCCAGTCAAATGTACCATGGGGAAGAAAGCTGTCAGAACTAGCTAAGCTATGAGCTTGTTCTTACTAAGGCTTCTGTTCATATCGGATTTGGTGGTTTCTCTATTAATAACCCAATCCCGATTCTCCTCAACTTGTCATCACTTTGTAATGTCTCTACCGCTTGCTGACAGTTCAGTGTTCTACGAGCAAAGTTACGTCTGTTGGGCACTGAGTCTACTAAAGTGCAATGGCTGAGCAAAGTGTGTTGCGATGTGTTGTTTGTATAACTAGAGAAAACCTGCCAGCTTTTCAGAACTTATCATGAAATTTAATATTACTGCACAAATCACCAACTAAAGTCTCAACGCCCATCGTGTGAATGTCACAAAGTTCATAAACATTTGTCTAATTGTCTCATTCTTGCAATGAATATAGAATATAAATGTTCACACAACTCATAATTAAAAAAAATATCAACAAAGCTTTACTACACTATAGAACATTGTGGTCCAAATTTGAAAAACTAACATAATTTCGTATGACCAGTGTTTCACCTAATTTCACTACTTTAGGCTTTCACTAAGTGTTTTTAATATTCTTGCGGCAACAGGTGGGCTAGTGGTAAGTTAAATTTTGCTGGAAATAATCGTGCTTAATTTTTGCTCTTCAGGTCAGCACTGCACCAGGTCACTACGTAAGTTAGTTGTTCAGCCGTTATTTTTGCCTGCTGCCCTTTTCAGAGGTGCTAGGAATTTTTTGACAACCATGGGGGGGGGGGGGGGGGGGGGCAGTTGAATGGGAACATTGAGATATACCTCTACTTCAGAGTTTTTCTGCTACAGAAACCTTTTAAGATTACCGTACTTTCAAATGTCACTTATATTCCTCTTAGTGAAAGAAGGGAATGAGGGCATTATTTTCTAATCATGTTGTTTCTATTTTCTAATCATGTCGTTTTTGGGCGAGGCTGAACGCTACTGCCTATATTCTTAGTTTTTAGATTGGTATATGGCGCCCAGACTATACAACGGTCTTGTGTGGTCCTTTCAAAGTCATATACAGTAGACTCTCGTTAAACGGAACCTGAAGGGAACCAGGAAAATGTGTTCCGTTTAGCAGGAGTTCCATTTGCTGAGAGATGAACATGAGTGCAGAATCTAAGTACGAAACCAATCATATTAGAGGCAATTGTTCCATTTAAGCAGCAGTTCCATTTAAGAGATTTCCATTTACTGAGAGTATACTGTAATTCGGGTACCACTTTATTCGCATTTTTTCATCATATTAGACTTCTGTGATGCACAACCCTACATTTGACACTGCGAACTTCCCTAATGACATTTCTTGCAATATGTCATTTCTTTCAGCTGCATGCAATGCAGCATTAAACACCTTCGATGTGGGAATTAAACCTAGGAGAGTAAAAAAAAATAATTGAAATGACTGTGGCCGAAATGCTCACTATTGGTATAGAGAAGGCAATTCAAAGCTCATTGCCTTGTCAGGAAAGGCTGTACACACAATTAAAATAGGTGCCAGAACCACAGCACTACCTTCGCAAAATACCCACTCTGCACTTGCATGTGTTTGTGCACACTGATAGCTGGTATATGAATCGTAAGAGCATTCCACACTGTACTGAAATATTCCGTACACTGTAACACAGACCTTCAGAATAGCAAGTTTTAAAGAAAATGCTCATTCAGGGTAAGTCAACCACACATTGTGTAGTGCTTAAGTAGCCAGCAGAGTTCTCTTGGCTTCTGCCATGCACGAGACTACTTCACTCAAGTTTCTTGGGGCTGATTGTTTGGTGGTAAAGTGGCTAGCTGAAACTAGCTAGCCAGGTCTCCTGAGCAGGTCTCCTGAGCAGGTCTCCTGAACAGGTCTCCTGATCTGCACGTTACCTAGCACTGACAAGCGGGTTCTTGTGCTCTGGTCTGCAGGACTCGTTCGCCGACCACAACACAAGGCTCTACCGTGAACAGGGGATCATCGCCATCCAAGGGCCTGAGTCCCACAATGGCTGCATTCACGCCAACATCAGTGATGCGCAAAATGCACATGGAGCGCCAAGACCCGAAAGGTGCGTGCGTGTTTCTTTCGCAGAATACCTTGCATGCTCCACAGGTTCAAGCTAGGGCAGTAATCCATGCAAGCACTCAATGTTCAGTGTGTGGTGGTTGGTGTAATGGCCAGAAATATGCACAATTGCATTTTCATGTGTGGGCACCATCTTTGCAGGTATTTTCATGCCATATTGGGGTATTAAAGGGGCCCTGCAACACAACAAAGGGGACAAGATGCGCCTGTTCGTCGGCACGCGTCGTGACCTTGGGCACTTTCTTTTCTTGTTTTTTTAGAACGCATGGCTTACTTTCAGTGTGATCGCGAGCGTTCGTGCGGGCATGTGGCGGCATCCTGTGGCAGCCGCGGCAACTATGCAGCTCACAGTGCTCAAATTGGCCAGTGGCCGTGAATTTGGGTTTATAGCACAGTCATTTAAGTTTATGGCATCATTTGTTGAGAGAAGTGAGAGCGATTTCTAGCTGACTTTGAGAATTAATTTGTAAATTTCGGGCCGTGTGCTACGCTATGTTTGGCTCGTGTGTTCTCAGGAGTCTCGGCTACCGATCATCAGCGTTTTCTGACCATTCTGAAAAAGTGTTGCAGGGCCCCTTTAAGTATGCATCGTTGGCGTGGGAAAGGAAAACATTGTTGGGGTATGGAAAATCGGGCATCGAAATGTTTACACAGGTTGACCAAAAGGAGTAGCGTGTGCTACTGAAGGAGTGCTTGAAAAGTGTTCCTGGTTGTGGCTTTTTGGCCACTGTTGCCAAGTTGACACAAGTTGCCATCCTCTGCACTATCTACGTCTAGCAAAAAATTTTGTTGCTAGCTTTCTGGGGCCTTCATAAACCATATCTGCATGTTCAGAGACAGGGCGTGCAAACACGGACTCAAGAGTTGTGGTGTCTTGACTTCTCTCGTGTGTCCATGTTGTACGCCCTGCCTCTTAACATGAATACTTACCAACTTGCTCAGCTCTGTTAATCTAAACCATATCTGCACTTGCATATTTGTGCTAGAGGCTGTGTTTTAAATGCTGCTGCACTCTTTTCTTCCACACACACAACTTGTATAGGGTCCTCAGACGTGGGTGATAGTGAGACAATGTTGCTGTGTTTGCTATTACATATCGCTGTTAGTCTTTAGCATGCTTCGTGTTTGCATATCTGTTCTCAAGTGCAACATTGGCTCACATTGCTGTCTATGCACTGTACAGCCTCTGACAAAGGTGGCTCCAAAGCCAATGGGGATGCCACACCAAGCGATGGCACAAGTAGACAGCAGCAACAGCAACAACAGCAGCAACAGCAGCAGCAGCAGCATCGAATGAACAATGGCACGGTGCCTCGGGCTCCCACCATGGGCAGGGCCATCATAAAGGGCAACCAGGCTGCCCAGCCATCAACTTCGTCTGACGCAAAGAACCCCAAGCAGATTCAGCAGCATCCACCTCAGCAACAGGGTGAGTCTCCTGCTGGCCACGTGTTGTACCACCTGGGTTGTATCAGTGATGGGCTAGCTGCCCCACAGTGTTTACTTGGTGGATAACGGTGTTGTGCTGCTGTGCTCTCTGCAGCAGCAGCCGTACTTGGAAGGGGGCGAAATACAAAAACTTTTGTGTACTTGCATTTAAGCACACTTCTTCCTGCCAACATATCAGAGCTCAGTCACATATGGGCATGTTTTGATCACTTACCACAGCAAACCTTATACAGTAAAAGCTCGTTAATTCGGATTTCTAGGGACTGGAAAAAATGTCCGAATTAACCGAATGTCCGAATTATCGAATGGTCGAAATAAACACAATAAATGCAAGAGTTTTTCCAACATACCTTTATTTTACAAAGTAATCGCAGATGCGTGTCTGTTTTCGAGCAGAAATTCGCGCGGACACAATTTTTCTGAGCCCTTCAAGGTGCTCAGCAGCTCGCATGCTGTCTGCAGTGCCAAAACAAAGTTCTTCAAGAACGACGAGGGCCTCCGCGACCTCCTTCACAGTGCGAGGGTGCCCGTGTGGCTCATGGTGTGGCTGCTCCTCTTCAGGCTCTTCGTTCTCGGATTCGTTGCCATGCATCACTTCCTTGACGATTTGCTCATCAGACAGACAGCCGGCAGTGGCAACGCCATCATCAATGCCGATATAATCCTCTAGTGTCACTGCATCAGGCATAACACTTCCGAAATCCTGCCCATCGTCGGCACAGTCGTCCGGCGACACTTCGGCATCGCTGCAGTCGGGTACAACAAAGCCACTGTGCCTGAAACAGTTGGCAATGGCGTGCGCAGGCGTATTCTGCCACACATACGCAAGAATGCTAACTGCGCTCAGGAGACTCACGTCGTATTGTTTGCCGACGTCGTGGCACAGGAGCAACTCCTTGTCGGCAGAGCGCATTTTTCAGGGCACGCAAAATCTCTATTTGGTGGTGAAGTCCTTCGCCTCGTACTTGGGCCGCTTCGCCGGCGTTGCCATCAGCGGAGAGTGCGTTCACACGAAAAGTCAGCACAGAAGCACCATCAACAATCAAGCTAAAGGAGCCATACTAAATCGTTCCTCGATAAAACGACGTTTAACGGTGCAGCACACCAATGGGAACAAAGCAATAAAATGGCACCGCCAACAACACACGCGAAGAAAATGCGCTCAACCAGTCTCAAGTCAAGCCAAGTCGACAATTGATGTCCGTGGCGATGCTGCGTTTGAGCTTCACTTCTGTTCCGAATTGTTCTTTTTTCGTTTTCGAGCCTCGCCAGTGGCCCGAAAGTCGCCGAATTATCTGATTTGCGGTCAAATCTGTCCGAAATAACGAGCGCCCAGTCTCAGAGTGATGCGTATATTTACAGGGACCAGATGACGTGTCCGAATTAACGAGTCGAATTAACGAGCTTTTACTGTATGTCTGCTTACTGTAGAGTGCAGGTTGCTAAGACATCAGCAAAAATTTGCATACCTAAGTACCTGCACTGTATAGTGCTATGTAGTCTGAGAGGGAAGGAAATGCAAAGCAGCGTTATGGCTTGTGATATCGCACTTCCCTTTGTGTTGAGGTCTGGGTTAGGTCTTGCTTCAGGGCATTAAAGGGATACTGACACGAAACTTTTCTGTCAGTATCTTATCGTTGTTCTAAAAGGTCATACCCTGAAGAGTCTAGAGAATGTACTGTTAAGCGTGAGTACACCCCGAAAAATTAATTGCAGTATTTTTTTAAAAGCTAGTTTCAGTTTCTGCTGTTCCCTGACGTTGCAACACGGCATGAGCCTCTCGTCACATGCTCGCGCAAAATATTGTGACATTTCCACGGCTGCTCCGCTCCGTGGCTCCGTTGGTGATGCACAGAAGGCTATTTTGAAAGTTTTGTTACCTGTTGTCATCGCAACTGGCCACACTGGTGCATGAAGTCACCAGAATTGGTTCTCTAGCCTGACGACATGCTGCTGTTTATGTTGGTAGGTACGCCATGCGAAAATTGACCTTAAAATCAAAATATCAGCATTTACTCACGCTTGATCAGGACAGTCTCTTTATCCAGGAGATTTGTACGGGAGAGTAAACTCTCCTTTGAAAATTGGTGTCGATACCTCTTCAAATGCAACAAAGCAATCGGTCAAACCAGTGCGTGACTCTCCCCTCTCCCTCGGTGCTGTACTCAGCTGCGGGCAGCCTTATGCGAGGTGGCGGAGAGGTGGACATGATGGCCAAGCTGTTTGAGCACCAGCGCCTTCTCCAGCAGCAGCAGCAGAGGGCACCACCGGGTGTGCTGGGCATGGTCAGGCAGCAGCAGCAGGGGCACCCTGCCATCAAGCTGCCAGGCATGATGAGGACTGCGGGAGGCATGGCTGCTGCTCCACCGGCAGCTCCCCCACCGGCCGCCATGGCTGCGTCCCGTGCCCACCACGGTCAGTGCATTAGCTGGGATGGGAACTTGGCCTCTTATTCACAATGCTTCTGAAAAAGCATAAACCGAGTGAGCAGTAGCTGTGTTTGGGGAAGAGTGGTTAGCAGAAAACCAGGAGTAATTCAGATTATAAAGCTTTTTTTTCCCTAATTTTCCTAAATGTTAAATTCTTAGAAACTCGCATGCCGCAAACTGCTTGGGCAACCTGTCAGCTTCCCAGGTGGTCGAAATTTCCGAAGTTAAACCCCAACAATTATTATTAACCTGTCATAGCTTGGAGAGATCATCATGCTAGAAGTACAGTGGAACCCTTGTTTGGGTGAATAGTAAATTTTAGGTCCGAAGCGATATCGAAGTGAATAGTGATCTGGTCGAATAATTTCGAGTTGAATAGTTCGAATAGTATATATCGCATATTATAAAGAAAAATCAGCATGTTTGTCATGAACCAACTAACCTGCACAGTATTTTTAAAACTGGAAGAAGGCACGTGCGAGTGTGGCTTCTTCGGTTCGTAGTAAAGTGGACGCAACTTTGGATAGTAGCAGGATCTGGATTTCAGTAGGATGCTAGTGATAACTGGTAAAATATGTTGAGTTTAACAATTGCTATTATCGCATATAAGCCCGTATAAGAAGCCTTTAAACTTAAAGAAATAATTGACATGAGGATAATATGTTCATTTAACATTGAAGTGAAACTTTGCGGCAGGGTGGATTTTTCCTGGACAGATGTTTTCACGGCATAGCACTCCTACACTGCAATGAAACCACCTTTACAGGAGGGTTACATGCAGTGTAATATAAGCCTATTCGTTCATTTTGAATACTTCAAAATTTCGAATAATTTAAATTCGTGTCAAAGCAAATTCAAATGCTGTAATATTCATTCAAAAATTCGAAGTGCTCGAATATTCGCACTTGCCTACTGTGAAGGCAAATTCTCTCTGTAATTGTCGACGTAGGGACACATCAATTTTATTAAAGAGCTGGTATCATTACATTCAGCGGAATTTTTTTGAACCAGTGAAAATTGGGTGCGCATCAAATTAGAGTAAATACGTTAATCTTTTTCTCTGTTAGTAGCAGAGAGGTGTAGTAGAAGGCAGGTCGGTGTAAAACTGCATCGTATAATGGGCCGCTTTTTCTATATCTCAAAGCTGGGATAGGTTCTTCGCACTAAGAACTTCAATTCTCCCATTTGACATAACTGCCTAACTCCACTAATTAAAAAGTTAACTAATCTAACTTTCTTAATTACTGTCCCAAACGATGTCTTTAACCATCTTTAACCACAGATGCCTGCCACTACAGAAAAAGCAATTGTGAAGGCAGCGAGCAACTATCTCATTTTCCAGATTTTTGAGGATTTTCGGACACATTTCTTGAAACACCCTGTGCAGTGTTAGGCAGCTGCTAGTAAGTCCACAAGTACTGAATCCAAACTGCATCCCCTCCATGTGACTATGTATGTTGCCCCATTTCGCTGTGCAGCAGGCGGAATGAAAGGCGTGGCTGGCGGCAGTGGGCGTGGCCCCTCGGTTGAGATGCTGCAGCAGGCCCTGGCCCAGGGTCTCCACCCACTGGCATTCCAGCAGTTCCTGCTCGGGGGTGCCGCTGCCCCTCCGGCTGTGGGACCTTCTCCCTTTGCACCGGCCTTGCACCCTTCCCCAGCGCACACCTTCGTGCCCAATGCCGCAGGACAGCGCGGTGAGTACACCACTTCTGACTCTCGAGGCTTCACTGCAGTAAGACAGCAAAGCCTCCGCGGAACATTGACAGACACGTCAAGTTAACTCAAAAGTGCAAGACTAGAAAGTTTAGAGATAACTGGAAGTTTTGAGATAGGCCACATAGTTCCCAAAATGCAGTCTGTTTTGACAGCTTCCGCTTGCCTCGGCACCGGACACCTGTTTTTGGGCAACAGCATTTCGAACTATTAGCTGTTTGCCAAAGAGTGCGCTGTCATGCCCAGGGGTGCAACAGCTGCGCCAAATGCGCCAATTTGATAAAATTCCTTATTTTTGCGCCAAGCTGAGCCAAAATGCCTGACCAGCTTCAAAATGTTCTCAGTTGCGCAAATTTTAGTGAGAAATGGAGGCCACGTTGGTCATCTGCAGTGTGGACATCATCATCCAATACAGACGCACAGACCCTAACCCTAACCCCCCGCGTAAGAAAAGTCAGTTTCACCGCAAGGATGAAGCAGTGAATGCGATTGAAACAAATTGTAATGGCATACAAAGTGAGGCTGGCAGCAAACTCTTTTGTATCCAATCTCGTGTAACTCTTAAAAACGTTGGTGTAAGAGAATACGGCAGCTCCAGGGAAAGATGCTCTTACTGCACAGTGTCTTCGCATTGAGAGCGCAGCACGTAGAAGGGTATACGAGCCACCCACTGATGGCTGCAGAGATAGCGCGCGCGCCAGCGATTGCGACCGCGCTCTTAGAATCAGTTCAAAGTTGCTGCTCGAGCGACACAACCCCATTGACATTGAGTGACATTGTTCGCGTACACCAATGGCTAGTCCTAGGTGGTGTTGTGACGTCGCAGCGCGATGTTCCGAAACTTTTGCGGACGCTGTGCCGAGGATTTTCAACGGCCTCCCGGCGTATTTGTCTAGCGCGAAGACGTCCAGAGCTCGCACGCCTACACGACAAAAACTTAAGATACACACAAGGTATGTGCTGTGCATGTGTATCAGAGCAAACATCTGAACTAAATAAATATTTGGTTCCGAATGCCGGTAGCGTAAGGTTTGAATTTGGTGAAGCAATAAAATATTCCTAACTGTCGTGCAAAACAAGCATGGTTCTGACACACAAACAGTAGATGTAATCAACACCTGATGAAGACCGCGACGCTTAAGAATGACTGAAACAAAGAAAACTAATTTAGTGGAAGTCGCAACTGAAGAGCGGAATAAACTCACAGGGTCACTTAAGCATTCGCCTTAGACTATTCGAATGGTTAAGGCCATCTTTTTTTTCTTCAGTCGATGTATTGATCCTCCCCCGCCCTCCCTCCGAAAGCTGTCTGCACCTAAGGTGACTTTGCACTGCCTCCAGGGTAGGAGGCATTACAAGGTTTCTGCACCTCGCCTGTTTTTGCACTGCCTCCGTGATCGGTCCAACGATCACGGAGGCAATGAAAAGCAACGATGTCATGTGATGACTTCATCGTGTGACGCCATGTTACGTGACGTCATGATGACATCACGAATTTTGGCGATCTGTGATGTCATATGGTGACGTGATGATGATTATTCCCCGTGATGATTATTTGCATCACGTGATCATGATTATTCACGTGATGATGATTACAGTAATACCTCGTTAACTCAAACTCGCATATCTCGAAAAATCGGCTAAGTCGAAGTTTTCCGCGGTACCGAACAATTTCCCATAGGTGCAATGTATTTATTGCCCTTTATCTCGAAGTATTTCCGTGCCCACTTTCGGTTATCTCGAAATCTCGACTGAGAATGGAACCGAAACTTCGCCGCCGAACCATTTTACAAAATACTAGCGGCAAAATGTCATATGTTTAACAAGGTTCGCGCGAGGCTGCCGCGTTTACGACGAAGTGGACACTGTTCCCGAAAGTAAAGTCGGAACCTAGCGGCATACCAACTTTGTCGAGCAACCCTGTGTCACGTCATGTGACGCTATAGACGTGCACATAAGCAGGCCCTGCAAAATAGCTCGGGTCGTACACGTTTTGTTTACCGTCAGAGATGCGATTTCAGCATTTTATTTACGCAAGGAACGTCGCGCGGATTTTTTCGTCGGCCGTGCAATGTGGTGAGGATAATGCCACCAAAGCAAAGCAAGTCACTGATGCTGCAAAGAAAGGTAGCCCTAATCAAAGAAACGGATTCGAGGCTCGAAGTTTCCGGACGTCAAAACGGCGCTGTATGTGTGGCATCGTGCGAGAGGAGCCCCTTCCAGTGACATCGACAGATAAGGCCGATTCTCTGGACTTAGCAGTGGGCTAAACTGATCTAGCCTGCAACATCGGCTGGTTTGACCATTTTCTTGCGCCAAACAACGTGGCGTCACGCACAGTGATCGCGGCAGCGTGGACGCAGCTACTCGAGGGGTGACGACATCCGCCGAAACAAGAAACATGCTTCGCTCGATGCGAAATAAATTTGAGTGAGGCGGCGCGGATGATCGGCACATGCGATGTGTTCAGCAACTCGAGAAAGCTTTGCTAGGTGCAAGTGTTACCGAGAGGCAGACCAGTCTTAGTCGGTATCTCTGCACTAAATAAAAAGGCAGTGCCGAAAAACACAGCTGGTTAATGGCACTGGTATGTCATTATTTTGCTTCAAAACCTTTACAAAGAGCCAGTTAGGCGCTCCTGTTAAGAAACTGGTCAGTAGAAATAACGTTTCTAGATAGAACTGAACTTCTCAATGGAATTTGCCCAACTTTTTTGCCCAACTGCCCAACGAAATTTTTTCTGGTTTTTACTACTTCGAGTTAACGAGGTATTACTGTATTTGCATTACTCGTGTTGACGCCGCCGGTCAATTTTTGCGTTTGAGGCATCTAAGGCTTCCGCCTTAACAACAGCAACGGAGCACTGTGAAAACTACACAATATTGCATGAGCGACCGAACTTTAAACGCGGTACGGCGCCGTAGTGATGAACCAAGGCAAAAAAATACAAAACCAGGGAAAAGCCGTATAAAGTATTCCTTGGTGCTCCTCAATTGCTAAATTCAAAGCACTGATTCATTCAAACTGACTGTTGGTTCGATAAATACGAGGTGACTAAGATATCTTCGTATACAAACACCAGGTGTATAGACTGAAACATTTGACATGCGCGTTCAAAAGTTGCAGCCACTGTACTTCCGTGGTGCATTAAGATCCGCCTGAGCCCTTGAAGGACTCTGGATCATCCACAGATTTCCACTAGATGCTTTATGAAGATGGAAGAAACATGCTTTTATAGCGGTAGTATATCGCACAGCGGAGGCAGCATGTGTTTATCGCCGACGAATTTCGTGCTCCAAGGCCTCATTCGATGCTAAATTGCACCGTATTAGAGCTTCCCCAAATGTACCTGAAGGTGATATTGCTCTGTAGATATAATTAACGTTCACGGGTACATTTAATCACGTTTTCCAGTTCCGAAGCGTGCCGTAGAACTGCAGTGCCGGCTCCGCACCGATGCCCCCACACGGGCGAGGGCGCCCCTAGCGGCTGCTCCTGTCCCTATATCAAACTTTCGCGGAAGCTTCATGACCAGTAAAAGTATTGAAGGACTCTGGTACTAGCTGTCAGGGACACAGCAAATTTTGTACCTTAATTACTCATTCGTGTACGCGCCGTGTAATTATGAATACTAGTATGATCGCCGACGTCTAAAAAACTATTGGCGATCATTTGGAGCTGCTGTGTATGGCGTTTCTGCGGCCTTGAGAAACATGTAAACAAAAACGTACACCAGTTTTCTCCACCCTTACTTGCTCCTGCTTCACGAATCTCACGAATTTCGAGGTTGCCAGGTTCGCAGGTATACGTTGGCATTTGCAGTGCCTGTCGAATTTTACAGGCCCTGCGAATACTAATGTGGACTTAGTCATTGTTTGCACTGTGGGGTGGCTCAACACACTGCTTTTATTGAAATAGCTGTGTTCGCGTGCACTGTGCACAAGTTAGCTGATTTTTAATGGTCTGTACGTATTTCTGTTTTCTTTTCTAAAAGTAAGCCCTCTTTGTTAAACTGCTCCAAATTTGGATTTTTGTGCTCCAAATGAAACATTTTACTGCTCCGAAAATAGCTCCAAATCCTATTTCGGCTGTTGCACCCCTGCATGCCTTTTGCAGACACTTGCAACATGCTGTTTACACCTCACCCAGCATTGCAACAAAATGGAGCAAGCATTCTTAACAAGCTCCGATCTCTTTTTTGCTCTCCCGAAAGTGGGTGTCCTCATAAAGCTGCTTTCTTACTGCTTATGCCACAAGCATGAAGGGATCCTCTTTATCGAGATGTGATTTTTCTGAAATGCTGTGGGCTCACATGATCGCTTCCTTTGGGCGTGGGCGTAGTACGATAATATTGCTTGAGTTTGATATGCAGCTGACAGTGTCTCAAATGAGGGGGATACGAAAAGACGGGTACTCCAGCTGACTGCTGCTGCTCGAAGCCACTATAGAATGCCTGAGACTCGGTAGCATCTGGTGTGGAAATGTCTTTCACCGTTTTAATGCTATCGCTCGCTGTGCAAGTTTCATCTTGCTGCTTACGAGTTGCTACAGAATTTGGTTATTCTATTCACATTGTAGCTGCGCACCTTTGGGGAATATCTTTTCTAGAGTGTTCTTTCTGCTGCAATTTCAAGATATCTGGAGTGAAGTGCAAGAACACTTGTGCTCTTGTTGTCCACGTTTGTATTGCGCAGCGCCTTGCTTAACCCATATATGCCCAGTGTCCTACATATGGGACGCTTCTTTGATGCACTCATAGCTATTTCTTTAGCTATTTCTAACATAGCTATTTCTTTAGCTGATGACTAGCGCCACCTACAGCACATCAAGCAGGCCTCATTCTCAACGTGTGCAAGCCTAGAGATTGCTTGCTTTTCACGCTGCCACGTGCAGACCGCTTTCTCCGGGCAAACGCGTGCTTTGTGTGAAAGACTCCATGGAGAGAAAGAAGTGCAATGTCGGTGTGCACGTGAAATGTTTCAAGGCTTACCACACCCGGACATAGTACCCCTAATGCCCAGTGTCCTATATGTATAGGACGGTTTGAAAAACAGTGTTGCGTTTGCCTGGCAGTAAATAAAGAACTTGTGCTTTCTTTCGAGGGCAGAAGTACACTTTTTGTGAAAAAAAAATATTTGTTTTGTCATTTTTTCTGAGTTTGGGCTATATGGGTTAATGACACACTTCCAGCAGAGCCTGGACATGTAAGTTCTTGAAGAGAGCTGGCTTGACAGTGACTTCAGTGAAAGCTCGTTAATTCGTAATGAAGCAGAACCAAGCACTAAACGGTAGTACATACTAACCATAAAATACAAATTTGCATCTCCTGGCGTGCAGCAATGCCACCAACAAAGAAATGAATGCAGTGCCACAGGAAATATTGCCTAAGGCACTCACTACAAAGCGTTTTCGTTTTATGCCAAAGTGCCTATTCCAGCTCTTACACAAGCATCCGACAGCTCGTGGTGGCAACACGAAGGAGCATTTCGAAACTATTTCAGGGACTGGAATGTGCAGCAACTGGCGTAGCAACAGAGCATATGGACACACGTACAGGCCTTCCGCATTACATGTGTGCGCGTCTGTACCGTGATCTGCTTCTGAGCGAAAACAAGTCTCCCTGAAATGCACTACTGCTGCATGAAGCAGATTGTCCCCGGCTAGTTGAGGACAGCGTGTCACCTGCTCAGCTCATGCCATCACCGGACCGCTTGCTGTACCGTACGCACATGTGCCATGGGAGCGTTCTTCGTACCACTTTGCTCCAGACCATACATGGGTGCGATGAGTAGTTTGTTTTCTCAGTGCAACTAGTTTCCTTCAATCAACGCGTACTCCACATCTCTGTGCTGCTCTAGTAGTCCTGTGCGAGAAGCCGGCAGATGGGGGTGCAATGCATTCGTGTCATCGCCTAATTGAAGCGTGCAGTGCACTTACAACAGTGCTACGCTTGCTGTACCATACGCACATGTTCGATGTGATAGTGTCAGTGCAACAAGGTTTCTCGGTACCCATGCTGCACACTTGAAAGCGATCCCGCATGAAGCAGCAACAAACGGCAGTGCACTGTGCTTAGGTTGTCACCTATTAAAAGCATACAGTACGCTTGGAATAGTGCTATGCCACATGCGTGGCCGAGCAGATAGCTGAAGGTGCTCATTGTAATAGGGTTGTCCGCCGTAACTCATACTGGAGTGTTCGTCGGTGGCCACCATTTCGCTTTCATTCTTTTCTGATGCTTTTCCATAAAGGCATTGCCGCAGTTGCGCGGTAGTTGAGCCAGGGCTCATTGATAAACCAGTCTCTGCCGTTAACCAAAGGGCGGAAGACCTTTTGCGACACACTTGGGTGTCCGTGGATGAGGGGCGTAGTTAACTTTTGTGTGACAGTTATTGTGGTATACGCTAACCAATAGGCAGAGGATGAGCTTAAGCGGTCAGTGAATGCATTAGGCTCTACGAGACTTGGTTCCGGATTCGTTGCAGTTACGTTCTAACTGTTAGTACATTTAAAAAGAGTAATATGAACGAAGTTTGACTGTACCATGTTAATTTCTTTTCTGGAATGTGCTCGTTTTTTGCTTTTTCTGAGAGATAAGGGGTTGACTTGCATTCGAGTCAACTTGAAATCGTGTAAAGTTACTTTGGAAGACCCTTTGAATCCTTTACCCCAAGAACTGGTACAAGCCCCGAGGACCCTTCAGTGAACTCGTTCACATTCATTCGTGTTCAAGCCTCCTGGTCGTCTAGGTTCGGCTAGTTCTTAAAACCGCCATTAATTTGCAGCATCTTGGCTGTGACTTGCCACGTGTAGCAGTAACATTTTGATGCACCAATGACATTCTGTATGTCTTGCTTTGTTGCACGCAGATGTCAAGGGTCCTGGCATGGTGCCCGGTGGACTCCCCGGTCGCGGGCCCGCTGTGCCAGCGGCGGCGGCTGCGGCGGCAGCCGCCGCTGCAGCCGGGGTGCCTCCCGCCAATCTGGCCAAGTGGTTCGGCAGTGACGTGCTCTACCAGCCCACCTTGCCCCCCGTGCCTCACCAGAAGGCCCTGCTCGTCGAGGAGGTTGAGCGACAGCAGCAGCAGGCCACGGCCGTCAAGAATTGAGCAACGATCGCCACCTGTCCACCGCAGTTTCTCTCGTCCGGAACGTTTTTTGTGCCGGCCGTCGTCTCCTCTTCACAATGGCCCGTGCACTCGTCGCGGCAGACGACACACTTTTCTGCCCATCGTTGACCCTTCCGGAGGACGTCTGAAGATGTAGGGGGGTGGCTCTTTGGTGGCCCTGTTGGCTCTGACCCCCTTCCCCTCTTTAGTCAGAGCACCCTCCACCTGCCCCCTTTGCATCACGTGACCCGGTGCCACTTAGGAGACAGATGCTGTGGAACATAAGAGGGGGCAGTCCTTTCTTCGATATAATTTTATTTTTTGTTCTTGCGGTGACTCGTGTATGTGTTCAACATGGTCGGGGTGAAAGGTGGTTTGAGTGCAGCAGCACTGTTCTTGAAGTGTACTACCACTTGCGCACTTTTTCCCTTCAGGCGCTGTTGATGACGATGGTGGGATACGAAGGTACGACTGACACGTGCGTCGTGCGAGGAGCTTACGGAAGATGTTTTGCGTGGGACAGTACCCCCCCCCCCCCCCCCCCCCCCCCCCCCGCCCACTCTTCTTCGTCATTGTATTGGCTTACTTTCGTTGTTCAGCTTGTTTGCACACTACAAAAGGCTAGTTTCGTAGAAGCGGTGTTCCAAGGAGAACACGCGGGAAAAAGTGCGCACAGTCCGCATTGCTTTGCAACTTTTTGTGGTCTCTAAATATTCCTGTCTGCATTCTAGGGAGTGTCTTGTGTGCTTCCTGTTTTATTGTGGAGAGTACCTTAATTTAATTTATTGCTTCTTCAGAGTTTGGCTTCTTTCTTTGAAATTTGGTCATTTAAGTTTTTTTTTTTTTCTGCGGCTGAAGTACAAAGTGAGGGGAAAAAAGTGGCTGCGTTTATTTCTTATTTGCATACTGTTCTTTCGTATGCTGTCCCTCATGACCATCCGGTGGTTTTCTCCTCCCATGCGTGTCGCGAGTCTTGTTACCTTGGTGGTATCGGCGGCACAGTGTCTGCCGAGCCTTGTTCGTTTGAGGAAGAGGAAGACTTCACTTTGGCTGTGCAGGTCGGTGCAGCTTGTGTGCGTGTCTCTGTGTGAGCGTCTGTCTTGCGTAGGCTCGTAGTCGTGTCCCGTGCCGTTCTGTTGGTGTGTGTGTTCTAGTTTCGTGCATTAATAGGGATACTGTAGGAAACATGGCACCTTGCTGTTCTTGTTTGTCATTTGCATTGTACGCATTCAAAGTGCAGCGTCTCGTTTGAAGTGCTTCTTTTTCATTTGCTTCGTGCTAGCATATTTGCTTGTTCTACCCACTTTTCTTTCTACGTGCAAAGTTGTCGACGTAATCTTCCACGTCGTTCGTATCTTTGTGTACGCGTTAACATTCGTGCCCTCTGTGCAACCGTACGGTTTTGTTCATTGTACGTACGAGTTTAGCTTACAAAGTCCACTTCTTCTTACGCATTGTACCGTAGCTCTTGAAAGGCTCGGCTAGTTGCATACATGCGATAGAAGTCCCAGGTTTTATATTTCCCACTCGTTTGTGTATATTAAGCTATCTTTTCGTTGACTGTCCAGGCTCCCACTCTATTGAGTGGTTACCCGAGAGCCTCAAGGGATGCAGGCGCTTGTTTACGCAGAGTGGCTGGAAAAGTGGCATAAAATGAGGGTGCCCACACCCTTTTAGTTGCAGCGTTGCTCGACATTGATCAGTGACAATCTGCCTGCTTCCCTTTCAGTGCATGTCATTAGCTCGCTTACTTTTGTAGCATTTTTCTCGTTCGAAGGTGCTTGACCGGACAGTCCTTGCGTTTTACTTTTCGTGTTTTTTTTTAAGTACCTCTTGTAACTGTCTTTACACTAGGCTCTCGATGCTGGCACTTGCCTTCGCCTGTCGTTGCTCGTCGTTAGCCCGTGCTGTATCTGAAAGTACTGCCGCATCTCGCATCCGATTAATGGCTGTTGTTGCCTAAGCCACTGCATCGTTTTTTTTTTCCTGCGAAAGGCCACCACCACACCGCCGTGTGTTTGCCGTCGGCAAATTGTAGCACCGGGTGCTGAAAGTCATTTACCACTGTCACGCGTGGGCTACGGGCACTACAACTAACGGCTGCGCCATTTTTCCTTCCTCACTGACGTTTCTTCGTTCCACTGACGTCAAAAACATGCAGCTGGTTCTGCTTCTTCTTTTTTCAATCTATTTTGACCGTAAATGTGTTTCAAGTTTTGTGTGGTTTCCTTTACATTTTTGTTCGGGTCCCTCGTGCGATATTGTGACGTCCTTGTTTAGTCCGGATGGGGATGAAAAACAAGAGCTTTGAAAAGTAAACAAAAAAAAAACGAAAAACTTTTCTCAAAAGAAGTGACGTAAACTTGTCTGAGAAAAAAAGTAAAAATGAAAGTCTGTGATAGTCATTTCAGCTCTTTATGCCCTATTTTTTTTTTTACGGTTGTGTGCAGCCGTTGTTTTTTCCGTATTTTATTTTTCCCGGTCTTGTGTGCCCTGCAAGCCTCTTGTGCCCGGATGTTGTTCTGGTCATCATTCTGTAAACTGTGTTGTCCCTATCTACTAGTGTGTATGTTTGTGTGTGTCTGTGTGAAAAACAAATGCGGGTCTCCAGTTGTACACACTTGTAAGATTATTTTTTTCTTTCCTTCAATCCAGTGTAACAATTTCTGGTGTCTCATGTTTTTTTTTTTCCAACTTTAAATTTGGTGCTCAGCAGTTGTCGGTAGCAGTAGCATACAGTATATATACACACCTGTCCAGTGTGTGTGTGTGTGCTAGTTAAAAGCTGTGCTGTAAATAGCAGTGTCTCTCCTGGGGTATCTTTTGTTTTTTTACATTTTTTTGGGTCTCCCATCAAAACAGGTCTGTCATGCATTTGTGCATCTCTGTACATAACCTAGGCAAGTGAAATGTGTTGTATATGTACCTCCCCCCCCCCCCCCCCCTCCCTTGCCATGTCGCCAAGTGTCCGAGCTTCGTGTAGCAGCGTTTCGCTACCTAAATGCACTCGAGATAACGGGGGAAAAAAAAAGTCCTGTTCTTTTGATGGCCCGTAGGTGTAGTTAGTGATGCCTTGTTTCAATGTCTCCTATGGGAGGAGTATTTGTGGTGTATTGCGCATTGGTCGGTCAGATTAATGTTGGTAACCGACGTGCGTCGACGATGTGCGTTTCTTTTTCTGTAAATAGGGAGACTGTGTTTCGTGTGAGCATGTGTGTTTGTGTGAGTGAGCAACAGTGAAAAAAAAAAAGTGATGCGTTGTAACTCGAGCAGAGTTTTAAGAATTATATAAACTGAAATGGTTTTTCGATCCTGCTATATATATTTTTTTCTCCCTCGTATACTGTAGTCGCAACATCCCAGTTTCTGTTTCTGTGGGCAAAAAAAAAAATTAAATGTACTGGTAGTTGAGGATGCTGGCAGGTTCGAAATGTGAACAAAAACCTGGCAGCAGCGTCGTCCACGACTGCATTTGAATGTAGTAGTTTAAATCATTTCGATTTGAAGCAATTCAGACCCTGCTGCTTTCCTTTCTTTCCTCTCTGAAATAAATTGTGCCTTTTTATTGAAGCCTTGTCAAAGTTTTTCGTGTGTAAATGAACCCACACACCACATGTCACCTGTAAGCAGTGTGCCATAAGCAGCACAATATTAAATTGCCGATCAAGTGCTGAAGTCCTTGGACTTTGGTTAGCAGGTAATGTGTGCAGTCTTAATGCCTTATCTGCTAGTTACGAGGTCAATCGCCTGCGGCTCTATCTAGCTGTTTCATGGACATGTGGCTTTGTGTTTAGATTAGGGATAGAAGACAAAGTTAGGAAAAAGCGCGGTAAAGGGGCGCTGGGTCGTCTTCCGTGTGTAGAAACATGCGTGCGCGCGATTTGCGTCGTCGCATGACCGTGGAACTGCTATCAATAGTTTTTTCAAGGTCACATGTACAGAATGCACACGCTAAAGTTTCATCTGTAATACTAATCGAGAGCGTAGCATAGCGAAGCCAAGCGAGGTAGTGCGCACAACGAAGTTGCGTAACCGGCGGTCGCGATGCCAATCGTCTGGCATCAATGGTGGCCGCTGCTTTTAGGGGGCGTTCCACTGGTGCCGTCGGCACCGCTTATCAGCGTCCGTTAAAGATAACGATCGACGACTCGGTGTACAGCGGCATCGGGGGGGCAACTTTGCTCGCCGTTTTAACACCGTCATGCCTCTTTGCACGCTTAAGACGAATCTGCTGGCCAGCAGGATTCCGGCCGGATTCAACGTCAAGTTTGCCCAGTATGTTGCCTCTCTCCTGAAGAAAGATATCGAGGTGAGAGATTAGCGATGTTGGCCTGTACGCGAATGCCAGGCCGCAACGAGTGATCAGTTTGGTTGCTTGCGTTTTGTCAAGTACAGCGCGCGAGCGAACTTTCGAAGCTTTTAAATCAGCCGAGAGAAGCTTTATTGCAGTCGAGAAAGCTCCCGAGCCGCTCCTACGACCTTGGCACCGCGTACGTACGTGACCCCGGCAATTAAGCGTACAACGCGATGCATGCTTTTTTCGTGTTTGCAGAGAGTGACCGTTATTGTGGAACCAGGTGTGGACATATCTAGAGCCGGCACGACCGATCCCAACTGTCTCCTCTCGATTCATGCCATCAGCGTGTTCTCTCCGGAAAAGAACAAGGAGTACGGCAGCCAACTGAGGCAGTTCATCTCGGACAACTTGGCACTGCCGCCGAAGAGGTAATTGGAGCGCTCGCGGATGTTTGTCGCTGTAGCGGTAACGCGGTCACTCCCTTTATTTCGGTTGGCAACCCCGAGAAAACATTTGAAGTGCCGAAGATGAAGAGATATTTCGATATCACTGATTCTCTTCATAATCTGCCGTAACAGCGTCGTGTTTAGCTTTAGTGCAGCCAGCACCGAGAAGCCAGTTGCTTGTCCTCTGACGACACGGGCGCGCAGTCTTGTATAAAAATCCTGCGCGTATTTCGTAACCTTCAACCTCCCAGTCGTAAACGTTGTAGGCAGAAACGTCTAAAAGTAATACGCATTGGAATGAGGAACATAACCGCAGGTGTTCGCACATGGCGGAAAAAAACGGAACTGGAGCGAACGCTGTTGCCACGGTGTCGCATTTGGCTAGATATCTCGTAACCATCTTTAAAAATGGCAATAATAGTTCTTATGTCATCCCTTCGTCGTAGCCTTTTTTTTCTATATAGGTGAATATTTCAGGAGCTGAAATAGATTATCTTAACGCACCGTTTAATAGTTTGTTTCAGTTCCGGTTTCGTTTCTCGATTTTGCGGTGTGTGTTTCATCGTTGTGAGCTGCATCATTTATATGCCTTTTTTTTTCTTTTACTTTCAGGATTGTTATAACTCTGTACGACCTGAGTCCCACCGATCTCGTTGTCGCCTGAGAGGCCTTTCGTCATTGTAGTTGCCCTTCCTTCATTTCCAGTTGCGTGCTGCGCGCTGTGGCATTTGTGTTCCATTATGTGCAATAAAGAGTTTCATTTATCGTGACTTGCGTATGCGTGACACATTTTTTGGCTCGTTCGAAGTTGTTGCATCATATTGAAAGGCCTCGTCGAGTGTCCACGGCATCGGATAATGCGGGCCTGACGCGTGCCTTCGCCATCCGTGCACGGATTCAATGAGCGGAACGCACGACGCAAAGCTATCCAGCCTTGGGGCATGTCCGCTATGCCCAAATCGGTAGCTTCGGTGACCGTGACAGTCGTGAACATCGTGATCGGCGCACGCGTTGTCTACTCCACCACGTTTGTCAAGAGCACGTTTTTAAAGAGGAACAAGGAAGACCATTGTTTTCGAGAACGAGAACCCAATCGGCGTTGTGCGCCCTGCCAGCGTCGTAGGTGTTCTGTTCGGTTGTGTGCTGAAACAGGCGCTAAAACCTGTGTGCTAAAGCGGATGTCGACAGCCTACTCGTGCGAGTGTTGTGTGGTTATATGATGAACGCAAAGCATTTATGCTTCGCCCTGAAAACGGAGGAATTTACCGCAGAGTGAGTGTCGAAATACGCCTGTCAAGGACCCCTCGCAGACCAGTTTCGGTTACCACGTCGATACAAATAACGAAGGTAAGTTCGCTTAACAAAAGACGTTGTGGGGCTAGTTGGTGATGCATATTGTTCATTTTGAAAGAATTCAGCGCTAAACTTTATACGCAAGCACACAGAAACAGCGCCTGTCCCGTCATGTGTTTCTGTGTGCTTGTGTTTAAAGTTTAGCGCTGAATTCTTTCAAAAACAAATATAAGTGTATGGGAATTAACTTTTTTTCTTCGATCAAAAATACGTCAAAGTCTGATTTGCGTCGTGAGCTTACCTCCTCGATTTACCGGATTTAACGTTGGTTCTGCGTCTATTTCGCCGCGTTTGGCGACTTTCGCGATGCGGTTGGGCAACTATGGGTTCTGAAGAAATTTTTGGATGGTGTGTTGTTGCTGCTGGCAGGAGGCTAGGTCGGGGTCGCAGAAAATAGCTCTGAAGTTTGGTTCACCCATTTTATTTCTTTACTGTGTGCCATTGGAGGTCTGCACCACCGACACTGGACTATGACAACGACCGATCCCAGCGGAACTGCATCTTCCTGAAGTGAGTGGGCCGTTCCTTACAAGTAGACGTGCTCCCCACTGTCGCGTTTATTCCACTGCGGTGATGTCTCGACCGCATCTTTCGTAATCTCAATGTCAGCTGTGTTTCTAGTTACAAAATCGGGTGATGTCACCGACAACGAAGCTCGTCTCGCACTATACCGCGTGGTAGATCTGCCCGCATACAACGTTTTCGCGCAGTGTTTTTGTCGCGTTGCGTTTAGTCGAAAAAACGCGCGCCCTCGCGATACAAATCGGGGGACACAGGCGGTTGTGCGAACAGCTGGTGACGCACCGACGGTCGCGTATCTGTTGTCAAAACTCTTGTGCGCGGTTGTCGGGGGTCCCCATCCTCTGTAACACGCCCCGCCAAGTCGGGCTGGTCTGTTTAACTAGCGCGTGCATTTAGACCTCCTGGGAAAACACCATCGATCCGGCCAGACGCATCGATTCAGCCAGACGGATACGGGTTCGTGCATTACTTTTCTTACGTCTGTCTCAGCATCGCGAGCGGTCCTCGTAGGATGCACTCGAGACGCTCCGTTTATTTTCTTGGCCAGGATGGTCGTCGGTCATTTTTGCGTAGGCGTGGGGCACGTATGCGTGAACAGCACTCCCCTGCGCGCTTTCAGTTCCTGCTGGCGTTGGCGGGCGCGCTGGGTAGTGCCGAAAGCACGACCACAGCTGTGTCATTCGAAGCGCCAAAGCGCTTCAGCAGTGTTATTTACGAGGCCGTTTATAAGTCTGCTTCGTCACCCTAGTTACCCTACGGTAGCGCGCAAAGTACTTCCACACGCTAGCGAAACTGAGCGATTCCCCCTCCACGGTGGCATCGCTGCGCAGTTCTGCGCGATTGGTTTCGATTACAGTGTACAGAAAGTTGTGCCTTACGAGGAAAGATGTTCGAACACCTTTGTTACGACATTCCAGCATTGTCGGCAGCTGTGGTGTCCGCGTCACGCTTGTCCGTTAAATATAAATGAAAAAAAAAAAGGGTAAAAGTAAGTGACGTGAGGGGTAGGGGGTATTGTGGAAGGAGCATTATTGGCCGCGCTTCAAGTTTGCTGTTGCGAGGATAGTCGAGTGCGCTGCTCAAAATGTTCTGTGTGAGCGGGCGATGAGTTATTCGCTCGGAAATACGGGAGAGTCCGCGACAACTGAAAGAGAATTGTTTATGGCTCCTTTGCTGCACACGGAATGCTTTTTTAGCTTTACCCTCGTCGATTCTTTGGTGTCAAAGCCTTCCTCAAAGACCAGGAAAGAAAAAAGAAGGCTAGTGCGCCTTGCGTTCGTTTGGATTCATTCAAGTGCATGTTTCTATCGAAAAGCTTTTAAGCTGTTAAGTTCGGGGGACGGATGTCATCATGACATTTTGAGACGTTAAAGAAAAACATTTCCATAACATCACGCCATGCGGTAACGACTCATTTAAATGCGTACTAAGGAGCTACGATAATCGGTTTAAACTGATAGAGAATTCAGTCAAAACTTTTGAACCATAGACTATGCTACCCCTCTTCCAAATGCCGCGCGGATGCCTCAGCGAGGCAGTTCTTGAATGAATGAATGAATGCAACTTTTAAACAGCTATCTGGTCGTGACGTCAGTGGTACGTGGCTGTAACGTCATGAATTTCAATGTACTTCGCATTCGGACTGAAAAAAAAAAGTTTGGAGGCACGAAGGAACGAGGACAAGAAATGACTGGACTGGTGCCAGTCCGGCTGTCAGTCCGGCTTCGCATTCGGGCTGTTTAGAAGCAGGAAAATTCATCAGAGCACCCAGGCTTTTGTCTGTGCTTGCTATCGAATGTAATGCAGTCATTCATTGCCGATGAACCATAAACAGAACTCAATGTCGTCGTACAGAACATGTCGTTACGGTTGAACTGTTGCGAAAACAATGCAGTGGGGTTGCCGCCTGTCCATTGGCGTTGCGCCGTATTCCAGCTTGCAAAGCTTGTTTTACAACTTGTATGCGGCATGACTGCATTTTTCTTACGTGCCTCCTGTTGTTCCTGCATTTAGTGAAATCTTCGGTGTGTGCGCTGTTAAAGCTATATGAAAAGGAAACGGCGCCACTGTTTCAGACATCAGTGTTGTCCTCGTCCACTATGCAGAAGCAATTAACTAGCCCAAAGCTTGATATTACCGCTAGGCCGTGATGTTTTTAGTCAACATATATTTTTCAAAATCTTTTTGTACGTTTCCAGCCTATCGTTGCATACTGTGACAACATTCCGTATGTAGAAGAAAGGTGTCCTCTTCCAAACAAAAGCAATTACAGAATTCAGATGTTGTATGCTTATCCACATCTTGTGCATTACAGCATTTCTTGCATTGGCGTAGCCAAGAATGGGCGTGGGGTAGGTTTATTGGAAGCGTTCAACCCTTCGAAATTTTTACTTTGTAATGTAAATACACGTGTATACGTAGAAACACACCCACACATATAAGGGGGTCAGACACTCCCATCCCAGATAAAGTTCTGGCTACGACCCTGGTGTCCGTTTACTATATGTATCAAGTTTCGTCGGAGTCAACAACTCGCGGTTTCATCGGGAAGCGCAAAACGCGCGCGCCAACGGCAAGCGAGGGTGCGTCGAAAATGTGGCGTAAACGCATTCGGTGCGGTAGCCGCTTTCGCGAATTTAAGCGCGCAGTCAGCCCCCGTTGCACTTCCTTCTGTGGACCCTTTTTTTTTTTTTTTTCGGTCAACTGCTCACGGCCTCTGGCGTTATCAAAACAGAGAAGCCAGGGGCGTCTTGCATGTAGCCGTTGCTTTCTCGAACTCTCTTTCATTCCAAGCCAGGTGGAAGAAGTGATCGCGGAAAGAATCACGCTTCGCGTAAGCCAGTCCGCCATGATGATCCGCCGACGTGGCACAGTGGTTACGGTGCTCGGCTGCTGATCCGAAGGTCGCGGGTTCGATCCCGGCCGCGGCGGCCGCACTTCGATGGACGCGAATTACATTACTGTTACTTTACAAAAGTAGTGAAATTACTTTAAATTAACGAAAGTTCGTCATCCTACTAACGTATGTACACTTTACAGCACACACACACTGAAATATGGGAGATATCTGTTGCATCGTTCCGACGCTTGAGGTTTGGCACTCAGATGAACTCGTCTGTTATTTTTGATCAATGTTTTATGCCGTAAGTCGAGATGACGTGCTGTACTTTAGTCAGAAGTAATCGGGAAAGTAACGAGTAATTTTCTTGAAATGACTCGCTTGAAGTAATTCATTGCATCACTAAATTGCCAGCCCACAAAAAGTGGAATCGGTTTCAAACAGGAGAAAATGCCTCAGACAGGCTGGCCTAACGTTTCAATAGGAGGACCTATCTTTGTCAATGGCGCCTCGTCATCCTTGGCGTGTTAGTTTTAAAGGGTTAGTGATGACGTCATATCCAGCGGTGGCGCTTGTCGCTGTTGGTAATTTTTGCCTGGAAAGAGAAAACTAAAGAGAGGACTGTAGCCCTTGCCGCATCATTTCAAGAAAGCGTGCAACGGCGTTCCGGCCCCTCATCTCAGAGGTAGGGGGAGCTGCAAAGGAGAAAAAAAAGAGGAAGAAAACGGAGGGAAAAAAAGGGAAAAAAGGGGGAGGGGGCGGTCTACCAAAGTGAGAGCCGTAGAAGGCTCGACAAAGAGCGGAATATGGAAGCAACTTGGAAAGGCTGCAGAAGGGCGGCGCGTCTAGCTCTTCTGAAGCCCACGCGTGCTTAATGGGTGAAGTCATTGGCGGACATACGCATCAAGTGTCATCGATGGCCTCAAAAGTTGGGCGGCAGTCCAGTAAGAAGAAGGAAGAGAAAAAAAAAAGGGCCGTGGGGAACAGGCGAAGACTGTTACAGTGCGGGGCAGGAGCGGTCGTAGAAGAGCGGAAAGGGGAAAGGGAACCGCGGTCCGAAGGTTCTGGAAAATGAAGGCTCTTAAGAGTAATATATGTATATAATTATAATATGTACCCCCATACGTACACATTTATATATATAAGATTGAAATATTTTTTTTAAAAAAGAACATGGTTAGTGTATTATGGAGGCTAGTAGGGATTCTATGTTGCGAATAGAATATTTGTCCAGGTTATTTGAAGGCTGAGTGTGCTTTATGTCTCCTAATATTATGCTATGGCTTTTAGTGATTCCAAATTACCACGTGCTAGATTTATTCCTGATGGGTGTAGGGATTGAAATTTGTGTATTCCTCAGTTTCTCCTCGAGTTTGTTATCCTCCACTTTCTGCCCCGTGTGTGAGTTCTGGTAGAATGCAATGCTCGTGCACTTTCTGCTTTAGGAACAGCGGCAAGTTCCCGGTCATGATCTGGGAATATTTGCCGTATATGCGTACCAGCACACCCTCATTTGTCGGTGTATACTTCCTTTTCATGCGCGGGGTCCCTTGTTATTAATTCACCTAGATATGCATATTCTTGCACTAGATTCTACGTTCTGGTTGCTAGGCCAGACCATTCGTCATTATCTTCGTCTTGAGACTCTTCACCAAATTCATTTTTAATCCTGCTTTAATACTTTATCTGTTAAGGATCTTCAATCCTTTCTTCTTTTTTTTTCAATTTGTCTCCATCGTTGCTGAAGAGCACGATATGTCGTCTGCAGACTAAGTTGATGAGATATTCTCCGTTAATCTTTATTCATATTTCTTCTAAATCTGCTCGTTCACATACTTCTTCAAAGAGTGCACTAAATAACATTGGAGAGATCGTATTTCATTGTCTGACCCGTTTTGCGATCGCAGTTCTATTGTATAGAAGCAAGGTACCTTTGGATTCTTTGTAGATGTTCGCTATGGTATTTATATATATGTTTCAAGTGCTCCTTGGTGACTCAGTGCTTCCAAGACTGCCGATATCTCTACTACTTAGTCGAATGCCTTTTCGTAATATATGAACGCTATATAAAGGGTTTCGTCGTACTCAGCGGGCTTCTTACTGACTTGATTGATCGCATTGTGATACAATGTATAATATCCTTTCCTGAAGCCGGTTTGCTCTCTGTGTCGATTAAAGTCAAGCGTTTCTGTTATCCTGTTCGAATTTACCTCCGCGAATGACTTGTATAATACTGGAAGTACGCTGTAATTCTTCGTCTTTTACTTCTTTCTTGTGCATTTTGTTGGCGTTTTTCCAGCTCAATGGTACGGGCATTTCAGGTCTTAAAGGAGTACTGTTAGACGATTATTAGTAATCGCAAAAGGGAATTTTTTGGTTTCCTTGGTACGCAGTGTTCACGCCTTCCGCGCATCGGAATCAGACAACACGTATAAAATATTTTACTTTGATTTTAAAGTTTTGGTCGCTGAGCATCTGGAAACCAGCGCCAGCGCAATGGACATTATCCCGACGAGTCAACACAGTTCCACTGAGTTTGCGAATTCTGCGTCCAGCATGCAGCCTAAGTCGCAGAAATCGCTGTCGGGGTCGCTGGACGACAATTCACTCATCGCTGTTTACGTGCACCACGAGCAGGTGACAGATCTGCCACTAGTACGTCGCGAGATGCTGTCTCCCCGTGACGTCACACTGCGATGACACGTAACTGAGAAGGCGCCCCCTCGATATCGAAACCGAAAGTGTTTTTTTTTTTTAAGGTAGTGGTATTAAAAATATATTTGATGCATT
The DNA here is from genome assembly GCF_013339695.2 of Rhipicephalus sanguineus. Taxonomy (NCBI): domain Eukaryota; kingdom Metazoa; phylum Arthropoda; class Arachnida; order Ixodida; family Ixodidae; genus Rhipicephalus; species Rhipicephalus sanguineus. Next base: position 68,586,370 of record NC_051179.1, read on the forward strand.
TCCAGGTACAACAATAGTCTTTTTAGGGTTCTCGACACCAGTGTTTTTATTTAGAGCAACAATTCGAAAATATTTAAAATTCCTTTCAGTACTCTTTTTAAGACAGTCTCCGTAGAGTGTAACAAGTTTCTTAATTCTCTGTCCTTGATCAAATCGACTGTTCTGCTGTCTTCTCTGACCGACTTTCCGCAGGGCATGTCTCACATGTCTCTGTAGCCGTACATGTCTCTAAAGTGATCGATATATAGTTACACGTAGAACTGTTCGGCTTTGATTGCACTTAAGGTTTGATAACTTGTCTGCGAGCTTCACAGTTCAGAATATATGTCTTCTGCCACCTTTACAGTGTAATTGAAATTGCTGATAACGATAGAGACAAGGCTGCATGCTGTTGTGCAGCTGATGTCATCTGACCGAATGTATACAAATGCGATATCAGCGTCAGGATTATCAGGATCACAACAAATGCCGACTTTGCTCTCGCTACAAAACAAATTGGAACCTGGGCGCGAAGACACCTACACATTTTGTACCGATACCAGGATCGACCGAATACATACAAAACAGCAGCATCGATATCACAACACTTTGAATGCAGCTTTCGGTTTGACGTCGCGCACGAGTGACGAGCGTATATGCAAACCGGATAAACTGAACGTGAAAATGTTCCTGCGGCGGGGTTTGAACTATGTCTAGTACGGAAGCTCCAGGGGCGTAACCAGAATTTTTTTTTTTGGGGGGGGGAGGGGGGTCTGGTCCAAGCATACTTTGTGTGCGTTCGTGCGTTTGTTTGTATGTGCGCGTGTACAGTGCACCTGCAAAATTTTAAAAATTCGGGGAGAGATTTGACCTCATTTCCAAACCCGCCTTCCCCTGGCTACGCCAGTGAGAGGAGGTGGAGGAAGGAACTTTATTCAGAAAAATACGTTTGCATGGTCGGGCCCTCAGTCCAGGGTTCCGCTGTCATGAGTGGCTCGCGGCATGGTCAAGCAGAGCTATGTGGCTCTGCCTTCCCGCATCCGCAAGTCATACCCCCCACTGCCTGTGAAACGTACGGTTGGTTGGTAATGTGTGGGCTGTGTATGAGTGCGGAAGCCCGACGCTTTGTCAGCTATGCCTCAGGCGGATGCCTCACCAGGCGAAATAGAACACGTTTAAGAATGCCCCGCATGCAAGCACGCGCATTCTCCCGGCATTGACGGAGCTGACCACCCTTACAAAAATGGATTTAGACAGTCTATATATAGACTGTCTAAACCCATTTTTAGACAGTCTATAGACTGTCTACGCACATTCTTGTAAGGGCAGTCGCCGTTATGCTATTCGCATTGACAGTGATATTTGCCATCAATAAATTTTTGCTGTAATTTTGTTTGTTTGAGACTCGGTCGTCTGACGTGTTGCGTTTTCCAATTAGTGTGAAAGCAGTCACGAGGTGCAAAGCTCAGATCGATGCGTATAGCTGTAGTGTCCCTGTATGAGCTCCCGTAGGATACTTAAGCAGTGAAAACAACTGCGTAAGTGAGGGTATAGAGGACGCACAAGGGCGCCGTACCGTGGCTCTGGCCAAGCAGACCGTGGCGGTCGCCTCGGTCATCGCCAGTTCATGTCTCCGTAAAGAAGTCCACCAGCCTTGCTGTACGTGCAAGCAAACCTATACGGCAGCTGGGTTTCCCGGAAACGATCTGCAGTGCGGAAATGGCTGCTAAACTCTTAACTCTTTGCGCCTTAACTGCCGACTACACGTCGCGTGCTTGTATACTACGAGATGGCCGTTCGTATCTGTGCTTCGTACGGGCCATTAAAAATATAATTAGAATGCTCGGGAAGTGTTTTATGCGTAACAGTGGCTGGCCTGTCGTGCGTAAATCTCGTCTGAACTTGTTTCGCGACACCGATGCAAGAGAGAACACGCCATTCGTTGTCACAGGAAATGGGGGGGGGGGGGGGAGTCCTTGTGCTGTGAAGCTCATATGCCATAGCCCAGAGATTCGAAGCGTGCTCGCAACCTCTGTGCGACTCGGCTCCTGGCACTAGCTCAACTTTGGCTAAGTTTATCGTTCGTACTTTACCGCTGTAAGCGTAAAAGAAAACAACGTTAACTGGCGGTAGTGCTTCCACTTTGACACGTGGTCGGCTTCATCGGGACTTTCATTGTAGATTTTTTTTTCCTGAGCTGTTGTCCTTACGGCATACGACACTCTTCAGAGTGGAGCCTCTATAAAAACAAACAGGAGTGCTGTGTTGTTCCTGGTTTCCTTTCTTGTCATTCAAGGAAGACTTTTGTGATGCGTTCATCCTAGTTTTTGTCATTCGAGTGAGATTTTATACATTTTACTCGACCTTTGACTGGCGGGTACGCCGACTACCCTTGAAGTGCAGATACGAATATAGGCTTGACTGAGAGACGTCGCGGTTCGACACGCTTCGTTCGTCGCTGCCACGACATCCGAAGAAGAGTCCATGGCAGCTTCAGCCGCAGTCACAGCATCGTGTCGCCTCCGGCCAGCGGATGCGAAGGTGTCGAACACGATGATTTTGCATCAGAAGAGGACTGTGAATTTAGGGGGAAAGAAAGAAGGTGGGAGGGGGGGGAGCTCAGGAAGAGGCGATAGCCTTCTGGAAGGTTAACTTTCTTTCTTTCTTTCTTTCTTTCTTTCTTTCTTTCTTTCTTTCTTTCTTTCTTTCTTTCTTTCTTTCTTTCTTTCTTTCTTTCTTTCTTTCTTTCTTTCTTTCTTTCTTTCTTTCCAATGCCCGGTGCGACAACTTCCGCCGTCCGACACTGAACTTGACGAGGCGGCCTCCCTCACCTCCTTGCGTGTGCGTCATGCAAGGCAGGAAAGAGTGACATGGGTGGTTACGTGTTATGTACATACGCGAAGCAGCCAGTTGATGATGATGCACGAAGAGAGGAAGCTAGCGGGCGAAATGTGTATACGGAGAAGAAGAAAGAAAAAAAAGAGAAAAAAAGAAATCGCGGGCGTCGCTCGTGATATCACGAACCGGGAGCAGCAGCAGCAGCAGCATCTTCTCTCCAGTAGTCACGGCGCCGTCGTCGTCGTTCTGACGCCCTGCGCGGCGCATTTTTTATTCTCTCGCTCTGTTTGAGTCATCGCCTCCTTTCGTTCTTAGTTTGTTCCTCTCGTCGGCGATGGGGCTCTTTCTTTTATTTTTCTGCCTGCTTCATCTGGGTGTTCACCGTAGAAGTGGCGTGCAAAGAGGTTGGAAGAGGGGGCGACAGTTGACGGCCCTTGCGAATGTGTCGTTCTCTCACGGGTAGCACCCATGCACGCTGAGAAGCGGCTGACACGGGCTTGTGGGGGGTGCACGGAGCAAGCAGTGCATGCAACACAGCTCCGGCGAAGCAGGCACATAGACAGACAGACATACAGGGTTCGTCGCCATAGCATCACCGTCGGTATCCTCTCTGCACGCGCGGTCATCGCACACTATACGACTGCTGTATATCTACGGGTCACCGGCTGCTGGAGCTGCCTGCTGCTGCTGCTGCTGCTGCAGCGGCTCAGTCGTTAGGAGCCGTCGTTAGCGCGCCGCGGCAGTTGCATTGTATAGCTGGCCGAAAGCAGATCACTTCCCTTTCCCCCCCTTTCCCGGCTCGCTCGTCCCTTTGCCCTGGAAACGGCCCGCTTCACCCGCCGTGGTGGTTTTTCGCCGAGAGGAGGAGGGCTCTTCGGCGCTCTCTGTGAAGTGCTGCACAGTCGACACAGCGCTGGTCTGTCGTCCCTGCCAGAAGAGGAGACTGACCGCGTCCTCGTCAAGGTTCGGCTACATAGTGCACCACGTCCACACAGTCTACGTGAGCGGGAGGACTTGAACCCTCTGGAGGAACTGAAGACTCTGTACTGTATCGCCTGCGTTTATCTGCGCCACTGTGGATCTGTCACCTGTACGGCGTTTGAACGTATCACCTGTACCTGTACATGACTGTGGATCAGTTCGGGATATCGCAACTGGTTGCCTGCACCGACGTCTCCAGAAGACTGGCGCCCTTGTACTTGTAGCTGAAGGGAACTGGACAACGGTCCGTGCAGAGGCTGGTCGTCCGCTCGGTGTATTCACGAAGTGTGTGTACCATACCATAGTCCAGTCGCTTAAAGTGTACTCCGACGTCGTCAGTTTCATCGCCTTTTCCAGCCGAATCTCTCTGTCTGGTCGACTGCGTCCGTCCGAGTGTGCACATACGCGAAACACCGAAGTCCCGGCAAAATGGTGCTCGTGGTCGGTGCCGCGGTGGACAGTTCGGTGCGACTGTCCGCGACGAGTGGCGGCGGCGTCCACTCGTCCGACGCGTTCGGATGGTGCTCGCCGTCGTCGCGGCGGCCACTGTTGATGACCGAGTCGGCGTCGTCGTCCTTGGGCGCCCTGCTGGCGCCCACGCCGCCCCTGCTGCGTCGCATCCTGCTGCGGTCCCACGGTGACGCGGCGGCGATGATGGTGAGTTGGGGGGATGCGTGCTCCGTCGAATGGAGAGGGCAGGGCATGTGGGCGGGCTGGCTGGCTTGCGCGACGTAGTATACACCTGGGCTGCTCCATAGTGCCCGCCATACGTATATACAGGTATACGCGTGTGTATTTTTGTTGACGGTATCCGTGGACACATGTGTTGACAATATTAGTAGACTTAGCCAATCCCCCAGGATGGTGAGCCAAAATTTCAGCATCTACATCTACAGCTGCCCGCGTAGGTGGACCGAAAGTGCCAAGGCCACTGCACATCAACTGTGGGCGTGTTTTGAAACTTGCTGGAGTTTTTAGACAGACTATGGCGGTACTCTGATTCCGGTGCTTTCATAGTTGTGTCAAGATGTGCTGCTCTTCCGTTTACTTGTTAACAAAACAGCTGTGTTGTACTCCGTTTCGGCGCATAATTTAGAAACTTAAAACCGTTAGCAGCGTTGGGATTTGTTCATAACTTTGATACATTGGTATTAGTTATTAGGTAAATTGTTATTAGTGATTGGTAGTACATTGGTTTTAATTATTTAACTGTATTAATTGAGGGAAACGTACACTTAAATGGTTGTGTGCATATTGTCCGCCTCTGCAAATGAATTGTGCCGTCTGATATAGTATACCTTTAAAAGTACTGTTATTCTAAAACACACGCGCACGCGCACACACATCTTTGAAAATCTTAGCAAGATAGACTTTATCGCGTGATCTTATGTTAACGTCTGTCGTGGAAGCCATACAGTCACTAGACTGTCCAGCATTTGCTTTCGCTCCCGACGCCGTCCTCTAGGCCGTCCGCGTGCTTGTGGGCTGGTTTTCCTTCAAAGCCCTGATTGATGGATTAAACCGGGAAACAACGGTACCTCAATTGTTCGCTTGTGGCGGTGGCCGCCGCCTCTCACTGTATAGCGAAACCTGCAGGAATTCGAGCTTTTTCGTGTAAACACAAGGTCTGCCAAAAGCAGCGTAATGTGCGTAGCAAATGTACAGATATGTGCAGGCTGTTTCACACTTAAGGGAAAATTCGGTGCGCATTTCAATGCGCGCCGAGTTTACCCCTTTAATGTGAAACAGCCTGTCCGTGAATTAGGTGCACATTAACAGAACCTATCTTTAATGTAGCAGATTTCGTTTCCTTCAAATGGCGTTCCGTATCTCCCCCCCCCCCCCCATTTGTGCAACCGACAATGTTGCTGTTACGCGCGCTTATTCGAATTCAGATTACAGTTAATTACTGCTCGTAATTAATTCTTTCTAATTTTGCTAGTTTACATCGCTGTAACAAGAAACGCGGACAGAAGCTATAGCGTGATATGCTGGTCTAAGGCCACGCAGTTTTTATGGCGGCTTCCGATTTTGTTGTTGATAAGCGCCGATTTACGGTCACTCTACAACGTGCATTAGACCGACGTATACACACGATTTAGAAGAATGAGCACCCGTATATATATGGGCCGAAATAAAAGAGAGAGAGAGAGACCCTCGAAGTCCGATATGTGTGTGCCTCCTGGCGTGTTATACTTCACTGATAAATTTTCCTTTTTTGCGACATACATAGACATACCCTTAGGGCGTGGTGCTTGGTGTGTCTGTGCGCGTTATATGTGTACTGCTCGAAGCATGTGTTGTACATCAGTTGATACGCCTCCACGCAGTTGGACAACAGCTGAAAAATTCTTGATTCTGTCGTTGTTTTCTTCTGGTTGCACCTATCGTTATCGCTGTTCTTGCTCGTCTTCCATGTCCGACCATCTCTGAAAATATTGGATACGTATACCTCTTCGCCTCATTTCTCGCCACTTCTCTCTCTCTACGGCGCGCACAGTGTTTTCGTACAGTGAAATCGCACCGCGAGCTTCTCGTGCACGCTCGCTTTGTCCCACTTTTCATGCTTTCGTACCTCTTTTCGCCGCATTTTTGTGACGCTCGTAATATAAACTCCCCCTCCACACGCTCGTGACGCGGCTGACCTTGAGCCCGGCCTACAGCGTCTCGACTGCTTCTTTTGAGGGGCTTTCCCCCCCGCGTGCAGTGCGCGTTTGCATTGCCGCAAAACGTGACCATCGACGTGACCGAAACGTGACCATATACATACATCGAGGACCGTTCGATCTTTCTGTCTCCTTCACGGACCGAAAACAACTCTACACACTCAGGAATTCGGAGCAAAACGGGACAGTTCTGGGCGGCTTCTTTCCTCAATAAACGCGGAGATGGCGTAAACTGGAGACCCGTATAAGGACAATGCGTTGGGAAAGGCCCGGGCTTGTTGAGGAAGGGTGGGCGTGGTTATATACGTGGTCGTAACGGTGAGGAAAGAGAGACGGGGGTGCAGTAGACTTCTACAATTTCGTCCGGTATCGCGGTGGTGAGGAGTCCGTGAGTATAAGCTTCGAAGAGATCGATCGTGGCGATAACGCGAAGCCGCGCGCATTTCGTCGTTCTATACCGCGTGCATATGGAAGGGCGAAGCGTAAGAAAAAGAAGAAGAAGAAATAGAGACTGCGGTGGTGTTCGGGTTAATACGTTACGCATCGACGGTTTTTTCCATTTGCCCGCGCCGGCGGCGTGAGTTTTCTCTGCGTGTTCGTGCTTTTCCAATCTGTTTCTTGGCCTGGTTGTATCGAGAGCGTGAGAGAAGTCCCCCCGGACTGCGCTATAGACCACCTCGTGTAAAGCGCTGTGGCCCGAAGCCGCGCGACGATATATGTGCTGCCCATATCGCGCCGTCATATCGCGATGTGTAGATCGTCGTCGAGGTGGTCTGTATATATATACCGTCATCGTGTGTAGTAATTGAGGTGCATGTTCGGTGTCTATACTTGATCAGTTCTCCTGTGTAATAGCTAGACATGTAGCATGCACAAGAACTTGGTTGTATACTGTGTACGTAACAGGGGCTTAGCCAGAATTTTTTCTCGGAGGGGGGGCGGGGGCCCGGGGAGTTGAATGTGTTTGTATGTGTGTATAAATTTTTTTAGGTTTGCATATATATATATATATATATATATATATATATATATATATATATATGTAATGTGAAAAAGTTTGATGGAATTTCAAACCACCCCCCCCCCCACCCCCCACTCCCTTCTGGCAACGCCATGGTACGTAACACTGCAAGACTATTGAATAATAAGTGAACACATTTCAGTGGCTCGACAGAATTAAAAAAAGCACGAGAAAAAAAAACGCAGCTTGACGGTTTCTTTGCCACATATCTCCCCCGCGCGCGATGGAAATACAGTAAAACATTTTTTTAGGGGCGAAGCTCCTTAAAGCGGCACCCGTTCGTCCCTCGTAGTGCGTAACCAGTCGTAACGCTAGTACCAGATCTTGACCTCCAAGGTGGTGCCCGTGGGAGATTTCTCCTGTGCGTTGTTGAACAATAAAAAATTCGCAGCGTGCGCGTTAACTAAAAGCCGACTTCTTCTGTCTCTCATTCCCATTAGCAGCCATTGTTTACCTCCAAGGTAGTGCCTGGTGAAATTCTCCTGTGCGTGATTAAACAATAAAAATTTTGTTCAAACGCCGTTGATTGATGAAAATAAACCAACGAAAGACGCAGATGTTTTCTAAAAGCAAAACGAAAAGACGCCAGATGTTTCTAAAGCAAAACGAAAAGACGCCAGCTGCTTAACGAAAGACGCCAGATGTTTTCTAAAGCAATGGTTTTCTAAACAATGAAAATTCACAGCGTACATGTAAAATTAAAGTGAGCTGCAAGTCGTCATACTCTCAACGAAACCTTTATTAAAACGCGCCCCGATCTCACGTCGGTGATGATGTACTGGGCAGAATTCACGGAAGATTCACGGTTTACCGATGAACCTCCGCAGTTTCGCCCACTCATCATCATTCACTCCGTGGATATGCTGTGATTTTTTTACGTCTGGCCTATCTATAATAATAATAATAATAATAATAATAATAATAATAATAATAATAATAATAATAATAATAATAATAATCGCCCTTTTCCTTGCAACGATGTCCTTGTTTCGTGGTGTGATTGACAGCGACCCGGACATATACGTGCCTCGCCGAAGCTTTGTTCGTGGTGCTTGAAATTGAATTTCTGCACCACTTATATGTAATTACGCTGGGCCTCGTAATGCAAGGCCGCGTATCCCGTTCACTGCAACTCGGTTAAAGGTAGATACATTGGTTATAACGTATTACACTAACCGGCGTAGCGTGGCTGCAATTCTTTGTGCACGCGCGTCGCGTGAGCGAAAATGCCTTGTCTTGCGTGCGCTGTTATCGCGACGCGGAAGTAGGCTTTTTCCTTACGCAAGCATCATATAATAATGCACACCGTCTGAAACCTTTTGCTTGAGTTCACCTTTTTTTTTTTTCGGGGAGACGGGTACTAAAAGCAAATGTTGATGAATTTCAATACTATATACATTTATTAATTTCGCGGTTATATAGGTTGAGTTCTAGAAGATACATACAGGTGAACGTTTTATTTCTTCAAATTTAACGCATGAATCTCAGCGCTTATGCATCTGCGTGACCTCCTGGGCTTCTAAGGTTTTTTTTTTTTCCTTTTCAAATTTTTATATTTTGTGCAGTTGCTGATACGTCACTCACCTTACGAAAGTTTCATATATGCCTACTATATGCTTTACATATTGCCATATATGGCCATATAAGGTCATATACGGCCATATATGAATATACGTAATATCATATATAGATCCATATAAAGCCATATACTGCCTTATAAGGGTCCGCATAATGTGATATACTGTCATGTACTGTATATAGGCATTTTATATTAGGGTACTTATGAGGTGATGTATTGCCATATATGAATGTAAGTTAGGCCTTATATGGTCATATATGCGTACAAGTTTGGCTTCATGTTGCCTTATCAGAGTACAAATACATTACATGTGGTGTATATAAATTTTCAAATGTACGTGTATATGTGCACACACGCGTGTAACGGTCAAGTGTGGCACGCGAATGGGCTTCAGTGGTGTCAAAAAATGAAGTTCTTAGCTCCTTTAAAATTTAGTGTACTGCTTATATCTTTACCGATGACAAATTAACTGAGTCCAATCAGGCGCCTTCAAAATCCATTACGCCACGCCGAGGTCTTGTGCGAGAATTTTCTAAGAGGCTTCCTTACTCGACTTTTGCTTTTCGCGCCCTTCCCGCATGGCTTACCACGAACATCGTGTCGCGATAGCTTTTTTTGTACTTCTATTTGTAGCGGCCTAATTTACTAGCACAGCCTGTGTCTTGTTCCTCTCCTGGTCGCTTCAACGTTCCGCAGCAGCACGTATGGATTTTTCTCAAACGTCACATATAGAGGTGCATATGCTCCCCCTTAAATTTTGAGCAGCAAAGGTTCTTGAACGCCAATACGCCCCAGAGTTTTGTTGTGCGAACTTGTTCGCGTTCCACCACCGTCGTGCGGTTGCCGTGGTTGGGTGTCGAGCCCGAGACCTTGTAAATAACCTTGATGAACTTGGTGGGCGATCGTAAGCTGTTCATCAAAAGGGGTGTTAGTCTGGTTAAACACCCAGTAAAGAAAAAAAATCTAAGGTGTATTTCAGTAAAACAACTTGTTATATAGGTGTTTATGGACACGACAAACACCCCTGAGGGTGCAAATTGCGAGCACTCGAAAACACCCTTAATGGTGCAATTGCGAGGTATACGCGGAACTTCTCTCAAGGCGCAGAACAACGCGTCTCTCGTGTGCGTCCCTTTGCGTGACGCATGCATGTGAGGCAGTTTCGTCGGTGCCGCGTGCACTATATGGTTCGCCCGCCATATTGGTGCGCTCTTGCGCGGTGATTTGGCGCGGGTCGCGCGGCCTCTTCAAAGACCCAGGCCTTCCCTTCTCGCTGTGCGAAAGTGTGCGTATCGCAAACACGTATATGGAGACCGCGGTGCGTGCTGCGTGATTACGATTTTGCGCGCCTCCTTTTTTTCTTGAGCTGCGAGCAACGCTTGTCAGGAAAGCTTGAGGTCTGCACGTCGTGTTACGCTCTACGAACCGGGATAACTGCAGACACTTCGCATATAGTACTGTATACAAGCCCAGCTTCGTTCTGTACTCAGTATGTAGTAGCCCATGCAGCACGCTCGTTTGACGTAGAATGAGCGAGAGTTTCCCGTTTCTTCGAGAGGCTGTTCCTTGTATGCGAACGCGCGCGTTGTCTGCTCGCCGTATAGACCATATAGAATTAAGCCTCAGACGCACTCGACACGGGACAAAAGAGCGTCACGCACACGGTGTTGTCTACACCGTCCTTTTGTACCGCAGTGTTGATTGCCGTATGCGTGCCTGGGGCTTCTTGTATATTCATGACGCGGGCCGTGGAGTCCAACGTGCAATTTCTTAGCCTTATGTATAGGTGCCTACAAGTACATCTTTTGCGACCTTTTGTACGAGTTAATCATGAGACGCCGTACTGAGCTTGTTTACGATCGTTGTATTGACGCCGCAGTAGGTTATCGATATTTTTCATTCGCACCTTAATAGTTTTGGGCCAAAATTGGCCTGCCCAGACCCATATCTTTCGCTAAGTGTGAACTACAGAATATCGGCTGTATACCTCTGCTTGTCTCCTGACCCATTCTGCTCTTAAAGGGGCCGTATATATCACACCCAGTCTTCGATCATGATCTGTGTTATGTGGGTTATACCCCTGTCACACGGGCACCCGTTAACTCCGTGCAACTCCCTCGTCGTTACGTCAACGGAGATGCGGTCCGTGTCACACGGTCTCCCTTACGTCAAGGAAGTTAAACGGAACGTTTCGCAAAGGGACATCGGCGATCTCCATTAGCGGCGGAATGGAGTACTCTCGTCCCCAGTAATCTGTAGTTACGGAAAAAACCGCAAGCACAAAACAGCCGCAGTCAACACAATAATGAATTTCATTAATATTGAAAGTTATTTCACTGCATAATCCAGTCATAACCTGCGTTTAATGAAAAAAAAAAACGCGTATAAGTGCACATACTCTCCGCACCATGTCTCGCGAAAAGTGGTCGTGCCGCCATTTTGAATAAGTGTCCCCGAGTCCGTGTGCACCGTTGTGTTTACGTCTGTGCATCTCGTTTCCTTCTTATTGCGGTGCTCTTCATTCTACTTCAGCACTACCAATAGTCATAGCAGTCGAGTGACGCGGGTTTTCTTCCTTCTCCGTCGACGCCGGCACTCGTACTGGCAGTACACGCGGACTGTCGTGGGAGCCATCCGCAGCAAAGGCTTCGTGGACTGGACGTGAGACCTGTGCTCAACCGATATTGAAAAGGACAACGTGATCTGGGTGGTAGCGCAACTTCAAAGAGCTCGGCGACAACTTGCATCGTGTTTGACAATCGGTACGCGTAGAAAAGACGCGTACCAAAACAAACGTAGTGTTGCCAGCACTCCTGTCAAAATTACTGCCAACATGCTTGCAGGTACACGTTTATGTGATAAAGACAAAAAAAAAGTTTTGTGTCGATGTGATTAAATTATACTTTTTATAATCACACATACCATTGAGAATGTTTTCAGCGTGATTAGACGCGAAATATTGCATGCAGACGTAGGTGCAGCAGCGCCTAATGGACCCCTTGCGGCTTCTGTCCGAAGCTCGTAAAAATTGCCGTGTGACATGGGCACAACTCCATCTCCGTCTAACTCCCTCATGGAGTTTTACATTGATGGAGTTTAACGAAGTTCGGTGGTGGCCGTGTGACAGGGGTATTAGTCCTTGTGGACGATCCGCTATGTGCGGGCAAATTGCAGATCGCCCCCTATATACATTATCCCATGCTTCAAAAGGGCGCTTGTGAAACACGCCGGCCGCTATAGTCTTGGGCGGCGGCCCGCATCACGACCGAACGGGACGTGTGTCCCATTCTGCGGCATGTGCGCCTGCAGCTGCATGCTATGCGCCGGAGAAGGACACGCAGCCGAGGCGACGTTGCACGCACGAACCATCGCAGCTGTCGGCGGCAGGCACGCACTCACCGCAGGACATGCGTGGTGGTGCCGGTGGCCGCGTCGCCGCGAAAATTGAGAACCGTCATTACGATGCGCTCGCATGTATGTACGTACGCCGAGATGACCCGCGTGATTGATGGCGCGCCGGTCGCGCGCGCGCGTGTACCGTGTTCTCCCGCCTAGTCAAGGCCGCGCCGCAGCTACTACTCCCCCCCCCCCCCCCTATTTTTTTTTTTTTTTTTTGCGGTGATGCATATGCGCGGCGCGCGTGTGTTTATGTATACGATGCGGAAGAACAATGGTCGGCGGTGTACATCACGTCAATTGTTTTTTCGAAACTCGCGCCGCGTTCGCCTCGCGCGGGAATGTTTTCGATACGCGTGGGCGAGCTGCCAGCGGGAGTCACGAGGAGGCGCTGCACGCGCGCTCACCTCAAAGCCCCTCGGCCCTGGATCAAGGGGCTTTAGTTCACCTGAGGGGGAAAGAGATTTTAAAAAAAAAAAAGATGCCGGAGTAAGTATTCGCAACAGAATGAGGCATTTATTTGCTGCAACAAAAGACCGCCGCAACCAACACACTGTCACGCAATGCCAATATATTCAACCGGCAAGACCCGTAGATGGCGTACGTGCAGCTTTTATAGTGACTGTGGTATTCACAGCGAGCGGAATTTTGTTAACTGGTCAGCGGTTGAGATGATAAAGATACGTTTAGATGATACTAGCAAAAACAAGAACAGGGAGAAGATTGATAGAACTGTATACTCGTTACGTGCGTACGTAACAGTAAAACATAGAAACAGGGGTTTGTACATATTTAGAAAGGGCAAACAACTAAACAAATATGACATGTATAGCCAGGTTACCATATCTCGAAATGTGCACAAGCGCCAGTAGATAAGTATACAGCAGATATTGCAGAGTACACACTCCAAGAGGTAAAGGAGGAAGAGGGGTATCTCGGTTACTCTTTTGGAGGAGTAACGTGTACCCATTGCTCCATTTTGGGGGTCACCCTTCTCTCGATTGTGTCAAAGAGGACACTTGTCGCCTTTTCGTTTCAAAAGGGGATGACGACGAGTATCATAACCATGTAGTATCGTATATATGTGTGTCTCGTTGCCAAGCCCGGCTCGTCAAGCGTACAGTTGTCTACGTCACGGATGCGCGCGACGGCGTGCGAGTTGTGTAGTACGTATATAGTCTTTGTGCTGGGGTGTCAATAGCGAAAACGCTGTGTGTGTGTGTGTGTGTGTGTCCTTTCCTGTATGATTGACAGTTACGGTGCGTGGGAGGGTGGGCGCGCGCAAGGTCGTTTGATCGGGTGTGTTGCGTATAGTGTCGACGCTGGGCTAGCTTGAATTTGTCCTTCGGAGTTTGCATGTATACACCGTGTGCTCATTTTCTCCTTAAAGGGACACTAAAGGCAAATGTTAAGTCGACGTTGATTGTTGAAATGGCGTTCCAGAAACCTCGTAGGGCTTGTTTCGTGCCAACGAAATGCTTATTTTGAATGAAAATCACGTTTTAGTGGTCAGCACAGCGTTAGCGCACTTCAAATCGCGCGCCTGAAAAGGCCTCATGACGTAGCAATTGCCTTGCCCAACGTTGCCCGCCTTTACTGGCCGGCAGCCGACGCTATGGTTTCTGCTCTGAAGGACACATTACACAACATCACATGGACACGGCATTTCGTCGAAGTTTCCGTTAGAGCGACTTTCATGAGCGTGCAAGGCACACGCAGCAGTACGCGATAACGAAACTATATACCACTGAGACGCGACCGCGCGAGCGGAGCGCAGCCCTGCGAAAACGGAACTTTTGCACAACCCGCGCCATTCTCCGCTGTAACGTCAAGTTCTTTCTTCCGTGAATCAATCAGAAACGCACAAGCAGCATTTTATTACGTTTTGCAATGCTCGGAATGTTCTGTGTAATCGCGACTCTTGACGTCATCAGGCTCGTTCCAAAACGTCCCACTGGTAGCGCATATGGTGTCCTACATTTACCTTAATTTCTCTAATTACTAGAGCTCTGCTATTGATAATATCGACGTTTTAAGACGTTCTCATACTTTGAGCTTTCACTCTGACATAAACTTTTCTTTGCCTTTAGTGTCCCCTTAAATACGTTGCTGTAGAATCATCTACGTCAATTTTCTGATCGCATAATACTAACGCGCGCGAACACGGAGACAGCCGTCCATTTACCCTTAAAACCTGTGGCATTCGCTTAGCACGAAAATACGAGGCGGGTTCCACTCATAGAAATTGAGATTTAATTGAGCTGCACATTAAAGATAGTAAGGGGCAGATACAGACCGTGCTGACGCGATGGCCGTACGTAATGATGCAGTACAAGTGTCCTTCCATTCTTGGGTATTCTTCATTTGAAGAACCTGTTCTCCTCGACGATACACGAGTTCTCCGCATCACCCGAATATATATATATATTTTTTTTAAATAGAGGACCAGAGATCATGTCCGACCTTAAGCTGTTCTTGTTTTCCTCATTCAGCCTAACGTTTTGTAACTACTAAACTGCAGTGGTTACGAAGGCTGATTATTTGCGTGTCAGACCGATTGTACGCGCTTTAAATACTTAGCTTCTTCCGCATTGCTTTCGTTCAGCTGATTCAGAGAAGACAGAGTTCTCTCTAACCCGCACATAGCCGCCTGCGGCTTTCTATAATGGACGACATTTTCTTGTTTCGCTGCGCCAGCTTGAACAGCGCATCATGGTATGCCTATTCGTCTTGTCCGAAGAGAACGAAAATAAGATAAAGACCAATTGGCCATTGCCGACGACGACTGTCTGGACGTCGCGTTGGTCGCGATGTACGTTTTTTTTTTCTTCTTCTTCTTCTTCTTTACTGTACGCTGTGTAAGGCATGCGGCACGGAAATCATTCGGTATACTGCGAACCTTTCAAGACTTCCGCCCTGCTTCGTGCTATAACTTCTCGGAGCAAAAGTCGACCGGATTGTTTTTGGACGCACGCTTTTTCTCGGGCGCTTGGGTCCGCGTGTACACACATTGTGAAGCTGCTCCACTTCCTGAGTATATATACTCGGCGGGACGCCCTTAACCCAGTCCTTTTGTGCGTCCGGAACGACCTTGAGAGTTAGATGGTCGACCGTTCATTCTCCCGCCTCGAAGCGAGGACCTGCAATGGGAGGAGGCCATAGCGGACGTCGTTGAATGCCGAGTGTGCCCCGTGCCGCTCGGGCTAAATGCGTGCGCCAGTGCGGAAGCGTGAGCAAATGGTTCGATTGATAGCATCGAACACGTTTCCTCGAGAGCGGCCACCTTTATTTTTATTCTTTGGCGAGTTGGCACAGTGCTCTGTAATGGCCTCGCTGGAGGCGTTCTCTCAGCTCTGCCTGTTTATAAGTACTTTTGCCTCTTTTTCCCATGCATGCAGTAACGGGCATTGTTCAGAGTAGTTGTCGCGTCTCGTTTGGTGTGATGCGCCGCAGCCGTGCTCCTTGCAGGAAGGCACAAATAACGCCTCTCTCATTTATAGGCAACGTCTCTCTCTCTCTCTCTAGTTCTTGTTCTTGTTCGTGGTGCGAAGGTATATTTGTGTGCAGTGTGGCTCAGCGGTCGTTGCGCTTTCAGTGCAATGTATACAACGTTTCCTACGGAGATTATGTATAATTTCTGGGTTCTTATAATAAGTACGCGGATTTGTTTACATAGTTCCTCGTGCTTGATCATTATAGTTGAGATGCCTGCACGCCGAATCGTTAACGCTATGTTTCATTGGAAATTATTGATTTACGAGTCATAAGCTCGTCTGAAATTCAAAACGACAAAGTGTGCCCGAACTTATGCCCGTCACTCTCGTATACTGCAGGCTCAGCCGCTGTGTACTTTCATCTCCCGTTAGAATTATCGTATTTGCGTTTACATTTTCTAACCCCCTGCTATGTTGTTGATTGTTAAAATGCGAGAAAATTGCTTTGGCTATACCCCTGCCCACTTAGGCATGGCTGGCTCTTCTGGCCTTATGTCATATGACCGCACCCTTTTCTTTTTGAAACGAGCTTATGCAAACAAGCGCAGTCCTGGCTTTGCTTTACATCACTAATTTTGACATGGACAGTTTTTACAGGAAACGCGATGTGGCATTGCATGGACACATTTGGCTGAGGCAAAGGACTCAGACGAATGAAAGAGAGCTTCAGGTATTAGAACACACTTTTACATCTCGTAGTTGGCGGCTGAGTTCTGTGCTCTGGGCATTGTCGAATCCGCCATCTTGCCAGTTCTGATGGGCTTCGCGGTGTCGGGCCGCTACCGCATGTCAGAGTGGCAACCGTGGCTCACATGCAGGGATTGTCCATCAATAAATCGCTGCTGATTTGTTGCAGACGTATAGGACGCGAAGTGTCTTGTGGGGAAAGGGGGTCGGTGGTGGTACGTTTATTTCCTTTACCGTGGTTTGGCTTCGGCTACATCAGGGGGCAGACTGTGGGCTGGCTCCCTGTCGGACATTCCCGTTACTTTCCACGCTCTGTGTTTATTCTTGTGCCAAGGGCGTCGCTTAGTGTGGGGATCGCCGGCGCACATACATATATTATAGTGTATGCGCCTGTATAGGCGTATTCGACAGATGACGCTGCTGGAAACGAGAAACAGGGTCCTTTCTCCCATCAGACCTCTGTCTCTCTTTCGCTCGTACTAGAGGGACGACTTTGTTTTCAAATGCGACGTATATCGTCCGCAGCTGCGTTTCCCGCATAAACACAACTCTGAGTCAGAACGGCGCCTACGTGTGCACGCGCCGGCTCGGGTCGCACATAAATTGACGCTATAGACGTGCTCTCACGAGCCTCACCAGCAGCTCAGTTCGGATGAACTTATATTATGGAGCTCGCGTGGTTTCTTATCTGGAGAGTTCGCCGTAACGAGATAATATATTCGCCCCTCGTTTGTGATAAAACGAAATAGCGAACCTCTTTCCCTTTTTCTGTACAGCTAGGTATTGAATATACAATAGTTCGAACAAGCATAGCCACAACCTTCCTTTGTGCCGATGCTCCACAGGCGGTAGTCGCGAGGTTCCTCTTCTTCCTCTTTTATACTATACATAACTAATAGATTCAACGGAATGAAGCCTTTGAACAGTCAGCGCGCTGCGTCGCGGCGTGTCGCACTTATAAACAAGGTCAACCCTCGCCTGCGAGATTGTATATCCTTTCGCTTTCACGTCGAGGTAATTGCTTAGAACCCGCCGCGTCGGACGGAATATAGCGTGGTTTTACTAACAGGTGCGCCACGTGGGGTGCGTGGGCTTCAGCTGTATAGACGTCGCAGTTTCACTCGGCCGACCCCCTATTCGCCTGCGCGCCAATTTGGCGCCGCGTAGTAAATGTGTCGCGGCAGATTGCGCAACTCTCGCTACCTGTCGTATATACTATTAGCGCTATAAGCTATGAGAGAAAGTTGGCCCACCTGGCGCGCATACGTTGGCGGGAAATAAACAGCTAGCTCAGGCAGCATAGAAATGATCGGCCACTATAGACTGCGGCCGCTTTCTTCTCGCTATGCTCGAGGACGCGGGTTCGATTCCCGGCCACGGCGGCCGTATTTCGAGAGGGGCGAAATGCAACAACGCCCTTATACTGAGATGCACGTCAAAGAAACCCTGCAGGTGGTCGAAATCAATCCGGAGTCGTTCCCCTGCTGCGGAAGGCCTCACAATCGTATGGTGCACGGTTTTTGCGCGTAAAACTCCAGGAATTCATTCACACTTCGCGTTTCGGACAGCTTCCTCCCATTTGTGTTGCTCCATTTGTCTTGCATCGTGGATACGCGCTCCCTTTTTGGCATTCAGGATAGCTGCAGATGTAGCATGCGCAACACAGTTGTGCGTCATCAGCCGCGTGATGCGTAATGTGCATGACATGTAATATGTGTGTGTTACATACATTTGTAGCAGCTGTTACGGTATATATGGGTGATTTCGTTACTGCGCGCTTGTCTTTCGTATAAGACAGTGCCGCTGCAGAGCATTGCGACGTCAGGGCAGATTCCTACTTTTTTTTTCTTCTCCCCAAGTGAAATAAATGAACGTGGCCAAGTTTTCGAATATAATTTTGCAAGGGCGATTTTTCGGAGCGACGCGAAGGGAAGAGTAGTTCAGCTATAGTTTGCTGGAGTGCAATGTTGGTCATTCATTCTTTCTGGTAACGTATCAGCGTGTGCAAAGAGTATAGGAAAAAGCACGAGACAAAATAAGCAAGTAAGGTGATCGCAAGGGTGTCATTGTTTTTAAATGTTGCTGATTTTTGATCATCGATTTTTGTTTTCGTCTGCGGATTGCATGCGTTCATTTCCTTTCTTTAAGGAGGGAATATTCACTGTTGCAGCAGAACCGTTGCATCCCAACGTTATATATATATATTTTTTTTCAAATAGATGTGCTAATTTTCCAACAGTGAGCATTCCCGTGCGCTTGATCCTCCGTGGGTTCACGCACTCTATGGCTTCCATTGCTCATTCTCAGTGAGAATGTGGAAGCGACGTTTTCTCTTCAAGTCGTCTGTGCTAATCAGGTGGCATTTTGGGACACGGATGCCCTGTCACCTTTAAAACATACGGCGTACGTACACAGCCGAATGCCTCTATAATGAAATGAGCTGTATATATAACGAAGGATTCCTTACGTCCCGGTTATGATTTCTAGCGTTACGACGCACGAGTTATCCGCACACAGAAGTGCTTTGAACGTCCCGAATAGTTAGTTACAAAGGCGTTTGTCTGTATACTCGGACACTTCACGTTTCGCTTCATTTTAAAACATCGGCTACGGGATTGTCGCCTCATTTTCGAGCACTCATGGTTCGTAACTGTACAGCGTGTGTGCCGGCAGCAGCGCGTAATCAAGGTGGTTCCATTTGGCGCTAACACGTGTTGCCTGTGGTTAACCAGTGGCAGCCGTTCCAAATGCAGCTACGTGGACGCTTGTGGGCGGGCGGAAGGACCGCGCTGAAGTTGTCTGAGCACGCTTTCGATTTGAAGGCCTTGAAGCATGCATTTGAAGACTGATTTGAATGCTTGAACGTGGTATATCGGTTGGGTGTGTCGTTCCAACGCAATAGCCTACATCTGGCGTCTAAAAATATAGCGGGGCCTATCGAATTGCTTGGGCCACCACTGTGTTCTTGAGTCGTTGCTGTGTTTCAACTCTGGCCGGTCACTGTGCCAACGGCGTAATTTTTTATCGTCTCAAAGCTTTGGCCTCCTGATTGCCATAAACGAGGTACCCTTATAAGTCGTGTCGTGTTAACGAGCGTTGCCGCTTGTACGCTATATATGCCAGCTGCGCGCGCACCATGCTTGCGCGCTGTTTTCGCCCTTGCATACACTTCATGGAACGGGGTCACGAGGCGCAGGAAACTGTTTGGTTAAGGACTTCTTCCATTCTGGTTATTCCTAACCTTGGGCGTCTTATATGGCGGGGCCCGTCAGTACGCAGGCTCCGCACGAAATGAAAAGGAGTAGGCTTAACGATAGAGGGCCTACAGCCGCGACGGCCGCATGAGAAAGAACAATCCTTTTTCAGCGGAGTTCTGTGGTGTGGCGTTGAGCAAGAGTGACGATCAAGAAGAAGCGGGAGGCGGCGGAGCGTGTTGGCGCCGAGCATGTCTTGTAGTCTACATGCCCGCGGAGCTTCGCTCGCTCGTATACCCCATAATTGGCGTGACGTTCCGCGGTCGTCACGCCTCGGGCAAGTGGGTCATGGAGCGACACCCCACAGCTTTCCCCTATACCAGGGTCCTTCAATGCCTATGTATATACCTACTCTTGAGTGTCTGTGCCACGTGTGATTTAGCCACGTGCCATGTCTCTTTGGCCGTGTGTTGGCTTGGCGAAGCAGAACACTACCAAAATTACGGGGTTCTTCGCGTATGACTTGCGATTCGAAGCATATATACTGGCGACCACAGTTTGGTCCGGGAATATACGCATTCGCACATGTGGTGCCAATTCCGCTTCACTGTATGCGTGGGGCACTCCTTGGCGGCCGTTTCGATAAGCAGATCAGGTTGTCGTTCTTCCTTAGAGTTCCACACGCATTGTGTACAGTATAAACACTCTTTTGAGGTCCGTATACGGACGCATATATAGTTCATTGCGCATCGCCCGGAGCTGATCCCGCTGTGCTTGCGCTATGGTATTGCTTTCCCGCTTCCATACTTAAACGGTTGCCTGGCTGCCACGTGTATAAACGGAGGTGCCATGCTGCGAGAATAATCTACAGATAGAAATACGCGTAAATTTGGAGTACACTGGCTAATCTGTTCAGATCTGGAGCGTGCTTCTCATGCTTTTTGTTTTTATTATCACGTCGTCGTCGAGCGACGGCGTTGTCGCAAAGCTCAAACGCGAACGATGCATAGCACGCAGTTTATTCTTATTCGGTTTTCTAAAAATAGTTTTGGTCGACCGACCTACACGTTTGCATGAGGGGTGGTGAATCGCCTTGAATACAGATGTTATCCGCCTGTGCACTTGTGTATGCGCGCCTGCTATATCTGGTCCGACAGTGATTGCTGTGCAGGCCCTTGCCAGTGATCGTCGCCCGGGGGCGCTGACACTCGCGAGATGCTGTCGCTTCCATTGTTGTCGCCCGATCTGCAGCGTTTCCCTCTTGAGGCGGCAGCGCGAGAGGCGCGAATTAGCGAATGCCGGAGCGCGGTGTCGCTGTGTCTCTGCAGCCACGCGGAGCTAGGATGCAGGATGAGCGCGCGAGAACGCGGCGCAAGCCTTCACGCGTGACACGACAGTTTCGCATTCATACCAACATCCTCTGCGCGCGTATACCTCGCGTGCGAGCGCTCTTTTTTCCAAGGCGGATTGAATGAAGCGGGGGTCCTTAATTGGGTGTTACGGGGTGCCGTAACAGTTATTTTCCTCGGCCTTTCAGGCGCGTGTCATAAAAGAGAACAAAAAAAAAGGAACCCCTGAAAGGAAACCGCTACCAAGCTTCCGCGAAACAAGAGGTATAGTACTCATCACCTGGAGAGAGGTCACGCGAACTTGTGACTGCGTGCTACCGGGCCCGGACTTTGACGCGCGCGCGCTCTCCACGACATCTCTCTGATTGGTGCTGCAGTCACGGACATGCATGCTGTGTGCGACTCCGACGGCAACAATGCGCGCTAATAACACGCGCGGAAGAAGCGGCGCCTGCCTGCCTGTCTTTTCGTCGCACGGCTGCAACCTTTTATACCGCCCGCTACCTGTTGCCTTGGCCGACATAGGCGCCTCTGTGGGAGCGACGGTTTCATGGATGCCGGTGAAGGATGATGAGGACCGGGATCGAGGCACGCAGTCAGGCAGGTACACGGTATAGCCTTTGCGGCGGCGGCGGCCTCGTACTTGGCCCCCAAGACGTCTCCCACCCGCCAGTCGCCGTCATCCTTCTTTTTCTATTCGCGCGTGTTTATGTTGCCGTCGTCCCGGCCGCGAACGCGCATTGCAGGGGTACGTATACTATACACTCCGTTGCTGTCTCGGCGCTGTGGACGCTCGGGTATAGTTTATACGTACTTGGGCAACGCGCGGGGCCGGCAATTTTGAAGGTCGTCTTCGCATACGTGCTTCTTACGTGCGTGAGCGTATATATACATGTATGCGAGCCGGACGGTGGGCTGTATTTTGATGGTTTCTCCTCTCTCTCATTGCGTGTGGAGGCGTGCGTGTCAGAGCATGCAGTGATTGGAGAGAGAGAGTTGCAATAACGGCGCGTAGAGGCCTTCGTATTCGTGCCCGAGAGTCTGCAGGCCCTGTGTATAGTATAGACGCTAGAGAGGTATTTTATTCTGTAGCTCGCCCGTTTGATTACTGACCGTGTTCTCGAGGGGACTTGTCAGTTTTGCGGTCAGCTCCGAAATGCACCCGCGCCTAAAATTTTGGCTCGCTTGACAGCAACGGCGTGTAGACGTGACTTGGAAGGGGAGGAGGCTTCGTTCTTTATTTTCCTCATCTTGTGGGGCGTTCCTGAAAGGAAAGCTTGGGTGAAAGGAGAGAAGGAAGAAAAATAAAGTAAAACGCGAAGTAATGTAGAATATCGAAACGGACAAGGGTTGTGGGTCACCGCGATATTGTTTCTGATTGCGGTCGTCTTTCAGAGTGACGAGATGCGAGGAAACACCTGGCCGCGAGGCCCGCAGAAATGGGGCCAATAGCTGGCCTGATATAGATTTCACTCTGGGTGTACGGCCCCCTATCGCCTATTGTTATTTATTATTTTTGCGTCGTCTTCAGCAGCTTAAGTGGCACGACAAGGAAATCAGGGAACAGGTATACGTGGCCGACGTATTAAAGTTTGCTGCGCTCTTCAATGCACTCGAAGAATCGCCCTGTCGGGTGATGGGCTCGGACTTTTATAAGGTTACTATTGCTTTTCTCTTTCTTTTTTTTTCTTTGTTTTTGCAGCCAGAGACCAGCGGCCAAGGCGTATACGTACGTACGCACGTATACATACATACATACATACATACATACATACATACATACATACATACATACACACACACACACACACACACACACACACACACACACACACACACACACACACACACACACACATACATACATACATACATACATACATACATACATACATACATACATACATACATACATACATACATACATACATAGTGACGACTGGCTCAAGTTCCCAAAAATATATCTAATAGCTTTAAAAAAATGTCAATGGTTCAGTATATAAGGTGTACAGAAGCCGCGGAATGGGGGTACGGTAGTAAGAACTCCGTAGCGGCATATCGTGACACTTCGGTCAACCACCCCGCATTAAAGATCGTTAAATACATCGAAAAAAGATGTTAACGATTACGCTGCTTTCGGTTATTTACGCAAGCGGCTGATCAGAATGTGGGTGGTCACTCATAACAATTTGGCCGCGTGTCTTCTTCAGTGCAGTTGTGTCCAGTGCCACCAGATTGCGACACCGACGCTGCCGCTCACGTCTACGTCTTAATAATAATTGTTGGAGTTTTACGTCTCAAAACCACGATATTAATATGAGGGACGCCGTAGTGCAGCGCTCCGGAAATTTCGACCACCTGGGGTTCTTTAACGTGCACCTAAATCTAAGAACACGGGTCTCTATCTTCATCTTAACACAGCGCACACACACGAACACAGAAGAATAAAGAAACGACGACGACATTCTTCTGTGTTCGTGTGTGTGCGCTGTGTTAAGATGAAGATTTACCAACTTGCCCAAATATCCACCTTACTCAACGGGTCTCTAGCACTTCGCCTCCACCGAAATGCGGCTGCTGCGGCCAGGATTCGATCCCGCGACCTTCGGGTCAGCAGTCGCGCACCGTAACCACTAGATATATAGACCACCGCTGCGGGTCATGTCTATACGTCTTCTCGGCATTGTCCCGTAGATTGTAAAGGCATAAGGGCAACCTAAAGTTGTCTAATTACAAGCAAAATCTTCCCCTCTTTCTCATGGACAGCGTCCGTCAATAAACAGGATGCGTGTGAATGAAACTGACTTTGTAGCTCTCTCGAGTTTTGAGTTACAGCTGTTGTTGAACGTCTCGGTTCATTCACATACGCTTGCAGTATGCAGTCTCGAAAGCGCGCGTGCCTTCCTTGGGGAACCGGCGTTATTGCGAGTGACGCGGCTACACAATCTCGGCCGACCGCCCTTGGCACCTCATCAGGCTGGATAAATTAGGCCCTCGCTGGCTTGCGGCACGCCTGCGGGTGCCGTGGCGCGGTGCACGCACGGGCTTGCGACTTCGAGGAAATCGCCGCCGCGCTTCCGACAGGCTTGTGCGGCATCTCGGCAGCAGCCACGTTCTTTCGACATCCAGAGAGTGTGGGCCACCGTTTATAGTATGTATACTGCGTGGGCCGTCGTCACGCGCGACGTCACCGCCTGACGCGCAACTTCCAGCGTGGCAGGTGCGCAGGTGGATCCGCGACTCGCTTTGCTCCCTCCTCTATCATCCGTCTCTCTTTCGAGATCTTTGGTTTTCTTCTTCTCGTACGGTCTTCCCTTGAGGCGCCTATAGCTCTCGTGCGGTTCGTTATGCAAACGTCCTGCAATCGGGGCCCTGTTCCTGCTGTCCCATCTGTTTGCCTTTCATTAGTAAGGGTCCTTTCCGCGTACGCGCATGCGTATATACAGCACGTCCTTCGCCCCTATGTCAAAGTAAAAGCGAGATCACAGACAGGTGTGTGCGTGTGTGTGTCTGTGTGCGTGCGTGCTTGCACATGTGTGTACTTAAGGTGGATTGCATTTC
This sequence comes from Rhipicephalus sanguineus, assembly GCF_013339695.2. NCBI lineage: Eukaryota > Metazoa > Arthropoda > Arachnida > Ixodida > Ixodidae > Rhipicephalus > Rhipicephalus sanguineus. The sequence goes on from NC_051179.1 coordinate 68,611,115, forward strand.
CGCGTCGACGGCCTTTCTGCTCATTGCCTGCACGTCGTGTTAGCGGCCGTGCGCTGAGATTTACAACGAGGGTCGCCTTGTGTACTGCCCTCACCGGCGCAATGACCTGTGCGTTGTCATTCAGACTACTCTAGTAAAGCAAGACATGTCGCTAATTGATCATCTGCTTTCACGCAACACGCGAACTATACGCTTGTCGCTTCTTTGTAAATTCTCTCTTCTGGCTGCTTCTCTCTCCCTGATGCTCAAACTACGACTTCCTTGGTTGCAAATACTGTAACTTTAACATATTACGGCGAAAGCCTTAAATGGCTCATCAAAGACGAAATTTGACCGTCGGTGTCGGGGACGAGGGATGCAAAAAAATCTTCACGTGATGACGTCACCATATAACGTCAAAATGACGTCACAGCAGGGGCGTAGCCAAGGGGGGGGGGGGGGGGGGGTTCAAACCCCCCCCCCCCCGAAATTTTTCATTTTTGCTTGCGTATTATACACGCACACATACAAACGCACGCACGAACATACATAAAGTATGGTTGAACCCCCCCCCCCCCCCGAAAAAAATTTCTGGCTACGCCCCTGCGTCACAGATAGCAAAGATTTGTGGCGTCATCGTCACGTGACGTGTTATAACATGATGCCGTCACCTCATGACATCGTGGCTTGGTCAAAAGTGGGCAGATCACGGAGGCAGGGCAAAGCCAAGTGAGGTGCCTCCGATCCTGGAGGCAATGCAAAACCACGCTAGATGCGCAAAGCTCTCGGTGGGTGACGGGGCAGGATCAATACTTCGACTGAGAAGAAGAAGAAGATGGCTTTCGCCTTCGAGTCGTCTTAAGCGAATGCAAAGGGACCCTGTCAGTTTTTAAAGACTGCGTTCGGAATACGTTTAAGGCTTGGTCATGGCGACTGCTCTCGCTTGTCGCGTGGTCGTGTTTCGACGCAGAAACTCTAAGAACACTGCTTGTTCCGTATGCGCACCAGGGGGACGGCTGCGAACGGACTTGCCTCGGAGGCGCCCGACCTATTGTTTGGCTCATTGCCAGAGCAGCCACCATGTATATTACCTCTTACGTAATTCCCCGTAGGAGGAGTCTTCATGGTAATAAGGTGATGTGATGAAATACGGAGCAGTGGTACATATTTAATTTATTACAGTATTGCCTTTAGGGAAACCCGGCGTCACCGCCTATAGCGAGTGTCTTTACGGACGATTTGACGCCTCGACAATTACCGGAATCCGGCTGCCCTCCAAACGTGGTCCGGCCTGAAACGTAGTCATATATGGCAGCGCAAAGAAAGATTTTCTTATAGAACGACAGCTTGACCTTGAAATAAATCGTGATTCAAGGGTAATTTGTCTTGAACATAAGGTTTACTCACGCATGACGCTAAATGTAAGCAAATTACTCTCCCCTCTCCCCACCTTCCCTATACGTCGTCTTTGCACTGCGTTCTGATCGTAAGGTGTTTCGGGAAGTGAGGGGTTTTGGGGAGGGGGCTGAGATGAAACTTCGCCTCTTCCCCCTCCTCCCTTTCTCCCATTCAATGGCGAACCCTGCGCGCACGCCTGTTGCACCCATGTTTGCGTGGCTTAATTAGTTCGAGAGGTCGCCATGCACGCCTGCGTATGGGTCACGCTTACCTGGTGGTCAGCTCATGACTGAGGAATAACGTCGACCGGGTCCTGGACTGAGGACTTCCCCGTTCGATAAATTCTATGGAGTCTAGGATTTTGTATGAAGTGCTTCTATCTCTATAGTACAGGCTTAATGAAGACCAGCAGATAATGAAGCCAAGAAAGCTATAGGGGACGTTAATTGTACTGTTTTGAGTTTATTGCAGTAATTGTGATGTGAGGAAAGTAAAGTAAACGAAAAGACAACTTGCCGGCAAGTTGTCTTTTCGTCATTATCTGCTGGTCTTCATTAAGGTTGTGTCAAAGAAATAAACGACCCCTAAAAACTCTCTTCTTTCATTTGTAGTACAGGCTGAGGTTTGCTATTATACCGTTTATATCGTACTTTTTTTTTTCTTTTTCTTTTTTACACGTTACATATGGTCCGCCCACACCGCGTGAGTTGGCCCATATGTAAGGAATGAAGCGCCGCGCCATTTGGCAAAACTTTGACACGAATGATTTTATAAACGTGGACACCTCTGGGAGAGACCTTCGGTGATGGGCAAAAAAAGCTGAGGATGACGACAATGACGGCGACGAAGTGTGTCGCGGCGCCGGGCAAATCGTAGCCCTGTGTTAACGATAACATGATAGGCGCTCCGCAGCGTGCACGGTATACGCACGACGGTACGTCCCAGCACGTCGACTCTGATTGGCGGTGCCGGTGTCGCCGCGTTAATTTACGAGATGCGAGCGTCGGCGCACCCTGTAAACTCGTTTGAAGACGTGACGAGGCGCTTGCTCTGACCTCCAGCCGTTGTTCACTTCAAGACTACATACGTGTGTGTGCACATGTGTGTACGTGTTCATGTCTCGCCGCATAAAAGTATACAACCAAAGGGGGCACGCCTGATGATGGTGCTGCCACCAATGGCTCGCTGTCGCCAGTGCTGCAGCGTATGCATCTTCGCCGTGTGAGCTCGTTTGTGCCGAGTTGCTTTTGCGCAACACGGGTGTATCGCGATGAGGGACGCGACCGGTCGCGCTTCAAAGCTCGCCGCGTGGCACTGTCATCAGTGGGGTGTTCGTTGCGTGCGAGCGCTCCTTTAGTTTGCCGAGCGTCGCATCCTCCCTGCGGCAGTAAACACAAGAGAACACGAACCTTCCTTATTGGTGGCCTTCGTTCTGATAGTATTGGGAATGGTGGATCAGTACAACGCGTTTGTTACACTCGCCAACTGTAGCCATGACATACATGTGTCGTTTCGCGTGGGTGTCGAGTTTGTTCGATGGGCTGAAAGGAAAATGCATAGTATATACATATGGTGGAGGCGAGGCCGTCGCTTCCTCCTTTGTATGTATACAGGTAGGGACAGGTACATGAACCGTGTATTGGTGTGCTAAGGCTTTGTCCTTCGTGCGTAGGAGGCGAGGTTTGGTAGCACCCGTTTGCACATAACAAACGTTAACGAAGACTGGAATGCGCGGTCTCATTTAACACATGGACGATACAGTACAACTCGCAAGATCCATATAGCTATAATCATTTAATCACTTAAGCGACACTAGCCGACGTTATTTATTTTTTAGCGGTCGTAAGCCAATCCTAACGAGTGGCACTAATATGCAGGTAAATGCGGTAGTTGAAGTCACGTGACATAACGAGACTCTCGGTTAAGCTTCACCGCCCTCGATATCGGTCCATATTTTTCGGCCTGAAATCTTCATACGCCGTTGCAGAATATGGGTCTGAGTGGCCAGTGCAGGCATTATCTCCAAAAGGCATTGCCCTAAAAGAAAGAAAGTAAGAAATCGCGCCACTATTGGTCTTCAAAGAATATTGCTCGTGATTGTACATAGGAGTGTACGGATTCGAGCGCACGCTCGTTGCGCGCGATGCAAGCGAACGGTCCCGTTGCCATGTATGTGATGATGATGCCGGAGCTGCAACTCTCCTTCATGCGTATACGCAACAACATCGCGCACGCATGACCGGTGGAGCGTGGAGTGAGAACAGACGCACTCCTAGCTCCGCCGTTGCGCGCCCGCGTTTGCATCCGAATGGCGCTTCTCGATCGCAGAAACTAGTTGGCAGCGGCACTGGATACGTGTGCTATAACGGCGTGGCATATACGGTCTGCTGTATGAGCCTCCGCACTTTCTGACTCACCGGTGTCGGCCGAGCGAAGCAAAAGCGTGGAGAAAGAAAGAAAGAAAAAAGAAAGAAAGAAAGAAAGAAAGAAAATCACAGCATATCCACGGGGTGAATGATGATGAGTGGGGCGAAGCTACGGAGGGAATCATCTGTAAACCGTGAAACTCTTCCGTGAAATGCGCCCAGTACATAATATAAAGAGTGTGAAACATCGTGTATATATTAAACATCAAACTTTTATTGTACTGTTGGTTTACGTGGTCCCTTCATTGTCACTTGTGATCGGTGAAATGCAAGGAAGAAGTCCGCTCCCGAGCGAAAGAGCGCCAAGAGCGACCGCATTCCCCGCTCGCCCTGTGCGAATTAAAGGCAAGGCTAGAGGGAAGAGACGCGCGTTCCACGACGCGAGGTCGGTAGCATGCCCAACGAAAGCCAACGGAACGCGATCGTGCAAGTGCTCCGGCTTCGCATCGCCTCATGGTTCCATTTAGCGTCCCAAAACCAAACATATTGCTCAAGGTGTGCCTTGCGTTTTTCGTAGAAATAATTTCTTTATCATGTACATTAAGACGAAAAGTTGAAAGCTCACTAGACTGTATCGCCCGCAAAGTATGTCTTTTAGTGTGATTTAACTCTCGTACGGCAGGGTCCTCGCGCCGTTGCCGGTCCACCTCGCCCGTTGACGATCGGGCGAGGTGGCTACATATAAACTACTACACTTTAAGAAAAACATCTGGCGTTCTTTCGTTCTGCTTTTACAAAACATCTGGCGTCTTTCGTTGGTTATTTCATCAATCAACGGCGTTTTGAACAAAATTTTTATTGTTTAATCACGCACAGGAGAAATCTCACCAGGCACTACCTTGGAGGTAAACAATGGCTGCTAATGGCAATGAGAGACAGAAGAAGTCGGCTTTTAGCTAACACTTACACTTCTACTTCTACTAACGTTTCCTACTGGAACATGCCAATGGCTGCTAATGGGGAATGAGAGACAGAAGAATTCGGCTTTTAGTTAACGCGCACGCTGCGAATTTTTTATTGTTCAACAACGCACAGGAGAAATCTCCCACCGGCACCACCTTGGAGGTCAAAGCGTAAGACTTGTTACTCACAACTACGACCACGACGAGGGACGAACGGGTGCCGCCTTAAGGAGCTTCGCCCCTAAAAGAAAGAAAAGAAAAGGAAAGGAAAGAAAGCTTAACGCTGCGTGAAAACGGTATGCAGCTGGAGATGCACGAAGTAACGGCTCGGACTTCCGGAAACTGTGTTTCATTTATTTGATTACTTCATTTTACCGGAGGATCTCGCCGCGCGATGACCCACCTGCTGCATCGTGCATCGCGATGCGCCTGCGTAATACGGCCCCCTGGTCTCGGCAATGTTGCCCACAAACACGGATATAGAACGTGGTGATTCTGAGACTGTTATGTATAACGCTTACAGGCAGTAAATAGCTTGGCGCTCTAATTTCGTCGCCGTTTTTCAGGTCAAACTTATCCAGCCCTTGACACAAAGCTACTACGTTTAGTCAGGCGCAAGCTTAGAACTTCATCCTTGAGGGCAGGCTTTGCCGTTCAGACGTCGAGCACATACTGTGTGTGCCGGGAAGCCTACTTACGTGTAATTTTGCTTGTTTTTTTTTTCTGAGTGGCCTTATCTGCGTGTGCATTTGTATGTACGTCGATCTTGCTGTGACGTTGCAAAATATGGGCATAAAAGAATGGTATTGAAAAATAACGCTAACTTTACGCGGGACGAGGAGATAGACAAAGTAAAAGCGCTAACACGGAAACGAATCTTATTGGAATCAGCACGGGAACATATTCAGGAACAAGGCAGATGCGCAAACCCCACTGCGTATGAAAGCCAAAGATAGCGCAATCTTGAAAAGTCTTCAGTGAAAAATTATAGCAGAATATTTTTCTTTGATCGGCAACACAAAAGAGGTCTCGCTTATAAGTTATAGCCTTATCATTCTGTACGGTATGGCACGCTTCCATTATCTTCGGAGCAGGCGTTATCACCGCTCTTCCCCATAACGCAAAGGCTAGTTGTTCAAAGAAACATGACCGAAAATGCGCCGGTAAGTGTAGCACCGAAAACACAGCAGCTAAACTTGTCACGCGGCATCTATCAGGGCCGAGATAATTATAGTGGCGTACATATCCAAGGTCGCAAAAGTATATATACCAGTGGTCGACAACCTCTGCGGCCCGCGGGGCAGTATTATGTGGCCCCCGGCACGACTTCATAACCACCCCCCTCCGTAAGTAACCGATGAACACCTCCCGACTAACCGATGAATACCTCCACAACTTGCTGCGTCTCTCGGTGAGCAACCTTGATGCAGATATTTGCGAGTTGGCTAAGAATGTTCAGCACCAAAAGTCGCATTGAAAGAGTGTTTCTTTTTTTTTTTTTTTTTGCTCGTAACCTATGTTTATAAATTGCAACCTTTTGGCATGCGTACTGAAAATAAGCATGATTTCTGTTCTAGTTATGTACATCATTATTGTTAGTTTTTCGATTTTTTTTTGTTTCTGTTTGCCTGCAAAGCCCCCGCCGTTGCGATTTGCCGTCCGGCCCCGGCCGCGTCAGCTTCATGCATCTCGGCCCTCCGCCTCAAAATGTTGCCGACCCCTGGTATATACAAATATACTCGCGCGTCGGTGCGATATCGGATTTCATAGACGAAAACAATGTTCAGCAGACTTCAGAAGACTTTTTCTTTCGCGCTTGCGCTTATTTGTCAGCTAAAAAATAATAAAAGCAGGCAGACAATCACGACATCATTGGTTCTCAGTATACGCGCTGCTTGAGTTATCAGCTGAAACTTGTACCCAGCGAAGGAGGTACTCACGGGATTCCTCAACGTGCGCCTAAATCTATATGTACGGAAGGGTTTCCGCACTCCAACTTTCATTGTAATTCGGTCGTGGTCCACCGGTTTTCGAACCTGCGACCTCTCGTTCAGCAGTACAATCAGTGGCCCAGTGGTTACGGCGCTCGGCTACCCGAAAGATGCGGGTTCGATCCCGGTTGCGGCGGTTATATTTCGGTGGAGTCGAAATGCTAGAGGCCGTTTAAGAACCCCAGGTGGCCGAAATTACCCGGACCCCTCTACTACGGCGTCTTTCATAGCCCGAGTCGTTTCGAGACGTTAAAGGGACACTAAAGGCAAATATTAAGTCGACGTTGATTGTTGAAATAGCGGTCCAGAAACCTCGTAGCGCTGCTTTTGTGCCAAGGAAGTGCTTATTTTGAAATAAAATCACGTTTTTAGTGGTCCACATTGCGTTAGCGCGCTTCAAATCTCCCGCCTGAAAATACGACTCTCCTACGTCACTGCTGCCGTGCCCAACGTTGCCCGCTTTTACTGCGCGGCCGCCGACACTAGTGGCAGCCGAGCGGAAGTAGCGGGGCCCACAGTAGCAACAACGGCGCTGCGGCAAAGACTTGCTCGGATGGGCACATTCAAAGCCGTCACCAAGTTGCGGTTGGTCTCGTAATCCTCAGTACGAAAGTGCAGCGAGCACACACGCAGAGGTTTTGACTGTTTAGCACACTGGCGCAATGGCATGACACTAAGCCACTTCGAGCGTAAGGGTTCATTCCGCGGCACCCAGTGAAAAGACACACCGGTTTCCTTGCTGCAGCACTGGCGTTGTGCACCATTCGGGCATCCGGCAAAATCACACGCATGCGGCATTTTGTCGAACTTTCTGTCAGAGCGACTTTCACGAGCGCGCAAAACACGCACGGCAGTACGCGATCCCGAAACTACCACTGAGACGGGCGAGGCACAGTTCGGCGAAAACGGAACCTTTGAACCACGCGCGCCGTTCCCCATGGCAACGCCACGGAGGTTTTGTTTTCCATGAATCAAGCGGAAACGAACAAACAGCATTTTATTACGTCTTTTGATGCTCGGAATGTTCTTTTTTTACTGCTGCTAGTTTGATTACTAGTGATTTATTGTAGGCCGACTTCCCTACGTCATCGGGATCACTTCGAAAAAATGTCCCACTCGTGGCGCTCATCATGTGATACATTTAGCTTAATTTCTCGGTAAGTAGGGCACTGCTGTTGATAATATTGCCATTTTAGAAGTTGTCATACATTGGGTTTTCACTCTGACATAAATTGTTATTTGCCTTTAGTGTCCCTTTAAGCCCCGTAAACCGATCAACCAACAGTCGCCACACTGCCATCGAACGACTGCCATCGGTCGATTCTATTGGATTGTAGCCAACCAGCCGGCCAACGTGTTTTAAAACTTGAAAGGCACACTAAAGTAAAGCAACGAAATGGTTTGGATTGTCATCTCACCATCCGATGTTTATTAATAGAGCTAGTAGAAAGTCGAGGCCGAAGTTTGACTTTTAAATTTCGCGCCGAAATTTCCGCGCGTGACGTCACGCATTTCAAAGTGTATGTTTCGTATTTTGGTGACTTTGGCTCAACGAAATTTCCTGAAACTTGGTGTGTTAAACCCACGTCCCCCCTCAGAGGACAATACACTGAAGTTTACTGATTAGGAACTACGCAGGACCTATAGATAGTAGACGCCGTCAAAATTTATGACGACACGGTGTTTGGTGCGGGAATTTCAAGGTGGCGTCGCCGCTCGCATTTTCTTTCTGCGCGTTTCCTCTCTTATACCAAGCGTCTGCTCGCGGCAAACTTAGTGATTTTGGAATTGGGAATGAGTAATTAACTAATACGATAAGAATCGTTTTTCTCCTTATAGTGTCCTTTTAAGTTAATAGTCACCAGGTTCACACGAGGAGAGACAGAGATAGGTAGAGCGAGAGAAAGACGTTGGGTTACGGAAGAGAGATCAGCCAGCTTACCCCACTGTGTCTGGCGCGCGGCTGATTTATGAATGTCGATGCTGGTGTATACGTTGTGCTGGGAAATTTATCACCATGCCCGTATAGGAGGACGTCCTATTTCGAATAGCATATGCTGGACGCTTCACCTGAATAACCTTTACGGAGCTGTTGCACATAGTCAAATCAAGGCTTCGACGGACACCCGTCTGGTCTGGAAGAATAATTGAATAAAAAGACGAGGACGCCGACCACAAGAGGATGAACAATGCATTGACGTTTCGGTACCCAGAACGGGAGCCTTGTCCACAAATCTTAATGACCTTATCTTGTCTCTGAAGTCGAGAATGCGTGCTTGTATAGAAAGAAGGCAGCGCTCAGCTCTGGCGATGGCACGGAAACCAGCCATTGTGGGTACCAATCTAGGCAGGCGCAGGGAACGGGGAATCAGGCCACGGGCTTTGCAGGTCAAGTTGCAGGTCAAGTATAGTATAGATTTTTGAAAGAGGCTGCCGTTCTGGGTGCCGAAACGTCAATGAATTTTTATTGTATTGTGGTCTGCGTCCTCGTCTTTTTATTCAATTAGTGCACATAGTGCATCGTTGCAGGGTGGACAACGCTTTCTTTATTTCTTCTTGTCCTCCTCGAAATGCACTGTTTGTACGCGTGCGCACAAGACGCGTGTGACTGCAGCCGAAACAATTGTTATACGTTTCAGCCGTGAGATGAGCACTCGCCACGGGACGACGCCACCCACGTCTTTCCACGGCGTGGGCGTGTTTCCTTTCTCAGTTTGAGATAGCCTTAATATTTATTTTTATTTTATTTTTATTAACTCGGACTAGTGAGCTCGTTCAGGTGGGCGCGGTGGGGAAGTCTGTATACTTGTTCGCGTGGCTTCTGCCTCAACAACGCAGCGCGCGCTCATGCAAGACAGACAGGAAAAACAAAACAGCAACAAAAACAAGATGGAGATAGACGTTCTAGCCAAGTCTTGCGGAAAAGGCGTGGTGTCGAGTGCTAGAAACGGCGGTGAGGGACCGCGGTCGTGTGTATATATCGGCTTGCCGCCCTTTACTTCGTGCAGGCATCTCTCCCTCGATGCTGTGTTGCACCCACGCGCTCGCGAGTCTCACCAACGGTGCCGACGGTATCTTTTCCACGTTCTGCTTGCTCCGCAGGTTTACTCGCGTGCTGTTTTTGCCTGCTCGGACTTTCTTATAAATATGGCGTTGTCTGACGCGAAGGCGGTTGCTGGGTTGGGCCAGGCTGCCATATAGGATGTATTATTCTCCGGGTCAAGGTTCGACTCGGTAGAACCCACGCGTCCCCGTTTCTGGCACTTCTACAGTTGTATACACCATTCAGGCACGCTCGGGAGGCTTTTCAGTCGTCGTTGTGTCTATCCTTTACTTCTTGTCCCTGTAAGGGACGGGCACCTGGCCCGGTCTCGTACTAACGCCATACTGTCTGTCATGGCGTTCTTTGGTCACAGCTGGCCCTTGCACCACTAAAAACTGCATATAATTATCATAATCACCACCACCAACCACTACCGGGCCGAATCTAGGCGATTGCGTTGTAACGGACGTCCAAGGTGCATTCGACAACGTTCGTGTTATCACTGCCGTTGACGTGTTGTCGCACTATCGACGCACACACACGCGCGGCCTATATACGCGTGCGGAGAGCTAGAACGTCTCTTGGACGCGCCCAGTGCGTTTAGCTGCACAAGCAACGAAACTGGAGTGGATGCACTGCCACGCCCTTCCGCTCAATCGGGTTTGCTGCTGTTCTCCGTGGATTCCGCTGCTGGCACTCTTTCAAAAACAATCGTGTGCGAACAACCACACCAATGTGGATGTACTGTTACCAATGGAGAGGGAAGTTAACGTGATCCCCATGCGGTTGTTCAAACGGTGCACGTTGAACCACGGCCTCGTTGGAACAAAGTAGCGTTCTGTAGCGCGGCCGTGGTTGAACATCTGTTCGTATAACACGGCTAATTAAAATGCCGCGTTGCGCCACACCCATGGCTGCATACATATTTTGCCCATTCTTCATAATCGCACTTTCCCTCGCTGCCACCTCGCCAGCTGTTTTTTTTTATTTATTGTTGTTGCTTTAACTATAAATGGCGGCCACATTACGGGTCGTGCCTGCAGAAGTATTCTGCATTCACACCGCTCTCCCTCACACCTTTCCCTCTCTCTCTTCCTCGCCTGCATATCTGTATGCGCCATCGCAACATCCATTAAATGCCGTGAGATTGCGGCGAGCATCTTGCACCCAGACTCTTTCCGATTCGTCGTGCGTCGGTTTCCAAGTGGTCACGCTTGTAAGGAGAGGCGCTTATACGTATCTCCCTAATCTGTGGATCCATTAGAGGATCGCGTGGCCGTGGAGAAAGCCTCGGTGCCATGGCTTAAGAACCCCACTAATGGCCCCCCGTACACTCTCGAAGTGATTTAGCTGCCACCTTTTTTGCACGAGGCTGGCATTTTTAATGAGCCGAGAAAGCATTATAGAATATGTGTAGCTTACGGGCATACATACGTGCGCGCATATACCTCTTCGTTATACATGGGTACGTGTATTGATAGTCGTGGGTGCGTAGGCCGAAACTAGCGCTAGAAAGTCAAGTCCATATGGAGGCCTGTTGTTTCGTTTTCCGTCAACGGCCCTTGCTTTTTTTTTTTTAATCTTATAGTTCTCGGCCCTGAGATAGCGCTTGTCACGCTGTATGTTGAATAAGCTTCGTGGTGTTATCGTTTTGTGTACTTGCGTGGACAACCTCCAGAGGAGAAAGCCGTGGCTAAATAAGTAAAGCATAATGAGAAAAGAAAACGCGTGGCCGCACGCACGCACGCACGCACGCGCACACACACACACACACACACACACACACACACACACACACACACGCGCGCGCACACACGCACACACGCGTGCTTACACACACACACACACACACACACACACACACACACACACACACACACACACACACACACACACACACACACAATTGTGTTTGCGTTTGTGTAAATGGGTGCTTCTTCCTGTCCGATGATTAATCAGTGCAAGTGCAACTGCAAAAACCCACATTTTAAATCGACGCTTCGGCTGGGGATTCTCGATAAAGGCATGTTGCCGGCCGAAATATCGAATTACATGTAATCTTGTTTCCCGGGTCACTCCTCGTGGACTCGCTCTTATCTCTTTGGCGTCCCTGTGTTCATGGTTTCGTGGTATCGGTTTGATCGCGACCAGCTCTCTATAGGTTAGGTTTAGCAGCAGTTAAGCGTGGGTATAAACACGTATATGCATATGTATGTATACAGCCGTGGCGCAACGCATCACTCTAGCTTTTATCAGCCTCTCGCGCTGTATATTACAAATCGTCCGAAGCGGCAGGATGCACTTTTTTCTGTGTAACTGCCTCGACTTTCAGTTTTCCCAAACTGGTTCCTCGATGTCCATCGTATATATCGTAGCAAGACGGGCTTACCGAATCGATTAAGGAGGCGCCGCACGACGCTTTTCGGCTGTCGCTCGAATCGCGTGACGCGATTGCGAATAGCCTTTTCTTTGTTCGTTTCTTTTTTGTGTGTGTGTTTATATATTTGTGCGTGTTGCAATGTCCCGTTTGGATTTAAGTAGGATACACGTCGTAGATAAAGGCCGGGGGGGGGGGGGGAGCTGTCAAGCAGAACTTACAAAGCAAAAGTGTGTACAAATTAAAAAAAAAAAGGAAAGCAGCGCTTAACTCTGTAATGCGTGTACAAGCTCACGTTCGGACTTGAGCTCATTCGTTGCACCTTCGTTGTTCACGAACAAGAAAGAAACGCTTTCAGTTTTTCCCTCGTATCGGCAGTGCGAGGTTACCTTTCCCCGTCCCTATAAATTCGTTAATTTAATTAAAAATCCCCGCTACTGCCCTCTTGCATTAAAAAAAAGAAAGAAACACCTTCACACTCAGGCCCTCTATACGCAGCACTCAGTGCACTGCGAGTTTAACATTTTTCTTTTTTTTTATAGACGAATTCCACCGGACATACGTCACGGAAATGCGGTGGCGCTGTCGTCGGGCGTTTAGTTTCGCGCGGTAGGCAAAAGCCGCCGTGCCTACCGCAGTTGGTGCTGTGTTTTCGCTGGTGCGTGCGCTGTTTGTCGTCGTGCAAACAAGAAAAAACGGTGTAACGACGAGCAATGCCACAGTTATTTGCACAGGAGGGCAGGAGAAGGATGGAATAAGTTTTTTTTTCATTAGTTGTTTACGAAGACCGTCGCAAGAAATTAGCGGCAGCTGTAAAACGCGAGAAATTGTCTCCGACGCCGGTTCATCGTTTATGTTTTGGGGCGGCTTACCCAGCAGAAAGGATTAGCCTTGTCAAGCGGTTGTCATTGTAATGTGCAGCACCGCATTTCTTGGCATAAACCTTGTGTGGAGGCATAGCGAGCACGTTTACGTTGTGGATAGCACTGTCATATATGCGGAGAATTCTTCACGGTTGCCATTGTTGATATAACTTTTTTACATTGTTGATATAAGTCTTAGACGCGCCAAAAGGGTTTCATTGTACTCGCGTGAACTAAAGCGTGGATCGGTCATGGCGCATGTGTTTCTTTCTGCTTGGGCACGGTTCATTAACACAGCCGCGACTTCGACTATGCTTTTCCAAATCTTATGCGGCTGCGATGGTACACCTGGCAAAAGTGTATCGTGCAGGGCTGTTCTGGCTGCTGTGCGCTTCGCGATATGTCCATATCTGTCAGAATTCACAGAAAAGCAACACTCGGGAAACTTGCCGAGTGTGTTTACGGGCTGTACGCGTTTCGCGGTCTCGACTTGAGCGCAAGGAGGGAGCCGCGGACCGCGGTTGACAGACCTGACAGGTACGTAGCCGCCTTGTCCACAGCATGTAGTTGAAGCATTATCGCAAGCGTGTCACGGATGAAAGTGTCGCCGAGATCGTCCTTGCATTAGGTAACAAATTAAAACGTACACATGTGACCTAGACTGTCGCAACGGTGATGATATTTCGCAAATGAGTCACATTCCCGCCGTCAAGATACCTCATGTTTTGATGAGGTTCACAGAGCTGGAGCAACACGTCAACACGATGTTCATATCAGAGTCCCTCTTACAGCCACAGCAACTTCCTCTGTTGCGGCCACCGTTTGTAAACATGCGGGAGGCGCCCCGACGCGCGGTGCTCGGAGGCAGCTTTTGCAGCTGCTGCGCCAGTTGTCACGTGATCATAGAGGGCGGTAGCGCGCTTCAAGCTGGGCCGGCTGGGCGGAGCCTACGCGCCGTGACGTCGCTACAAGAGCCCTGAATATATCGACGGCGCCTACCGCTGTTTACAAACATACAAGTCAGGAGGGGGAGGGGTTGATCGTCCGTGGGGAGGCAGGAAGCATGTAGTTGGGTTCTCAAAGTAGCTGCCGGCGATCAGAGATGGTGACGCGACTGTATAGCATAAACTAAAGTTCGCTATGATAAAAGCTGTGGTTTAAGCGTAGTGCTTAAATTGATATTCTACTTGGAAACTTTTGCGAAACTCTTTGCAGGGAAATACGCGTAGGATGTCGTGAAACGGATTAAGAGGACCCATTGCTGTGACGCCGCTCGACTGTGGCAATATTATGTACCGTTCGACGAGAGGGAGACAAAAAAAGTCACAACGACCTCGAATTACGATTTTCGTCGCCAACGAATCGTCTCGCGTACAGGTTTCGATCAAAGTGCATACATTTTCCTCTTGTGTATACACTACGTTGATCTTTCAAAAGTACGCTTAGTGAACACAGACAGAACCATAAAGAAAAAAAATACAGGACACACGGCGTCGGGCTAGATTGGTACTAGGTTGATTGTAGATGCTAGATTGATTTGTTATTTGCTTTCCGTGTCCGTTCGGAATCCTTCGTGGGCGGCGCTTGACGTGTTGCTCCGGGATCGCGATGTCTGCCGTTTTTCCGACTCCGCGGTGTGCGAGCCGCTCTGTGCTCAGTGCATATCGTGCAAATGTTTCAGCCGCGCGTCTCCTTGGCTGGCAGAAATACGAGCCTTTTGTTCCAAAAGCGGCAGCGCGAAACGGTGCGGGCGCCTCGTTTCACAATGCGCGATTTATACGGGAAGCGCGCAAAGCACGTGTTTGCACACCGCATTCCTATAGTCTTTGTCGTCGTCGTCTTCGGCTGCTTGGTGTAGACATTTTTCACAGTGTCTGCCGCTCGTGAGCCAAGAGCCATATTTGGCTGGGCACACTGTTTAGCGTAGGCACCCCGAGCACTGCCGGTGAGTCATCCGCTCGCAACGCAGCGTCGCGATATCTCTCGGTGCGTGTGAGTGCGCTTCTAGAGGAGACTCGCTGGCGTGCGCGCGTGCTTTGCTCGGGCCCACGTACTTTTTATCGTGCGGGATGATTTTATAATTACAGCTCCTTCGCACGGCCACCTGAAGGCCGCTAAGCTTATATAGAGGAACATATTGTCGCGAATATGGACGAGTAAAACGAAGACCGGCGAACGTGCTTGAAGTCCCGAGGTAGAAAAGGAAAAGACGACGAAGTGGAGACCTCTGACTAGCCGGCGGCTCCCGAGCTCACCTTCACGACCTAATAAACCCTTACAGCCTTAACGGTCTCCTTCGAGCGTATTAGTGTATATAAAAACGCGTTCCTGGGATTGAACACATTGCTATTTCCTTTTATATTATTTCATTTAAATTCAGAATAATAAGACCCGCATTACGCTGGGAAGTAAAAAAAAAAATATTGGGGTCTCCCAGAAGTTCCATTTAAAAAAGCAGGCCGAATTCATCGGAACAATTCATGTGAGATGTACAAACTGTACGTTAGTTGCATGTATAGGTACAGGTTTACCGTATGGTAAGGGTTGATGAGTAAGATGCCCGCTGCAGCATGCTTTTCGCATGGCTGTGACGTCGCGCTGCTATAAGCTCGAGGTGGCGTCTTTGTTTTCAGAACCGCAGCGGCCTCACTTCACTTGCGGCCTTAAAAACGCCCGTAAAGTTAGATTCATATGCAGGGCAAGTAATCCGACGGGACCAAAATTAAGCCGTAGTCCTCCACTATCGGATTGCCTCGTGATCACTTGGTTGTTTTCGCGCGTGATGCTCTAGATGTTTGATTGTCATTTTTTTTGTTATTTTGGTTTTTCGATTATCAAGAGACTTTGTGGCTTGTCATTTTCTTGATGCATGCACGCCGCGGCCTTGAACGAGAAGGGGAACCGAGGGGCTCGTTTTTTCGTTATTCGTAACCGCTTGAAGCCGGCCGACAATGAATCCAACGAAAACACGTGGAAAGTAATTCGGTACGTTGAATAAAGTACTTGAAAAAGAATTAAGAGGAAAGAAAGAAAGTGAAGTTGGACAAAAACACAATGCGCCTCAGTCCGAACCGAACCAGCATCTTCCGCACCGTGCTTCCGCATTTCGCATGCCGTGCTTTCTATCAGTCAGCTATACCTCGCATCCCGTCAAGTTTCTTGGATGTTTGTATGTGTATATACGATATATTCGCCGTGGAATTCTTAGCCAGCGCCACTCTTTGTCGTGACGGGCCAATGAACTTACTCCCTACAGAATAACCTTATAATTGACTCGCTTCACGCGACACCTGTATAGCGGCTCTTGCGTAAGCGCTCGCTTGTTTCTTTGTGGTGAGGCCGTTTGAAGAGCACAAATATCCGTCTTCAGGTGGTGGCATCGCGTGACCGTGTTCATCACGCCGCGCGCAGCCGTTGGACAAAGCACGTCATATGTCACTGTACTATGTTTTCTCGTGCGTTGCTGAAGAACTATACGAGCGAAGCTCCTTTGGCTGAATATCGCTTGTAATTGTGTTCGTTCCTCTGCATACTCTTGTTTATATGTGGCATAAAACCTTTACTCGGAACTGTCACTACAACGTCCCTTATAGACGACTTCGCATAAGACACATTGGCGCCGCACCTTGGACTGTTAAACGAACGTTGTCTTAATTTTGTATATCGCGACGTGAATTTTAATAGGGTCGCGAAGCGTCGAATGCACCAGCCCAACTATTTTCATGCGTATGCGTCTGTACTGAAGCACTGTTCGTTTAGTTGTTAAAGATAGAATACGGCGAGGTAGCAGTCAAACATGGCGGCACCAAAACCCATCCGTGAAATAGTCTATAGTTTGTTTACGGCGCTCAGATTGTATACATGAAAGGGAGAATGACTTCTACAAATACCAAGACATTTAGCGCCTGATTGCTAAACAGACGCTCCTCGCTGTATTTTATTCGTACACCGTATCACTGAGTGTATACGGAAGGAAGTCGGCGAGCACGCAGATTATTAAGCAAAGAAGGACTACTATAAACGTTAACGCATTTAAAGTTGCTCTGTATCCCTGTAGAGCTGTAGTGTGGTTTGTGTCCATTTGTATACGCTGCCGTGGCACTTCTGGGAACGGAAGGAAGTTGGCGCAGCACGGAGTGTTCGTCTCTCTTCCGGGTCTTTGTTTCCGGTCCCCGCGCGCCGGCTTGTTACACGTATACACGCTTGATGTATGATGCATATACGTGAGTGCTTGCACGCGATGACCCGCGTGATGCGCACTGGGCAGCGTAGCTGTCTGCGACTGACGTTCTGGCTCGGCCCGCTCGTTTCGTGTTGCGGGATCGCTTTTGTTTTCCCCTCTATAAATATAACGAGCGCGCCGCTGCTAGCTGCTGCCTTCGTGCTCCTCATTCATCCCCTGCCTGCTTTAATGTGTCGACCTGTGACCGCAGGTGTGACCGCAGCTCGCATATAGCTGACCGCTCGCTTAATAAAAGGATATCTATAAAGAGAAACACCACATAAACTTTCGCAAAGAGCAAATTGCGTTGACGTTCTATAAAATGTGCCAGCATACTTTAGTGCTTCCAAGTTCGATCTGAAACTAGTGGAAAGTCTTTTGCCGCTACAGCAATTTCTGCGTGAGTGCTATCGAGGGGCTTATATAGACGCTTTTGTATAGTAAACTGCATGACTTCAGGAAGGCAGCAGAACTTGGGGAGGCTGAACGTGGGAGGGCGGTCGCGCATCTGAACTCAGCCAAGCACTGGTTTTGTCTCCAGGCGTCATAATAATGTAACTCGGGATATCATCGAAACATGCACGTACGCAGATCGATCATGTGTAAGTCTTCTGTCGCGTTGCATGTCACATATATTTGAATTGCTGAGTTTTTTTTTTTTTCGGTATGTGTTATCACGTGTCGTATATATATGTATGTGCTGCTCGTGCGAATAAAAAAAAATTTGGAGGTAGCTTGAGTTTCGCCTTCAAGCGTGGAACGCGATAGCATGATCAGACCCCGTTCTCCTCGCTCTCTTGCCGGGGCTTCGCTTCTCGGTGGAGACACCTCAAACCTGCCGCGAGCAAACGAACGTCCGTGCGCGTGACTTTAGCCGTTGTAAACGCTCCTATGGTGCTTGCTGCAAGTACAGTTGCGAAATGCCCACTACGCCATAATTCATCATTTTGCGAAGTACGGCGAAGTGAAGTATACCCACTACGCGTCCGAAAGGCTATAGCGCACCTACGTATCTGCACACTTTTACGCCAAGAAGGTTTTAAGAAACTGCTGGAATGGAAGTTATGCGTGGAAAGTGAATACAGGCCTCCGCCATAGTACTCCACGCGCGATATATCGTTAACATACTGCGAAGAAAAAGCAGCGTTCGCCTCGCACGCGACACAAATTTAATATCGGGTAATTTTCCCGGACAGATACTGCTCAATGGGTGTCTTAGTGTCACTGGTTTCCTTAAAAAGACTTCAAAGTCTTCTTAACAAACTTCAAATTTTAGTAGAGATCAAATTACCAATAATCGTCGAGATATATTACTTTTGTCTGGAACAGCGACCTCTCATTCTATATTTAGGCTAGCTTTTACGTTAGCAGAACAGACACACTGTCTCTGATCGGGCATCCCAAGAGAAGGCAGCGTTTTTGAAGTAAACTCCAGGCAAATGCTGGCTTCACATCTGCTGCTAAAACCTTGTGAAAGCTTCCACTCCAGAATTTTTTTTAAAAACCTCCTTGATTGACGCTGTGGCTGATGATGATGGACAATTATGGCTGAACGCTTTGCAATGGGTAGACCATTAAATCAGCCACTCGTCGTACAACTCACATAATGTGACGCCTGGTGCGATTCCAAGCTTCAGTCATGCAATAATTTATCTGTTAACGCGACTCCTCTACCTAAATGATGCCTTTGTAAGGTTTTATCACGAAGCGTACACTTGCAAGCGCGGGCGTGGCTCTGCGGTAGAACACCTGAGTGCCGCGCAGAATGCCTGTGTTCGATTCCGGCTCGAACCCTTGATTTTTATTCTTTGGACGCATCGCGATTTTTCGCTCACGGACAACGCCGCCGACGCCGACTTTGAAATTTCTGCGACACGTGCTCTTCAAGACTGTCGTGAAAAAATTTAGCTGAGAGTCAGTGCTTGTATACGTTCGTGAGTCATTCCGTGTATTCGCGTTAGCGTGTAGCGCCATATCGAAGAAGTCAGTCTTTACCAACTCGTCCATTTGTCAGTTTCACTTGACTTCTCTATAGCTAGTGCCCAGTGCTAACAAACTCAAGCGCTAAGAGCGCGTCTTAACGCGCCCCCTTTCGTCCTTCCTTTTCTCCGTGCGCAGTCGTCGTCGTCTTCCGACGTCGTCGGGCCCTGCCGCAGCATGAGCGGCAGCGGTGGCGACGCGGCCCCCAACGGCAGTGCCGGGGGCGCCCCACCATCACTGCCGGCAGCCGCCATGACGTCCTCGACGAGCTCCAACGCTGGAGGCGGCGGCTCGTTGCGACCCCCGAGCAAGCTTCGACGTCCCACCACCCTGACCAGCTCGACGGCGACCACAGCGGCGACCACGACGACGAACGCCACGGGTCCGTCCCCCATGAGCAGTGGTGGGTCGGGCGCCAGGACCCCGCTGTCGGCGGCCTCTTCCATGTCCGCCCTCAACGATAAGTCCGGTGAGAAAAGATTTTTTTTTTATTGTGCAGCCAACGGCAGTCGTTGTTTGTACTAGTGTGTCTGTGTGCGCCATTAGTGACATGCACCACGACTGAAAATGGGCTTTGAGTGCTCGAAGAGTGTCTTCATCCGATTGAAAATTTGATCCATGCACAAGATGGAAATTATGACCTGTATTTAGCGTGGTTCGAAACAACTATAAAAAAAAAAAGAACTTTCAGTCCAACTGTCACTAGCGACAAAGGACTTTAAGGTATTTTTTTGTACTTCGCTTTCCATATATATATATATATATATATATATATATATATATTTAGCTTCAAGTAATAATGCATGTGAGACTAACCTCTTAAGCTGATCGCTGGGGGCTGCCCTAAGGGTTATCAGATTGTTCGTTTTTTTTTTCTTTTTGATCATATGTACACCCGTGAGCAAAGGTATACGGACCACGGGAGCGCGTGCATGCTGACATTGCCGTCTGCGCCATCTAGTGGCGTGCCGTCTGCAGTCGAGAGCATGGCCATGGCCTCGCCGCCGGCTAATCATGGCATGGCTGTGGCCGCGGAATCGCCAGAGCAGCAATGCTGTCGACAACGCAGAGCTCGCCTGTGACACTTTGGCAGGCGGCACTTCGGCACGCGCTCCCGTGGTATCTATACTTTTGCTCACGGCTGCACGTTCTTTCCCTTCACTTTTTAAGCAACGTATGTATCGACGGGGTTAATTAGACTGTGGAACACACGCCATCATGGCTACTAGAGGCGGTGAAAAACACTACTGTAGTTTTTATATAATGCACATATATACCCCATAAAGTGGACGGGAGGATGACCGCCGCCGCAGCTCAGTGGTATATAGAGCACCGGACGCGTTATTCGAAGGTCGCAGCTTCGGTCCCTGCCGGCAGCAAGTTATCTTTTCGTCCACTTTACTTTCTTCGCACTTACATCACAAGTACCACAAGTAACATCCCCCACACTTCCATTGGCTTTCTTATCTGTTAGTTCTAATTAATGTTGTGTCTAGCAAAGAAAAACGAGCCCTTGATACTCCCGTTCCATCGACGGGGTTGTAATGTTTGCAAGCATGCTCTGTGGATATCGGATCTGTCGTCTCAGACAGCACTATATAGACACCGTGTGCCGTAGGGGGCCCTTCGTTCTCGTACCGCGCAAGCATTTTTTTCAAATTCTGGTTGAATCCGATTTCGCCCCGAAAATTCGCCTTGCCGAATACGAGCCCAAATGGTAAAATGCGACGTATGCTGCGTCAATAGATGCCGGCAGCTTTTGGCACACAAAGTTGTCGGTTCGCCTCGTGCAGCTGCAGATCGAGCTATAGCGGGGCTCTCTTATTCGAGAACCACTAGTCACGCGCCACCTAACTTAAGTGGGGTTAAAGAACTGTCACCGAACATTGCAGCAGCGCAAACGACGAGTCACGCTTCCGAAGCGCGATTGTCTGCGAAAGATGCGCTGCAGTATTGCCCGCTTTTATTTTCTAGTGCACGCTGTTTAAGCTTCTAAACCTTGTATGGAGCCCTTCACCCGGAAGAACATATGCACATTTCCCCTCCCCGTGCTCCCCGAAGGAACGGTTTAAAAAATAAAATAATGAATGAGAACCATTTTACGTCGAGCTAGGAGGTGTCAATGACCTCTTTAACGAGCAGATAAAGAGCGAGGCTTTTGACAGGCCCACGGTCATTGACCGCGTCTTCCTGCTCTAAAATTGCATGTGCCCGTGTCGTACTCGCCCAACATACTGGTGACGTTTATTTATTCATTTTATTCCCCGACTTCATGGTTTAAGTAGTCGCTAACGCTTATATAGCTAACCAGTGCATCTTGGGTGATTGCTATAGGCCTGAATAATTACTCGAACTACGTTCACTCAGTCTTCTTTCTCGATAGGTTTTGTGGCGGTAACAATTCATTCAATTTCGCTATAGCATCACGATTTTTTCTCGGCATGGGCTTTTTTTTTATTTCTTTACTCACGGAACGCTGAAAAGACGAGGTGGACGAAGTACTCTCTAAAAAAATAGGTGTCCTCTGACTCTTTATTTGCTTCACATGTGGCTCTCCGATGTATAACTCTCTTTAGGGAGGCACGCTGACTCTATTTAGGAGAGTCGTGCGCCCCACGACTCTCCTAAAGAGAGTCAACGTGACTCTCTAAAGAGAGTTATACATGGGCGAGTCATATGTGTAGCAACAAAAGAGTCAAAGGACACCATTCTTTTTTTTAGGTTGTACGTGCGCAGCAAGCACGCTCACTTCTTTTGTGCCGCATTTTCTGACCCTCACATGACCTTGAAGCATAGACGTTTAAGGCTTCCTCATTTAATAATAATAATAATAATAATAATAATAATAATAATAATAATAATAATAATAATAATAATAATAATAATAATAATAAATAGAAGAAGAAAACAAAATTAAATATAAATAAATTAATGAAATGGTGGCGAGTTTTCCTCTGCGAAAGTTTACGTAGTGTGCGAAACAGTTAATGGAGCGAGGCATAGACGTAGTGTGTAGTGCGTGTTGTTTATTACATTGTTAAATGAGGGCACACCCAACATATGAGCTGGGGCCGGCATTGTGCTTAGAGTAAATACGATAGTCTTCACAGAAACAAAAGGCATTTTTAAAAAGATTATTTAAAGTTGTAGTATCAGTTTTATTGGATAGCTCGTATGTACTAATTTACACCGCTATGTGCATCCTTTTCTCCCCAGTTTTATCACGGAAAATTTTTTCCTTCCTTCTTTCTTTTTTTTTTTTGTGGCCCGAGCACCGAGTGATACTCTGGCTAGACACAGCATTAATTAGAACAGACAAGAAAGCCAAGGAAAGTATATAGGGGTTGTTATTTGTAGTATAATTATGATATAAATGTGAAGAAAGCAAAGTGGACGAAAAGATAACTTGCCGCCGGCAGGGACCGAACCTGCGACCTTCGAATAACGCGTCCGATGCTCTACCACTGAGCTACGGCGGCGGTGATCCTCCCGTCCGTTTTATGGAGTTTATATGTGCTTTTAAACGTAGGAGTGTTAGTCAGCGCCGCTAGTAGCCATGAGGGCGAGTTTGGAACAGTTTTTCTGCCAGCTGGCGTCACGAAGCACGTGATCTTTTTACGAGCTGGCAGCTGACCAATTCTCGCGCTGGTGAGAGTTGTCCGAAAACCCTGATAAAAATAAAAACGCATATAAAAAGGATTAATTGGGTTAAGCTCAGGGTTGTAGGTATATGATAGAGTGGACATTAACGTTTGTCATAAATTAATATTGGAGCCATGTAGTCAGTAGAAGTTAGTGTAAACGGCAATAACATCTCAGAAACTCATCGGATGGGATTCATTGCGGCGCATGAAGGATCAGATCTCAACCACGCACTTCTATCTACGTAACTTCGGCACCGCCCTAAACACGAACGCCGAAAACGTATACAGAAGGAATGGAACCGCTGCGAGTGCCACTCTTAGTCCCATAAGTCTTGCATTAGGGTTGCTTTAGTATTTTTGTTTCTTAAATGCTGATCCAAAAAGCTGGTTCATTAGGTTGGATCGTTGGGCATGTTTGTCTATTGTTCTAAGTAAGGGGTTGGCAGCAGTGCCAAAAGAAAACAGAAGAAATCGAGACGAGAATACAGAGACAGTTGATAGTCCAGCATCGTTCCTGTTATACTGTCTTTATTTCTTCTCTCGGTTTCTTCTGTTTCGGTGCTGCTGGCATTCCCTTACCTAGAACCAAAATACTGACCGAAAAGCTGGTTCTCAAGTCCCAGTGCGCTTCCCATACAATGTTTTGCTCGAAGAAAGGAGCCCACGTCGCGCGAGGTGGTAGTACTGAGTATATCTCGAATTATATACCGCTCTAAAAACGTGCCACACGTACAAGTGCGTGCTTTCGGACTGCAGCTTGTCCAACAAACTAACAAACAAACAAACAGACAGACGAGAAAGAATCATCCGAGCCCGTATTCGGCCCATGGCGATGTGAGAAAGCCCGGCGGCAGCTGCAGCGGGGACCACCGACGTCGACGGGCAGACAAGCGGCGATTAGCATACGCTCGTGTCTGCAGCCAGCGGGGGAGATCGAACATCGCCTGGAGGACTCCCTTCTTTCCATTTCTTCGCCGTATGTCGGTCAGGGAGGCAGCCTTTAAAATAAAGAAAATAAGTAAAGAAAGAAAGAAGCAAAGACAGACTGCCGTCGTCGTGACAGGTGTAATGCCGTGGTGGGCGTTTGCTGGCTCCTCCTCCATTTTCTCCGATCGGCAGCCGCTTGCCGTCTGAACATCTTGAATGCTTTTTGCGAAATCGGCATGCATGATGGGAGCTGTCGCGTCGCGGTTTTTTTTTTTTTTTTCTTCGAAGCTCTTGCTATGCATGCGCGATCGGAATGAAGTGCCGATAGACAAAATAAAAATAAACGACGCCCCGAAATTCGAGGCCTAAATGTCCGTCTTCCGGCTTTCCGAATATTCAGTCAAAGTATTCTAAAAAATAAAACTGGTACGAAATTAGTGTTTCCGGTTCAAGTTACGTGTTAGGAGTTATCATATATTGCATGTGATATTGGAGCATAAGTTCGTTTTTACACCGGTGTCAAACATTCACTTTTGATCGCGATCGGGCCTGATCCGGATCGAATTTCTTGATCATGATTGACCTCCTTTACGCAAGCTGCAGAAGGGAGCCAATCACTGTTGAGCAATTTGGTCAGGATCGGGCTTAATCGCGATCAGCGGCGCACCGTGTGACACCGTTATTAGATAAGGGCCAATTAACTGTCGGAATAATTAATGAAAATAATTGACTGAGTTTATAGAAAGAGCAGACGGTTTTCTTGTGAGCAGCTTGAATCGCTGCGGCATCTAGCGGAGCAGACCTCAACCACGCGCTTCCGTCTACGTGGCCTCCGAGATCCGCTCGGGCAGCGCGCGAGACAGAATGTTGACCCGAGGAATACACCAGGGCAGACGAGCGCCGAAGTGCGAGTGTCACAATCGCTGGAGTGGCAATTATTTCTCAAGAGTGAAGCCGTGCCCAGTATGAGATGGCGGCTGCGGCCGCCATCTTAGTGGGGGCACGATAAACCATAGGCGTTTGGCGAAGGAAAGGGAGCGTTTTTCTCGCACGCCAGACGAGTTTAATATGGCAGCTTTTACGGGTCAGATACTGCTCCAAGTGTGTCTTTGTGTTACTAGTTTTCATTAGTAAGCCTCAGGGTCATGTCAAATTTTATCGGAGATCTCCTCTCGACGGGTTACTTTTGTCCGCAACAACGATCTTTTATTTTGTGATTAACGTAGTACATACACTAACAGAGCAAAGCCATTTGATCTCTAAGTAGGCACCACCAGAAAAGAGCATGTTTCCGAGGTATTTGGTGGGCAAAAGCTTGCTTCAGTTTTGCTGGCAAGGCGTTGCGAGAGCTTCCAACCCAGAAATTTTTTTAAACCTCCTTGCCAGACACCTAAGTGAAGTATTAGGGTCGCCTCCAATTTTTTTTTAAAGCGGACACTATCATATGTCACCTCTATCCCCGCCTGTAACGGTGCCCTCGATCTGCCCCTGATCTGTATGATTTGCTGCTTGCTCGCCTATATCGTACACTGTGCTCACGCCACCGTGGCTTTCACATGTCCACCATTTCACGAAGCAGTTGCGTTTCCCTCGACAACCCGCTCGTCCTCTCATTTCGAACGTCGACCGAACGGGACTCCACGAAGGAGGAATAGAAAAATGATAAATTTTGACGTTGACGGGTGCATCTAAGTATGTCGCGCCGTTCTTTTCTCGCTCCTGCAATCGCGTCTCGGAGAACGGCGTGACGTAGACTTTGAGGGATGAGGTTGTCAGTCATTTTGCAAGCCGTCAGAGACATGCCAATTTACTCCGTTCCAATCGAAGTGAAAAAAGAAGAAAAAAGAAAGCAATGCGCGCCTGCCAAGGCGATAGCATACAATGCTTCTGTAGTTCTATAGCTACGGATGGAGCGCAACAAACTTTGCATCGATTTTGCTGTAAAGAAGTCGAAGCGGTTGCCGTACGTGTGTGCCCGTTTCGAGCAAATGTGGGCTAACGCGCTCGCCTCGGCAATTCAGATGACCTAACGGTCAAAGGCTGCCTTTGCCGAAACGCCCGTGCCGCGATGAAGCAGCCATCGCCTATGGCGCACACAAACTCTGAGAGAGAGAAAAAAAAAAAAGTTAAGCGAATACGGGACAAGAACTGGCTTCCTATGCACATCTCATCAGACGCTCAAAGACCGCTTTACAGAGAGAGAGAAACTGCCAATCGCACAAATATCTTCACGACGTACAGTCGCAGATTTTTTTTATTGTTTCTTTTTTGAATTTTTTACGGATGACATTGGGCTGCCTGCTGTCGTCCGCCGCTCTACAGCCCTTCCGCATAGAATGTCTTTTTTTTTTTTTCTCAATGTTCATGTGTACGGTCAGTACTATTATCATTTGTTTTCGTAAAGTAGTGTGCTGGTCGTCGTTTTTCTCTTTGCGTACGTATAGACTGTAATCATTTTAAAGGACCTTATATTTTACAACACTGCAAATATCGGACGCGTCTTATGCTAACGTATTCGTTAAAGAAAAAAAAAGACTGAAAAAAAAAACTCACAGGGTCCTTTATGCATTCGCCTAAGACGACTCGAAGGCGAAAGCCATCCGCTGCGGTCGTCATCATCTTTTTCGATTATGGTGATGACTGCACTGGATGTATTTCGAGTCCTCCAACAGCTGTAATCAAGATGATGATGATGATGATGGTAACGATGGGGATGAATATGAAGGTGATTTTTGGTGCCATTCGTGTTGACGATGACTACACCGGCGACACTTTTCCGGTTTGATGAAGCATATTATAAGGTTTCGGCCTCAATAAGTCGCGAGTTCGTTCCCCAACACTGGAGGACGCATTCCGATTGGATGCAGTGACACGGTGTACCGTGCTTTCGGCACGCGTTTTTATTAAAGCGTCCCAGATAGGCAACATTAATCGGGGTACTTTCGCTAAGATGTCTCGGTATCCCACGTGTTGCTTTATGACGTTTAGGTTGATCAATCAATCAATCAATCAATCAATCAATCAATCAATCAATCAATCAATCAATCAATCAATCAATCAATCAATCAATCAATCAGTCAATCAATCGATCGATCGATCGATCAATCAATCAATCAATCAATCAATCAATCAATGAACGAGTCTGGGCTTTCGGGAATAGATTTAAACGTAATCATCAACGAAAACAAATAATGATCATAGTGTACCGATCTTTGGTTCTTGACTGTCGAAGCGCAATTTTGAACTCGTTTTCATATTGAAGTACACTTTTCATCTTTTCGAAATTCAGCTACGTGTAGCTATACCGAAGCTTGAAAAGCTGCGGTTGGAAAAGTGTTGCCGGAGTTGGGCGGTGTCTATCCGTACGTCCGTTATCAATAATAAAAATAATATTTGTGGTTTTACGTACCAAAACCACGATATGATTATGAGGATGCCATGATGGAGGGCTCCTGAAATCTTGACCATCTGTTGTCCTTGTAACGTACACATAAATCATGGGCCTCTAGCATTTCGCCTCCACCCACATGCGGCTGCCGCGGTCAGGATTCGATCCGGCGACCTTCGGGTCAGCAGTCGAGCACCATAACCACTACACCCCCGTGGCTGGTGTCTATTATCAAGTGGCTCGTGGCCGAGTCAGGCTATCACGACCTAATAGGGGCAAACAGCCTGGAACATCGAGGGCAAATCCTGGCCCCGTTCCAATTTTCAAAGCAAACGAATCTCTTCGGTTAAGTGTTTCTCTCTCTCTCTCTCTGATTTTCGTCCGGGTCTAAATTTACGGATATCTACGATGGAAGCTTTCTGTTGCTGTGCGCGACAGCCTATACGCGGCGGACTCTGGGTACCTATCAAGGCCCGCGCGTTACGATGTCCAAAGTCTAATGGTCGTAATTCTTCTCTTCCTGTCGTTCCGCAAACGCGGTGCGCGCCTCGACGCAGCGCGAAGGTCGCGCTGACGGTATGTTACGTCGTGCACATGGGAATCCGAGCAACGTATACAGTTTTCCCACTTCCAGGAAACATGCCTGTCTACTTGCTTGTCTCTGAGCGACGAGATTGGTGTTTTCGCGTTATTGCTTACCCGTGCACGATTAAGAAACGACCGGACGACTGTAAGTAGCAGGTTTGACGCGAGTGTCGCTAATCGCGTTTCGTCGGGCTAGGTCTCGCATAATAACCGTCTTTCTTTTATACACACGTACGCGACGGGCCTGGAGACCATTAACTAATTGAGCTCATGGTAGTGGAGGCTTTCTGAGTTTGCTTTCTGGGAACTGACACGGAGCATTAGGAAATGATACGTAGTTTCTTTTCCAGGAACTGTTACGGCAGTATTGAATCATTACGCTTTCAGTAAAACTTGACAGCGCGTCTTGTATTGATCGGGACTTCGAAGTCGATTGCGTGGCATTTGACATGCGTGAGCCAAGGATGACTGTACATGCGACTGAAAAGCCTCAAGGAATAACACGGCAGTTTTTTTTTTGTTTTGTTTTTGTTTTTTATAGTGGATCTGTGACGTCTCTAATACGTTGAACGATGCTCGCAAAAATAGAATGAAAAGATCCGCGCAGAGGCACATAATACACGCTTCTACAATACGAAAAAAAAAAAAAAGCACCCTATTTGGAAATGTTGCGAGAGGCGAACTGCTTGCTGGGGCTGTAAAACGTGCGTACTGCCTGCGCAAGTCAGAACGGCGCGCAAAGAATCAAATGAGTACTGCTATAGGACACGGGCAACGCTTGCTGTGTGAGTTTATGAAACTGGGAGCACGAAAGTTAGCTTGTCCCGGGAGAACAGAAATCGCATCATGGTTGACCCCGTCCCGCGAAACATCCACCCAGTGCACCATAAGGGTCGAAGATTCGCGAGAGCCAAGGCCATCCTTCAAAAGATCAATCAACAGAAACTAGAGGCCCTCTTTGTCGATGCTGCCAGATATGACGGTGGAGATAAGTTTGCTATTTCGGTCGTTGACGCGGGAGGCAATATGCTTAATGCAGCCTCTGTTTATACTAAGACTGCCCACGTGGCGGAGGAAGCGGCGATCGCTCTGGCTTTTCACAGCGCAAAGGCTCCTGCTGTTGTATTCTCGGACTCGCGCACGGCAGTTAGATCCTTCTCGAGCGCCCTCGTGTCTGAACAGGCGAACAATATTGTGAACAAAGCACTGCAACGAACGCGGGAGAACAGCGAAGGGGGGTACCACATCACGTGGTTCCCAGCTCATCTCGATGGCTTAGTTAACCCGCTCGGATGTAATCCTAACGAGCAGGCTCATCGGTTAGCGCGCGATTTCACGTACCGCGCTGCCACGGATAGCCAGGCTCGTAACGAGGTCGACATCCATAAAGATTCACTATGTACTTTTCACGAAATTATTTCCCACTACCGCCTGGCCAGGAAAAAATTTCCACTACCCCACCCAAAACTGAACAAGCCTCAGGCTACCACATTCAGACTTCTACAAACCCGTACCTATCCCACTCCTCGGTCCCTTAATAGGATAGACCCCGACCACTTACAGTCGTGCACCAAATGCGGCCATAACTCATGCTCTTTCGACCACATGCTCTGGCTGTGCCCAACCCTTACTGCCTCTCCACCCTTCTCGAAGGATCAATGGGAGGAATCCCTGAAGAGTAGTGATCTCCACACCCAACTCCAGGCCGTTCAGAGGGCCCACGACATCGCGACGGAACTTGGACTTCCAGTCCCAACGTGGGCGGAGCCACCAACTTGATCTGGGGGCCTCCGGCTCCCCAGATTCGAGTTCCTCAGGTCTCCAATAAAGTTCTTGTCATGTCATGTCATGTCACGTTTCACAATGAAAGAAAAGCCGGGTGTTTATTTTGATCACCGATTATCTGCGTCCTTAGGGTATAGTTTAGCAGTCGCATGCTTTCGTCTAGGGGGTTTCGTGTGGCCTTCAGTCGAAGTGAGCGACGTTGTCATTACTGGGATCAGCGTATCAAGATGTTCAGCAGGTGTAGATGTCCATTCAAGCATGGGCGCCGGCAGGATTTTGTCTTCGGGGGTGCAGACCCGCGTTACATCGCGGCCGGGTGTTGAGTGGGGTGGGGAGTGCTGGTGTAGCTTGAAGGAGGCAAGTCCCCCTTTTTTGCACCCACTGCTTACGTCCATGCATTCAAGTCGTGTCTGTGGATGGTTTCTGGGGAAAGCGCAATCACAATGAAGTCTGGCGAAGGTCTTAGAGTCTGCACTTCAGTTCTACATCCTCTGTCTGTACGCGAAACGCAAACATCTTCTGGTGAGTCAGCCATCGCTCCATTGCATGCACGCGTACTCTCGTGCAGTATACCTGTAGTATATATACCTCAGCGTCGTATGACATCTAGTTTCTTTATGGCGTACGCGTGTGCGCGCCTGCTGCTGGTTTCGCCTTTTCGTGTGTTTTGTGTGCGTCTCGCGTCGGTGTTGGGCGAACCTGTCTTCCCTTCCTCCTCCTTCTCTTTCGAATCCGGTGCGGCTTCAGAACGTGGGACGCATCCAAGGGTGCACTCTCAGCAGCGGGTGTCTGCCCCTCCTTTCCATCCTCGCGCCCTTGCGTATGCCGGCTGGTTGCTGCTGCTGTTGCTGCTGCTGCCTTGGCCGTATAAGAAAGGCCTCCCTTGTGTATGTGTGTGTCGCCCCTGATAGAGAGGGCGTCGCTAGTTCGATGCAGCAGCCTTCGACCGTTTTCCAATCGAAATGGCGGGTCCGCATTTAGCAGTGTAGTAGTAGCAGTGCACGTGTACCTCTTTCGGCGGATACGTTTTTCCTGTTATCGAGCCATTCTGCCCGTCTTTGTTTTTAGCGCACACGACGCTCTTAACCTTGTCATGTAACGGACTGTGTTTAGCGGGGAATTTATTGTTTCGGGGATAGATGTAGAGCGTGGAACAAACATTGATCGCCTCCTGCGTTCGAAACTGCAGAACGTTGGATATACGGCAGTGTTAGCGGTATTGCACGGGAACTTTAACTATTGTAACGCCGGATCATTCTAATTGCTCAGCAGAGTCTGGCCCTGTTACATGCATCTCAACTAGTAATTATTTGTTTACTGTTTGACCTTAACGTACAGCTCGCCTTAGTCACTATGACGAATTAAAAGAAATGGTTCAGTGAATTTAATGACCTTGTGTGTCATCTGATGAGGTTATCCGGTTAGCCGACGTATAGTACACTCGTGCATGGGGCCACTGCACGAAATTGTCGATACGGAATTTAAGTTCCGCACGCTGTCGACGCCTGCGTCACTTTGTTGCCTAAAATGGTGCAAGCGACCCGCGTGCGCGCCGCGCGCACCCCTTAGATGACGTCATGCCTCAGGCGCGACCACGTGACGCGCGACGTAGGCGGCTACCGCGGCTACGCTCAGTGGAGCCCTCCCCGTTGCGTTTTCGAAACGTCTCGTTACGCCCCTTTGTTTTAATGCCGCCTCCCCTTCCCTCGCCCGCGAAGCAGCGTGCGAAGGTCAATATAAAATGCTGCGGAGGTAGCGCGTGCTCGCGCACTCGATAGCCGAGACGCCGACGGTGACGGTTTCTCCAGACCCGACACACGGACTTGACTTGGAAGAAGACGCGAAGACGAGCGAAGCCATGCCTTCGACGAGCCCGCTGTACGGATTTCGAGGTGCGTCGCCCGATCGCCGTCGCCCTGATCGCCCGCTACCTGTTGTCATCTGCTGGCGCCCCTCAGTGGTTTCGGTTTCGTGTACCGCAGCTGTTCTGTTTGGTTTCGTTTCCCGGCCGTATCTTCGTGCCCCGCGGAGAGGTGTCGGTGTTGTGTGCGCGCGGAACACTCAGTGATTGCTGCGTTACGGGGATGTACCGTTATGTGAGCAAGTGCACAGGCCTCTTCGTGCATGATTCGATATTGTTTCCATCGTATGCCATCGCAATGTTGTGCACTGTGTTCTGGACCACATTCGTTCGGTTTAGTTCGAAATATTGCATCTGAGCGTGTGTGTCTTGGATTGTCGGCGGTTTCAAGCACGCGGATCAGTGCAGTTCGTAGTCGACGTTTCCAACCGATCGCCCCCCATTTTCCGGCCGTAGGAAGATTTGGAGGTGTTCCCATTTGCCATATTGTTGTCGTCAGAGTATGTAATTGCCTGGTTGGTGTATACGCTGCGTAGGCTGTAGAATAACATTATAGGCGGTCGGGAGCTACGTGCGTGGGCCACAGGGTATGGATAGTCGTGGGCCTTTCCGTGATGTGGCTCTGCTACGGGCGTCGACGACGGTGAGGTGTGTTTTTTCGCGTCGCACGGCGGCTCTGTTTGTTTTCTCCTTCTCCTCATCTCGTCGACTCTCGCCACTCTCGAGAATTGCGCTGTTTTTTTAACTTTTTATTTCCCCCCGTTCCTCTGTTACAAAGTCCCTGCTGTCGCCAAGCGTCGTTACGCATTCTAGAACTCGCTGCCTGCGCAGTCTCGTGCGCGCATTCGTCTCAATTAACGACGCACTTCTTTCTCTGTTTGGTCATGGGCAACACCCCCCCCCCTTCCTCGCCTTCCTTCGATGTCAGCCAATTTTGGGCAAGCCGGGAATTCGCGTGGTCGGGCTCCGTGTGTCCGCCAAACAAGCAGCGCGTGGGAAGAGTGTCGTTTCGCTAGTGGAGAAAGAGAGAGAAAGAAAAAAAAAACCCTCCAAGCACCTTCTGTTCTCGTCTATTGTATACGTATTGCTCTCCTGCTGCGTCGTTTCTTTGTA
The DNA here is from genome assembly GCF_013339695.2 of Rhipicephalus sanguineus. Lineage (NCBI taxonomy): Eukaryota > Metazoa > Arthropoda > Arachnida > Ixodida > Ixodidae > Rhipicephalus > Rhipicephalus sanguineus. The sequence goes on from NC_051179.1 coordinate 68,643,599, forward strand.
CACCTTTTCTTTATTTAGCTTTATCTTGACTCTACTTGTTCTGCTATGTTGATATTCAATCAGCCGTCTGGCAGCGATACACTATTTGGCACTCCCTTCCTACGTCCTTGTTCTCATGGCGGATAAAACATCTGGAGTACGCCGCTGCTTTGATTAAACCAGGTTAAACAGGTCTTCGCTACTGCCTCTCTTTTTTTTTTTCACTCTGTTCCGACTGAGTATTAACGGATTCATACTTCGCGTTGTCGTCCTAATCTTGGTCGTGGCCGCTTTTCGATGTTTCCATTTTACTTTTGAGCTCGCCGTGGACACAGAGTGAAGAATGTAAGAATAATCAGGCTGGTTGGTCGCGTCGTTAAGACGTAAGGCAGTCGTCGTGAGGAGTGGAAACAGATGGCCCAGCTTAATGAAGGTCAGGCTGTTGTTGTTCAACCGCATCGCTGGGAGTTGCTAGGCTTTAGGGGGCCGAGTAACGACAGACATTCTTCTTGTCTCTCTCTCGCGCCTGTCGACTGGCAGGCACACGTTGGTCGCGTTACTGCTCTGTGCGCGGCTCGGAAGATTATTAACCGAATATATAGCGATTGACCGGGCCGAGCGAAGTCGAGATTGTTATTTTATCCTCGTACGCGTTTATGACCGCATTTCGAGACGTTAACGCGCGTTTCTTCCGCGGTTTTTGGTCTCGTGGACGCAACTGCAGGATGTCCAGGATTGCGTTGAAAGTATTGTCCCTCACACATCTGTTTCAAATCTCTGTCGTCTCCTCTCGGCTCTTGTATACCAAGTTCATGGACAAGATCGCCTTGAAGTCCGCCTACGGGAGTATAGTTACTTGTTGAATATGCCGCTGTAATATCCTGCTGTATCCACCCCGCCCCCCCTCCATGTGATGACAGCGTTCCGAAGACATATTTACTTTCAGTCGCTGTAAGTAAAAACAGGACAGAAGTTCAGGGGAAGGCGGAGACCTGAAGTGAATAGAAAATCCTCCAAAAAGGATAGTTGCAGGAACCAACGTTTGAGGTTTGTGTAGAGTCAGTAAGACGTTCATGGAAACGCTGCTAAGGGTATGGCAGTTGTTGCCTCGACGAAGACAAGTTTCCGTGTAGAAAACGTTGGCACCAGCTGCATTCTCCACTGTTCGACGATTTCTCATCATGTCGCTCGGTTATAGTCATACCGAGGAGCCACTGTCGAAACAGGAACAGCTAATACCGGGCCGGTACATTAGCACTGTTTTGAATTATATCTGCAATCTCTTGAAGGTTTTGCATCTTCAGGCTTTTTGTGTGCGTTATGGATTGCTCCGGTGCGGAGGTTGACCAATTCTGTTTGACTCCATCGCGTTCATTTGCTGCGTAGCTTGGGACAGAGCAACCTTATGGCATTTTTTTTTTTCTCTTTCGAACAAGTGTTCGTTCGCTCATCGTCTGGTTACGTACATATAATTTAGCCTCGACCCATTACGTTTACAGTGTAGTGTTTTTAAACTATCCCAGGACACTCTAGTTGGTAGGAAAATGGACGTGAGCTCCCTTGCATAGCTCGAAGACGCCAAAAGTTTTTGAGGATACCCTTTGTACACGGCCAACAAAACGTGGTGCCCGCATTGTGGCCAAGAATGTGTATCCTGGAGACTTGCACAATCGAAGTTCGTCCGCCGCATGTCGTACTTCTGAACGGAACGCTCGCATTCACGGAAACGCACGAACCGGATATCTTACGACGATAACATCCTTCACTAAATATCGTGCGTAAACTGCTTCGACATTCGCCCGGACAGTATACTCTTCGCGAATGGGTCGATTTGCGATTAACTTTTGTCGCAGCTCCCAGACTAAGTGAAGCTTCCCGCGCAATTATTGTATACCGTTATTAATACATTAACAGCCACTTTTTTTAATGCTTTCAATGCAGCGCATGCTTTGGAAGCATCGATGCTGGATCAGGCGGGATCTTATATGCGCATGAATTGCAGCTATGTTTCCTCTGGTCTAACTTTTTTTTTTGACAGTTTCGTTTTGAGCGCTCTGTTTAGCTCTTTAAGCAGTTCGCCACTAAATCAGGACTGGTAATTAAGGATCACCAATGTAACGCCACGGCTCTGCAGAGGGGAAGTAAGCCAGACTAGGAGGCGGCGTCAATGGCTGATCGTGAGCGGAATACGACACGAAAGGAAATAATCGTTGCACTATATACGGGTCCTATGTTTTGTCTTTCAGAAGAACAGGCGTTGTGTTAGCTGGCTCTCCATGAACACTAAAAGAGTATAGCGCAAAAAAAAAAAAAAGAAAATGAAGAAAAAACGACGAACACAGAAATGGGAAGCAGACAACGGACTGGCGCCAGCCCGTTTCGTTTCGTTCTCGCCTGTTAGCATGTTTTAAACCTCGAAAAGTATACCGTACCAATATGCCTGTATTTACTTCACCTCGTCTAGCCATCGATGCGAATCTGCGTAGCGTAGTTGTAGCAGGACTTCCGCGAGGAAAACGTGGTCGCATACATACAAGGTGTGCGTTAAAGTCCCTCCATGCGACGGAAAAGCTTTAGTGCACGCGGTTTCTTCGATTTTTTGTCCCGTTACAACTGCGCAGCGCAACTTCGTATGTACAGTCTAGAAGCCAACTGACTTTGTTGCATAACCATTGACTGCACACTTATCAAACTTGGCTGCTGTTCGCAGAGACGGGCGGCCCGTTCAACCACGGTTCGGCGGACGACTTCATCGTGGGCGACCGCGTGTGGGTGAACGGCACCCGTCCGGGCTACATCCAGTTCCTGGGCGAGACGCAGTTCGCCACGGGAGACTGGGCGGGCGTGGTGCTGGACGAACCCGTGGGCAAGAATGACGGATCGGTCAACGGCGTCCGCTACTTCCAGTGCGAGCCACGGCGCGGAGTGTTCGCGCGGCCCGAGCGCCTGTCGCGCTTTCCGGGACCCGGCGCCAACGGCACCAACACCACCGCCACGCTCATGGGACCCGGAAAGACGCAGGTCCCGTTGCCATTTCCCCACGCGTGTTTGTGTGATACGCCTGTCAAGCTGGCTTTACCGCGCGCCCGCGTGCGTGCGGGGAAGCCGATAGCAGTGCCGTACCGGGGAATAGCGATACGTCGCGAGGGCGGGTGGTGACGTTGCAGCGACTGTGAGAGCACGTGATTTAATATTATACACTTCAGTCTAAGGGGCCTTGTAATTTAGGTCATGCAACTTGCAAGAAGTATGGTATATTTTCTTTGCAGAGAAGCGAAGATATTTTTTCCTTTGCTTTTTTTTTTCTCAGAACTTTTGTAACAAAATGTATGCCACCACAGTCGGGCACAACTATAAATGGGACAGCATTGTTCTTACTTTATTCTTATTTTTTTTTTTTCATGTAAATTGTGTTTCACTTTCATGGTATGTTATATGGCAACTAGCAGCCTGACTTAGCAGCCACGGCGTAGCATTGCCAAAAACAAGGACGCAGGTGCCATTCCCGGCCATGGTGGCTGCACTTCGATGGAGGCAAATGCAGAAACGGCCATGTACTTAGATTTAGGCGCACGTTAAGCAGCGAACTTTAAGCTATATTCACTTCTATGTGTTGAAACCGTGAGAAATGTCTGGTTGTTAAGCAGACTTGGGACTATGGATTCTCTAGCCTGAATAGCTTAATGAAGTAGTCCTACCAGCTTCATTGATTATTACTCGTTGTCATGTTTCATCAAAGCAACATATATGTAAAATTGGTTCTTTTGGCAACACCATATGTCAGAATTAAGTGTAGATAGCAGCTTCCTTTAGTAGCTCGATATCAGTTACTTAAATTATTTATTGCAGATGTTTTAGATCTTAGACCTTTCCATAGGTAAAATTAAATTTACGACGGGACCTCGGCTGAATCGGGCACACAGGTGACTACCACACGAGTGAGCTCCCCTACAGGAAGCACCCGGTCTTCGCCACGGGCGATCACCATGCACACGTCGACCACGACTACCGACTGTGGTCTGCGGGTTGGCGACCGTGTCATAGTGAACGCCTCCTCGGGCATGAAGGCCGGCACTCTGCGCTTCATCGGACCGACGGAGTTCGCCACCGGGCAGTGGGCTGGCGTGGAGCTGGATGACCCAGTCGGCAAGAATGACGGATCCGTTGCTGGAAAGAAGTGCGTCCTTCTTTGGCTGTGCCTACTACGCATTTTTATTCTTCATAGGTTTATGGTGTCTTTAGGTGTGATATCAGGTTTAAGCATCTACAACATCAAAATAGGTTGTCAGCCTTGTAGTTGGCAACATGTATTTAACATTGGGGACATCACGACAGGATTTAAATGTGCAGTTTGTAGTGCGGTCCTCTCGCAGGCACTTTTATTTCATTCAGCTTCCTGAACTTTAGGCAAACTTAAAAGCAGCATAAGGTTTCGGGTAATGTTTAGACGATGTGCTCACAGCGTTATAGACACTCTAAGCCAATTGAAACAACATTGTAAGGGACGTGCTCTTGACTTGCCAACACCATCATGCCTGTACAGTCGCACCCAATATTATTTGCAACATGGTGCCCTTGGTCAAAACAGCGCCAACAGTGCACAGTGGCGCTGACATAGAAAACGATCAGGGACGTAAGCGATGTTTTGACTAGTGGTAGTACCACTTTCACATTAGCGGATGTTACAGTATAGGCTTGGGGCCCCTTCAACCATGGCCACCGTGTTGCAACTCATATTGGGTGCCACTGTACATTGCAGCATTACTGCAGTCGTTTAACTTTCTCTACACTCTGAAGTTAGTCCAAGTGACTCGATGGGAGACGAAGCTTAGGTTCATCACCATACGATGCGATGTTATGCTTCCCCAACATTGCTGTCCCAGGTACTTCAGGTGCCTGCCGCGGCACGGCCTGTTTGCGCCCCTGCACAAGGTGGCCCGCGAAGGGGGCCACACTTCGACCACGACAACGACGACCACGCGCACCACGCGCATCACCTCGCAGCCGCGGCGTGCAGGTAGCCAAGAATCGCTGCGCAGCTCCCTGAGCTCGGCCTCCGCCAGAGCCGGGGTAAGGCTGGGCGTCGCTGCACTAACCTCCCCTGCCAAGGTAATCCTCCCCTGCAGCCTCCCCTCCCACTCACCGTCCTCACTTTTCAATCTCTGTCGTGTCTTTTTTGTTCTCCCGTCTCGGCTTTTGGCCTGTCCCCCATCGTGGGGCATATTTCTTGGACCCGCTAATGCCCAGCTGCATGAATATCAGCTGTAAATTTAAAAAATTATGTATCGAAGTTGTTCCGGTCTATGCAGTGGTGGCAGGAATGTCTTTATGCCACATGGTACAGTTCATGAGGATAAATTACCCAAGCCTGATTTCTTGCACGCAGAGGAATCGCACGTTGCGAATTGGATATTGCTACACTTAAGCGCTCATCATTCCTTCGTTGTAATGGTCCCTGCTGTAACTAGGGAAGCACAGCCAGTAAATTAGGTACCCATTTCAGTTCTCTTGCAGTGCCCACTTTTCCAAGTGTATGGGGTGTCACAGTTACATACCCTAGCAAACATTTTCCATCTGCAAAGAACAAGTTGGCATTATAGAGGTGAAAATCTGCTGTGTCAGCACAACATTCGAACTAGGCTTGGCTCGATTCAGCTTCTTTGGGGCAGTTGGGCTTGAAGCCGAGACGGGGAACTAAAAAAGCAGCAATCTCCTGCAAGCTGCCGTGTGTTTTACTCACTCTCGTGTACTTCTCTTCCCACCTGTGCTGATCAACCCCTTTCCCCTAAACTGTCCGAGTAGTGGCTACTCAGCCCCATTCCCTTTGCTCACTCCCTACCTCGCCTGGGTGCAATGCCCTACAGACACCTGCCACGGCTGCAGCGTGTGAACAGAGGCGATGACTGCGATGAGGTGAACGGTAAGGTGGATGCCATTCGCCGGCCGGCCCGGCCTCCCAATGCTTTCGGCAAGCTTAACGGACTTTGTGTCCTAGCGAGCTGATGCAACTCCTCTAGTAACCAAACTTCCTACCATGCTTCCTTTCACAACCCTTCTGCTTTTTCTCTTTTCACCACACGCAGCCGTACCTGAGCTTTTAAGCGCTGTGTAGATGACATTTGCCGGTTACCTTTTGCATTCTGAATTTGAAACTGCATTTTAATGCTCGAAGTACCCCAAAGTATTACCTCTCGGAAATCTCCGGTACTTATGTCGACAAATATGTAATCACTACTGCAGTAATTTCTTTCTTTTATATTATTTGTAATACATGCTATTTCAGGAGAGTGCTTGGCATTAAAGAGTTTAAGGTTACTTTTAAAGGGGTGCTTGTTTTAATTTCCTGACTAAACATTTGTTTGTAACCTTGTGCTCAGAAGCAAGTCTTGTTTTAATAATGTAGGTGTAGTTTTAACTCTGTAACCAATTACCCCATTTTTATAAATGCCACATGCAATCCATATCTAAAATGTCGCCTTAATATTCTTTCTTCAAATTTTCAGAAGTCTACTAAGCCACTCACCTCACCCATGGTAGCGTCACAGAACTCCCTACAGGTGCGTTATTATCAGGGTAGCATGGTCAGGTATCCCTGATGGCATTCCTTGATGTTCATGAAGTTCAGTGCTATCGTTTATGCCTTTAGCAGCTGCCGATGTGAAGTTTTGAAAAATGAATTTTCTTTTTCACTGATCTCATTCGTGACCATTCGACTCGCTGGCAATATGTGTGTGCATCTGTGTGTGAATGCTGTTGTATGGATGTACAGTGCTCATGAGGTGAAACACAATGGGAAATCTTTAATGTAGAAGACCCAATAAGCACAGTTACTCACTCGCAAGACTTCAGACTGTTATGGATCAGTTAGCTACAGGTGGCAGACCTTTTATTCAATAATGAGAACGAGAATTGATGTAACAGAGACTGCAGATGGTGGAAGCGAATGTACGCACGTTGGTTAGGCCTAAAAGGATGTGTTTCATCCCATGATCACTGTACGCGCGTGCCTGTGTCGTTCCACTCCCACTCTTTCCCCAACCTGTCCCCGAGATTGCGCTCACGAGAGAAGGCTGAGCCTTTGAAGCAGCACAAAACGAGCTCTTGTCCCAAGAACACTTTCGCTTCAGGACGTGACGCCGCCGCTTGACGACCTTCTGAGGCCCATACGACGGATGGTTTTATGATGGGCAAGACCTACGCTTGGCTGGAGCTTCCACTGTACCCAAACGGCTGTCCTGGCTTCTGCCGGAATTGCGACGCCATTTTCTGTCTTCCGTCTGTTACTCTCTCTCTGTCTCTTAAATAAAACAAATCTTTCACGTCAGCCTGCAAGCCTCCACAAAGAAAGCAGAGCATCTAGTCTGTGCAGTTTTCAATAAAAGATGGTAGTAGACACTGGAATCGGTTGTTGGCTCACAATGTTTTGAGACACTTTTTCCTGGCTGTGAGTTGTTTTTACGACAATGCAGCTGATGAATAGTTTATCGCTTGCTTCTGAAATGCTGTATCTCTGCCTTACACAGCGAATGGTGGCATGAAGCGGCTGTCTAACCTCATCCATGACCCCTTTTGGGTGCTTTCTTGCAGACGATCGACCCCGTCCTGGTAATGAAAATCAAGTACTTGTACACACGCACAGTTCAGAAATCATGGCTGCCATCGATCGTTACGCAGACAACGGTTCAGTACTCGTGACACCCTGCAAGTTTAGAGATATTTTTAAATGTTTTCAAATGTCTTCCGAAGAAACTGCCAGCTGGACATGACTGTCCAAATTTTCAATTTGTGATGTACCAACTCTCCTTGTTGGATGGTTGATCGATAATGCTAGCTAGTATGTACTTACGCTCATAACTCCTATAATTTTGCAGCACTTACGGCTGTGCTCATTTTTAACGTGTGCTAACAGCGCACGATAACATCTCATACAGTGATTTTTCACTTCCACTACATTACTAGAATCTTGTATTGCGGTGTTTAATACGTAAAATTTTATTTTTCCCCCCTTTTAACCGCTTTTGTATGTTTGAAATAAAATGAAATGCTTTTACGCCTGACTCTGTTTGTTTTGTCTTGCATGGCAAATGTCATAATGTGCAACTGCACTCACTCATGCATTATTGCGAGTCTTTTTACTTTGTCACATGAAGCTGCAAGGGTGTAGATTGGTGCAACAGCCCATCTCCTTGCACTGTCTGGCTATAAGTCTGAATTATTAAAAGAACAAAATGTGGCTCTTCTTGTGAGTCATGAGAAGGAATAAGAAAGAAGTTTCCAGGCAGAGTTGCATACTCAAATGGGTTCACATTGTAAAGTCATCGAGGCATACACTCTTGCATATTTACGTGAAAAACTTCACATTGGCAGTTGCAGCTCTTGAAAAACCACACTTGAGGACAACGATCTTGGTAAATTATAACATGCAGCCTAAGAGCTGTACTTCATGCATCTCAAAATGTCGAACTACTCTTCCATGTTAGTGGCGAGCTTTAGTACTGTGTATGTTGCATCCATAAAGGCATTGCCTACGCAAGAATGCCACGTTTTGCATAATGCGCTTGTGCAAAAAAACTACTGCGCATGCGCACTGTATGAAATGCAGAGTTCTTGCATACACAACGCCGTTGTGGATGCAGCAAACACAGTACTAACCCCCCCAAGTGTTTCTGACTAACTCATCTGCAGCACGCACGTTTCGTTCTGACTGCATTGGCCAGAATATATCTGTTGTCCTCAAATAGAGGTTGCGCAAGCATTGGCTCGATGGATTATGCAGGAGCCACATAATGATGCCTGACCTCCTGACGTTGTTTCTAGGTGGCTCTGAAAGAAAAGGAAGAACATGTGGAGCAACTGCTTAAGGAGCGTGACCTTGAAAGGGCAGAGGTCGCCAGGGCCGCCGTACAAGTTGAAGAGGTAACCGTAGCGCTGCTGCATGTACCAAATGTGCCAGTTTGAATGAGCAGTTAGTCTGTACACGGTTAGCAACCGTACAGGTAGTGAATGAAAATTTTAGCCAATGTGCATACATATAGATGCTTATGGAATGGAGGAATGTCTGAGCAGCAGCATGCATTGCAATTTCTTGCGACGCTGAATTCTAGTACAGTGTGCACAGTTATGTATTATTACCTGTACTATCATTATACATGTGTTCTCGCTGTTGGATCAGATCGTAGGAGCACAGGCAGCAGTTTTTATTGCTTACCTTTAATTTCCTTCTGGCAGAAGCACTAGCACACACGCATTTCGAACATGGAGTTGAACACTGCACCACAGAACTAGGTACTAACATGACTCTCATATCTATAGATCTTATGTAGTCTGGTACCCTGTCAGAGGCAGTGTGTAGACACGGTCAGACTTGTCTTTCAGGATTCTCTGATCACATTGCCATACACTGTCAGATTGAAAATTCTTCACATTTGTAATGGCTTGATGCAGACGGAGCAACAGTTGGCAGCTCTCCGCACGGAACACCAGTGCTACGTTGAGGAGATGGAGCAGCGAGCTGCGTCTCTCCACCAGCTTTTGGAGGAGCACGAGCAGGAGCGAGCACGACTCAATGCGCTGAACTCAGACCTCCAAAGGTGAGTGACTTAATAAAGGAATTATATTACGAAAATTAATGTACGGAAAGTCAAGTCACCAGTCGTGAGACTTTCTAAATAGTACATATGAGTGAAACGAGAGTTGCCCTCTACTCAAATTTTCACAGCTGCAGGTGAGACAGTGCACTTTCCCATGACACCACGAGGTGCAGCCAATGGGTGGAAGTCAGCGTGCCGCAGTTGTGAAGCCCTCTCAACCCGTTTTGAAATTCCCGCAGCTTCCTCCAACAGTTGGCGTGTGATCTAATATCAGAGGCTGTGGTGTCACTCACATGTTCATGACAGCATCTGTGATGTGACTGTTTATTCGCAGAGCGCTCTCCATGTTGATGCATCGTTCCAGTGGTTGCACTACCTTGCCTCTAGCAGTAATATATACTTAGAAGTATGTATTTGTAAAACTTCATGCCGCTGTGTTTTTTTTTTTTTTAAGAACTCGCGACATCATGCAAACGTAAGTAGCACGTTGTACTTTCGACCAAAAATCGCTGCATCATGATGCTGGTATCGGTGCTGTTCCACAAGCTTTCTTGGAAGCATTGTAAGGCTCCTTACATGTATGTAACCAGTGAACACTTAATGCGCTGTTTTACCATATCGGCTTCTAGGGACACACGACTCCTTGTTCACTCTGGTTTTCAATTCATAGTACAACCTTGTAGTTTTAATGACTACCGCTTGCAACAATGGGTGCAGTCTACGGTGTTGAAGGTGTGGGAAATGAGAGGAGACGTTTTTCACGATTTTAAGTTGACTTCATGTAGAAATCTGAAGGAGTTCTGACTTTGTGGCAAGGCGTTCTGACTTTACGTATGGAAAAAAACATCCTTTCAGGAACGTTAGAAGGCAAGGATTTTTTTAACATTTTTTATTACATGCTAAGACATGTTATAACATTAACTGCAAATTGCTTCTCTTTCCTCTGACTTTTCTTTTTTTTATAGGAAAGTGGAAGACCTGCAGTTCCGTCTGGAAGAACAGGAAATCTTGCATTCGGACAACGATGTGAGTAGTTTTAATGCTGTGCTTACTTTTAGTGTATAGAACCCATTACAAAGCCATCTACTATGGCACCCCATAGTTCCGTTTGATCAATAAATATGAATGAATGAACATAATGAATTAATAAATGAATGAACATAGCTTTGTTTGGCCACAATGACAAATAAAGTGCTGCTTATGTTACCATGGTACTTGCGCAGTGTCAACATATTCCTTGTAGGTTTTTGCAGAGGCTATAATAACCCTTCACTGCAAGCTGTTAGCACCTATCTTGTACGAAGGAGTTAAGTGTATATCGTGCATGCTATGTATGCATGTGCTTCCCAGTGAGATTAGATGCTGTGGTGTTGCGTCCGTGTGCTGGAGTAGTGATCATCCCTGTTGCCTTCTCTGCGCAGACTGCAGCTACTGCACAAGCGGAGCAAATTTCCCACCTTGAGAAGCAGCTGCAGGAGTACAAGGATCAGCTGGAAGCAGCCAAACTACAAAGCAGTGCTCAGGTGGGTCCTTGTGGCAGTGTCTGTGCTTTCGATGGATCGTATAAACTGACACAGAGAGAAAATGAAGTTAGATTGGTTGATAATGTGCCTGGAATAACAGATAGGTTTTTTTCTTAGCACGGAAAGATTGTGCAGTGAAACCAGAGCATGGCGAAGACAAGTAGTATAACAAACTAACTGATGTAACAAAAAGAATCTGTAATGTTTCTTACCAATACCAGTGTGTAATGGATATATGCTTATGTTAAAAATGCAAATTGGATATATAACAAGGCCATTTTTCTTTCAAGTATGACTTTATTATAGCAAGCTTCAAATCTATTCAAGGGTAGTTCATATCAACGAAAGACAGTTGGCAACAACAGTTTCAATTCCTCTACCTGTGAAGTCAGTCATTGTGGTCATGGCTGGGCAGGGCTAAGTGCTGAAATAAAATTTAATTCAGAACAGAAGACAGTGTTACTTGACAGACCAGTTCCCCCCCCCCCCTTTCTGCTGAAATTCTTTGCACTCAACACATGATCACTGTAGCCACAGGAAGCAAAGAGAAGATACAGCGCAAGGTTTTCATGACCCTTCAACACTTTTTGAGCATATTCAGAGAATGTTGCTAGTCTCTAGTCGAGGCTCCTGTGAATATACGAGCAAAATATTATTGCTTTGTATGCAGCAGGGCGTTTGAAATTTCGTGTCAAAGATGGCCAAAAATAACTCGTTCTCTCGTTGGCAAAGTACTCAGCTGCGGGATCAGGTGGATGCGATTGTGCTCAGATTGTGCTCTGGTGTCAAAAGCCTGTTCACAGCCTTAATCAGAATTTGATGGAACTTTGCTACTAAGCATAACCCTTTGTGATCTTAATGCCTTTTTTTTTTTCAACAGGACGATGGCATGCAACAGCTCATGGTGCAGTACAAAAGTGAGGTGCAGAACTTGAAGGAAGCCCTGAGCCAAGCCGAATCCAAGCTGGCCGCGTTTGAAGCTAAGCAGGTGAGAACCAAGTGTTTTGAATGCGCCTTCTGGTGGCCCAGTGAAACAAGTCTGATTGTTCAGTGCCTCTGAATAATTGTAGTTTGTTCTTTACTGGTGTAGCAACTATTACCATCAGAGTGGTCCAAGAAACATGTTTTTGACCATAAAAAAGGAAATTTCACTTAAATGGAGATATTGCATAACACACACCATGGGTGCACGTGCGGTGTAAAATTGTACTACACCATTGCAGTCTACATAAAATTTATCCGGATTTGATATGCTTCCTGATACGTTCAAGTGGCATCACATCTGCTTCACTGAGTAAAACAAGGCTTAATCTTAAAGGGGTCATGAAACATTGTTGAAAAAACACAACCTGCGGAAAGCTGACACGGCTATGAACTGCTCTGCAAAATATTACAGTCGTGCGCGCCACGTAAAGGCCACAGGCGGAGCGCGAAGTTGCCGTTTCCTCAGGCGCCCTCTTTTCAAACAGAGGCCAGTTCTCACTCTCGTCGGTGGGCGGGGCGTCTGCATGTTGACGTCGCGGAGACATAGCATGCTTATTGGCCGATAGCCGGATGAGATGCACTTCTTGCCATGGGGTGCCGCCACTTGCCCGCGCCGCACTCCTCAGTCTGCTAACTTTACACGGTAGCCGCACTCGCGCTTGCGAATCACAGCGGGAGAGCGATTGCGTTTCATGACGCGCGCTGACGCAACTTCTTACCCCCGTGCCATCCCTCCCTGTCTAGCTTTCAGTGCGCTCGTCGGCACGAGAAAAGAGAAAGCGCTGAGAGCGTGCGCCAAACCCCCGTAACTCCGCTCATTCTTGACGGATTCGAGAAATTTTTTGCGGCAATAGATTCGGGAGGCAGTAAACTCCGATACTGAGGTCATTAGATCATTACTTGGAAAAGTGGTTCATGACCCCTTTAATGTTGCAAGCTTTTGTGTCCTTAGTTTGTAACTGAAACGTAAAAATATTGGTGCATTGAAAGAGCCAGTTGCATGTGTTGTAGCAGGGGCATTTGTCATAAAGGAAACGTCACTCGCTGTTTCTTCATAGTCGTCTTGAAAATGGCAAAAAAAAAAAAGAAAACATACTGGCGTGTACCTAAGAAAAGGATCCTACATATACTCCGTACATCCACCACTACAAATATACTTCCCAATCTATTGTTTACTGCACTTTTTTTTGTTCTTCATATTAGAAACAAACTTGAATGAATTTTACTTTAGCTAGCTGAATTATAAATCAGTGGTATGGATTCTCTTAAATCAGTTTTGACAATTCTGCAGGGCTAAAAAGTCTGTCTTGGTAGCTTAGTGGCTAAGATATTTTGCTGCTAACCTCGAGGATGCGAGCTTCATTCCTGGCCACGGTGGTCGCATTTTACGGTAGTGTTAAAGTGCAGAAACACCCTCATATTGCAGAAACACTCGTATAAAATGTAGAAACACTTGTATTACACCTGTACGTAATCTTAAAGGCCATGCTAAGGAACTGTGCTGGTTGTCAATGTTCCAACTCCTGTGTCATTTCCAGCAAGCTGTAATGCACTGCTGTTCTTCAGCATTCATACAGAGAATGCTTTTGCATTGACATGCTGTTTGTGAGGCTTCTCTGCACCTGCTGTCTGAAACTATGCTTTGTATGCAACGCAAGATTTTTTCACTTGGCATTCGATAGAGGAATATATCTGAGGATTTTGACGGCGGTGGTTTTATGCTGGCACCGCTTCAGATCGAAGACGGATGCACGATAGCCAAGCTGCGGGAAGACCTCATCTCGAGGGACGAGGCACTTCTTCGGCTGGAGGCCTCCCTGGAGCAGAAGTCCAAGGAACTGCTCGGTCTCAGGGACAAGGCGGTTGAGCTCGTGAGTAGCAGCTTCCATCATCCTTGGCCCGTCTGTGTGAAAGTCAAAGGCCTCTCCCAGCAATCTCCAATTACCACGGTCTTGAACTATGTAGCTGCTTCCCCGCAAGATTTCTAATTTCATCACCATGAATTATTCTTTGTCGTCCTGGACTGCACTTCCCTTTCCTTAGTACACAATTCTGTAACTGCGGTAGACATAGAAGCTTTAGGTGGCATGAAACACCTTTTCGCTTCTTACGGGGTTGTCGTAGCTCCTTTTGATCTAGCCTCAAACAATGCCAGTCTGTTTTGCTGGGTGGACTTGGACTCAGTCAGGAAGTTGTGGCTTGTTTTTATCCAAGCCTCATTTTACTGAACATGTAAAAATGAAAATTAAAAGCCTTTCCTATGCAACAGCTATATACTATAACTGCTAACTTGCTATGTTATTAAGAGGCATATAATCAATGGCACACCACCATGCCAAATTTTGGTCAAGTTGAACCACAGCAGGTGCTTTAGCACTCTTGTACTGATGATCTCAACGTGCTTTGTCATATAGCTCACCTGTATGGTTTTTTCATCCCATTTCGGTTAGCGCAGTTGCATTTACGAAGTTGTTCTACAGCCTTGCTTGCGACTGGTGTTAATGGCAGTACACCATAACCTCATTATAACAAAGTCACATCTCACACGAAAATAACTTCGTTATATACGAAAATTCGTTATAAACGTGCATTCGTAACACTGTATTTATGACAAGACTATTTTTCATTTACTTCATTATAACTGATAATTCGTTATATCCGTGTTCGTTATATGAAGGTTTGAGTGTACTACACTGACAAAATCATAAGGTTTGGAGAGAGTTGGGCGTGGGAATCGATCATTTTAACTACTGCCATGAGACCAGTCAATCAATTTCTTTTTTTTTTCTTCAGGAGGAAAACCTGCAGGCTTTGAAGGAAAAGGACGAAAACCAGCAGCAGGTCATTGAAGGTGCGCATATTCTTTTTGTTTCCATGATTGCTTAAGCAAACGCAGTTTGAATCTTTGCAAAATCTGCAAAATTTTGTGGTGAGCTCGCTATAATCATGGTCAGGAGACACTTGAGAAATAGGATCGTACAGGTAGATGTACAGGTAGAGGATACAGGATAGCGCAGGTAGAATACAGGATGTTCAAAATTAAGCTTTATGGTTTTCACTGCAGCACTGGAAAGAATGTGCAAACCACTTTTGCAGATAAGTTATGTATCCAGGGAGACATAATTATTACTGTCTGCTGCCCAATTAACTAACATTGAATAATGAACTTTTTAGCGACTGCAGCAAGCGGGCATGCATTTCTACACAGTTCTACTTGGAAGAATTCTTCTGTTATGTCTGTGCCCCGAGATATTCTGCTGACAAGTTTAGTTGCGGTTTGCATGATTACGCATGCAAGGCGGTGAGCACTGGTGCAAAGCTCCTTTCCGATGTGCCATGGCAGTTCCGTGTGGTGTTTTCAGGCCCGTGGCCGGGGGGGGGGGGGGCCTAGGGGCCCGGGCTCCCCCTGAAATTTTTGTGATAAATAATAGAAATAGGTCTTTTTCTCAAATAGTCAAGGTTTTAAGCAAGTGCCCCCCCCCCCCCCCGAAAAAAATTCCTGGCTACGGGCCTGGGTGTTTTATCTAACAACGGGTCAAAGGCATAGGCAAAGACAATAACGGTTACCCTTTTACTATCGATCGCGATAGCAAAGAATGACTGTTCGTCACATCAGGGAGGAACATTGCGCCGATCCTCACCGTCTTGCATGCGTAATCATGCAAACCGCAATTAAACTTTGCAGCAGGATATCTCGGGGCACAGACATACTAGAAGAATTATTCCAAGTAGAACTGTGTAGAAACGCTACCGTCTCCAACTTTTCAATACAATCGCGACCTCTTACTGCAGCCGCTAAAAAGTTCATTATTCAATCTTAATTAATTGGGTGGCTGACAGTGATAATTATTGCCTCACTCTGTGTCCCCCTGGTTACATAGCTTATCAGTGAAGTTGGTTTTCACTTTCTTTGAACACTCGGTATACCATAAGTATATGGAAAAGGACTTGTACTTTGTGGTGGATAGCATTGGGAAAAGTGTAGACAACAGAACAAGGAAGAAAGGCAAAAACGTCCTGCCATCGTTATTGTTTATTTCACTCGGAAGTGAAGCAACTCTATGGATTTCTAAATTGTTATTTAAAATGAATTCCTCTATGTTTAAAATGCTTAAAAGCTAATCGCTTAATGTTGATACATTCGGTAACCATTTGTAGTATGCACTCGTAACTCGCAGCCTTCAGAGTGCTTTGCTTCTCCTGTGTCTTTTCAGATCTGAACAGCAGGCTAGCAAAGGTGCAGACAGACTACGACTTCCTGAGCGAGGAATCCCAGATAATCAAAAGTGATGCTGCAGGTATGTACAGGTTATACTACTACACTTAAACCTCGATATAACGAGCACGGATATAACGAAGCAAATGAAGAATAGTCTTGTCAGAGATGCAGTGTATAATAAACATTTATAACGAATTTTCGGATATAACAAAGTTATTTTCGTGACAGATGTGACTTTGTTATAATGAGGTTTGAGTGTAGATTGTTTCACAAGCATGTGATCATTATTATGCAGTGCAACCTCATTGACAGGGAACACGAATATACCTAGGTATTGGATGTAATGAAGGAAATCTAAAATGTGTTTTGCTGCTATTGGCTTGTAATAAATATATGTTGTATTATGAATCAATATATATTTGATTAGGTGTATCGAATTAAGGTATTTATATGTCTTATCTGACCTTGTTATATTGGACGAGAATAAAGGCCATTGAGGGGCCTGATTTTTGTTTTTCACAGGAACTCGAAGCCATCATTATAGTGGGGCGCAGGTGTATCATTAAATATTGGCCACATTTGTGCGTACTAAGGGAGTTGCAACCACTTAGATGTGGAGTTGTGTATGGGACAGACATACGTGAAACTGGTTGTCTAATAACGTGTGCGTGTTGTGTACTATAACTCATTAGGGTACCATAAGTCAGCGTTGCAACGAGTGTGTCTAATTTCCTGACCAACATCTTGTGAAAAGTGATTTACAAACATGACTTGCTTGTGATATAGAGCATATTTTCTAGTTTTGACTAGTACGAATAATACTTGTCACGCCTATGCAGTAAATTAAACTGTTTGCCTCGTGGAACATTACATAAAGAGAAAAAGTATATATAATACAGGCGAGTAAGCTTTACTTTTCCTTCGTGGCTTATAATTTAGAACAAAAAGAAAGTATTTATATATATAAAAAGACAAGAGCTCCTTTGCCATGAAATAACATGTAGTGTTGAAGGAAATAGTGCTGGTTGAACAAGGACATAAGAAAAAGACGCACTACACGTCCTTGTTCAACTCGCGCTATGTTCTTTGATGGCAATGCACCAGCAAGGCAAAATTTCTCTTGCGCTGAAAATGAAATGCTCATGCATCTAACTCTCGTGCAATTGTCATAGCAGTCCTGTATATACCGACCGCATCTTCCAAAGTTGTTGTTTTGTCTCACTGCAAACTGTTACGTTGTTTGCAGACCAGCAGCGGCTAGTCTCCTCTCTGGAGGAGCAGTGCAAGCAGTTACAGGCCCAGAAGCTTGCCCTGGAGGAAGAGATGGGCACAATCCGGTTGGCCGCCAGCGGAGGCTCCAGCCAGGTCGAAGAGCTCAACAGCCGGTTGCAGGAGAAGGAGAGGTGAGTGGCCACTCCTGCTTCCGCACGCACTCACCTGTGCAACCAGCAAACATTGCAGCCTGCATTGTGTGTAACAATTCTTTTAGTTTCCAAGTAAAGCCTTGCTTACAATTAACATCATAAAGAAGGAATCAAATAGATAAAAAGTACCGTATTTACTCGATTCTACCGCGCCCTCGATTGTAACGCGCACCTGTTTTCTGCGTCCAAAAAGAAAAAAAAACGTACAACATCGATTCTAACGCGCACCCATTTTTCGTGAGAGAAATGAACAAAAGTACGTAGGAGTCCACCTTTGCACATTCAGAAAAACAGGTATTTGGGTTTTAAAGAACTAAAGTTTCAAAAAAAGAAAACACAGTCAAACGGCGGCCTTGCCGCTGAAACTGTCACCACTACGGCGGCGATACGAGTCGCGTAATGGATCAATCTTCGTCGCTGTCGGACAACTCCTTGTCACTGTCAACGCTCTTCGAGTTCGGCAAACCAGCCTTGCTTTTGTCCACAGAAACTTTTTCGTGAAGCTTTGCTGTAAAACAATCTTCTGCTTCTCTTAGCGCCAGTCTCGCACGCACGTTTCGGCAACTCCGAACGACCACGATGCGGCCTGATTTCCGTCCGTGTCTGCACATGTAATAACTTTTCTTTGAAATGCGACATCGTGGTGCACTCGTTGAGTGTTTGGAGGGGGCACTTCCATGCCGCCGATGCGAATGCAGAACGAGATGACAAACTCCTCAGCAC
The DNA here is from genome assembly GCF_013339695.2 of Rhipicephalus sanguineus. NCBI lineage: Eukaryota > Metazoa > Arthropoda > Arachnida > Ixodida > Ixodidae > Rhipicephalus > Rhipicephalus sanguineus. The sequence goes on from NC_051179.1 coordinate 68,662,041, forward strand.
ACGTACTGCACGTACGAACTGAAACTACCACCATACTGAAACAATGACAGAAATGGCCGAGGCGCGTAGGAGGCGGCCATTTTGAAATGTCGATGGCAATGTGATAACCGTTTTTTCGGTACTCGATTCTAACGCGCATGCAATTTTACGACTCGTTTTGCCGAAAAAAAGGTGCGCGTTAGATTCGAGTAAATACGGTAATCCTTTCATCATACTACTTGCCTTCCTCTCATCATACTGGACGTTTAATGAACTTTAGTCTCCTGTCGGAGGCTACTGACGTGTCTAAAGGGACGATATTGTGTCAAACAGCGCACTCGCTGATAAAAAGGAAATAGTCATTGATAAATCTGGGTAATTCAATGCTACAGCTATGCATTACACATATACATTGTTGACCATTGCATTTTCATCTGTGAGCACAGTGCCTTTGACACAGCGCAGTTCCTTCATTCAGATCCTCATTCTTGGCAATAGGTGCTGTTTAGGCCTGTTCGGTTATAACGCTGTTTGCGAGGTAACAGCATAAGCGTAGTCATAGTCATAGTCATAGGCATAGTCATAGGCATAAGCATAGTCATGTTTGAGAACAGGCCTTGGCACCTATGTAACGACGCAAACTTTGTAAGCAGTTGCCATTGGTATAGGTCGATGCACTTGAAAGCCTTCAGCTGTCTTGACACACATGGTATGTATTGGCATGTGTGCTGAAAGCGTTTGCTTGTCTTACAGGCTAGTGGAAAGCCTGGAGGCCCAGGTGCGCACCCTGTCCCAGGAAGGTGACAAGGCAAGGCAGGAGGTGGCCCAGCTCACCGAGAGGCACCAGTCTGTGGTTGAGCGCACCACGGCCGAGCACGACCGCGAGATTGCCTCATTGCAGCAGAGGCTGACTGACCTGGTGAGATTGGGCAGTTTGAATCGGGCAGACGAGATGAACAGATCTCGCTTTTTGCTTGCTTGTTGCTGATAGGTTTTGAAGTACATACACGCAAACCTCATTATAACAAAGTCACATTTGCCACGAAAATAACCTCATTATATCCGAAAATTCGTTATAAACGTTTATTTTTAGCACTGTATCTATGACAAGACTATTCTTCATTTACCTCGTTATAACCGATAATTCGTTATATCCGTGTTCGCTATATCGAGGTTTGAGTGTTACTATGTTCAGAATGCTTCAAAAGAAACCATAGCTGGTACTGTGAGCAAAAATTTGGGAGCTCGTATATCTCTGAAAACTGAGTTAGCGGTAGTAGACAAAAGATAATGGTTAAAAGGCGTGGGGAGGAATTTGCAATTGAGGAAAACATTATATTAATCCTAAGTGCCCTTCCCTAATCACTGGTAAGTTTATTCAAGGTCATGAGAAACATCTTCAAAGTGTGAGGCTTTAACTTCGCAGCCTTCAAGCCACTCCTCAAAGCCAAATTTGATCTTATAATGTCCTCTCAGATTACTTTTAAATTTTTACTACTATTTTCGTGGGTTATATTCATAAATGCTTTTTGCATTTTTTGCCATATTTTGGTACATTTTGGCTTTGGCTCTATAGCTTAACAGGCCAGGTGGCACTGAAAGTGTCTGGTATGGTGGTCTCTTCCAAAATTTTTGTCGCTTCTTTATTCTTTCTTTTTTTAACCTTGCCGAGCAGGAGGGCAAACTGGAAGAGCGGGTTCAGCGGTGCCGGACTTTGGAGCAGTCCAACAATGAAGCCCAGGTGGAGTTGGAGAGCCAGGTGCGGTCGTGGCAGGACAAGCTGGCTGCCGCAGAGCAACAGGCCCAGAGGCTCACCCAGGAGATCGAACAGGTGAGGGTAACGTTTAGGCTCACATGCTGATGCAGGGGCAAACAGTGATTGCTGGGAGGAAGTCCTTTGCTCAGCCATAGATGTATTGAGTAGTGGTGTGCAAATAGTAATTATTTAGATCGACTGGACTCCGAACCAAGTAGTGCCCACAGCAGATTGAAATTTATATTGAGTACATTTCAAATACAGTTCTCAAAAAAAGAAAGAACAGCCATTTCTACTGCTTATAATTATGGAATGCAGTGTTTGCATTATTGTAGTATGTATTTTGTTGTAGAGTCCTTAGCATTATAGAATTTTGTTCTTTAAACGCACTACTAGAGCCTTAGGCGTAGTAGATACGCAATTCGTTCACATACAGTTGAGTGTGGTCAATTGCAATTTAGTAGGCTTGTGCGAATATTCGAATAATACAGTATTCGAATTCGTTTCAATTCGAGTTTAAATTATTGAAAAGTTCGAAGTATTCGAAATGAACGAATAGGTAAATATTAGTCCGCTTATAACCCCCTAGCAAAGGTGGTTTCACAGCGTAGGAGAGGTGCTAAACCGTGAATACACCTTTCCAGGAAAAATTTGCAATGTCCGTTTGTAACTTTCTGTAAAGGTGGTTTCACTGCAGTAGAGGGGTGCTGTACCGTGAGTACACCTTTCAGGAAAAGTCCGTACTGCCGCGAAACCCCACTTCAAGGCTAAATGAACATACATATTACCCTCACATCGATTCATCATTTTTTAAGTTTAAAACTTGTTATACCGGCTTATATGCTCCAAGTATAGTAAATTTTTAAAATGTAACATATTTTATAGGTTATTATTTGCATTCTACCGAAAGCCAAATCCTGCTACTATTAAAAGTTGCTTCTACTTCCTTTGAACCAAAAAGAATGACATTTGCACATGCCTTGTTATAATTTAAAAAAAAAACGTGCAGGTTGGTTGGGTCATGACAAATATGCTCATTTTTCTTCATAATATGTGATATATACTATTCGAATTCGATTCGAAATTATTCGACCAAAATCACTATTCGCTTCGAATTTGCTTTGAACCTAAAATTTACTATTCGCACAAGCCTACAATTTAGGATAAAAAGCCTGGCTTGCTGATTAAAATTGATGATTCATAGTATAGTACTAAAGCTGTTAGAATATTCATGATTATGAATTGTGTAGTGACTATTAAATTTGACAAATGAATCTAATAAGGCAGTAATCAATTTATTGCAAAATTATTGGAAACTGTGCTTGTTTGTACAATGCTCACGGAAAGAAGTGCGTCAGTTAGTGGCTATGTAACGCATATACTTTCGTTTCCACCATCTTTAGTCTCAGTCACATTGGTGCAGTATTGACTGGTATGCTTAACATCACTGTGAACTCGGCCTTTAGTGGCCGAATCGATAACAACATGACATGGTTACATCAATTGGTTGTGCATGCCAGTCGTTAAATCTAAATTTTGGTGCTGCGTTCCATTCTGTGAGCATCGTGCATCACGATAACACTTGGGGGTATCGCGATTATCGTTATTCAAAATATCCAGATATTCGAACAACTCCTCCTGAGAATGACTGTGGCAGCAATGGTGGTGTCAGTTGTGGAGGTCTTTCAAAAGCTCTGGAGAATGGTGGAGATTGGGGATGCAAGTCGTTTTAGTGTCGGTGAAAACGTTTTGACAGAAGTGTGGTGGTATGCAGACGCGAGAACTTCTGGCCGAAGAGCGGCGCCTGCGCGACGCCCAGAGCCAGGACCTGGGTTCAGAGGCCTCCGAGCGTGAACGCCAGCTGGTAACTGCCCGGGCGGAGATGGAACGCCTCAAGGCCGAGTTCGACGCTCACCGCGAAGACCTGGCACACCAAATCACCGAGACCAGAGAGCAGGAGGCCCGTGCTGTGGAAGAACTTCGGCGCGAAATGTACGTTGCTTCACTTTGTGAAGTTTTCTTTGTTTTTTTTTTTGCCTGTATTCTTATAGCAGTACTGACATCACGTTTATGGCTTCTTGTTTATATAAAATGTACTAGTGGAGACCCTGAACAACTTGCTGCTATAGTTTTCCCGCAAACCAGTTTTGGTTTAGTTATTCGGGAGGTGTGGCCTTGTAGCGTGAAAGTAGAATGTTTAACAATCTTTTAATTCGCTTTGGCTAGCCCGACAGTCTAATACGCTGCTAGATCAGGTTGTGCAATAAGTAGAATTATGATGACTCGGCAGTATTACAAGGACCACCTTATTTACTCAGGTAATGATGGCACCCTTGAACATTGCCATAAGAATGGAAAAATGGGGGCTAGGCTTCCACATGCATTCAGACTTAATGCATGGGAGCCTTATTCTGTGTTGGTCACTTTCGGGGGATACTTGTTACTTTGTTGGGGTACTGACAAAATTTCGCGGCTGAGACAGCCTGCGGGATCGATTCTTGTGAACATGCATATATCATCTCCCAAATCTGAACAGTCAACTCAGTTTAGAAGGTAATTTATATTAATTTTGAAGTTCGCGTGCCCTATCTAGCACTATAAGCCGCACCTTGCGACATTGACATCATAAAAAGTGACCTGAAGGTGACCCCAAACTTCCGCAGCGTCACTGCTGCGGCCGAGCTCCAAAATGCCCAGCTAAATGATGACATCATTGTTGCCATTGCGCTTTTGCTGCGCTTGCACTAGCAGGGTGCTATTGGGCGGCTACTCGCGAGTCCGTGCCCACAGTGAGCGTGTGGAAGACTCAAAAAAGTTTTTGCGACCAGGTGACAATGATGACGATGATGGCAACGACATCGCGCTGCACATGCCGCATGCAAAGTAACGCGTGCAGACGATGCAGGCAGCGCGGAAGTGCCTCACAGTTGTGTGCCATTACACACACTAGATGGCATTAGTTGCTCATGTTGGTTCGTCGTTCTTGGAGCTCTCGCAGAAACTGAGACTAGTCGGCAATAAACAGACTGTAATTAATTATTTGTCGTGTGCTGCAGCAAGCGATAGACCGTGTTATGACTAATAGGCCTCCAGCAATATATTGCAACAAAAAAAAAAAACTCCACAGCAACATTTTTGTGTCAGTACCCCTTTAAATGTGCACTGACTGGCAAAGAGTGTGTGCAGAACACTTGTCACTCCAGTGAGGTGTGTAGTGGATACATATGACATTGTACAAAAATGAAAGTATCCTCAAGGAGTGTAGAAAAGTACAGAAGTTTATAATACTGCCCCATCTGTTGACCTTTCGGAGTATGAGAGACTAGCTGAGAATTTTTTCTCAGTCTTTGTTTCCAAGCTACATTTGCTTGTGTGTTGATTTATCCTTGTCATAGGGAGAGCCAGATAAGCGTCATCAACGAATTGCGGCAACTCCTCTCCAAAGCAGAAGAGGACAGGCGGACCCTCGCGGAACGCAACACGCAGCTCGAGGAGCAGCTGACACAGGCCAGTGCCGCACAGCAGAAGGTGCATAACCAATTTTGCTTGCCTTTTGGAAGAAGCACATAGTTATAGATTGGCTTGCAGTGAATTGCAACTCAAATTACGTGTGCTGTCTGGGATATTGGCATACACGGAAGTAGCATACATGGAAGTGGCATACGTTCGTCAGTGTCACACTTAGTGACGTTGCAGGAACGTGCATGTTGCTGCGATATTGCATGTTACAGCACATGTGGTACATGCGACAACAACCGCAGCCTCTTTTGTTCTTTTGTCATATAAGAGAACCCCATCGCATGGTAAAAGTTTGTAAAGAAAATTTTTATGGTGTTGGCATCGTGAAAAGTTTTAAACAACTTGCATTCTTACCGAGAAAATATCTAAACGAGAGCACTTCGTTGATAAAACTGATTACACCGAACTGGTATCGTCTCTGCAGCTAAAGGACCTCTGCTCTTTTTTTGTGCAAATTGCTTTAAGATTATTGTTTCACACTAATTACTATTTTCATCAACATTGTTTTAAACCAAAAAATTCATATTTGTGCAAGCAACATTACTAGAGCTGTGCGAATAGCAAAATTTTGGGTGCGAAGCGAATTCGAATAATAAAGATTGAGTGCGAATCGAATCGAATAATTTCGAATAATTTTCGAATATTTCTCAAAAATTTTTCGAATAATTCGAAGTGAAATTACAGAAAAAGTTGCAGAGAATCCCTAAGTATGTTCTTGTGAGATAGCAACATGAAAGTGTTTCTTTTCGCTAGGTTGATGAAGCGCTGGTGGGGTCATATTTCATAGTTGTCGTTCTTATCAAGAGTGAGGCAATGTAGAGGCCGAATTGTATTAATGTACATGATTTGGTGCAACCAAAGTGCTGCCGACAACACTTTACACGTGATAGGCAGATATGCCATTTCCTCAGCCTCTCCTCCTCTTTCAACTGCTGTGGAAGGCCAACTGATGTGGCGGACAAGGGTGTGCTCCCTTCAAGTTCCAAATCTGCCTCGTAGACGTTGATCTATAAGAACATCTGAAATTTTGGATGCTAAAAAGCTTCGGCGTCCGATTTTTCGGACTTCCTGCCCAAATTTCAGGTCCAAAACAGCATTAAATGAGCCCCCAACTCTGCCACATCTTTCATCTCCACATTGGAACCAGCGTTTTCTAGAGTTAGTACATTTGCGACCGTAGCGGAGCTTGAAAGGCAGCTTTGCCGCAATACGGGGGTGTGATGAGGTGAAGCATATTGAAAATTTAGGGACCACTTCCAAACGGACGTTGACTGTCTCTTGGCTAAGTTCGACCGTAACGGACCTTGAAAGGCAGCTTTGCCGCAATACGGGGGTGTGAGGAGGTGAAGCATATTGAAAATCTAGGGACCACTTCCAATCAGATGTTGACTGTCTCTTGCCTAAATTCGACCGTAACGGAGCTTAAAAGGCAGCTTTGCCGCAATACGGGGGTGTGATGAGGTGAAGCATATTGAAAATCTAGGGACCACTTCTAATTGGACGTTGACTGTGTCTTGGCTAAGTTCGACCGTAACGGAGCTTGAAAGGCAGCTTTGCCGCAATACGAGAGCGTAATGAGGTGAAGCATATTGAAAATCTGAAGGGGTCACTTTCAACCAAACGTTGACTGCATTTGTTTTTGGGAAGTTCGAATAGTTCGAATAGTAAAATTTCAGTGCGAATCGAATCGAATAGAAACACTATTCGAAAAATATTCGAAACTTCGAATATTCGCACACCCCTAAACATTACATGTCATGAAGCACAGTTTACCAAATGTTTAAATGGAGCATTCAGAACACACAAGCTGTTTGTTCGTGTGCCCAGCTCTTTTAAAAGAATTTCGGCGATCATGTTTTTATAGTAAAAAAATTCAACGTGCAACGAAAAATCAAGCACAAAAGTGCATGTTCAAGCACTTTCAAAGTACGGATTATGTGCTTATCAACAGAAAAGTTTATTTAAAACAATACATGTGTGTTTCAATATCAGGGAATTCATGTTCTGAAGAAAGCACGTGAAGAGTATGACAGTGCCTTCCATTCACTGATGTACTATGTGCACAGCGTCAGGTCTGATTATGACTACATCTGATTTGGCAATACAGAGTGATAGGTTTGTTTCAGAATCGATAATGAACTTTCACGTGTGAAGCACGAAAAAAGATATCAGCCTTGTAATAGCTATGCGCTGTTCTAAAACTGGAATATCATTACTAGCCATCTGTGATGAAGGCAAATTAATAGTATTGTGATGGGCGTTATGAAATCGCACTGCTCTCATTTGAACTATTTCCACTTAATAAATATCGGTCTCGATATGTGTATCTAGTGTTGATGGGAGCTCTTTATTAATTTAGGTATTGCGGTAAGTGTTACCGTATTTACTCGATTCTACCGCGCCCTCGATTGTAACGTGCACCCGTTTTCCGCAACCAAAAAAAAAAAAAAAGTAATACATCGACTGTAACGCGCACCCATTTTTCGTGAGAGAAAAGAACAAAAAAAGTCCGTAGGAGTCAAACTTCGCACATTCAGAAGAACAAGTATCTGGGTTTTAAAGAACTACAGCTTCAAAAGAGTAAAACACAAAGTCAAAAAGCGGGCCTTGCCGCTAAAACTGTCACCACTACGGCGGCGATACGAGTCGCGTAATGGATCAGTCCTCGTCGCTGTCGGACAACTCCTTGTCGCTGTCAGCACTCTTCGATTTCGGGAAACCGGCCCTGCTTTTGTCCACAGAAACTTTTTCGTGAAGCTTTGCTGTAAAAAATCTTCTGCTTCTGTTTGCGCCAGTCTCGCGCGCACGTTTCGGGAACTCCGAACGACCGCGATGCGGCCCGGTTTCCGTCCGTCTCTCTGCACATGTAATAACTATTCTTTTAAATGCGGCATCGTGGTACACTAGTCGAGTATTTGGAATCGACGCTTCCATGCCGTCGATGCGAACGCAGAACGGGATGACAATCTCCTCAGCACATGTACGAACTGAAAAAATGGCAGAAGTGGCCAAGGCGCGTAGGAGGCGGCCATTTTGAAATGTCGATGGCAATAGGATAACCGAGTTTCTTTTTTTTTTCGGTACTCGATTCTAACGCGCATGCGAGTTTTGGACTCGTTTTGCCGGAAAAAAGGTGCGCGTTAGATTCGAGTAAATACGGTACTGGTGCATAGCATAAAATTGGCAACCTGGTTTTGCACATTCTGCGATGCAGGCCGATGACGGCAGCGCAGCAGAGATCAAGGCACTCAAAAGCCAGCTCGAGAACCTGCAAAACAGGTAAGGTGAAGAAAAGAAACTTGAAGTGGCACTCGTGTGTGTGTGAGATTTCATGAGATACTGTTCGTTGGAGTTGCTGGAAACTGACATCACTGTCCAAAATTATGCGAGGCAGAGGCACACATGCCTAAAACAGGTGCACTGCTGAAGCCTAGTGAGGAAAGAATTATACTGGTGGCTGTTCCTTTCCAGAGTTCATAGACGGCTACAGTAGCCTGACCTTGCTACGCTGTTGGGTGTGCGGTCAGCATTAATTCCGATCGACAGCTGCTTCTGAAGTATAAGATATGTTATGTTTTTGTACGGTTGGACATGTACTTATGCGGATAGCGGCTTACACTTTGGTGATAGGTGTCCAGGGTTCTGTCAGGGCACTTCAAAAGCAAACTCAAGAGTACCGTTTGCATCAGGCAGTCAAGAGAATTGAGCGATAGGACAGTGCCTATTTGATCTTCACTTGAGCTGCTAAAGGCCAGGGTATATCAGAAGGCAAAAAAAAAAGATCTTGAAGTGGTATAACTGTCCACCTGGGCTTCTGGAACTTTGAAGAACAGCACAGTCTACAGCCTTGAAATTCTTCAGTTATATCGCACATATGTTGAGCTCATGGCATGTCGATAGCTTATAATGATGAAAAGCGATGCAAAATTGGGCATAAGAGCTAAGAGTTCAAATGCCATCTGCTTCTATGCCATTTGATTTGGGCGCTTGGCACCTTCGTTATTCACCAGGCCACAGTGTGCAGTTTCAAAAGTAACTTGGCTTCACTTCTACAGGCTATGAAATGGAGTGGAGATGTTGTACGCTTTCTTGGGATTCAAACCAAGGACTTTGTTTATACTCGCGAAATGTTGCTCGATATTCTAGTCTAGCAGTCGCCCTGTTAACATACCCAGTTATATGCCGAGTTGTCGTGAATGCCACTGAGTTTCAGTACAGGCTCGTGAAGGAAGGAGAGTAGGAGTTGAAAGGGATTTCTTTTTCTAAACTAAGAATAACTGAGAAAAAAATCGAATAAGGCACGTATACCTCTCGCAACTAGTAGGCACGCCTCCATGATATCCATTTCATTTTTTTTTGTTGACTCTCACTCACGCATTTAATGATGGCTGACTGAATGACAACAAAGTTATATATTTAATCATTCCCCCCTCCTCTCTCTCTTACCTAGTGACCACAAAGTAACGTAGTGGTTTACATTTTAAGGGGCGTTTGCTATGTCAGAACAGTCGCATACTGTTGCAGTGCTTGAGTCACACATAATGTTGCTGCCGTAGCATTTTCTTTGGTTATAATGCCGATACATACACAAGGCCAGCTGGTATTCTCATAAGATGCTTAACCTTTCCAAATCGATACAGTGTTATTTCAAGGCGCTCTATATTATATTGCAACAAAAATAATGCCGTAATACCTTAATTTATGTGTGTTATAGTAATCATCCCCAATTGCCTTGTAATTAAATATCTATTTATTTGGGACCCATTTATGCTCTGTTTTTGCATAAATAGAATGAAACCTCAGGCTAAAAATATAGTGCAAATTCGTTCTCAGTTGGTCCGCGTTAAGCAAACAAAAATTACACTTTTGACGTGGGTCGCGGGAAGCGGCACGTCGAATGACTCGTCAAATATGGTAGTGCCTTCAGCAAAAGGGATCATATGCAACAGTACACTGCAAAATGAAGTTAAATGTTTTTATTATAGAGGATAAATGTATTATGCAGGAGGTTCAATTCATCCAAAGCTCAGTGTATTTCGCTCTTTCTTAACCCCTAGTCAACACAAATAGCAAAAGCAAGTGGTGTACACAATTGTGTACATAGCGTCTCAAATTGAGATGGTCCTGAAAGGCAGGTTGTCAACGTTGAGGAGGTATTAACGGAGCTGTATTAATTGTTATGTTTAGGACGTTTACATTGTCGATAGTGTCATCCGCATATTCTGTACAGATATTCTACAGTGCCTTTCTGTTCACCTTTGTCGCTCAGAGCAGTGAAAACAGGTCTGTATGCATCGGCTGTAAGACGCAGCCTCAGGGTTTTTTTGTTTTGCACCGTATGCCATACACAGCCTCTCACACAATAGGTGGCATGTTCTGCGTGCAACTAACCCAAAGCTTTTTTTTTTTTTTGTGCATGCACTATTGCCTAGTTGAGTGTGGTAACACCATCAGTAGTGTGCAGGAAGCATGAGGGGAGGCTATGGGTGTGCCTTGGGGGAGGAAGTAATACGCTAACAGGTGGCACTCTGCCACTGTCTCTCTCTTTTTTTCCCCCTTTCTCTCTGTCCCTTTCTCTCTCCTTCTCTCCTTGCTTCACGTGGTAACTGAACCCTTCCACGACGGTAAGCGTGCAACCCCTCTGGAATGCCATCTGGGCCCTTGTTGCCTTTTCGCTCTTCTGCGTCGCCTACATCATGCGCTGAGTGCACACTGAAAGCTATACGCTGCGCTGCCTTGCCCGAAACCACGCGCTGTCGCGTTTGTTGGAAAACCAACAGGCCCCTGTTTATATTCTCTCGAACAGACATCGTGCAAAGCTTTCCAAGACCGGTTAACTCTGCAAAGCTCTTGTGGAGCTTGCGCTCAGAAGGTTTAACACGATGTGTTTAAGATTAAAAGCGAATGACACATACTCATGCCCTCTCATCCTTGTGTATAGTTGCTTAGAGCAGCATCTCCTGAGTTTAAGAACCTCGTTTCTCCGGTAGAGTGGTCAAACTTGTGGGCTGGCATGGCCTCAGGAGCAGAGCTACAACTATGGTGTGGTCTTCTGTTAGAGGGAACGTTCTGATGTGCGGCTCCAACTTTGCTGGTGTTCCATCCGCAAACATGGACAGTAGCTTGGTCAATGCGCTGCACAGATGTGTAGCAGAAAGCTGTCCGTGTTGCTGACCACAAGTGATCGGCTACAAAACTGGGCAGTCCTACACTGGCCAGAGGGAAAGATTTGCTGATGCCCTTAGCACACAGGTTCCGTTGAACAGTGTATTGTGCTATACATAGTAGTTGCAGTGTCCTATGCAGTATTAGTCCAATAAAATGCATTAGCTGTGCCACTTCTGTGGGGAATCGCATTAATGTCTCCCTGTAGAGGTGCTAAAACACCTCTACAGGGAATACAGAAAATAACAGAATGTCGATGTTGACCCTGACTAGGCGCTTTAATCAAGGGTCAGCACAGGAACCTGACCAGAGCACTTTATTCCTGCATAGTCTGTGAAGCGACACACGGTGTGCTATAATTTTTGCTGCAAACATATCATCTTTCACTTGCTATGGTGATAGCTCAAAATGTTTTTCCTGCTCTGATTCTCACCTAAACTTGCAAAGATGCATGTTAGGTCCCTAAATAAGGGGTGAGTGGGTCGAGGGGTCCGCGATGGCTGGAAGCTTTGAAATTACTGGTTTCAAAGATGGGCAGTAACACCTCACTGATGGCATTTTAGCTGTATGCAGAAGGGTTTCTTGGGAAACTTTGCACTTTGTCTGTCGATGCTGGTATCTTTACGTCTTCTGAGCATTGCCTCTCTTGCGCATTGTCTTGCATGGAGGCTGTGCTGTTATTTCCTTGATGCCGCGAAGCTCTTGGTGAACCCTTGTGATGACTGGTGAATGAATGCAGTATCTTGATGGTGGCTTTCGTTATTTTAATGTGGCCACTGATTTGCCCCACCTTTTTTTTTTTTTTGCTCACTTTAACTGTTTCCCGAGCATGAGATGATCAATGCTGTTTCATTGTCACGTTACATGTCACTTTATTATGGCTTGAAAGAGAGGTACACGTTAATTAACAGTGGGGCTTCTCTTGTTTGCTGGCTGTTAATCAGTTCGTCTTTGTCATCCTAGAACTGCTTCCTTTTTGGATGTTCACATGGGCACTTTGTGATTAGCCTTCCTTCTGGTCAACATTTCGCATCGCTATTTCAGTTGTTAGAGACCTTGTTTTCTATCGTAGACGACGCTTGCGAAACATATCCTACTCTTGCACTTGTATCCAACATACACGGCTTTCATTGGCTACTAAGACTATGTTCCAATACTTGGCGTAGATGACTAAATAGACAGCTAGGTAGACAGGGGCTACCGTGTGTCTTGTTCAAATCATTACACAGCTGGCAAAAATATCAAAGTAGAAAACGGCGCAAGCTGCCCTGCTGTCCATACAAGATTGCTCCTGAGCAGAGTGCTTAGAAACCGAAAGGGAAGGTTGCCTACGCACAAGAAAACGTAGTAACACTTTTCGCGCACTTCATGTGAGCTACGTTACAGTTTGCATAGGCTTGAGTGTGGAATGTGGTAAACTGCGGCCACAATATGAAGCTTTCTGTAGCTTTTTCTCGTCTATATGAGGTGGCATAGGGTCAGAAGTGACGTCTTCCCAACGTGTTCCATTTCTTGGACTTGAAACTGACCTCTCAGCAGTGGCAGCAAACTGTCTTCAGTGCTGGCCAGAACTGGAATACGCCGTAGGTTTTCTGGATGCTGATGCTCGGGGCGTTTTAGGTCAGACATTCCAGCTGAAAGAGACGACCACGAGAATTTGGGTTGGTCATAGTTCCTAGGAAGAGCGATTCTTGACATTGCTGTGGTTTACAAGGGGTGTAATTTTAAATCTCTGCCTTTGACAAGTTTTGTCACCTAGTGGTTTTGTTGCGTTGTTTAAGGTATCTCCAGTACTGAGAAAATACGAAATGTTACTGTGTTTCTCTCCTAGTACTTTGTAGTTGCTCTTGCATGACAAGTTGATGTTAGTGTGCCATAGAAGCCAGAAATTGAACAAAAATACTTGATTTTCAAGTGCAGCAGGCCCCTCTCAAGTTCCCTTAAGAATGACTGTGAAGTAACAAAACAATACATGACCGTCCAAGAGCACTACCCCAATGCTTGAACGGAAGAGGATAACGAAAAAAAGAGGGGTTGACATAATCAGATATGCAAACGATCCTTTTAACTGATCTCCAAATTGTAGTCACAGTTGACAAGCTTGTGTACAAAAGTACATAGCTCATTTTTTACATTGGTTTGAGCGCAGCAGCTGAAGTATGCAGCTGCACCAAATATGCAGGGATTCAAACAGTCGTAAGTGCGCTCACTTACAGGACGAAAACATTGAAAGTAGGCGAACGAGAAACAGAACAAGACACAGTTATCAATAAACACAGTGCGAATTTAATATACTATTTGAAAGACTCTCAGAAGCGGTAAAGCAATGCAGAATTTTTTTTTATGTGGAACAAAACTCTTTTTGCTGTTCGAACAGCTGTTCTTCGAATATTACACAACAGCCACAATATTATGATCTCACGAGTTCGATAGCATGTTTACTGGCCAAGTAATGCTTTTGTTGATATAAATATGGAAACCAGTCCATATGGACTGCATCCCAATAAATATGGACTGCATTTCAGCAAACTAAAGTAAACACTTAATGATTAATAGCAATCTAAAGGAGGTTAAGGCAAAACTTGTCAAGTTTGCAAGAACTTTTAGTAAACCTGAAAGGTCCAACTATATTACTTTGAAATCCATTATGACATCACATGCAAAACAGGAGAGATCGAAATTTGTACTTCTTTTTATGCTTTAACGACTATCATATTGCTTCAAAATGAGATAGTGTTTTGAAATAATGCTTTACCAGTGCAAACTGATTTAGCATTTATCTTTTATGCCACTTTCAAGGGAATCAGCATTTCTATGGAAGGTGTGTTGAATATGTCAGCTGAGTTTTATACAAGCGAGTTGTGCATTTGATGTGATTGCTCTTGCTCACTACAATTGTAAGCAGCTTTTGGCTGACCTGCTCACGAGCCGATGAGAAGCCATGAGGAACAAGCGCTTGGATCATGCATATCATTTGCTAACACATCAGATGAGGGAGTAGTTGATGTTGCTCGTTATACACAAACATGTTGCAATTCATGGGTATCCTGCGAGGTGGTGTTCTTGCTTTTTGCTGTGTCGCTATGACTCGTGTTTCATCACTCTAACCAAGCAAGCCTAATTATCTAACTGCTATAATAATGTCTCATAAAAACAGTGTCATGTTGTTGGGCCCCTTAATTAGTGCAGTGGATGCGAGGCAGTAATTGGCGTCTACTTGCGACTGCTTGTGCAAATGCTGAGACAAATCTTTTTGTCTACGGAGCAGCTTTCTGTTTGTTTCACAGACTTCTTGTAGTTCAGTTATGACAGGCATCGCAACTATAGAATCTTCGTAATTAGGCCATTATTATGAATTGTGACTTGTCTGCTGTCATCGGAAACATTTTCTATGTCATGAATCTGGACACTGATTGGCTTGAAGTTATTAATGGTAGGATAATGTTTGCACTACCTTTGTCATCTTGCCTCTGGACAGCCAAACATCTTGGCATGTCATTTGCGGAAGCTATGCCTTGTGACCACAAGTGACCACATTTATTTATTTATTTATTTATTTATTTATTTATTTATTTATCTATCTATCTATCTATTTATTTATTTGCCACATACAACATATTCTGTTTATAACACACACAGCAGAAGAAAGTAAAATGTGGCAACAATGCTATACAAGTTGAAAGTTGGAGGCCGCACTGTAATCTATTGCAATTAGAAAACTATGCCTGGTGAGGAGCCAGCTTTCTTCCATTCAAACACACGCTGTCCTGATTTAAAAACCAGGAACCAGTATGTCACAAAATCATGACAACTTTTACGGTTAGGGGGCAGTGGTGGTGTGCCAGTTAACTAGGAGGCTGACAGGCGATGGTGGCCCATAGCTTGACTGACAGCTCGGAAAACCAGGTTGACTTCAGGCGAACTGGCGTATGGGAAACCTCTCAGGTGGAGTTCCGAGTTGTCATTGGAGCTTGGGTTTCATGCTGCTCTCATTGTGTCTGCCTCCTTATTGATTAAACATTTAATGACAGTGCGTTGCCAGTGCGCTAATGCATTGCAATGTAGGCCAAACACAACATGTTCGCCCACAAAACAATTAACATCTGTTCACACTTGTTACAGACAGTAAAACGCTGTGCCCATGGTGTCTTGTTCGCTAATTCCTCTTGCCCTAATTTTTTCGTGCAGTTTTAACCTTATTCAAAGTAAATGGCCCTTCCTCTCACTAACGTCTCATCCTACAATGTCTTTGTGGACATCGCACGTGAATTGTTGCTAGTGATTCTGGAAACTATTAGCTTAAGTTAGCAGTGACTGTCATTCTTGACACGTATTGGTTTTCACATTCTATGAGCATTGCTTAGTACTACTACAATTTGTAGGTACCTCCTTTGTAACAATTTCACATATGAAACCAGTGGTTCTATGTTTTGGAAGACACTATTCTACTTCTACAGCTTTGCACATTTCTTACGCTGAGCTGAGGATACGGCTGCTGCTAGCAATAGACGCTGCGGTGGCATTTCTATCTTTTGCACTTCTGACTTGTCTTTTAGCCTGAGTTCAAAGTTATACCAGCAATAGATATATTTTTTCTTTGCATTTAAGAGCATGTAGATCGACGTCAATTGCTGCCTCGCACATATCTTGATTGTTCTCCATCTGGGAGGTTTCCCATCATCCAGTTCGCCTTAACGCTGCATTTTCTTTTATGCATGCTCCAGCAAAACTGTTTCTTTCCTCTGCTGATATTTTACCTCTAGGCTGCCATATCTATCGATACTCCTATCAGTATTCCTTGCTTGTAATGACAACAATGTGAGCCTTACTGTACTAACTGTGAGCAGTTGTCGGTTACTAACTTGAGATTTTTTCCATATTGTCAGGATTTCACGTCACAAGCACCACAGGGACTGTGAACTTATTGTTTGTGATGTGTAGCAGTACAGACAACTGCAGAGTTATGCATGTGCTTCAGAGCCATAAGGGACTTCCAGCGCATGCAGTCCAACCACCTGTGTTTGAATGTTTATGCCAATGTATCGGATGCATTTTTGTTAGAGTGACATGGAGAATGCATGATGTGCAAGGTCTGTCAACCGGAAAGAAATGTTTAAGGCAGCTTTAGTTTTACCTGTGCTTGAATGCTTGCACTTTTGTGCTCAGAAATAGTGAAACCGGTGGTGTTCACGTTGTTCACCTGTGTGACTTATGGGAGAAATGTTAACGTCCTTTTACACATATCCTGATGTGAGCCGATGACATCTGCAAAGACATTATGTGCTCTAGAATGATAGTATTGTTGATGTACTTGAAATTGGGTTTAAATGCCACTGACTAAGTTTTTATGGTCAAAAGTTGCACCCTGACTCATCTTTCAAAAATTGTGCAGTAGTTTTGCTCTGTCTCATTAGTTTCGTGCAGCATGCAGTTGGCGCATGAATTTGCACGTTACGTGGATGATGTATGCATCTTCTCCCTTCATATTAGAGAGAAATGCATTTTGAGAATTTGCCCATATTTTGACATTGTCCGCAGTGGTACAGAAGTAATGTTCTCGCATTCTTCAAAAAAAAAAAAACAGTTTTATGGTTTTCTTTCTCATCTGGTATTTCTGTTGCAATAGTCCTCGAGCATTTGTGTGCCGATCACAATTTACTGAAGAGTGAAATCTGTTTTTACTTAGCTTTCGAGTCTAAAGCTTCTTGCGGTTTCAATATCTTTTGTGACTGTAAGTGCTTAGCGCACCTTTTAGCTTAATCCTTGAGATCTGTACTGTGACTCTTGATTCGAAAAGCCATTATGGTTGCACATTTTCTCTACCTTTGAAGTGAACAACATTGTTCAAACTATTCCTGCTGTAGTTTACTTACGTTAATTGAAGTTTGTGGTAATTTCTCCGCAGACATACTGCTGTTGTATTAATTTGCAATTCCAATGAATCGAAATCAAGCCTACGCTCTGCATTGTAGCACACTTTGCTAATAAGACAGAGTGCAGATTTACTGCTTTGGTCATTGCGGTCAGTGGCGTAGTTACAGAATCGCCGATATGTTAACTTTGCATTTGGTTGTGTCGAGATCACTCGAGGTTGATTGAAGCAAGCTTGCTCTTTGTGCACGTGATCAAAAACAGCGTTCATCTTACCATGTTGCAATTATGAACAGTTACGTCGTTCTCTGCGCCGCAATAAAAGGCAGCGCTTTGAATTGCAGTCTGTGTGTGCCTATTTATCTTTGTGACGGTGTAGTCGGATACACTTTCAACAAAGTGCAGACCTTAAGACAGAACCAAAGGAGGAAAACACAAGACAAGTGCTCACTCGGCACCTAAAGCTTATTTAGAACAGACAACACACATAATAATGAGTAAGTAAGGGGCACAGACGACACTGTACATACAGCAATAACGAACACGTGCAATATTGAATCAGATGGCAACAGTTCTACTAGAAATTTCTTTACTACTGACAGATGTGTCACTGACACAGCCCTGCTCATTCTGTCTGAAAATACCCTTTTCAGCATCTTCAATGCCTTTCGATGTTCACGTTCGATTCCTCAGAGGGCTAGATTTCTTAATTCTTTGAAGTGGTCATGTTGCTGAGGCCAGACAGACGTAAAGAAAAAATTGACAAAGGGTGCAGTCATAGTATTGAAGCCAACACAGCCAGCCAGGCAAAGGTGGGTAAGGGTAGGCCAAGCAATTATCTTGCACTTGAAAGAACTAATGCACATTTACAGTGTTCCTGCTAGCATCTGTAAGGCAACAGCCAAGTAGAACATAGTTGACAATTTCAGTAATAGATTTGCATGCTTCAGTGGCGCTCCATCTCAGAAAAATCTTGCTGCTAGAGCTGCCACTAATATCGGTGTATTCTCTAAACATTAATGCATGTTGTGACATGCTAAAATTTCTACAACTGAATCACAATATAACAACCACTGATGAAACAAGTTATTGGACTTAACGATGTAAACTTGAGATATACCGTATTATGTGTCAATATATTTGCATGGCAGAAGTGCATCATTGTATGGATATCGGATGTGATGGAGGTGTTTCTGAATCGTATGCAACTTCTATATAGTTGGGTTCAACTGTATATCTTCATAAACACATGAAAGTGCGATTGAGTATAGCCGTGCGTTAGGTAAATTGATGAGGCTGCGAATATCTAAAGCATAGTGTGAAATAGGATGATGCAGGACATGGATAGACGGAGTTTGAAGCGGCCTTCGTTCTACACTGGGTGTGAGTGAGGCGGTGATGGCGCTCATTCTTATTGCTTGATTGGCCTCTTATAGCACCAACACCTGCTCTTAACCATTACCTGGGCGCTCTCGTGCAATAGCAAGTTTCGGTGCAATGTGTCGCTGCCGTTGCGGCTTCTGCTGATGCTTTTTGATGTGGCTGTGTGTGGCTACTGGCTGCGATGTGAGCGCATGCATTGGCAACCCCCCACCCAGGGAGCAGCAGCTTTCCCAGGCCAGGGAAGAGCTGCGGACCATGTTGGAGCAGGCCAAAGGCAGGGCGGAGGAGGACCAGCGCAAATTCAGCCAGATGTCGCAAGAGGTGCGTTCAGTGCACACTCGTCTCGTGCTCCTTTTGTGTAGTTTCCTTGTTTTTGCTCTTTTACAACTGCGTCTTCTTCCTTACATATGTAGGTGTCTCAACTGGAGTCGGAGTTGGAGCGCAACCGGTCAGTCCGAGAGCTGCTGCAGAAAGTGCAGGACGAGAAGCATCAGCTCGAGGCTAAGGTGGCCGAGCTTAAAGCTCTGGCAGCTGCTGCTTCAGCTTCAGCTCTCAACGGCAAGGCATCTGTTCCTGCAGCAGCCCCTGATGTCAGTGCCGCACGTTCGACAGAAGGAGGAGGTGAGGACATGAGGGAACCAGCTGCAATAGCTGTAGGGTGTTGAGCACGAACATTGATTTGCCAGCTTAAGTAGCTATACTTCCGTAAGGGCAGTTGCAAGTGCGCCTGTTAAGAAACCTAGGTTGTCAAATTTAACTTTGGTGTCTTTAGTTATTGAGATGTTATTTTTTGGTAAATTATCGAACACTGTTAAATCAACGAAGATATGAGGATCATTGTGGAGCATTGTCATGTCTCCTCTTGTTTTTTTCTTTCTTTTTGGAATAATTATATTAGAACAAGTAAAAATAGACAAATCAAAGAATATATATATAAAAACTGGGGAAACATCAAGGCACCGGCATAACATGTACATCCCTCCTCCCAGATCACACAACGATTGTTTTAAGTTCAGTTTCTTTCCGCGGGCGATCAGTGAGTGGAACAGGCTGCCGTATTCCACTGTCTTATCGGAATGTGTACCTTCTTTCTTAAAAAGTCTAAATGACGTCGTATATAAAGAGGTATAATTCATATTTTGCTTATTTTCTGTCCTAAAGAGCAAAGTACTTTGGCTATTTCTTGTCATTCATTGTTATGTTATAATAGAAGTTGTATAGGGAGTACCTATTTTTTTTGTATGTATGTTTGTTTTTTCCACCCCTGTTATAGCCCAAATGGGGCTGACAGTATAATAAAATGAAAATGAAATGAGTTTAGGCAATAGGTCTGAATTGTGAAATTTAGGTACACTCTGACTATTGTATGCCATATTCAGGGAATCTACACATTACTATAGTGATTCACGTCCAGTAGTTGCACATGTCTGAATATTTGCAGCATGTCTTTCACTGCAGCCAGCCTGGAACTTGCTAGATGCAGTGTTGTGAAGTACTAATTATACAGGAGAGAAGCATTGTTTTTTCTTGCTTTTTCTCCATCACATTGTTGTTCTCAATTCTCATTGAACTCAATCACGTGGTAGTTTTCCAAGTGCCGTCAGAATGCAAAGTGTGGTGGAGTGTATGGCAGGGTTGAAAGTCTCTGCACTTGAAAAGAAGTCATGGCAGTGTTGGAATCGTCATTGAGTTACAACCTACACGAACTGGAGCACACTTGTCAGTATCTGGGCTGCAGCTGTGCTATGTACTTTTGGAGACTCTGTAAAGGGATGGTGTACGTTGCTGCCATGGCCATGAGCAAAGCACAAATACACAAATACCCGATGAAGGAGGTGGGAGAATGGCTGCTGTGATAGCTTTAATTGCTAAGCACTAACATGTGCTGCGGAAGATGTGCGTTCAGCTCCTGCCTATGAAAAGTTTTCGTTTCGTACACTTTCATTTTCCCGTTTCCTTCTTATTTTTAATAAAGCTAATGTGTTCTCTCACTCCTGTCCCCTCTATTTCTTCATTGTATGGTTGTAACTAGCAAAAAAGACCAGGCCCATTTGATCCCTTTTTCTCGTATATGAAAATAAATGTGGCAGATGATGTAGTCACACATGCACTGTGTGGACTTGCAAACACCTTGAAAGAACTGTCTAGACTCTTTGCAAGGAGTTCAGCATTGAGGGCCCAGTCATTCCTCTTACTGTACCACATCTCTGCTTGTTGTTAGGGTCATACACAACCACAGCTTGTGCAAATGAGTTCTCCATTTGCTGAAACGTTACTTCTTAAGTGACTACGGCAAGTCGGCAAAGGAGGGCAGTCCTTCTGTGCCACCACCCCCCCTTCCCCCAACCTCTTTTCTTGTGTGACGGACTGTTCAGTGTGCTGGCTCTGCAGATGCATGCAATTAGTATTTTTTGTACTTTACAGGTGGTGACCTTGCACTCAAGGAAGAGAGAGACAGTCTTCAGATGCAGGTAAGTTCTTTTTCTTTTTTTTGAGATACATGTCAAGGGACTTGATTCGAGAATGTATCAAACAGGCTGTCTCAGTTACGGCATTTTACAGGAAGAAAGCCAGCTAACAATGTTTGGGTACATGGATATATGTGGGAATGTATAAGGAGTTTCCAGCTAAAGTGTGGCATTTTATAGTGAGCTACTGTCTTTGTCACATTTGGTGCTGATTGTCTTTGATTCGTGGTTGTGATTTAAGTATGCTTGTCCCAAGTCTTTTGCCGTCTTTTCTGAATAAGTGCTGCATGCAAGCCTCGTACTTCACTATGCCATGGTACGCAATGCATTCATAAACTAAACCAGCAATGATAAACAGTGGCTGAGCAAGAAATGCTGTTGTGGCCATCATTTCAACAAAGCTATCCATCTTCATTATCTGATTCATTGTGTCAGTGCCTGATGTCTGCTGACCTGTCAAGATGTCTTGCTACTGGCTTACATGGTAACAAGTAACCTATGAATAGAGTGAAGGGAGCATTAATGCTGCTTTTTTAAAAACTCGAACCACGTAAACACATTCTCCACGTTTATCCACTTTTAAGTAATCTTACATTATAGGTGGACTTCCTCAACTCTATAATTGTGGACATGCAACGAAAGAACGATGATCTCAAGACGCGCGTCGAGATTCTAGAGGCGGGCCCTACTCTCGACGACATCGACATCAACCTGTAAGTTGGCTTGCTTTCTTTCTATTTCATGCTAATGCACACAACGCGAAATAGTGATGCTACTATATTTAGCTAACATGTGGGTGGTGGTAATGCTAATGGGATTTCAGCATAGTGTCTTGGGACTTCACTTCTGCAGTTTCACACATATAAGCTATACATAGCATGAAGAAGTGTAACCAAAAATAAATATTTAGAACAATATGGCTTCAAAATAGTTCACACTTAGGTGAAGCTAGGGGAACTCGGCAACTACTGATTCACTGTCGACTTTACTCTTATGAACTAAATTTCTTGATAGCCTGAGCTATCCTGATAGCTGAAAGGATCTCGACAGCCTAAAATGTATATATGTGTATATCGTACTTTATCATACCCAAGGAATAATACAAACACCTTGCTTACCACCATATACCAAAGCTACTCATATCTCGGAGTTTCCAGTTGTGGACAGACAAACAGACAGAGAACTTTAGGTCCTGAGGAGGTTAAATTTTTTTGAGGCCGTGAAATCAGGCCAAGGCATTTTGGCATTTCGGTATGGCTCTTTGGTATTGTGAAAAAGAGGGGGAAAAAAGAGAAAAAAAACCAGACACAATCTGATTGATTTTCACTTACAGCAATGGCATCAAAGCTCCCGTGCCGCCGCGCCTGTTCTGCGACATCTGCGACCGTTTCGACGTGCACGACACGGCCGACTGCCCCATCCAGTGCAGCATCGACGAAGAGATGACGACGCACAGTCACCATGGCTCCCCCAGGCGCTCGAGTCGGCCCTACTGTGACGTCTGCGAAATGTTTGGGCACACGAGCACGGAGTGCGACCCTAGTGAAACCTTTTGAGTGTGGCATCGTTGGCGTAGAATTTCTTTAGGACTGTGGACTTGCCGCGATTTCTTTCTTGGAGCATGCGAACAGGTGTGACTGTCTCTGTCCATGCCGTTCGAGAGTCAAGGCCACAAGGGTTAGTGCTGTTGTGTGGTCTGATTACACTGGGGTTAGTGCAGAAAATGTGACTGCTACGATTGCCTTCTAAGTGCGTAGCTGTTACGTTCAAATAGGTGTATATCACCGTTCTCAGTTAGCGCACAGAAAAGTTGCTGTTTGTAATTGTTACACGTAGCAGCACAAGAGCGAGCTTTGGGGATTTTTTGAAGTTTGTATTCTTGGTCCTATTTTTCCTCTTTTTTTTTGCATTAGCTCATGCACAGTTTTAAAATCTAATGTGTTTGCTAGGTACACTGTTCCACGATGAGCAGTGTTGAGCTTAGTAAAATATTTTATGGGGCACTCACCAAACCCTCTACTGTTGTATAGAGAGTCAGATGTGTGCGCACAACGAATTTTGTAGTTTTTTTACCCTATCTTCATTTCGGTCACTATGGCATTGACATTTCTTCTGTGAATTTGTTTTCCCAACGAATTGTAGGTCAGCGAGATGTTTTATTACACGTGCGAGAGTTGTTGTCGTCCCACACTTTAGATGGCATCGTTACTTTTCAGGCTACCTATGTATGGCCGCATTGTAGATACTGTAAACACGCATTATTAGCTCGTTATCTGAAGAAACTTTGGGTGAGCTTTAAATATTAAGCACCTCTTGTGAACTTCGACACGAGGAGAGCTACGTACAAGCCGCTTCCATTAACGTGATGTTGATAAGTATGCCGGGATGTTATGGTACCGTGTACAGTTTATATAAGGGTGCAAAAGTCTACGAGTGAAGCTGTTTGTTACATTAGCAGATGTTGTCCTCCTTGTGCATAATAAGATGGCACTGAGGTGCTCTTGCGTGAAATTTCGTGGCACTGACACGTTTCTCCAAGTACGTATGCACGCTTATGTTTACGAGGTGTTGCAACTGCTAGGCAAGTGAATTGCCTCCTGCACGAATCAACAAACCCATGCTCATCGATTCTGCACCTACTACACTGAAGGAGAAGTGGGCAGGCATAAGTGCCAATGTTGAACTGCGGATGAAATTGTCTTGAAGTGTTGATAAATATAGGTTCAGCGGTATGACAAACCATGTTGCACTAATTTTCCAAGTGCTGCGCTGCCGTCCAGGTCTGTTTTTGACCTATCTTGCTGATGTTAATGACGCTTGCAAGATTTATTTACTGATGGACAGTTGGGCTACGAAACATTGAAGACTGAAAATGCCTTCTGGCTAATTGTTTCTCGTAGTTACAGAGTAAACTGTTTGTAAAATTGTGTTAGAACTGTGGTTCAATGCCTTCAATGCCTGATCAGCTTTCATTGCGCCTGTAATATTCAGTGTTATGTTGGATTTAAGAATGGGTATGGCTTGAGCAAATAATTTTTATCTTCTAGCTATACGACTTAGCTTTGAGCTATAAGCTTAGCTTTA
Organism: Rhipicephalus sanguineus; assembly: GCF_013339695.2. Classification (NCBI taxonomy): domain Eukaryota; kingdom Metazoa; phylum Arthropoda; class Arachnida; order Ixodida; family Ixodidae; genus Rhipicephalus; species Rhipicephalus sanguineus. The sequence continues at coordinate 68,686,266 of NC_051179.1, forward strand.
TGTTAGTTCATGTTAGCAACAGAAAAAAAAATCAGTGGGGTTGGCTCTTGAAGTTTCTAAGCCACCTAATTTGGAAGCTCAGAGGCTCATGTTTGAGACTGTTCTGTATCGTCGTCCACCAAAACGATTCCGTTAACAGATTTCAGTAATATTTGTGGACATATATAACCAACGCCTTTAAAGAGAAATTGATCTGTAGGTGTTTGAGAATGTTTAGTTGTTTAATTTTCTCATTTTAATACGTGTAATAGTTACATTGTCTGAAAAAGTTTTACTTGAAGTAATGTGTGCACTGTAGGCAACTATGTGAAAACTTTTGACCGCTTGACCATTCACAACCAATAGGAAAGTCGCAGAAACATGCGTAATTCTGCATAATGTTTTGGCTCACTCTTTGATGTTGTAGAATGGAACATCTACGTTATGTGGAAAGTGTCACAATAGATCTAAAATTCTAAACACATTTACGGATTTCTACGGCCTGCAAGCACAGTGCATTACTCCCTTTCAACGTTAAACTGGGATGTCACACTTTATAGGCACAAAATGTCGAAATACACCATTCACTGAAGCTTTATGTTCGTTAGTTGTAATGGACATCATTATTTATAGAAAGCGTCACGTATAAAAAAACGGCTGAACTGTGTGGTGCACCGTTCCGTTGTTTTGCTTAGAAAAAAGCTTTTTTTTTTATTGTTTGATTTGTAGAGACTTGAATACCTTTAAAGATGCACTGCTGTTTTCATGTAGCCACTTAAAAAAAATACAATTTTGGGCATCGGAGGGTCAAGGCAGCTTTGTAATGACTAAGCTCATCTTCACTTTCTTGTAGTCACAGTTTCTACATATTGCCACTGTTTTCACTGTTCAAGCTTTGCTGTTCATAAAATTTGCTTGCGCTCATCTGAACGCGCTTATTTCCTGCCATGAGATGCTTTGGTTTGTCGGTATTTTCATTCAGATCATGTGAGCAAAAGACACCCACTTTTGGCTAGTGCAGCTGCGAGCAAACACAAATTTTCGCACATTTATTGCAACGACCGTCCACGTACTAGTCGCTACGGTGGCACTTTTGCTGTTCTAAAGAGGAGTTCCTGTTTATGTGTGCACAAAATGTGTTCTCAGAGTCATTTGTGCACTAAAATAAAGTTATTTACCAGTCTATTATTTTGTTTTTGCATAGGCGTTACAAAGTGAGAAGTTGATACACCAACAGAATAAAGCCCAGCCTTTCAACGCATTTTGCCAGTGGAGCTAACACCACATCTTGCTTTTTTCACTGCAGAAACAATAGAATTTAGTTAATTTGGCCTAAAATTTAGAAATAAGAACCCAGCGATACCAATGGCTGTTAAAAGGTGACATTTCCAAGTGTTTATTGTGTCACGTCAAGACTGTGCGACAGCATGGCCACGTGCAATTCCTGCCCACTTTTTCTATGCTTGTAATGGCAATTTTAGGAGCACAGGTTAAGTCAAATGATGTTTCTCTTACATGCACATTGCAACTTTTTATGCATGTAAAAAAACTTTTTGTTTCTACTGCTGTTCAGGTTCATGTCGTTACAGTTGCCTGCTACATCTGAAGAAGCCATGCGTCCCCGTTTACCTTAGCTTAGTGATATGAAAGCTGTAATCTAACTGGCTTGGCTTGTTGCAATATTGAATGACTGCCTTGGAGTGCCTTGTGATAGCGCAGGTATCTGTTCCACACAAAATGGGTTATAATCTTTTTAAGGCATGTATAATTTCATTAATGAGCTGTGTCGTTACTTGGTTGTCCAAACAGCATCTTTCACTGCTGCATGTGTCACGGTAATCGTGTTGTTTCCGTCAACAGTGTGAGCGATTGTGGCAACAAAAAATGCTGTGTACTCCTTTAGATTGCTGATTTTACAGATTAATGTTTACACAATGTGTTCAGTTTTTGAGGTGCAAATGTTGACAGTTATGTGTGCTGAAGTTTTGAATTAAAGGAATATTTTTAGCAAATTCATTATTCATATGACTCCTGCTGCTTCAACCTGATGTCACACCTGAACAATGCATTGTTGAAAAGTTGCCATAGTTTCTTTTTGTTAACTTCGTATATATACTTGCATATCCCATATTTCTTGTTAAACCAATTAAGTTATACGAATCACCCGAACTAGGGTGTACAACTTCTTACAGCCACGTTGCCACAAGATATTAAGGCAGATGCAGCTGGATTGAATTGTTGTCCACGTTGAACTTGTAAAATTCCCTCGAAAGTGTCATGCAGATGTGTAACAATGTACTGCTCATATACCGAAACTTTTTACCATTGATTTCGATATATTGACCACTGCATTACACTGCAACAATGCAAGTCCTCTTCTTCAAATGGTATGGCACAATCATTTTTCACGTCATTGGGAGTGTCGTGGCAATTAAGCAGTACTGTTTTCGCAGGTTTTGATTAACAGTGTATTGAACCTGAAGGGAATTTGTTAAGAGAAATAGTAAGCCAGGTGATGTCACCAATTTGAATGGCTGATGCAGCAAGAATCCTAATTGCACTCTCCATAATGACCGATTGGATTTAGTAAGCTTCACTGCAGTACAAGTGTTATCGCGGCAAAGCACACTGGCGACGGGGGGGAAAAAAAAAGCTGCCATGCAGAGAACTGAACTACTTGAGGACAATATTTGATATCGAATTGCCTACATATTTATGTTGCGATGCCCTTCAGTTTCAGTATATAAATGTTTGACTACGGTTTACTTGAAAAGATCCGTGACGCATCATGTTAGCTTAGTGGCTATGACACTGCATCGCTGAGGTCAAGCATTTGATCCAAGTGATGACCAGATTTTCACGTGGATGAAATGAGATTGTGTTCATGCAGTTGGATTTAGGTGTACGTTAAATAAAATCAGATGGCAAAAATGAGACCGGACTCCAAATTATTGCCTCAGCGTGAGGAATTTCGGAATTTAATGAATTTTCAATTTGAGGCTTAGAAGGCCAGCAGATTTTCTGGGTTAAAAATGTGGGCCCAGAAAATTTGCGGGGGTGTGCAAATAATAGGCAGAATCTCAATATGACAAAAATGGTTACAGTCAAACCTTAGTCAGTGAACATGGATATAATGACACTATTACAAAGTAACAAATGTAAGTTTAAGAAATATTGTGTATAATGAAACCGACTTCGTATGAGATGCATTTTGGTTATAATGTGGTTATACTATATTTTTGGGCAGAATGGTGGCAGAAGCTAAAGGAACAGAATACTTTTTTTATAGTGGAGAGCTGTTTTGACTTGTATAAAGCATTGTTTGCATCATTCTAGTATTAATAATGTTACATCATTTCTGCCATTACATGGTGTGCTGTGATGCATTGCCTACTAGAAGTGGAAATGCAGTTATGGGAACAAGTTTAATTACAATACTTCAGAGGCCCCGGTGAAGGGGTTTTACATGAGCGGGCTAATACAACAGGGTCAAATGTGTAGATACTCTATTGCTCCTTTGAAGTTGATCATACTGGAGTGTTGAACGTCAGGAGGAAGGCCATTCTAATCTTGTGCTGTCTTGACAGAGGAAAAGGCAGAGGGGTTAATCTTTGTCTGCATGCCACTCAGGAGTGTGAATGATCAGCGGTTAAGTCACCACAGTCAGTGTCACCGAGTGACACACACACTGCCCATCTACACGTTTCTTTTTCACACGCTGGACTGTTTAAAATTTTTCAGAGGTATTCGAAAGAAAAACGAAAAAAAAAAGACCCGGGAAATTTCACTCCAAGACTAGGCTTTCTAAGCATGTGAACCTGCTCTCCCACTTCACCACGTCACTTGAATACACTGAAAGCGACAGCGAGATTCTGCGTGACATAACAGCTAGAGTGCATTGATGCAAACCTCCTAGACTGCGTCATGTTCTACACCGAAACTCGCGTCACGGCACAAGTGCAAGCCGTCGCTGGCGACCTGAGCATGCGTGAAATAATCACTGCAGCTTGCTACCAAAAATGTCTACGGGTGATTTACAGAGTTCAGAGTTAGTGATGTCGCCACCACTTGTCTGCGCGTCATGCGACCGACTTGCGCGCAGGGCTGAGTGAGCAGGGCAGGGGGCGGTAGAGGCATTCATCGGCGCAATGCTTCTCAAGTTGTCCGAGCTGAACTGGGCAGCCCAATTGCGCGTTGACGCAAAACACAAATTTCTTCATCTTATTCGTGCGATTTCGTTGAACCCTGATCCTCGTATCGACCAAAGCCACGCCGACGGTCCTTAGGACTAACAGCGCTGCTGTTCATTTCTGTAGAAGGTGCAGAAAAGGTATAAGCAGAAGGAGACGTGACCACAAGGAATCTGGATCACCCCAGCACGAATGACGCTGCAGAACGAACATACGTGACCTTGAAAGACTTCACGAACATGGTCTGCGTTGGCTTTTTGGAAAAAGGAGCGCCCAACAGTGGCGTAGAGGAGGTGCGCCACTGTTCTTGCGCAAGTCAGCAAGTTAGTATTTATTCCTCCGCAAGTTAGTAAAGCACCACTAGCGCGCCCCCGACGTAATGCGCAAGTTGTCTTACGTTAGGAAAAAAAGAAGTGCTATGCCGACTTCGCTTTTTAGCCCCACGCTTACAAATTTGAGGGCTGCTTAGCGAAAAAAGCAAGTGCGCGTTAGAATCGTGCAAATGCGGTATTTCGTGGTTTCGGCATTGTATACTGTGTTGTATTCCGCTGTTGACAAAAAAAGTCACAGTCTCGCCGCAACGGCGAAACAATGAATGCGATAGCAATAAATTGGAAATTTGGAATGTAACGCGAAGAAGCTTGAATTATTGGCCGATTAGCAACAATATTTCTTTGCGTGAACGAGCAAAACGAGATTGCGACTACGCGCACATATAGGCGAATTGGGCAACTTAGGACAGAGACTGAGGCAGCATAAGAACGACGTCGACAAGAAACGAACTGTTTCGAATGCCCTCGCCGAGCGCGCGGAGGCAACGGGCCGCAAGATTGACTGGGCAAACTCAAGAACTATCGGCCAAGAAGGAAGCCTAAAATCGCGGCTTTATCACGGAGTCGTTGGAAATACAAAACACACGTCACACACTCGATCGAATTGAGGGAGCCCTTTCCCCATCGTACACTCTCTCTTAGGTACAAAAAGTACATATAAGCACCTGTAACTTGCCTTCGCCCCATTAAAGGGAACAAATAAGGCTTCCGTAGTGAAGCCGAAACGTCTTTTATTCGTTTTTATTTTGGTCGGTGTCCTTCGTTTTATTGCCCCATGTTTCATCCCGACTAGACGAGCTTCCGTCGAACCCTCGACTTCGTTTCTGAACCGCCCACTTCAGGGCTTTACAACCAGTTAACAACCCCGTATCGAGTCCTCTCCCATTCTGTCCGCGGGGAAAGAATCTGTCAAATATTGCAACTTTAACGGCGGCGATAGAAACATTCAGGTATTGAAGCCTCCACCGATTTTGTTGAATCTCCCACGTCAAACGCGCTGGAAAGCCATCGGTACGCTCATCGCAAAGACTCGCACCGTAGCTTGTCGAACCATTCCTGTGATCGCCAGCGGCAGCCCGACCTAGGGAAGTGAATCAAGCTGTACCCTAGCCAGATCCACGTCCCACAATCATCGGCTTGGTCATGGTGCGATCGCAAACATCTAAGACACAGCGCAGCTGCCTTGACGACGTTGTCTTCCAAAGTCCGAGCAAGCGTCGGAGTGCTGACTGGAGAACTTGTGATAACGCTCCTCGCTTAACAAATGAGCTGATAAGAATGCTCTCATCGCATAAGGGTTGCTCAACAAAACATGGCGACATCTCTAGTGGTACCAAGCCTCGGCGGTCTTTTGAGAACCGTTGACGGACTACCACCGGTGAACACGTGGTCATAGTAAGAGTTGCTCCAGCGGTTAGCTTCTGAATCAACAGATCGTAGCGCACCCCAGGATAGAGGTATATGCTTTCATCAGACAAGAAATCAATCGGGGTTATCGGAGACCACCTTCAACGGAGCTACTCGCACGCTCACGGTGAACCACGCAAAGAATACCAACGGCGATATCGTCTTCAGCGATGAAGATACTCAAGTGACTGCAACTTTGCTGAATCGAGGTGTTTCGGCGAACCAACTTCGGCAACAAGCAAAGACCACACCCATCCAAGATGCACAGCGTGCAATTGCTGTACGTTGCATGCGACCGGAACCCGTACACCATGACTCATGTGCTCAAAAGATTTGGCTGCATGTTTTTCGAGAAACGGCGCGTGTCCTTCACTGAACCACTGCCAACAGATCGAGTATGCGCCTTGTGCAGCGCAGTTCCTGCTAGGACCATTCCGCTTCCATGTCGCCATGTTGCGTGCCTTCACGACCTCCTCAGTCCCAACGACACAGCAAAGCACCACGGTGCTCTTTGACCGAGGCACAACGTCCCATTTCCAAAGCGTGACATCAACATTGTTTGTGACAAACCCCCTGGAGAGCTTGGACAATGTGGTGTTCTGCGTGAATGCAGTTTACGGCTGCCCTCTACAGATACTAAAGTCCCTAGATTTTTCCCTTCGTGTAAAGCATGCCGCTTGCAGGAAATTCAAGGTCACGCACGAGAACCGTCCTGTTGAAAGAGAGAAAAATCTAGGGAATTTAACAGATAAAGCTTGGCCAACTCGCATTTGAATAAAATTGATTGTGGGTCCATTTTCGAAGAAAAAGGTAAGCCTAAAACCTCTAGAAATATCGTATTTTTCGATTTCTGAAAGTTTCCTCGCATGTGAACGAAATTGATTGTGGGTCCCAGGGGCGTAGCCAGAAATTTTTTTCGGGGAGGGGTTCAACCATACTTTATGTATGTTCGTGCGTGCGTTTGTATGTGTGCGTGCCTATATATACGCAAGGCAAATTGAAAATTTTCGGGTGGGGGGGGGGTTGAACCCCCCACCCCCAACCCTCCCCTTGGCTACGCCCCTGGTGGGTCCATTTTTGAGCAAAAAGGTATACAGGCCTAAGAATAAAAACAGCGCTAAACACGGGACGAGAAGAGGACATATACACATACACCATGCAGCACTAACCAGCCCAATCAAGCACATTGTTAAGGTATAGGCCTAAAGCCTTTACAAATATCGTATTTTCGATTTCTGAAAGTTTCCTCGCATTTGAATAAAATTGATTCTAGCTATATTTATGAACAAAAATGTAAGCCTATAAGCTTTTAGAAATATCGTATTTTTCAATTTCTGAAAGTTTCCTTGCATTGGAATGAAATTGACTGTGGGTCTATTTTCGAACAACAAGGTAAGCCTCAATGTCTGCCTTACACCCCGTGTACATTAGGGCTGAAGAAAGTGATGCATACGAAACCTCGTCCTTTAGCCTTTAGAAATATCGTATTTGTCGATTTCTCAAAGTTTCCTTGCATTTGAATGAAATTGATTGTGGGTCCATTTTCGAACAAAAAGGTAAGCCTCAATGTCTGCCTCACGCCCTGTGTACATTAGGGCTGAATAAACTGATGCATACGAAACCTCGTCCTTTAGCCTTTAGAAATATCGTATTTTTCGTTTTCTGAAAGTTTCCTCGCATTTGAATGAAATTGATTGTGGGTCCATTTTCGAACAAAAAGGTAAGCCTCAATGTCAGCCTCACGCCCTGTGTACATTAGCACTGTAACATTAGGGCTGAAGAAACTGATATGCATACGAAACCTCGTCCTTTAGCCTTTAAAAATATCGTATTTTTCGATTTCAGAAATTTTCCTTGCATTTGAATAAAATTGATTGTGGATCCGTATTCGAACAAAAAGGTAAGCCTAAAGAACTATCGTATTTTTCGATTTCTGAAAGTTTCCTCGCATTTGAATGAAATTGTTGGGGGTCTGTATTCGAAGGAAAAGGTAAGCCTATAGCCTTTAGAAATATCTCAGTTTTCGATTTGTGAAAGTTTCCTCGAATTTGACTGAAATTGATTGTGGGTCCATTTTCGAACAAAACGGTAAGCGTTAAGCCTATATAGCCTATAAGTTTTTTATTTATTTGAATCTTTCTCGCTTTTTTGCTCATAAACAACGACGCCGACGGCGGCACCGGAATTTCTGCGAAACGAGCTCTTAATTGTTTCATACATTTCCATATAGTGATGATCGTGTTACGTGACGGAGGGACGGGCGTGGACGCGAAGGTTTCTCGTTTATTCCTTTTATCCTTTTATCCGTTTATCCTTTTATTATTTTTTTTTGTATCGCTGGTACAACTCAGGTATAGATGGCTTAGATGCATACGCGCTGTGCAAGTGTTGGTGTATAGCTTAACGGTTAAGATGCTCGCATTCGGAGCGGAGGGGCTGGGTTCGACTCCCAGCACCACCAAGACAGTTTTTTTTTATTTACAATTATTCGCTGTATGTGACATAGTGACGAACGGACAAGCACAGAAATTTGTCGTTGATTCGACACAGAGACGTTTCTGCATTTAAATGTGATCTCCTTATAATTTGTTTGCATCGCCAATACAACACATTCATATTGTTCAGATATACTCACCTACTGCAGGCGCCGGTATTTGTCCAGGGGACAGGATGCCCTGCTTCTGAGCATAAGGTCGTAGGTTCGAAGCCCGGCACCAAGGTGAATTTTTTATTTACGCATTTATTTCTTTTTTTTTGTATGTTTAGTCTTACGTGACAGAGGGACGGACGTTCCTCCTGTAATGTTATACTCCGTAATATCACCATAATCCTCGATTCTGCTTATACACATCCGCATCGAAAGTACCTCCAAGGTGCGCTGGGTGCTGACGCTCTGGGTATCTACGCTGCAAGACGACAGACCTTACCGCATGGTTTTCAGCGGAACGAAAGTATGCGATAATGGGTCCGGTTCGTTTAATCAAGCTAACTTCCCACCACACCCCATTGCTTGGACTTTCTGGTCAATGGCGCATTACAATGGGAGAAATCCGAGCTAAAGGTTCCCCTGATGCATTGGCTTCCTCGCAATAGATGCCCAAACGCAGTCGAAAAAGTTGAGGCCCTTATCACCCACGATAAGGCTCAACTTTTGTCTGACGTCACACCTTGCAGCGACGGGCCTACTACGCTTTCATTCCGAGCTAAGGTTCCCCTGATGCATTGTCTTCCTCGCAATAGATGCCCAAACGCAGTCGAAAAAGTTGAGGCCCTTATCACCCACGATAAGGCTCAACTTTTGTCTGACGTCACACCTTGCAGCGATGGGCCTACTACGCTTTCATTTCGAGCTAAGGTTCCCCTGATGCGTTGGCTTCCTCGCAATAGATGCCCAAACGCAGTCGAAAAAGTTGAGGCCCTTATCACCCACGATAAGGCTCAACTTTTGTCTGACGTCACACCTTGCAGCGACGGGCTTACTATGCGTTCCTTGCGAGCTCAAGGTTCCCCCGATGCGTTGGCCTCACCGCAAAAAAATGCCCAAAAGCAGTGGAAAAAGTTGAGGCCCTCACGGGCCGTAACTCGGGCTGGGAAATGAAGGAGGTTCTGACCCCCCCTCCCCCCGGAAAAAATTCCTGGGTACGGCGCTGGGCCCTTATCACCCACGATAAGGCTCAACGAAGAAAAAAAAAACTTTCATTGCAGCACGGGCCTTTCGCAGCCCCTCACGCTGCGAAAGGCGAGCGCCTTAACCATTGAGCTAAGCGTCAACGCTTCCTTGGCCCCAATGAATCTGAACCACATGAATGCTTCCTACCGACAAAGAAAAAAAGAATACCGCACGTCGCAGCACTGGGATTCGAACCCAGCCCCTCACGCTCTGAAGGCGGGAGCCTTAACCATTGAGCTAAGCACAATTTTTTTTCTTTATTACCTTTTCTTTCAACAAACAGCGTTACACGAACCGAGTACAAAAGGGTAAAATACATCAGCTCGCCTCAAGCGTGATGTAGGTTTAAAAGGGCTTCAGTCAAGCTAACTCATCCAACATCGATATCCACTCAGGAATATTCTCCGCATGTAAAACGCAATGATGTGCTCTGCCGTCGTCAGTGGCACAAGGACCTCTCGGAAGAACGCTACCTTCTGGCCATTCCGAAATGTTTGCGTACCGAAATACTACAGGCCATTCATGACGACCCCGCACGTCTTCCAAATATATAACACTCTCGATGAAGTGTGTTGCGCTGAGCGCGCATCAACGTCATCGTGTCGGACTGCCATTCGAGCCTTCCACAGGGTATGCATACATATCAACATAACCATATCACAAGGAACGCCCCCTGTGTCGTCACAAGGCAGGAATGGTACGCCAAATGTTGACAACGGGAAGGCTTTTTTGATTATTATGCGCTGAACGATGTCCCACAAAAATGTTTCATCGTGGCAGTCAAGAAAGCAATGGTATATATATGGTTTCAGCTTCTCTGCATAATACGCAGTTAATCGTCCAGGGAACAAAAATGCCTTAGTTTGAAGCCATGGTTTCACAGGGAGCGTTTCTGTGTGCGATTGGAATAATAATGTTCCTGCCGAACTTCGTAGAAGCATGGCTCTAACCCTTTAAGTACATTGTGTTCTGAAACACCAAGAAGTATTTTGATCAGTATACTAGTACAGGAAAAAAGACATCTATTAAATCCTTATACAGCTTTCTCTTTGGGACTAAAGACTGATAATCAATGGAAGAATGTGTCCTAAGCCAGCATTTCATGTAGAAATGCTGGTAGTGGACCATGTGTCACGGTGCTTCTTGACACGACATACGGTCTGCAAGGTGGTCACGCAGGTGAACTTGTATCACTGCTTCAATGCCACTATGAGTCCGCCTCGCCACTGGTGGGGGAAGCCCGAGCTCAACTTTAGCTTCTGTAGAGGCATCTGGTCACCTTCCTCAACTACGTCAATGTCCCGAATGTCTGGACATGGCGTCCGATGCTCTACCAACTGACCTACGGCAGCGGTCGTCCTCCCGTGCACTTTATCGGGTATATCCGTGCATTTAAACCTGAAAGTGTTAGTCCGCGCCGCTCGTAGCCAATGACGGAGTGTGTGGAACACTCTTTGGCTTGCACAGTGGCGTAGCCAGTGGGTGGCACACCAGGCCCATGCCCGCTGTGCCATTAATGACCGCGTGTGGTACCTCACGAAAAAAAAAAATGCTTGAGGCCAGTCCCGGCATTGTAGCTTACCCGAACAAAGCGATATTAATTGCAATAGGCGCGAAAAACAATGCGAGTACTATTTAGCAAAGTGACAAAACTTTATTCCGTGTGAAGCCGCGGGCCGCTATCGAAAGGTCGGCGGGCAGCGTGTTTGAGACCCCTGGTGTATAGTGAGGGATTCCGGATTAATTATCGCCGCCTATAACCTTCCTATGATCTAAGTTTTTGAGTGTTATTAAGTCGAAAGCCTTAGATGTCTCAGCAAACGCGAAATTTCACCACCGGCGTCCCGCGGCGTCGGGGATGAGTGATGCAAAAATATCATCGTGTGATGACGTCACCATATGAATTCACGATGACGTCACACATCACCAAAGTTTGTGAAGTAATAACTAAGCCATTATGACGTAATTATGACGTAGCTTCGTCAAAGTGCGATCACGGAAGCAATGCAAAACAGGTGCGCGGTACCTCCGATCTTGGAGGCAGTGCAAAACCACGGTGCAGAAAGCTTTCGAAGGATGGCGGAGCAGGATCGATACCATAGGCTTTAAATACCATATAGTTAATACTAACTCTATGTGTGATGGTAAGTGTTCTTGAAGCATGATTAGCGCTTCCATTCGCCAATGAGCTGTTGTGTAGTTCAATGGCGGTGGTCGTTGCAAGCCTGGTGCAACGCAACTGGTGGCGCGTAACAGCTTAGTAAAACCAGTAAGCACATAGAAGCATGCCAGGAAGCAGTAATGTTTCAAGAACGATTTCACCCTCACCCTATACCACAATGCAGCAGCTTGCTTCCATGGCCGGCGATGCTTGTACCATCAACGATGCGCTCCCACTGTTGCGTTTCAGTCGATGAGTAACTGGCCTTTATTGCACTTATATTCTACACACCTATAGACGCGTTTTCGCCAGCGCTTGCCGTTCTCCGGCAACATTGTACGTTCACCGGAAGCGCACCCTAAAGAACTTCCTCTTTACTGTGTTTTAGCGTGGCTTTAGCCTGCCTTGCTGCCGCAGCTTCTTGTGTTTCAATGTTTTCTGCGGATAGAATTATTCCGATGAGGCGCTCGCAAACTCACTGCTGTGTGGTGCCAAGACGCAGTCTGCGTTCCGGATCTAATTTGCTATCGCAAGTCCAGACGTTCTGTTTCCCGAACGATGAAGGCAGATAGAAAGCCTGGATTGCAGCGATCAGGTGAGAAAACTCGATTCCGACAAAGAGCACGTAGATTTGCTCTGCCCATTCCATCAAAGGCTGGTAAAGCTCAGCGCATACTCAAATGGCAAAGAGATGATGCTAAGACGTCAGTCGAAGATTCACAATTGCAAGGAACATAGGCGTGCGCAGGGTTCTTCTTCAGGAAGGCGAAGGTGCAGACTTTGCCCCCCCCCCCCCTCCCCTCGTGCGCACGCTTGTATGGAGACAGAGACAGCACATGTGCAACGGGCCGGCTGCGCTATTCCCCAACTTCGTCCTTCTTTCTCTCGCGCTAGCCGAGAGCGAGGGCCCAAGCTCCGTTGTCGCTCTTTGTCATTACACTCGGCCATGAATGCGAGCGTGCGGAGCTACCGAAATTGTCTCTGAAGGGCGGCACTGGCTGTGCCGCGGTGGTCAGTCATGTGCACGCGGCGACTTGTCCTGCTGAACTGCCAAAAATTCTGGTGGACCACACTGACTGTGTCGGGGTGGTCTTTGCAGGTCTCGTCCACGCTGTGAATTAATGTGGTAAGCTGTAGAATGTGGAGCTAGCAAGTGGTATTGACTGATACTGAGTGATCGTATCGGTTGCAGGTCGCCGTGACCACTATCCCGTCGCAGTTGAGAAGACAGGGCAGGAAATCATGAATGTAGCGCCACTTTGCGGGGATGTCTGCGCAGGGCCGAAGTCACGCGCTGGCTTCTGAGGCAAGTCGTGCTCTTGCGGTAGAGAGAGAGAATAAACTTTATCGAAGAATTGGTACGTGGCTAATCCCGGGTGGAGCCCTCTTGTAGAGCCCCACTGGCCACGGCGGCTCGCCGGGCCTGGTCTAGGGTCACCAGTTGGCTCCCCAGTGCCAGCTCGGAAAGCCGTGCCTCTTGCGGATGATGTACAGGTGGTTCTTAACTAAGTGCCGCGTGAAGTCAAGCCGTGCTCGTCAGAATCCGTTTCATCAGCTGCAAACATGGGCTGCACCGGCAAGTCTTCGATGGCAATATTATGATGCCATAGCAATATCCTCAGGTAGGATAGGCACCTCAGCTTATTCTATAGTCGGATACAACTTTAGAAGTCAGCGGCATTTCATCCTCAAAGACGGATGAACACAAGTCTGCACCAATGAGCGCGCACTCGGGACTGACGTCATGAGCAGGACGGCCGGTGGCTCCACCTTCGGAGAACATCGGCGCGTTCATGAGCGGGACTATTTCTTCAGTCGCGGAGGCGATCGGCTGCCGCGCCTCTCCTGACTTCTTAAGTTGTATCCGACTATAAACAGGAAACTCTGATGCATATAGGAAGTGCTAGGTTTTGGATAAGGCGCACAGGATTAATGAATATTACCCAGATTTGTGCCGAGAAAGGGTGATTATCAAGTCTGACTAACGTAGCGGAAAGTTCTTGTCTTAGCGCACTGAAACGGGGACACTCACGCAGATGGGCGACCGTTTCTTCGCAGATAGCCAAGTCTGTGCTTAGCACTTTGGGAGGCTTTGAAAGCGTTATTGCGTTTATTGCGGACAACTGGTCTCAGAGACAAACTTTAAGCACAGTTGTACTCTCCTTTCCATTTTTCGCTCTTCTTTCCATTTTTTTTTGTAACACCTCTTTTCTACCATCTTTTATACCTCTTTACCCCTTCCTCTGCACAGAGTAGCCAGCCGGTCTAAGAAATGGCTAACCTAACTGTCTTTCCGCTTGTTCCTTCCTTTCTTCCTGCCTAGATTTGCCCGAGTGACATCAAGGTTATTTTAATATAAACATGGATCACAAAAAAATTGCAGCCATTCTGCATGTCCACAGGTTTATTTATCCCGCTTTCTGTATTTATATGTAACACTGCCTCAAAATTTGAGCTGTGAAAAAGTACATGAAACAAAGTGGAGAAAATCATGCTTGTCCTGCTTACCAATAGCATGTTATCTGTAGAATATCAATGCTAGTTCTCTAGTCAATTCCGAAGTTGCAAAACATTGTTGGGACGTCTAGAGAATCGCAACTTTATGGCGTGTAGTACAACATTGCCCTGAAGATCATGTAAACGTTGAAAGTACATTCCTGCAGCATAATCGTCACAATACAACGTGTACCACAAGCAGGATCTGGCCTCCTCATGCGTTCAGGGCATCGCACAGCAGGAACAGAGCGATTACCCTTTTGCCAGAGGTTCGTCTCCTATACAGCGTCGTCAAAGTATAGAAAGATGAACAGGAAGTGCCTTTGTCATTGAAAAGAGTAGGTGGCTGGGCGCCAGCAAGCTGCCTTGGGTTCACCATCTGCCCTTGACAAGTCTGTGCACGCTTGCTACCAGCAGTCACCCAAAAAACGCTAAGAAAACAGGCTTGTCCTATAACAACAGCACAAAAAAGGCATTTATTTCTTATGATTCTGGTAATGCCGTCGTCAACATAGTGGGAACTTCTATGACGAAACTAAAGAGTAAGATGCTCAGTACGGGCCTGAAAGAAAAACTTGCTTGAGTGGATGATGATCCAAGTCGTTGCTGGTCACTGTCATTGCATAAACCTGGTATAATGCGGCACATCTAGCGTCGTCGCATCTGGCACCGGAAAGTGGCTCACTAGCGGGTTATCCACGGCACCGGAAGACAAAAAGTTTGGTAGTGGTTCACAGGGGATCACAGCTAGGCGTATGTCGATTGATCCGGGGGTACTCTGGCTGTGGTTTGAATGTTTGCGTACAGCAACGAAGATGAGACCTTTGTAGTCGGCTGCATTAGCTTTCGCTGCACTTTCTTTGACTGGGTGGTTCTGGAGGGCGTCTTGTCCTCCAAGTGCACCAGCGGGTTTCACCTGCACATACGAGGGTGAAGATCATAAAATATATATACGTAAAAGGAGTGCAACCTAAACTACAACCAGAACTCAGTATTCTGTAGTTATGAAAGTTTTAAACGGGCAGTTTTCTCCACACAGCCCAAGCTGAGCACTTTGTGTCAAAGTTGCGGGAGTGATGTCATATGTAAAAAAAAATCGTGGCTGCTGCAGAAGAGTACTGGCACTACACTGTTTACTGCAATAGCCATATATACATTTAGCATGCCGATGGCAGCCTAACTTCACTGCTGTGCTCTCTCCGGGTTTACCTGTAGCACTGACATTCGGCTAACCGAATCAGCTCTGGACTGCTGCGATGAGCAAAATCAGTTCGACGGGGACGGTCTGGAGCACGCGCAACGCTGGTAGTTGTCTATAACTAAGTACACCTCACATCAAGAGTGATAAAAAAGATGCACAGTGTGGATAATTTAACCAAAGCTTTACGCCAAGCGCGCTGCAAGTTCGATGACAAAAACTTGTAACCGCCATCAGCAGCATAACCCTTAGATAGCAAACATAACACATATCAACAGGTTAGTTCTGTAGAAATATTCTTTAGTGAACAGTTGCCCAGGATACTATAACTTTCGCGATATTCCGCATAATTTGTAATGGGTCAAGCACCGTACCGGAAGTATCTTTGGCAGTGTTCCAAGACAACGATCTTCGAACAGTGCCAGGCATGCTGTGAGCAACTACAATCTCGGAGACCTACGAAACCTTACGAAAGTGACAGACAACATCGATACATGGACCAAGTTGACGTGAAGTAAAGCAAAGAAATTACAAAGCCTGTGGCAACTGCGTGAGTAGTCTGATTATTGGTGCCTCCTACCGCAATGAAGCATCTTTAAAATAGCATGAAAATAAACGGGCAGGTGAGAAGAGCAGAAGTGTGAACAACTGTACGGCGTCAGAGCACTAAGTCGTAATCTACCGCGTCATAGAAGCTCTATTCAATGAACCCCAGGGCTCTAGTTTCAAAAATCTCACTTGCCTGCCATAAATATCTGTGGCGCTGTAGGAATCGTGGCTATGGGCTCGCTGGCTCCAGAGAGGTGGACGTTCATAATCGACGTTGTCCAGTGCGGTGGTCGTTACACTAACACTGCTTGCATCGGGTTCTACGGGGGGCGCTCTGAGCCCAAGTTGGACCATCGTGGACACCTTCACGTAGACCTCCTCCTCGGCTCTGTCATCGGGCAAACCTGTGTACTGACTCCAGTCCTCCACCACAGCCAGCGCGTATGCTGCTGCCGCGTGCAATGCCAGGGGCCCACGAAGCGCTTTTGCCGCCTCGGGAAGGTGCAGCAGCTTCATGTATGGGGCATCTGCACGCAGACGCTTGTACACCTGAAGAAATTCCTGCACCAATGAATCGAAGGATTTAGTACTTCTCGATAGGTTACAAGAGCTTTCGGTTTTGTATAGCAAAGAAGTACATAGAGCGCTACAGACAATATGCTTGCTATACCTGCATATGTGTATCGAGTGCACTATGATAAAGCCGTATACAGTAACCAGTATGCAGATTTAGTCTCTGCAGGCATGCAGAGTAATATGATTCTTTTTTTTTTGCCCCTATAATACCATTGAGCATTAAATTCCTTGCCCTGTGCATCTAGTCACGCCAACACATCCTTTCTATCACAAAGTCAACTGGTGAGCGTTTTCATAGTCAGTTTTATCATCTCCCAATAGGCAAAGAGAAAATATTTCCGCAAAGAGATTCCCTCTTACCAGTTCGGTGACCACACGAAGAAAAATGTCTGGGAGCCATTTCTTACATTAGAACGCAAGAATTCGGTTTCATGGCGACTTACATTGTGCGTCGATACGAATCTAGCTGTTGCTTGTTTTATAGGCAGCAGTAACGTGTTCATCGTTGATGTAATAATTATGGTACGTTAAATCGCACGTAGCATTTCGTCATGCAACCTCGTCACTGGAGCACATACTTGCAAAATGTGATCCTTGGATTTCAGCTCTGGAATAACGTCGACGACCCAGGGGTAGCGAATTATAAGGAACTCCAGTATACGCTCCGCATGCTCCATCCCTGCAAAGCTCCAGGACTCGGAGACGTACTGCTGCAGTATTTGCATCGGGCCCTGCGTCACGTGGAGAGAAGGAATAGGCATAAGTGAACTTGTCAGCCGCACTCATCATGGACGAGATAGGATACAACAGCAAACTGTTACATAACTTGCTGTAGCCTCAAAAAGGACAAAGAATAAGGCGATTGAAAGTTCTAGCGATCCTCTTCGTGAATGTTATTCAACATTTATTATTATTATTTGCTTTGAATACATAGAAAACACGAAGACACAGAGGAAATAGGGAGGGAACAGGCTGACAACTGCCACCTAAAGGGGCACAACGCCTGCCTGCTCCTTCGGGAAGGGAAACATAGAGGAAAGGAAGATGGGGGGGGGGGGGGGGAGAAAGAGGAAAGAAAAAAAAATGACCCAGGCATAAACACAAAAGAGTAGTCACATGGAAAAATGTCTATAAACGCGAGGCATAATCGGTATTGTTTAAGAAAGTTAGTAGGAAGCCATGACAAACCAACCATACCAACAACGAAGTAGTACAATCTCACTAGGGAGCTATTCTGCTTCTCTTGCATATATAAGGAGCCTTCTCAGTCCTGCTTATATTTGGTACTTCACATGTAATTCCATTAGAGATAAAATAAGGGCAACAAGCTGACACATAATTAACAGAGTAAGTAGCAGGAAGTATACTGCTCCATTGAAGAAAAGAGGAAGTAGCTCAAACGAGTATTATTGCAACTTAGCGTCTCGTCAAACAAAGCTGAATATGGACCTTATTGTATCGATTATGAAGTCGACTAAATTTCTTTGCACTTTTGTAGTTTCCTTTGTATTCAATGACCCATTTGACAAGATAAAAAAGCAGCGTTTTTAAACACCAGTAGTTCCTTAAGAGTGAAGAGGAATAGCTTTACGGTTAAAAGTAGAACACTTGCATGGCTACTTGCAGCATTACGATTGTAGTAAGTGTAGGCAGTAACTCCTTACATCTGCGAGTCCTAATTGCTCAAGCCCCATGCTGTTTCTTAAGACACCAAACATTCCAGCTTGGCCGACACAATTATATATAGCCGCATATGGGGTAAGATGGTGCACAGTCCAAGCGATACTTGAGCATAGCGATCTGTCCTAGGGGATTGGGACAATGTTCCTTGCGACAATTGCTCCAGCAGTGCAGCTGCCTTGACGATACAGACGACAGCGATAAAAAAGTACGTACCTTGAACTGGCCCATTAGTATAATGCTGCAGATTGCTGCCCGGGTTTGAGGCCACCGCTCTCCAAAGGCGCGGATGGCGTCTGCCTGAGCGTCATCATACAATCGTACTGGCACTTCATACGAAACGTGCGGGAAGAGCTCAATCAGGTCATCCGCCCGGGTCCGGAACCAACCGCGGTTCGTGCCGTATCCGCGCGGGCAGGACAGGTTGCAAAGTAGCACGCCCAGTAGCACGTAGAAATCATCGATCGTGGCCGACGGTTCCGAGTCGGTCATCAGGTGGTTCAGCTGCTGGCGTACCTCCGCACTGCTCACTATCACCGGCTCCAGCTCCAAACCATCTTTGTCGGCGCTGTTCAAAACCTGACGAGAGGAAGAAATGGCAGCTGTCAGCGTGCCGTTCGATCCCCGCAACATACGGACATACGTTCTCAACATTCTCAGGACAAACATATTGCGTACTTCAACGAACAAAAGTAAAGCTATTAATTTTGAGAAGCGTTCGGCACGAGACAAGAACCTTGAATATATATCGGAAGATAAACAAAAAAAAACTTATTTATGGTGCATATTCAAAAATGGTACGCCAAAATGGTGTGCAAACGCATTAAGTTGTCCAGTAGAACGCCGCATAACACACCAGAGCACGCAGATGTGACACACGAACAGACCCTAATGTCGGGAAGGCAGGGAAGCTGTTGATCAGTTAGCCGGAGTGATGGCATGCGTACACACGAAAGTACCTACAGGGACTTTTTCACACACAGCTATTTGAACATCTGTTTTACACTAAAAACGCCTGCTCCTTATTCGAAAGCTATGCAAAACTATTCAGAGCTATTCAGACTCATTCTATGAAAATTATTATTATTACCGAAACTATGAAAACTGATATTATGTTTGTGAAAACTAATACTAGCGCAATGATAAACGTGGACTACCTTGAGTCGTTGCTTTGTAGATTCATATCGCTATGTTAAATAACAACAAAAACAACACCATTCGGCTGCTCTTTCATGCAATATAATGGAAAATATGGCTGATGCGATGGTCAGCCTGTAAGCTAGACTGCTTTGTTCCCTAAACCTTGTCTCATAACATCTTGAGCCGTGATTCACCCGTTTTCGCTTTTCTACGTTTGATTATGATACCTCTTAATGAAGTAAGGTAGTTGTGCTCATGAAATTCTTAGTGAAGTTTATCTGTAATTGAAAAAAAAGTAAACTAGGTTCGGCCCGAAATAAACATCAAAGAATTGAGGTAACTTTTTTTAAAGGAAGCGGAGATTGGTGAATATGTATAGTCACTAACAAAGTGTTGGTACTAGATAATTTCGGGCTGAGAAATCTTACTAACTCACTTTATCACCGTACTTTACCAGCTTATCGCATTCTACGATCGCACAAATGACAAAACATGTTGCTGACCTTCTGGAAATCGGCCCCGCAGACCAGCTCTATGAAGCCAAGCAGGCAGGCAACAGCAGTGTCCGGGTCGCGACTCTTTGTAAGCAGACGAATCCACTTTGGATCAAACTCCCCTTGCGGTGGAAACACGAACACCTTTTGAGTGGCCATCACCGTAGGCATGGATCTGCTGGCGTCCCAGAGCTGCAGCATCGTGGGAGCTATGGATGTGGCGCCTCGGCGCTGTCCCTGTACGGCAGGGTTGGATCTGGTCTCTTGCATCACGGGAGTATCGGATATAGCGAGTTCCTGGGCTGCTGACAACAGAGGATTCGAGGGTCTGGAGATGTTCACAGACTGTTGTAGCACGGGAGGCTCGGATGTGGCGCTTTGCAAGGGTTGTGGTACCACCCCAATCATCTCTGCAATGCTCCACTGTGTGCAGACATACTCCTGCAGTCGCTTCATTGGGCCCTGCGTGATGTGAAAGGGGAGGCGAAAAATAAGCGACTTATCAAGGGCACTGCTTTGTACTAGCAAGAATATTAATACCTTGGTCTGTTGTGACGGTGGAAGGTACAAAGCACAAAATAGATGTCGATTTCTTGCAGCCTTCTAGAGATTCCCATTCTGAATCTCATCTACCATTTGCACGTCATGAAAAACCAAGCATACGAGCATGCCGGCAAAAAGTTCTCACGAGTTCAACCTCTTGTTCAGCACATATTTACTCTAATTTGTAGTCTTAGTCTGGAATATGTTGCCAGGTCTTGTTGCCAGATCGAATGGAATCTAGTGCAGCAGTGTGACTCAGGATGGAAGAAAAACGAAGTGGCTCTTTCATGTGTAAACATAGAAAACGTTGAAGAGTAACTCGAACCAGTATGATCGCTAACTTTCCGTCTTCTCAAATAAAACTAATAATGAACCCTTTCATACTGAATCAAAACGGGATTAGAAATTCTTTGAACACTGCTATTTCGATATGGCACACAGAGCCAGTCATACATACTGCACTGCAAAATAATTGATCGTTTCCAATGTCAGTATGATTTAGAGTAATATAAAACTGTGGCAGTGACCTTCCAACTAAAGAAATTCAATTATTTCAGAGTGCGAGAAGACCTTCGCTGCCACAAGGTGTGAATTTGAGACTTGTACGCACGTTCCTCGCAGCGACAGAAATGTTGCAACTTAGCACTAGTACACTTGCAAAAGTGCAGTGCAGAATTAAATAGAGGAAAGCATATGGAGTTTTCGATTACATCCAGAAGGCCTAATAGCTCAAGCACCCATGCAGTTTCTACCGAGCGGAAATTCTCAAAAGACATCTAGCATTCGAGAATTTCCCCTTGGCAGACACGCATGAGCACTGCCCAGTATGTTGCAAAACGAGACACATCTAAGCGATCCTTGACTAATGCTGCCAATCTTAATTTTGGATGCGAGCCTCTCTTTTCGTGGGGACACGTGGTGCAAGGAGATTCATTCTACCGGTGGCTACCATGAAATGGTACGTACCTGAAAACGGCCCTCGACGATAGTGCAGACGATGTTTGCTGCGGTGTGGGGCCACTGTTCTCCTAGGGCGGAAAGTGCGTCTGCCTGCGACTCGTTGTACAGCGACACTTGTGGCTGCTCCGAAACAGCTGGAAACAGCTCGACGAGTTCGTTCACGCGGTTCTGGAACCAGTACTGGTCGTGGATGGTGCCTTCCTTGGAGTTCACGTTGCACAGCAACACACCGAACAGCACGTAGACATCGTGCATCGTGGCCACGGGCTCCGAGCCTGTCATCACGTTCCGCAGCTTCCGGCGTACCACCGCACTGTTGATCTTCACCTCTTCCAGCCACAGGCAATCCGCGTCGCTGCCTTGCAAAACCTGACGCGGAAATGAAACGATATCCCTTGAGCACGAGGTTCCCTTCCCGCGACGTTAAAATTTTCTCAGATATCGTACACATCAGAGAACAAATCAAGGTGCTGAACCCTCAGCGTAAGGCCTCGCGTAGCTGAAATCCCACCAGGTGGTTCTGAAAATATGTGACAGCACCCGGAGTTCCATCTCGAAATCATGATTTACACGATAATCCGGCTCTAGGCTTGACTGCTTCGTTTCCTAACTCTTGTTTCGTATAACGCGGTAATGCGGAAGGCAGGCTATTTGACTTTTCTGTTTCAAATATGATATATCTTACAAAAAACACAATAACTTTGCCGATCAAGTACATAGTCAAATAATACTTCATTGAGCCAAAATAGATTACTTCTTGGTAAGAAATACTTTTTGACTTTATTTCTATTAGCACTTTTAGGAGGTATTAAGTAAGGAGTGCGGTATAAAGAATTTCACATGAACAGCATATACGTGAATTCGTTTCCGTAGATTTTTCTCATTGCTTTTCGTCATTACAAACACTTAGACAAATTTTAGCCCAATAAATCTTTCCGCCGTACTTTAGTGTGAACTACACTCGAGTCAATGTGAGAATGCAGTGGCATTTCGTACTCAAATGCTTATGCCCCAATGAGCTTACACTCGAGACTGACGTCATGATCCAGATGGCCTGGGACGCCGCCTTCCAGCTAGTTTTAGCGGGACTATTTCTCGCGCTTCTGCAATCTAGGCGGGGCCTCTTCTGCTTTAGAAGGTCTAGCTGATTATAGACACCAGCTGATCTCGTTCGACATCCATCACCCACAACGATCGAAAAGACAGCTTTCTTACCTTAAAATAATCGGCCCTGCAGAAAAGCTTGATGAAGCCAAGCAGACAGGCGACAGGTGTGTCGAGGTCGCCACCATTTGACACCAGGCGAATCCAGTTGGGGTCGAAATCTCGCATCCGTCGGGGGAAAGCGTAGACTGTTAGTCTGGGCACCGTGGTAACCATGGTTCTGTGGACTTGCCGGGCCTGTGGTCGCTCTGGAGTCATCTCCTTTTACTTTCTGTAGCCAAACGACACAATAAGATGCGGCAAGGGCGTTGCAGTATTTCCGTGCTGCACAAAACTCGTATATACAGTTGCTTAGACGATATAGGACAAGTTACGTAGCCACAATAGCGGGAAAGATTACGCAGGGAAAATTTCATTAGCTTATTCGCCGATATGCTAAAATTACAGCGCTGGCTTATAGAGCAATAACTACTGACTTTCATCTGCAGTCACTTGAATTTGTATTTGTAATGCAAAAACAGAGAATCACTATAGATCACTAGCCTTAGCGAAGCTGCATGTAGTCGCCCTTTTTAAACAAAAAATAGGCATTAAGCGAAGAGGTTTTCTCCGGTACGTTTTAAACATGGGTCGCAGAAAGAACACTGCAAGGACATTCAGAAATTATCACCGCTATCATAGTTAACCTTAACAGTTCGGCAGGCTGTCTTAAGAGCGTTGTTGTGTGCATAGATAATTTTAATGGGGTACAGAATTTAACTAGCAGAATAGAACGGTTAAAATATAACTATCTGAGCTTTCGAAGTAAATCATCTGGAGTAAGGTAGCCGACATAGAAAAGTACAGCATGGAAATAATCGAACATGCTCTAAAGAACTGACGAAGCTTAAAAGCGATGACGAGAAAGCTGGGCACAGACAGAAACCAGGTATATACATTAAAAAACGAGGAAGGCAAGATAGCTACCAATATGAATAAGATGCTTAAAGTAGCTGAAGAGTTCTACAGAGCCCTGTACCGTATCCGGCACAACCAGGACGATAATGGAAGAAGTAGTAGTCCAGAGGAATCGGACACCCTACCAGTGACGTCTGACGAAGAAAAGAAAGCCCTGGTGAGAATGCAAAGAGGCAAGTAACAGCAGATTTCTTGCAAGATGGTGGACAAATTTTGTGTGAAAAGCTGGCCGCCCTGTATACTAAATGTCCCTTGACTACGGGACATTTGCTCTGCACAAACCGCCTGTAACTCCGGTCGTTCTTGACAGATTCGAGAAATAGTTTCGTGAGGCGATAAACTTCGATACTCAGGTCATTCAACGAATACGACAAAAAGTGGTTCTGGACCTCTTTAAGGGACAGGGAGAGAGATGAGGGGGTCAGGGAACAGATGCGCTAACATCTTACCCTAAAATGCAGAGCAAGCACCCCCCCCCCCCCCCCGATCAATTCCAAATAATCGGCAGAGTGGAGGGAGAATGTATTGCCGGTTTGCCGTCTAAATTCAAAATGGCAGTGGCAAAACTTTCCTGCCACACAAAAAAAAAATTAACTCGGAAACGCAAAGCAACGTGATCATACAATGGGAAACAGGACGCCGAAGCGCGAGCACTGCTGATAATGACCGTACGAAAAAGCTCCAGGCGAAAGACACAGATCTCAAAGGCCGTAGTTTTACTAGCTAATTACGTCGTACGTACTACCGTCAATGTGAAGCTACAGGTCTCGAAGGCCATGTTTTTGCTCACGGGAAACTGGAAATAGTTATCGATCTCGCGCTTAGCGTTCAGGCGTCATCACGATGCGGGAAAGAAAAAAATCAAATTCTGACGACAAATTCCAGGCGCACGCGCTTAGAGATCGGACCGCTAAGAAGGAGCCTTCCCGGAAGCCTAGCCTAGCACGGCCTAGCACACAGGTTAGGCTTCTCGGGCTACTACACAAATGAGACCTCACTCGCTAAATCAACTTGGAAATAACTACAAGTTGAATAAAAGCGCTACGTAACGCGTGCACAGACGTACCCAATTTCAGTGTCCTTCCGCCAATAATATACATGCTAAAAGCAAAAAAAGAAAAAAAAAACGAGAGAGACGTAGGTCTAGTGGTTCCGTGGTGGCCATAAGAAATGGATTCTATGAGCGTTAATTGATATCATGACTATTGAGCCAAGAACTTGAATCTTTAAGTATGTTTGCATGCATGACTTAACCCATGTTACACAGGCAAAGCAAGCGCGGTTACGACCAACCACGGTTGACCGCGTTGAACCGCGGTTAGCGCCAACCACGGTTCGCCGATGTTACACAGCGCGAAAGCATCCATCCGGACTTGCTTTGGCATGAATTGCAGGGGCGTAGCCAGAAATTTTTTTCGGGGGGGGGGGGGGTTCAACCATACATTATGGATGTTCGTGCGTGCGTTTGTATGTGTGCGTGCACACATACACAAGCAAAATTGAAAAATTTCGGGGGGGGGGGGGTTTGAACCCCCCCAACCCCCCCCTTGGCTACGCCCCTGATGAATAGACCTTATGCAAAATCTGCTGCCATCTAGCGGCCGCAGTGCGCATTTCCGCCATGTTGAAGGCTAAGCGTGCTCCGCATGTGCACACACGGAGCGTACTTATCGACGTGTGGCGGCTGATAGGAACGGCAATGCCGACATATTTTCGTGTGCCGTGTTGCTGAGATTGAGGAAAATGGGACCCTGAAAAAAGGTTAGCAGGAAACTAGCCTCCATGTGTTATTAGATTTCCTTGCGGCCGACGGCAAGCGGCAGATCGTTCCCGGTCTACGGCTACTGCTTACGATTAACGCCATGTTTACGTTCGCCGTTCTTAATAGATGCGGTATGTGACAGCATCGACACTCATCGGAGAACACTCTTTCGTGTCATGCCGGAACGAGACAGTTTTCGCGCCGTGTACGTTTGCAGGCACAGACAAACCGACTTCGTGTGCGAGCTCCAAAGCTGCATCGCGGCTACTCGCGCATACCGGCGCTGCTGTTGATAGCATTACTTTGTTTATTTCATTTCGATAACAATTACATGTTAGACAGGTAGCTAGTGTGCGTCATCGAATTTCAGCGAACGAACCGATTGTGCTGAAGGGTGTTGTTTGTAGTTTATTTTCGATTGTGTAGCTTTAAAAGGAAGCGTCTGGCGGGGTGCTTTGCGCGCGTATTGCTTCACTATGCGTATTTTTCAAGCATTTCATGTGCTGTCGCTGCCGAATTCAGAGGGGCGGCCCGGATGGCCTGACAACCCCTCCCCCCTACTTTATTTTTTTATTTATACCCCAAGAAGAGCACATGTCAGGTTCTCCCAGCTGACGCTGATCGACCTTCGGAAAAAAATCCTGTATCCACCCCTGTGTGCTATGAAATATTAAGAGATGCTTTTGTGTGGCACTTTTCGTATGAAGCTGAAAAAAAAAATGGTGTTCCCGCAGATGTGTTACATTCGACCATCGGTGCGCTACCGTTGGTTACGCGCTGAGGTGGTTTCGCAAGCGTTCAGTCGGCGACGCAAAACTGCCTTGCTGCAACGGGTTGAAATTGTAAGGCGCGAGTAGGCCCCGAAAGCGACGATGTGAGCGCGAATACTCTTGGCGGATCGCGTTATTTACGAGTACATGTCGGAAGGCTATTCAATAAAATACTAGCTAATCGACGCCTACTTCTTGGAGTAACTAACGCGTTTCATGTTCACTTTTCACGTGCGTGAGAAGCGGACATTTCTTACATTTTAATCGTGCGGTAGCTCTATGCAAAACATACATCAGTGACTAAATTGTTTCAAAAACAACAAACAGGACAACGTTTTTTTTTTTTAAATAAGATGCACAATACATGTGGTCGACGTAGCTGTCCCTTATGAAATACACTTTGAAATGGGTCAACAGCACTTTCTTACCGTCATTGCTGTGCTCAGCCACGTCGCGCGCTAATGCCTCCTCCCCAAAATCCTACACCACACGCATGATATTCCGATAGCTATATAACAACGCTTCATTCGCTACACTAAAAACAGACAAAATTTATAACCAAGCGCAAAGCTTCAGTCTCAGTGACGACCGGCTTATATCTGACTCGGTGACAACCTTCTTCTCGTTGCGAGGCAGTTCTTCACACTTAATAATTGCCAACGTAAAAACTAGGAAATTCCGGTAACGTGTACAGGCTCGTCTGACATTTTTATGCCCCGATTGCCGACTATCAACGCAGATACAAGCAAGAAGTTATAGCAGCGATAGCCATACGATTCGGACACAAGCCTCCAACATGGCGCCGAATCGGTAGTTTCGTCAAACCTCCGACAGATGGCAGCAATTTTGCATAAGGTCTATTGGTCTGCGTCAGGCGGAACTTCGGCGTTTAACTCGGCTGTAATTGCCGCGTACACCTTTGCATCGCGTGACGTGCTCCGCAGATCACGCAAATGATTTTCCCACAACCTTATCAGGCTTTCCGTGGTCCGTGTCGTCCAGTTCGTTCGTTTTTCACGCGCGCTCGCCGGCATGCACTCATCGGTGGTGGGCGCCGCCATTTTCTCGGTTATCTGCCTAACCGAGGTTGCCAAGCTCGGTTTCTTAAAACCGCGGTTAGCGGCCTAACCGCGGTTTCGTGTGCCGTGTAACATCAGCGAACCGCGGTTAACGTAACCGCGGTTAGCGTAACCGCGGTTTAGGCTACCTGTGTAACAAGGGTATTAATCATCCTTTTCCTGTAGAGACTAGTAACTTGCTGCCATGTTCATGCTACTTTCTTTTTGCACTGCCTCCATATTTTTCCGGGAATCCTTCACTAACTGTAAGCCTTTTACTGATATCCATAGCGGACATGTTCATTTTTTCCTTCGTTTACTTAAACCCCTGAGTTCCCCTCTCGGCAATCGCACATAGGTACAACCGGGTCAGAAAGAGCGGATAGCGGCGCCATCTTTTACTGACAATATTAAAGGCTAACTTAACAGTTAGTTCTCCATATTAAACCCCGCACGGATTACACGTGGAGCTCATGATCAAGTGAAGGTAATGTTACTGCTTACTTTAACTGAAAGAAAAGAACCCTGAAATGTATTAAAATTCGACGCATGAGAACAAGCACGTAAGCAGGAATCCACCAGGAGCGAGCCCTAGCGAAAACGGCGCCGGCTGAAATCTATTATTTTAAGAACGCAATGATAGGCGCCACGTAGGAAATATCACTTACCTCTATAAGGTGCTGTACGATGTGGCAAGGAGACGACGGCCGTAGTCCAACGAAGAACGTGCGAAGCCTCTAGTCGATTCGGGCAGATTCAACGAGACACGAGCAACCGCGTCGCGCTGACGATAACAGGGGCGTAGGTTTTGCCGCACTCCTTCCTCTTTCCAAGACACCGTAGTCGACTGCTGCTGCGTACTCGAAGTGCTAGCGGACTCAACTGATCGAAGGAAGTCGCCACTGCTTTCTCCGTGTACATATACGATCTGACCGACTGGGACGCCTCCTCATTGGCCAATTTCTAAAGTGTCACTGCGTATGGGCACGTGACAATCTCTTCTAAAAAAACCCGCATTTCCCCGAAGGGGAGTATGAGGAAGTGCGAAGCACGGGGTGATGCTATGAGGGGGCGCGCGCGACTAAACTGCAGAGCCGAGCGAAGGAGACGGCAGCGAGAGAGCACGCGCCAGCCGACCCACGGTGGTCTGGCCGTTTTTAAGTGCAAAGCACTTTTACTGATGATGATGATCTGTCTTCCGAACTCGTTCCAAAGAACCCGCAACGCGTTCAACTTGTTGGCGGCGTTGCGAACGCCCGAGATGGGGCTCAGGTTGTTGTCGAACCACAGTCGATCGCACACCGCGCAGCTATATCCGAAGCTGCGGTCCAGAAAGTCTCGCTTGAAGCGCGCGTCCGGCCGATCGAATTCGAGGGCCTGCGCTCGCTCACGCATCGCGCGTCCCCGCGCCAGATCGGCTTCGGGGTGCTCGGCTCGCTTCGCACGCTTTCGTTCGGCGTCTCGCCGCCGGCCTTCACCACCACAGGCAATGCGCGGGGCGCGCGCAGCCACGGAGCGGAGGGCGGAGCGCGCGCAGTCACGTGGGGCGTGACGTCGCTGCGGCGTTGCTACAGACGCTCCTCTCCGCTCCTCGCGCCGTTGCTATGGGACGGCGGATTCAGGGTCGCTTATAAAGTGCATTCGCACTTAAAATTTTAACTCCTCCCTTGGACAAGCAGAACCAGCTATTGTTCCCATTCAAGGGCCCTGTCTACCTTTTTTTTTTTTTACCGATGTTCCACCAAACACCGGGAAACGCGACCTGTTTCCCGGCAGCGGCTTCCAAGTCATCAGATACTATATTTTGACAAAGCCTTTTGTCCAGGATTCCAAGGATTTAACGTGAAGCGCGAAAGCGGTCCGTGGACTAGAGGTAGGTAGCAGGAGACAAAAAAAGAAAAGAATCCTCTTGGGAACTAACTGCCGGATTAGCAACGCGCCCATTGTATGTCGTAGTGAGTCACATTACTCACAGGGAGGGGAGGGGGGGGCAGTTAAAGTAAGGAGTAGTCCTCTTATGGAACGACCTCGGTATGCCGGTAGTAAGAAAAAGAACTACCACGTGGTTCTGTAGCTTAAAGTTACAAAGCAGCCCATGCAGGCGCGTGACTCAGCAGGGTCCCTATCAAAACGCCGAAAATCAAGAGGCCGAATTATGAAAAGGCCGAACGTCAGAACGCCGAAAAATTGAATGGCCGAAAAATTAAAACGCCTAAGAAACGAAATGTCGAAAAGTCAATATGCCGAAAAGACATACCGCCGAAAACCACGGGAAAAAGAAATGACGCGCTTTGTTACTACACTTGTTCGTTTTCCGCCATATCACTTGTCATCTGACACGAGCCTGTTTACTCTTTCTGCAAAGGCACCAGTATCAATATAATAAATTGATATAAAATATCGTATTTTTCTATCTGTCGTAAAGCTAGGCATATCAGTCGGACAGCACAGCTCTTATGGGTCAGTAGAAAAAAAAAACAGCGCTGCCCAGTCTTCAGACTAAAAGAGCGGCAGTAATCATTTCGATGATTCGGAGGGAAATGAACGAAGACGCTGTTGTGGTGTGCTCCTAGAACGGGAAAGCAAAACTTAAAACTGCAAAGACGGTTGCGTGCTTGACAAGAAAATAGGTTCATGCGCGAGAAGCGAGTCGAATGCAGCGCCAGAGTCATTACTGACTCTACTGTAAGAGGTACTCGCAAGGTGAGCACGACCTTGTGATACCCGCATGACAGTGACCCACGCAAGTCATGCTCTTCCGCCTCATCGCCACCATGAAAAGGGCTAGAATCGAAGACGACATCGTGGGAGCGATCAGAGGCCGACCCCGCCGCTCACAAAGCAAGAAGCGAGAGTTACGCGAAAATTGTATGACAGCTGCTCTGGGCAACCGGGACAATTGGGTTTTCTACGGGGAATTGCGCACTATTTATCTGTCTGAAATGCCACAAACAAGAAATCGCTCTGCTATGCGACGAGATATGCGGAATTATATTTTTCCTATTTTGAAGGCTTGAACCATGCGAAAGGAACCTTTCATGGCTACTAGAAAAAAGGGCGAAAGCGCATGCACTTCGTACAAGGCCGTCGCCAACTTTATCTTGTCAACATACTTTATCTTCCAGTATAGCTAGGTACGACTCGTAGCCAGAGGGAGGGGGGGGGGGGGGGGTATGGGGTCCGGCCCCCCCTCGAAATTCTGATGGAAGGGGGTGTTTTACCGAAAAAAATAATAAAAATAGGCGTTTTTCAAGGCTTTCAGCAAGTGCCCCCCCCCCCCTCCCGAAAAAAATTGCTGGCTACGGGCCTGGCTAGGTGACGCCGGCATTTTGGTGTTTCGGCATATTGATGTTTCGGTATTTTGATTTTTCTGCATTTTAACTTTTCGGTTTTTAATATTTTCGGCTTTTTGAATTTTCAGTGTTTTAAACTTCGGTATTCCGATAATTCGTCATTTTGATTTTCGGCGTTTTGAACGCCACCCGACTCAGCACGATGTCGGTACTAGCGTATTTATTCGAACATAGATTGACATTGTTTTTTTTTTCTAAAATGTTCCCTAAAATTTGATATAGACATATTCGTGATCAAAGCTAGCAAACGAATATATGTAGCTTACAAAAGTACAAATACAGGTAGAACGAAGTAGACAGCAAGTGGTTTACTTTATATTCATATGCGTATCACATATTTTTCACGCTTTTTGTATATTTCGCCCTCCTGTTTACATCATTTCGCATGAATTTATTTATCTTCGGCTTTACTTAACCAAGTGATTGCCACGCTCGAATTATTTCGTTAATTCGGCAAGTTCCCAAAATACAATACATTTTTATGTCCGTGGAAATATATTATTGTAACGTAAAACGACACCTAAATGCCACCGCGGCATTATATTTGGCTAGGACATAGAGCATCCAATGTCCACGCGATACAGGTCACGTAGACAGTCACGTTAAGCTACGTTGTCCATGTGAAAAGACGCAGAGAACAAATGCAGTGGTTGTGCGAGCAGTCCGAGAAAGACAGGTGCGAGGAGATTATCGCCTTGCTGTGTCGCATAAATCCAAAATAACGAAAGCAACCAGCGTTGAGTTCCTGTGGAAGAATTTAAAGGTACACCAACCCCCCCCCCCCCCCTGCCACTGGCGCTTGTGGTTAGAGTGTTGCAGACTACTGAGTCCCCTGTTGGCGACATGTTCTCGCGTGATAGAGCGCACTTTGGAAGAAAAAGCCGTCTTTGACAAAATTAAAACGTTGGAGGACGCGGGAGCATAGATTCAAGAGTAGAATACAATAAACAAGCATAAAAAAACAGGTCTGCGGTGATTGGGTTGCGGGTTATCTATCGATAGATGCCCTGAATACCGTGTTTGGCGCTTTTTACGGCAGGCCATACATCAGAATATCAGTCTATCGTGTTTATAAACCATATTATAGAGTCACATAAAATGCGCAGTTTTTTTTTTCGATTTACTACAGTTTCGTGGAGGAGTTAGGCCTGGTGATGTCTGTCAGGGCGGGAGAGGAGGCCGTAAAAGTGAACGTCACCGTAAAAAGAGATTAGCCATGGTGCGCGAAGCGTGGCTTGTCTCTCGTAAAGGCACTTCTTCCCGCGCATCACGGTGAAGGGGAAGGGAGGGGGGGGGTGCTTTGAAGAATAAAAGGCTGGAAAAAGTTTACTTTGAGGGAGAAAGGGGAGCCAGTAGAACATGATTCATTCTTTGTTCACAGAGAAGAAGGGGTCTCTGGCTCAGTACTGAAATCTTGCAACGAATTCCGGGAAAACATTCCTTCGCTGCATTTTAAACGGTATGAAGGGGTGCGTTGATTCCACTTGTAAGAATCATTCTAGAAAAGAAGGAGCTGGCTAGAAGTTGAGTCTTCGGAAAATATATTTGTTTCGACTTGCATCAACCAATATGAAGAAAGTTTTACCCGGAAACGAAGGCTCCTATAGGAGCCTTCGTTTCCGGGTAAAACTTTTACAGGCAGAGTAGAGTACAGATATATCTGTACTCTACTCTGCCTGTAAAAATAGATATAGAGGTGCCTAAATCATCGACGAAAGAAGCCGCGTAACAGCAGCAATAAAACATGTTCGAATTCCTATTTATCACCGGGACCACTTTTCAAACCACGTGACGATATGGGACGTCCTACACGTGGGTGTTATAAATGACAATGAAGTTCACACGTAGTCCGTATGCTCTGCCTTACTATCTTCACCCTTCTGTATTTAAGATTCGTTTTTCGCAAAGCAGTCATTGAACCAAGAAAATTGCTGTGCAATACCACCTTACATAAAGGAGGCCACTTTGGAGAGCATAGTTCACCTTGTTCCGACATTTCCTACCTGATTTATGCTATCTCAATTTGCAATGCAGCGGGACGCTGTTTCACTAGACCAGTGGTTCTCATCCACGGATGTTTCTCGTACCCCTTGTGGACTGATGGAAGTGATGAAAGGCCCCTTGCAGTGACATAAAAGGGATGGGGGGCAAGGGGGTCATAAATTAAGACAACATGCTGCCTGAAATAGATGCATATTTTCGTTCTCGCTGGCAAATAATGGTCAAACGAAAGTGTCACGCCGGTTCCATCTCATCAGCTTGCCAATAAGTTGTGCGGTCTCTAGCCACATTCCACCTGTTTCTAGTTATACTTGCTCTTCAAGTATACAAGCCTGGGAAAAGCGTATGTTGTAAAAAACTGCAACAAATGCTTTAGAACCATCTCATGAAGAAGGGCAAACATAGGTCAGCTCCGCTGCAATGCAAGAACGTTATGTGATGAAGCATATAAGAAATCAGAAGGGGCCGCTGTCACGGGACATAGTCTGCGTCCAAAAAAGGATTTTATTAAATTTTATTCGAGGATGGGTTTCGCGGATACACCAAAATTGCTTCGCGAACTTCCAGTTGAGAACCACTGCGTTGGATATTCAACAATATTTCGATATTGTATACGTGATCTCCTTGCGTACAAACAGCCTCTCCAGGAATACTTCCGAAATGAATGAACGATTTTCAGACAATGTTACCGCGCATACTCGCGGACGGTACACTTTCTAACGAACTGGCCTAACAGAACGAATACAGTACTTGGTTACATTTACGAATTACGGCGGCACTCGCAATCGAAGACGCATTACCGCATTGGCGCGAACTGCCTGAGCAGCGATTTCTGTTTTATTCACACGACCGCCGATACACGAACTGAACGCACAGCTCTCGAGTCGCGATATTTTTAGGTTTGTTCTCTTTTTGTAGTGTATAGTGACCACTCCAGTTTTTCGTCTCATGAGGCGTATAAGGCTCTAAACTAAAAAAAAACAAAAACAAAAAAACGGGTTTCTGTCCGCTGCACTGAGAGTTGAACGTTGAAGCGAGTGCATCTCCCGTCGAAGGCGAACAGTCCAAAGATCACCTGCGCCGGTTTTTTAATATACAGGCCGTCCGTAATAATTGTTGTTATTTTCATATATTTCTATAATGAAACAAGTGCTTTCCCAAGACACTGAGTTATAATTTCAAGAGTAACTATGCAAAAGGCATTCGCACTCAAACTTTGCTTGCGCGATGCTAATGGCACTTAATGTGACTCAGCAAAAAGCCTAATCTCCTGTCTTACTACCCTTTCCCCCAATACCCGAATCAGCATACTTGAGAACTTACCTGGATTCCTATGCACCTTAACACTTCCTGGTATTGAAAGAAAGATTCCAATATACGCGAGGAAGGAGGGGGGGGGGGCAGGGAGAGTTCTGACTATTCAAAACAGGAAATACACAGGCAAGGGTATGAGTCACGTCTGCTTTCTTTGCGCGGCTTTTGTTAGCATCCCATTCTTTGCCTCTTTCACCTTCACTTAATTCTTTCGAAGATGCCAGTCGAGCACCCCCGTGACCTTCAATGTTCCATTATCTCCACAAAAGTCCATTGAAGAGCGGGCCACCACGTGACTCTGTCAGACCCGCCCTCTACCGAACGCTACAGCCAATTGGGAACCGCCGTATAGATACCACCCTTTCACTCTCCCTTTCCCTCGTACAAGACCCGCGCTTATATTGTGCAGGTGCGAGAGCGGCGCCATACCAGGTACATTCCCTGCCCGGTACGTTACGCCACCTTGCCGTGACTTCGATATCCCAAAACCATTCTGGTGATGGCTCAACCAGGATCATCGCAGGAGCGTGACGGAGACGGACCAGAAGACCGACGTTCTGAAGAAGCAACGAAGTTCCACCCTTCGCAAGCGCGGAACAGCGCAGACTTCAACGCCTGCCGGCCAGCTTACGTCCTGAGCGGGTTTGACCGCGATTAACTGAAGACAGGACGAAAGATTTCGTTCTTGGAGCGCCTCCCGACTTCTCGCGTATGCGTAATGTGTACCAATGTTCCAGCCCGGGTGATTCCGCTCCCGTGCGGCCATGTGGGATGCAAGAGATGCGTCACTCGCGCTTTCGTCCGTTGCCGAGGCAGCAGCCGCCGCCCCGTCTGTCCCTTACACCGTGTGCCGCTCGTGAATTCCGGCATCCAGGTTGTGGAGAACTCACGCTACTTGCTTAAGAAAACTGTGCTGTGCATGAACTTTCGTCTTGGCTGCCCCTACAGGATGAAACTGCGACACCTAAAGAAGCACTGCGATGAACAATGCAAGTTCACTCCTGTGCCTTGTGAATTGTGCGAAGAAGTGATAGCCGAGTGCCACTTTCAACAGCATAGCCAGCAGTGCCCACGACGAGACCCGGCCAAAGATCTGCAGCATTAGGACCGCCGAAGCTCTCTGGAAATTTTGTCCTCAAGTCACCAACAAACAATAATAATATCTGGGGTTTTACGTCCCAAAACCACGATATGATTATGAGAGACGCCGTAGTGGAGGGCTCCGGAAATTTCGACCACCTGGGGTTCTTTAACGTGCACCTAAATCTAAGTACACGGGCCTCAAACATTTTCGCCTCCATCGAAAATGGAGCCATCGAAGTCACCAATAAATGAGCCTGTATTCTTACCAAATGTTGTCATTATTTCACGCATGCTCAAGTCGCCGGCGACGGATTGCACTTGTGCATGGCGTGATTTTGGCGTAGGTCACGGTACGCAGTAAAAGACGTTGTTAAAGGCAAGAAATAATTTCGACTATGCATAACTTCGGCAATTATTGCATTCATTTATTTTTCTCCGGATTTTAATTACATGTTCAGTGTGAAAGAATATTTTATAGGGACGTCGGGCGCACGACGACATAAGACAGCGCGGTTGAAGTAAGAACGCGGCTGTTATAGTGGAGAGCAAGAAAGAAAAAAAATAAACAAGTTTGCTGTCACTGACATACAGAACTTTTAGAGGTACCACGTTAAAATACCTCACTAGAAATATTAATGAGAACTACCAGACAATAATGCAAAGTAAAGTGTAGGAGATGTTATTTGCAATAATAGGGATATAAGTGAGAAATCTCTATTATTAGAAATAACATCTATACTTTCCTTGGCATTATTGTGTGTTAGTTCTCATTAATATTGTTTCTAGGAAAGAAAAACGAGCCCTTAAAAGCCTTCTTCTTTCCTTCATTCATAGCAAGGGTCTCGTTCTGGCAGACTTGATGCCTTCAGGTAGTATGGCAGGGATTATTGGTCAGCTGCCAGCTTGTAAAAAAAACGACGTGTTACGTGACGCCAAAAGGCAGAAAAAAGTGTTCCACACTGGCCGCCATGGCTGCGATCTGCGCTGACTAACATTCCTAGGTTTAAATTCACATATATACCCTATAAAGTGGACGGGGGGATGACCGCCGCCGAAGCTCGGTAGTAGAACATCAGACGCGTTATTCGAAGGTCGCAGCTTCGGTCCGTGCCGGCGGCAAGTTATCTTTTCGTCCACTTTACTTTCTTCACATTTATATCTCAATTATTACAAATAACATCCCCTATACTTTCCCTGGCATTGCTGTCTGTTCGTTCTCATTAATATTGTGTCTAACAAAGGAAAACGAGCCTTTAAAAGCCATCTTCTTTCCTTCACTCACTAGAAATGTCAATTTGTACAGTCATTTTATAGTCTTCCATTGCAATTTCAGTTTCCCGGGAATCCGGTCTCACATACTCTGCAATGGATGTGTTTTTACCGAAACACACTGAACTGTATTTTTTCTTCTTTTCCCGCCACGTCTTCGTCAAGGCGATGACTTCTTTGTGTGGCAGATTAATGAGCATTAGGGACTATTCGCCATTTCAGTATCACCGGAGGTTAGGCGTAACCGGTTTTTAACATTTCCTGGGCAGGTGTGATGCTTCATATTTCGCAACGCGTCACAAAAAGCGAAGAAATCCGCTTGCAGAGATAGGCTGCAGCAATTAAGGAAGACTTACCGCATGATATTTTGCAGTGATTGAGGTTCTAAAGAAGATAACGATTTTCTCGCAAGGTAGAGAGGTGATCAATAATGTCGCGTATGCTTCAAGTAACTATAGGGTTGATTAAATGTATTGTACCCTAACCATTCGGCCACACGTCTTCTGCACCTAATTTTTCTTCTCCTAAACTTCTCTAATTTTATGATCGACATAAATTTTATTAAGACATAACCTATTATATAATGAACTTTATGGCGAAACATCCCTTGAAAGGTAACTCGCGTATATATAAATTGCGCGATGCAGTTAAAGGTGTTATGGTTATTACATATATACCCCAAAATTTATTACGTGGTTTCAACAGACGATACTTGAGATTATGCGCTGCGGCAGCCATCACGATAACCGGCGGACACTTATGACTATAAGCGCTGGTACTGTAACAAGCAATACAGTGTATGCTTTTTCACTTATGGCTTTTAGTGCACGTATATAGTATATGCAGAGTATAATATTTTGAATAAAAAATGCCCGGGGGCGAATTCGCAAAACTTCTCTTTCGTAAGTGCCTTTTCCCGTTGTTCAACCGCTTCGTCAATGAAACGTCACGCATCGCGATTGGCTGAAATATTTTGTTACGAAAATGTTTATCCTAATACGACGTTTTCGTGAATACGGGTCCGGAACGGCAACTGTCGCTCGTGGCACTCGTTTTGGTCACGCATTTCATATGCTACACCGTATTTTTTTATTTTGTTTATTTACACTAAAGGACCATAGGTGATTACATGGGGAGTAGTTTTTGTACACTGCAGCCGCAGTCTCGTGCACGTGGCAACGATTACAGAGTAGAGCTAATATTAATATTCGTTTTCGTCCCTCTGTCACGTACGACCAATCACAACGTAGGAGGGAAATTCAGCTGAATAAATGTCCTTGTCTTGGCTTCCAGCATATACAGCACCACGCTCATAACCCAAGTGTCTTTCTTAGGCAGTGGGCTAAACACGTACGCTTGCATTCTGTGATTATATCTTAACGGTATACGAATATAATAATATCTGGGGTTTTACGTGCAAAATCCACCATATATGATTATGAGGCACGACATAATGGAGGGCTTCGGAAACTTCGACCATCTGGTGTTCCTTAACGTGCACTGACATCGCACAGGTACGCGCGGGCCTCTTGCATTTCGCCTCCATCGAAATGCGTGCCCCGCGGCCGTGATCGAACCCGCGACATTCGGGTCAGCAACCGAACGCCGTAACCACCAACGTGTCGGACGAACCGTATACGAATGCGCTGTAGCGGCTATGCAAAGCAGTTGTGTAGGAGTGAGCACTTTTGGCTTTTTTCGTGACGGCTGGATAATGGACCATTCTTGAACATGTGAGATCGAGTTGGAGTATTCTAAACATTGCAAAATATCTGACTGCGTGAATCGAATGTCGGACACGCCGCATATGCGAACACTGCGTACTACTCGCTTCTACTTCGTCATCTCATTCTGGTGTCGCTTAGCCACTGAGGGTTTTCTTTTTTTTTTATGACAGCGCTTCTCTGTTTCAGAATTCTTTCGCGACGTTTCTCGCAAATATATAGCACAGCGAGTACGCATGTTTCACATAGCTCAACAACGATATTACGTTTGAAACTTGTTTTTTTTTTTTTTTCTTCTTGGGCTCTGTCAACAAAAACACAGAATGATGGACTATACCGATTTATACTCGCATAGTGTTCCATCGAATGCAGAAGGTGTGAACCCCGAATGTCAAATGTGTTTGTCCCGAATGATTTGTTTGCTACCGTTCTTGCTGTATGAGATAACATTCTTCGCCCTGTCTGGAGCTTTTCACCTGTAACGTGGAATAAACAAACAAAGAAAAGAATGGGTCCCTGGTGTTTGGGTTGCGAGTTATCTATCTATAGATGCATTGAAGACCGTGTATGATGCTTTTCGCTGGATGCAATACGTCAGAATATGCGTCTATTGAGCGTAGGAACCATATACAGTCATGTAAAAGGCAGAGTTCGCTTTTTTTTTTCGCTTTACGACAGGTTTGTAGAGGAGATAGGCTTGGTGTATTTGTGTCAAGGTTGGAATGGGGAACGTAAAAGTGAGCGTCATCATAAGAAGCGATTGGACATGGTGCGCGAAGCCGTGCTTATCTACCGCAAAACCAGTTCAAGCCCTAATTCCCGCGCATCATGATGAAAGGGAAGGGGGGGGGGGGAGTTTTGAACCATGAAAGAATAGAAAAGTTTACTATGCGGACAGAGAGGGGGCGGGAGAGGGGAGGAAGGGGAGTCAGCAGAAGATGATTTACTCTTTGTTCAACGAGAAGAAAGGGTGTAAGGCACAGCATTTAACCTTTGCAACGAGTTCCGGGAAAAGATTCCCTTCGGTCTATCTTAAAAGGGATGAAGGGGTGCGTTCATTCTACTTGTAAGAATCAATGACGGAAAAGAAGGAGCACGCTATGGCTTCCAAAGTCTGCCGTGTTTTCCTTAGCACAAGCTACTACGCGTACTTTTTCTTCAATATCATCCATGCAGGCCAGCCCACTTACAGATACTGCGGCATTTACAAACCCATTAGATAAAACTTTGTTTACAGACAGACAGACAGACAGACAGACAGACAGACAGACAGACAGACAGACAGACAGACAGACAGACAGACAGACAGACAGACAGACAGACAGACAGACAACGAACTTCATTGGACCCTGAGGAGTTACTGACAGGACCCCCTAACGGGAGGCCGTTGTAACCGCTGGCCGCGCCCACGTAGAGGACAGAACGCCGTGACGGGTGTCATTTCTTTCGGAATGCGGGCCATATAAACAAACTTTAGTTCATTTTTTTATTTAAATCTGTGTAGCTCTTGCCTGCGAACCCGTCTTGTATGTAACGAAAGAATACATCCTTATGCCAAGCACATTGACACAAGACGCATTTTCAGCTAGAAATTGAGTCTGGGGCAAAAACATTTGTTTCGGTTTGGATGAATCGGTATGAACAAAATTTTTACCGAAAAGGACGGAGGAAAGAACCGCACTCTGTTCTGCCTGTAAAAATGGAGCGGAGATAGAGAGGTACCTCAATCATCGACGAAAGAAGCCGCGTAACAGCAGCAATCTATAACATGTTCAAATTGTCGCGTCCAGTTTAGCGTTCGTAGGCACCGTCGGGAACACTTGTTCTCCAACCACGTGGCGCTGTTGGACATTGTAGATTAGACATGACATGACATGACATGACAAGAACTTTATTGGAGTCTTGAGGAACTCGAATCTGGGGAGCCGGAGGCCCCCAGATCAAGTTGGTAGCGCCTCCCACGATGGGACTGGAAGTCGAAGTTCCGTCGCGATGTCGTGGGCCCTCTGTACGTCACTAGAAAAATTTTCCAGTGACTCTATTGTAGATGTCGGTGAAAGAAATTACTACGAATTTCACAACCAGTCCATCGACTCTGCCTTACTATCTTTACTTTTCTGATTTTGAATTTTCCTATTCGCAATGCAGTCAAGAACCAAGAAAATTGCTGTGCGAAACGAGGGAGTCAATTAAATAGAGCATGGTCCCTGTCTTGTGACATTCCACAGCTAATTTATATATCTTCATTAACAAGTGATCGGGGCGCTTATTAGATGGACATTCAAACATATTTCGACATTGCATCACGTTATCTTCTCGGGTACAAACAGCTTCTCCAGGCTTTCAGAAAATGATTTTCAGGCAATGTTACCGCGCATTAGCGAGGACGGTATACTTTCTAACGAACTGTCCTAACAGAGCGAATAAAAAATCACAGTTTCGTCGCACCGGCGAAGCAATGAATGCGATAGCATGAAATTGGAATGTACCGCGAAGAACGGAAAGCAGCTCAAAATTGCCAGCGCGTCGCTCGAGTCCAAAGGACGCACGAAAAGAACGCACCCAGGACGAGCGCGAACTATCATGCGTCACAGCTCGACACTTGAAGCGCACTGCTCAAACATAAAGCAGGACGCACAAAACGAACGAACGGGTACACACAGGACGAGTGTGAACTAACTGTCACAGTTGTTCCTTATTTCTGTTTGAACAGCGCGCTCCTTTCGCAAACGCAGCCGCTGCAGCGAGCGAAGTGACCTTCGTACGATCTGTGACTTCAGCGTGGAAAGCACAAAACATACAACCCCCCGCTCCAGCCCCCCCCCCCCCGGCCGCCCCCTTCTTTCCTCGAGATAAGCGCACGAAGGCGGCCACGCGCTGTAGGGCGAAGAGCAACGGCGTTCGCAGGAGCAGGGCGACGATCTTTAAAGCGCGCCATCTATGTGGTGACTAAGAAAGCATGCTGAAGCACATGGCGTATATAAATAGCTCGTCGTTAGCAGGCTGAAAGACGTTGCTGTTCGTGGCCTAACGTCTAACGCCACGCGTTGGGAAGTGAGTGGTCACCCGTTCGATTCCGCGCGTCGGAGTTTTTGTGGGTTATTTTCCTTTGTGCCTTATATATATATATATATATATATATATATATATATATATATATATATATATATATATAAACAATAAAGTGCTAACAAAGGACCCGGAAGTAAAAGTTGAAAAAAATCAAGCACGTAGGAAAAATTGTTCAGTAAAGGACTGACGTTTCGGCCGCGGGACCGGCCTTCGTCGGAGGCCGGTCCGACGAAGGCCGGTCCCGCGGCCGAAACGTCAGTCCTTTACTGAACAATTTTTCCTACGTGCTTGATTTTTTTCAACTATATATATATATATATATATATATATATATATATATATATATATATATATATATATATATATTAAGGAGAACTAACAGACAATAACGCCAAGGAAAGTATAGGGGGTGTGATCTGAAGATCACACCCCCTATACTTTCCTTGGCGTTATTGTCTGTTAGTTCTCCTTAATATTGTGTCTAACAAAGATAAAACGAGCCCTTGAAAATCATCTCCTTTCCTTCATATATATATATATATATATATATATATATATATATATATATATATATATATATATATGTATATATATATATATATATATATATATATATATATATATATATATATATATATATATATATATATATATATATAAGACACAAAGAAAAATAACTGTTTTCCGCGCGCCGCCAGCGAAGCGATTGGCTTACTCGCATCGCGTGACATCTCGCCGCCATATCCCTTCCAAGCGCTTTGGGTGCAGGCGCGTTCAATGCAGAGACTGGCCGGACGTTTAGCAGTACAACGGTCCCTAAAATTTCTTTGTCGCTTCTTTAAACGCGTCACATAGACAGGGGCGCAGTGTTGTACACGTTCCTCTAAAACAGGAACGAAGGCTCGTTCCTCGTTCCTTCCCAATCTTGGAACGAGTTCCCGTTACAAGTTCCTTCAAAGCGAAAGGAACGCGTTCCAGTTACTTTTCGAAAATTGGAACGTGTCGTTACTTTTACGGTACATTTGAATTTTTAACCAAATAGAGTGCGGGATAACCCTGAGGCGAAATAAGGTGAGCAATTTAAAGCTAACACCGAGCTACACATATTTTACGAATTTGACATCGCCGGCAGTAGGTTGTGTGTAGACAAAATGAATCTCAGGAAACGCTCCTGGACGAATTTTTAGAGACCACCAGCCATACTACAGACATGTCTAACTGCAGCTTTCGTGCTCGTCTATTACAAGTGCAACACATGGGGCACTTTCCACGTCGCTCTTCAAATGCGCCGTCATAGTACT
This sequence comes from Rhipicephalus sanguineus, assembly GCF_013339695.2. Taxonomy (NCBI): domain Eukaryota; kingdom Metazoa; phylum Arthropoda; class Arachnida; order Ixodida; family Ixodidae; genus Rhipicephalus; species Rhipicephalus sanguineus. Next base: position 68,728,469 of record NC_051179.1, read on the forward strand.
GCGCTTCAGATATTGAAACAGAAATTCCCACACATGCACCAATATAAATAAATTTCTTGCACAGGAAACCACATCGAAAAGAACAACACATAGGCGTTTAATGAGTGCTGATTCAATATCGGAGTGTGAGCAGAAAATAATGTCCAGGATACATATTCGCAACTTAGTAAATTCTTGTTTTCACTCAGCGAAGTCCCATCTCGATGTTGGTATCTGACTGAGGAACCTGTTTTCTCGTCAGCGCTTTGTTGGCAATGTTGAAGAGCCGTTCCATCAAGTGCTTGAGGGTACTGCCGGGTTGTACACAAATAGTGACATGTCAACGGTGGTCGTAGGGGCGAGGGCAGGCTCAGCGGGCGCAAGAAGAATGTAGCGCTGGATGTACGCGTATCGTTTATTGCATGACAGACGTTATCGGTGCTGCGGCTGCTGAACTGAATTATATAAATGTTGCACGTCGGTGCTTCGCTCATTTTCTGCTGCCTCTGGTGTTGTGATTGGCTCCTCTGTTCCAGGAGCGTCAAAACCAGATTCGCGACGATGATTCGCACCGTTCGAAAACACCGCGGAACCGCGCGTAGGCGCATTGACTACGGTAAGTCGGCTCTCCCATTTTTTCCTATGCCGACAAGGCCACGGGGTCGCGCAGCAGAACCGCCCGAAAAATCTACTTTCGAGCTACTTTCGAGTTGGCCAAAGTAAAAAAAATTGTGTGCCCTTTCCTGGCGGCAGTCTTACAATGGGGTTCGATGATTCTCGAATGTCAAGTAAAAGTTCTCCAAGGTGTGTCTACACTAAGAACGGCCCGTGATTGCTGTCAGACTGGCTCATATAAAAAGAAAAAAAAAATCCGCTGTTCCTCCCGCGCGTGGTCGGTCTTGACATCGCGTTCTTACCTGCGCCCTCGGCGGGCGCCTTAAAGTGAAAACCAGGATGCAGCATAGTCAAGTGACAGGCGAGTGGTAGATTCTTGCTCCTCACGCGGTCGCTCATCCACCCTGTTCTGCATGATGTGCTGTGTACGGGCGCCTGTTCAATGCCGAGGAACGTTTACAGAAGGAACGCCGTTCCCTATGCCGTTCCTACATAAACGTAACGATAATAATAATAATATCTGGGGTTTAACGTCCCAAAACCACCATATGATACATAAACGTAACGAGTTACCGTTACAGTTCCACCGATCCTCAATGGAACGGTGGCGTTCCGGCGTTCCTCCAAAAAGGAACTAGTTCCTGGAACGTCGTTCCTTGGAACGCCGTTCCGTACAACACTGGAGGGGCGTAAGCAGAAATCTTTTTGGGGGTGGGGGGGGGGGGGGGGCACCTCCTTGATCTGAAGGGGGGCCTGGCAGGCACATGTGGTCGAGTGTCATTTCGGGCTATGTATGCCACAGGAAAAAAATTTGGGGAGGGGGGGGGGCACAGGCCCGGTGTGCCACCCCCTGGCTACGCCACAGCATGCAGATGCCAGAGAGTAGCTCACCAGCAATCGAACATTACTGGTGAGCTACTCTGTGAATCTCGTTTATTTTTGCATGCCATGTGGGAAAAATTAATGTCAGAGCGCCGTTCTACGTGGCTGCATAGTTGGCCGGAATGAATTCGCCCTCTCGAAGAACACTGCTTCCTGCTGTGAACTAACCTAACTTTGCTGGAAAAGGTCTCATGCGACAGGATACTTCACCTTTCCATTTGCTCGTCTGTTTATATCTCGATCTGTTGAACAGATTACGCATGCTATTCGAGTTATAAGCGTGTCACACACGAGAGCGAAATCGAAGATTTATTATAATAATAACTGTTTACTGGTACACCTTGAAGGCGATTGTGGCGTGATCATTTGCTACTGCGCAAAACAGAAGCGTGGAACACTGTTGATAAAGTTGGTATACGGCAATGTTATTAAGCGTATTTTTAAATTTGATGCAAACAAAAATCTTGCTAATGCTGCATTGCGTATAGCGTACCCTTAAAATACTGTTTAGTGGGTAAGAAATGGTCACAGCAAAAAAAAAAAAAAAAAAAGAGGCAGATCTCACGCATTGAGGGAGTCGATTTTATGCGAGCCCTAGGTCTATATACATAGTGTGTTGCAGTAGCATGCGCTTTAAAAATTTCCGGGATGTGCTATTTCTGATCAAAAGAACATAAAGCACCGTGCCGAGGACGTTTTAATAAGAGTGCATTATGAACAAGAAAAGTGCAGAAACTGAACCCCAACTGTTTACGCGCTGGCAACGCCAAAAAAAAAAAAAAGAAAGCTGTTTGTCGGAACACCGCAAAATATTTACAAATGCGCTTCAACGTTGGGAATATATTAAGGAGACAAGAAATAGAAAATGAAGCATTTAAGTAGTGATGTCAATCATTTTTGATTACCTGCTTTTTACATCGCAAGATAAGACGCACCTCACCTACCGCACGCCGATTCGCCCGTACGTTCGGCTGCTGGAGTTCCGAATCAAGATATAAATACGTCGCGCACAACTTCCAATAACCGTACACACACAACTTCTACCACATATCAACCAGTTGAACAGCAATCATGGTGTGCAAGCAAGGTATGCGTCAGCGATCAGTCGAAGGACGCAATGTTGAATGTTCTCGGTGTTGTTCGATAACGTTCTCGGGTGCAGTGAACCTGAACGACTGCTAAGCCAGCGCAAACAGTCAAGATTCACCAAATGTCGAAGTAAATGGCATCTTGCACGATGTCACTGCGCTAATGCAACTATTTTACAGCTCCGGACCTAGCGAACATACCCGGGCGTAACACGAAAAGAGACCAATGAAGCCATGAAGCGAGTTCGCGAGCACACGGCAACATTCACCGCACGTTTCATTAGTCACACCGCTAACCGCGCAGTCGATCCACACCTGTCGATCACTCGAGATCACATCCTCTTGAAGAAACACACACACATAATGCCGTTCCGCCGAGCGTAACACGGCACCGAGGCGAAAAGATCAGTCACTTCTCAACACACGCTAACAACGCGCCGGACGGTCTGGAAGGGAAATGGCCGCCGCCGCCCAATGTTGCCCACGTGCAGCCTACCTTTGCGGTACTCTGATTTTCCAGCGATTCCATCTGTGTCGTCATCACCATTTCTAGTCTCATTTCTTAGATGGCGTTGGTCCAATAGAAGTGTGTGCAATAGTGCGCTTGTGTGAATCGCCACAAGATGGCGGTGGAAGTGCCGCTAGGTGTAGCTTACTTGTGGACGGGGAATAACTGCAGAGAAAAGAATCTGGAGATAGTGAAATGCGTAAGCACCGATATTAAAGAATTTGGTCATGATGCCGAAATAGTCCTTCTAGGGGACATGAACGCTCACATTCATGACCTTGACGGATATTCAGACACCAATGGCAAGTTATTGCTAGATCTCTGCGAGCAACATAGTCTTGAGATAGTTAACGTGGGGTAAGTGTGAGGGGCAGATCCCGTGGGAAGTCGGAAGCAGGCAATCGAGCATTGATTATTGTCTCATGACAGAAGGAATATATGACAAACTTAGAGAGATGAGAATAGACGAGAAAGCATTAACAGCTTGGGTAGTGATCATAAACGCATAATATTACAAATGGGATATAAAACTGAAAATAAGAACATAGAATCAAAGTTTGGCAGCTTGTATCTAAATGAAAAACAAATAACAAATATAGCCGCAAGAGTCGAGGAAAAAGTAGATGAATTACTAGGCAAAGACTGGAAGTATAGTGAGCTGCTACGTGTAATCACGAAAGAAATGGAAAAATAGAAGAAAATGATTTGTTGGAAAGGAAAGAGAAAGCCAAAAAGTTGGTGGAACAAAGAAATTCGGGAGGCGACCGAGAAGCGACGTGAGGCATCACGGGAGCACAGACTAGCAAGAGAGAGAAATAGATGAAAAGGAAACGCAGGGAGGTTAACCTGGCGCGAGTGACCGGTTCGCTACCCTGCACAGGGGTGGGGATATAGGGGTCGGAAAGAGGACAGAGAGAGAGTGAGATAAAATGAAAACGAAAAAAAAAAACGCACACATGCACACACACACACGCAAGACGTTCCAGTCAGAGCCGTTCTGAGAGACCAGTTGAACGCAGAAAGCGCAGTAGCGCTTGCACAGCCTTTTTTCTGTGACGTTTGGTCCGGTCGATGGCGCAGGATTCTTTCTTCCGACAGAGTGAGGTCGTCCAACTTATCGAGCGCGTTGCAAAGTGACTGTCTCTGTGAACAGTACTGTGGGCAGTCGCACAGAATATGTTGAATTGTTTCATCACTGCCGCAGTGGTCACATGATGCGGTGTCGTCCATTCCTATGCGGCACGCGTACGCGCGCGTAAATGCGACACCCAACCATAACCTGCACAGGAGGGTAGCGTCACGTCGGCGAAGGCCTGGAGGAATTTGAAGGCTGAGAGTTGGGTCCAGGGAATATAGTCGCGCATGCTTGAAGTGCGGCTCGTTCCATTGCGACGTGGTGCATTGACGAGCAAGCACGCGGAGCTTCCATGCAGCGTCAGTCCTAGAGAGCGGTATTATTATTTGACTGCTTTCTGTATGGGCTGAACGGGCAGCTTGATCGGCCCGTTCATTGCCGATAATCCCACAGTGACTTGGAAGCCATTGAAAAGTTATTTCATGGCCTTTCTCAAATAAATGGTGAGTCTCTTCTGCAATCTGAAATACCAGTTGCTCGTGCGGGCCGCGGCGTAAAGGTGACAGAAGGGATTGCAGTGCCGCCTTTGAGTCACTGAAGATCGTCCATTTTTGTGTCCGTTCATCAGTAATGAAACGTAATGCGGCAAGAAGCGCTGCGAGCTCTGCTGCTGTCGATGTTGTAAGGTGAGAGGTCTTAAATTTGATTGTCGTGGCTTTCAGAGGTATTACGACAGCTGCGGTTGAGCTGTTCGTCATAACGGAGCCGTCGGTGTATACGTGCATTGAGCCTCGGTACTTCTCATATAACAGGAGCAAAGCGAGCTGTTTAAGAGCCGGTGACGACATATCTGCCTTTTTACGGATGCCGGGTATCGCCAGGCTGATGATAGGCTGAGTCAGGCACCACGGAGGAACTGAAGGTCTCGCAGCGGGCGTGAAGCCTGTTGGCAAAGACTCGCGATATGCGGCTACCGTTCGGCAAAAAGAGGTGCATGGTCGGTCTACTGGTAAAGAGGCTAGGTGGTGGCGGGGAGTCCGAGCAAGATGCCTTATATGTGTCCTGAGTGCTTCGACGTCAATATGTGTCTTGATGAGGTGGTCTCTGGCGATCGCTATAGAAGCCACCGTCGACGCGCTAAGAGGCAAGCCTAGGCAAATTCGGAGCGCTTGGGCCTGAACACTTTGTAGTATTCGTAGGCTTGTTTTGCTTGCGTTGGTTAACGTGGGCAAGCCGTAGCGCAGGAAGCCGAGGAAAAGTACCCTGTACAGCTGTAGCATAGCACTTGGTGACATTCCCCAAGTCTTGCCTGCGAAGAACTTCAATAGATGACAGATGCCGATCAACCGCTTTTTTATGTACAATACGTGATGGCTCCATGAGAGATCCCTGTCGATTATGACACCCAGAAACTTGTACGACCGAATATACGATATGGTTTGGCCATTGATGAATACGCCGTAATTATTCATAGGTTTGCGCGTAAAAGCCACGAGGGCGCATTTCTCGGAAGAAAGCTCCAAGCCTCGATTACGGAGGTAATGGGCAGTTTGAGCGGCAGCTCTTTGAATTCTCGCTCGCAACTGCAGGCGTGTTACGGCGGACGTCCAAATGCAGATATCATCCGCGTACATTGATATCTTCACTGTGCTTGGCAGGTGCTCAAGGAGGGCAATCAGCATAAGATTGAACAATACAGGGCTGAGTACGCCGCCCTGGGGGACGCCACGGTAGCTGTAATGTGGAGAGGTTTGGCCGTCTTCGGTGCTCACAAAAAAGGATCGCATTGAGATGTAACTACGTATCCAGCGATACATCCGACCACCTATTCCTACCTCTTCGAGAGCGGTGAGGATGGCTTGATGTGTAACATTGTCGTACGCCCCTTTGACGTCGAGGAACAAAGAAGCGCAGAGACGCTTACGGCCTTTCTCGTGTTGAACGAAGGTGACCAGGTCAACGACGTTATCAATCGATGATCGACCACGTCGAAATCCTGCCATTGCATCTGGGTAGACGTTGTTGCCCTCCAAGTACCACTCCAGGCGTCCGAGGATCATCCTCTCCATAACTTTGCCTACGCAACTGGCAAGTGCAATCGGGCGGTAGGATGAGAGCTCCAACGGTGACTTGCCAGGCTTCAATAGTGGAACCAGGCGACTGGTCTTCCAGCTTGTCGGGAGCGAGCCATCTCTCCAAGATTCGTTGTACATATCTAGGAGAAACATTCTCGCGTGCTCACCCAGATGACGCAGGGCTCTGTAAGAAATTCCGTCGGGCCCTGGTGCCGACGTGTGTACACACAAAGCTAGTGCTGCCTTGAGTTCGTGGATGGAGAATGGGAAATCCATGCGGGGATCACGTGGTTGCGGCCACAGGACGAAGTCAACCAAATATGGGAAATATATTTAGAGCAAAAATCCATTGTGCAGAAATTAGTCGAGGCAAAAATTAAAGGTGAAAGTAAACGCTGGATGACAGAGATTCGCGAAAAGAAGGCCGCGCCTAGGATATTTTGGAGCCACCTAAAAGCGCTGGGTAGGAAGTCTGTCACAATGCAACAACATATGGTAGATGAAGGAGGAAATCAATTGGAAGGGTATGAAGCGCAAGGTTATATCCGAAAGATAACAGCCGATTCGTTTAAAAAGGTCGCCCAGGGGATTCCCTTGGTGATTAAAAGTACGCAAAAGAGTGCAACCGACGAAGATGTAGTACTAGAGAATTTCAATTGGAAGAAGGCCGAAGGAAAAATTCCTAAGCGCACTACTCCGGGCTTAGATGGGGTTCCCGTCATCCTCATTAACGAACTCGGACATAACACTAAAGAAGCACTGCTGAAAGCCGTAGAAAAGTGCTTACAGGAGAGGGACATACCAGACAGTTGGCGAAAAAGTAGAATGAACTTAATCTATAAAGGCAGGGAAGAAAAGGATAAGGAAAAGGATAGACCGCTAACCAATACATCGGTGCTATACAGGTTGGCGATGCAGGCAGTAAAATTAAAAATAGAAGCGTGGGTAGAACACAATGATATTTTGGGAGAACTTCAGAATGCATTTCGAATCGACAGGCAGTTAAACGATAATCTGTTTGTTCTTACCCAGTGTATAGAAATATCGAAAATAGAAAACAGGCCCTCATACGTATAGCTTATCTAGATAATACCGGGGCGTATGACAACGTTAATCAGGAAATTTTGTGGGATATATTGAAAGAAGTGGGCATAGGTGATGACTCTATACAGCTTTTGAGGGAAATATACCGAGAAAATACAGTTTGTATAGAATAGGAAGGAATAAGTAGCAAGGACAGCGTTGAAATTAGCAAGGGGCTGAGACAGGGATGTCCTCTGTCCCCGCTGTTATTCATGCTGTACATGGTGAGGATGGAAAAAGCGCTAGAAGGTAGCAACATTGGATTTAATTTGTCACACAAACAGGTCGGCACGATGGTTGAGCAGAAGCTTCCAGGTCTATTTTATGCTGATGATGTCTTTTGCGGACAGTCAAGATGATATACAGCGACTGGCAGATATATGCGGAAGGGAATGTGAGGCTCTAGGACTAGGATTTAGTGCAACAAAATGTGGATTGATGGTAGTCAATGATCACGAAGACCATGCGGTCTTTATACAGGGCCAAAAAATACCGAGGCTAAGCGACCCTTACAAAAATATTTGGTAACATTAAGTTGACGGTCTAAAGACAATTGTTACTAGAACCTACCAACAATCAAAAGAGTGTCTACCAACTGTCTTTAGACGTCTGTACCAACAATCAATCAACGCTCTGGCTGCAATTGGCCACCAACTTTGAACAGACTCATGTCTGGTGACCTCGTAGTAACGCCTTATCAACAATGTTCAACAGACACCCTATCACTGTGAGCAAAAAAAAGCCGAGATGGGAGTAAATGGACTCGTCCTCTATATTAGCGCACGCCCCTATGGGGGTTTTATATACTCCGTCCAGGGGAGTAAAAAATTTACCCCCTTTAAGGACGGAGGTTTTGGATGGACTGAGGGGAGTATTTGTTTGCATCCATAGGGGAGCTTTTCGCTGTCGCACCATGCGCCAGAGAATCTTTAATTAAATTAGCATCGAAACGCAAACTCGATCACACGTACACAAACATGCACACAACATTCGCAAAGTAATACAATACTCACACTGACAACCACTCGCCACCCGCTCTTCACAACCAAACTTTGGTCACCGAGTATATATAGGCACCACATCTTGACCTCCAATGTAGCTCAGATGGGACACTTTTTTCCGTGTAATTAAGCAACAAACATTCATGGCCTACGTGTAAATTTGCGGTGGGCTTATAGATACCACTGAAACACACCTATCTTTTACTAAAAATCCGCCTAACATTCAACGACTTTTTTTTAATTAGCGAATTTTGCGTGAGCCTTTCTCATATAAAGCCGCTGCATGCGTACATGCAGGTCCTCGTCGGCACGTGCACAATTATATGTGAAGACATACGCGCTTTGGGGATGGGAAGGTGCGGAGAGGTTTAATGTTCGATGACTTTGCATCCCTAGCTAAAGCTAAATCATCTTTTGAAGGTACATTTAAAATAGTACTTATAAATGAGGCCTTCAGGGGGTGTATTTAGAATTGTCTTTATACGTCAGTAAGAAGGAGGCCTTCAGACGGTCTACATAAAATAGTCTTTATACAAAAGTAAGAAGGAGGTCTTTAGACGGTCTACATAAAATAGTCTTTATACAAAAGTAAGAAGCAGGCATTCAGACGGTCTACATAAAATAGTCTTTATAGAAAAGTAAGAAGGAGGTCTTTAGACGGTCTACATAAAATAGTCTTTATACAAAAGTAAGAAGCAGGCCTTCAGACGGTCTACATAAAATAGTCTTTATACAAAAGTAAGAAGGAGGTCTTTAGACGGTCTACATAAAATAGTCTCTATACAAAAGTAAGAAGCAGGTCTTTAGACGGTCTACATAAAATAGTCTTTATACAAAAGTAAGAAGGAGGTCTTTAGACGGTCTATTGACAAATGTTACTAGTACCTCGGAGTATGGGTAAATGAGGGGGATAGATATATGGAGGTACAAGAGAAAGCATCGGTAGCAAAGGGAAAGAGGAATGCTGCAATTATGAAGCACAGAGCTTTATAGGGATACAATAGGTACGAGGTGCTTCGAGGGCTGTGGAGGGTGTGATGGTCCCGGGGCTTACATTTGGGAACTCAGTGGTGTGCATGAAGTCAGAGGTACAATCAGGAATGGATGTAAATCAAAGGACGGTGGGCCGCCTCGCGTTGGGCGCTCACGGGAAGACGACAAATGAGGCTGTAAAGAGTGATATGGGATGGACAGGCTTTGAAGTGAAGGAAGCTCAGAGCAAAATGAGATTCGAAGAGAGGCTGAGGAAAATGAAGAAGAGTAGATGGGCAGAGAAGGATTTCAGGTATTTGTATAGAAAAAGCGTTGACACGCAGTTGAGAAAAAGAACTAGGAGGCTAACCAGTAAATATATATACGGCTAGCAGTGCGGGCGATATGAGGAGCATTAAGCGGAAGGTCAGAGATGCGGAGAGGACATATTGGATGGCAGCGATGGAAAAGAAGCCGGCTCTGAGTAACTACCGAAAGGGAAAAAACGAAATAAGTAGGGAAAGGTTTTATGATAATTCAAGGGGAAGCGGCGCCAGCGGTCTCACATTCAAGGAGCCGACGCGTGGTTCGAGCGGGAATTTCCCGCTCATTCGTTTGGCACAGTTGCGACGTGTGTGATCGACTTTGGTTCGATAATAACCTCACCGCGGTTTCTGGCATCAGGAACGAGATCTTCACCGTACCTCACGTGTTTGCATGATGATTTTATAGGGCGAACTTCTCGGAGGATTAACGGTATCACCCAAAGCCTCCGGAGCTTCGCTCACCTCACCATCATTCACCTCGTGGATATGCTGTGATTTTTTTTTCGGTTTGGGGTATATTTTGTACCGTTACGTGGTCGCGCCAGATTCTTGGTCTTATTAGGCACGTAAGGCTTAATAGAAAATTCCCTGTTGCTGCACGGCGGCACTAGGAGTCGAACCGAGTGTATCTCGCGTGGAAGGCAAGCAAGCGTCCATAGACCACCTCTGCGGTTTTGTAATATACTGGCTGTCCACAAAAATGTTTCTTATTTATATTTATATAGCTACACAAGCGCTTTCTGAAGACACAGTTAATATCATTCCAAGAGTAACTATATATGAAGCATTCCCACTCAAACCTTGCTTGCGCGATGATAACGGCACTTTATGTGACTCACCAAAAAGCCCACTGTCCTATTTTAGTCCCTTTTCACCTAATAGCCGAATCAATATACTTAGGAGTCCTCCTGGGTTCCAATATATGTTAACACTTCGTGGTAAAGTCCAAAAAAAAAAAAAGCGTTGACCGCACCCCGCACCTCCACCAAATTATAAAGAGGTTTATTAGTGGCGACGATACTCAACAGAGACAGTCAAGGCGGGGCCGACTCTCAGCGCGAGTTGCGTTCTCTTCGAAAAGAGCCGAAGAGGGCGACCCACTAGAAGGTGTTCGAAAGGACGACCCATTACCAAGTTCGATCGCTTCGCTACAGTTCCAATATACGCAGAGGGGCAGCGGGTGCAGAGGTAGTTTTGTCTGTTCAAAACAGGAAACACACAGGCAAGGGTATGCGTCACGTCTGCTTTCATTGCACAGCTTTTGTTAGCACCCCATTCTCTGCCTCTTTCACCTTCACTTGCTTCTTTCGAAGCTGCCAGGTCATCCCCTTCCTTATAAGTCGGCTTATATCGGCCAGACGGGCAGGTGCCTTAATGTACGTTTGCAGAGGCATTACTAAAAGGTACGCAGAGGGACAGAACGTTTTCCTGGAATTCACTGTTCACAATGCGGATGTGCTCCAGCATTTGATAACACAGATTCTAGCTAGGCATCGTGAGGATAGCACGCGCATCTTTATTGAAACTTCAGCTATCGCTAAAGGCAATTGCATCAACAAACCTTCAATCGCTCTAACTGACAAAGAAATAGATTACCTAAGCTCATCCGTTCAGATAACCTAGACATACTCCAGTTGCTTTTCCTGATGTCCTTTTCGCGGTATTGTGGCTTTTGCTATATTAATTCTTTGTGTCTCGGTTCCCTTTCCATGTCTGCCGTCATGCGCAATTGAATGAGTGGTGGTCACGTGTGTCATCTTTCTGTCGTTTTTCTATGTTTGTGTTAATGAATTTCAGTTGGAAGTCAGCGCTAGTGCTCGTCGGCTACAAGTCCTTGTGTGTTTCACGCGCTGTTCACGTCGCTGCCGTCTCTCTCAAAGTTTTCCTTGTACAAGGCGCGCGCTCAAATCTGGTAGATGCGACAGCGGCGCCATATCAGATACATTTGCTGCTTCCAAAGCTACGACACCCTGCCGTGCCTTCGGGATCCCAAAACTATTCTGGTGATGGCACCGCCACGGTCATCGCAGCAGCGTGAGGAAGAACCTAAAGACTGACGTCCGATAGAGGCAACCTAGACCCACCGCTCACGGGCGCGGAGCACCACCGACTTCAACGCCAGCCAGCCAGGTTACGTGCTCAGAGGATTTGACCACGGAATGCTCAAGACACGATGAAATATCTCGTTTTTGAAACTCCTCCCGACATCTCGGGTATGCTTCATCTGCGCCGTTGTTTCCGCCCGGGTGATCCCGCTACCGTGCGGCCAAGTGGGATGCACAGATGCCTCACTCGCGCCTTCCACCATTGCCGAGACAACAACCTCAGACCCGTCTGTAACCAGCACCGTCTGTCACTGGTCAATTCCAACATCCATGTTGTGGACAACTCGCACCACCTGTTAGAGAAAACGGTACTGTGTATAAACTCTCAGCTTGGCTGTCCGCCGCGCCGGTTCAAGCTTGAAGACCTCCAGAAGCACTGTGATGAAGACTGCAAGTTCACTCTTCTTCCCCGTGAAATGTGCGAGGAAGTCATACCGCAGTGCAAGTTTGAGCAGCATTACCAGCAGTGCCCACGATGCGACTCGGCCCAAGAGCTGTGGCATTATATACTTCCAAAGCTATCTGAGCTGTTTGTGCTGTAATTGAGCAATAAATAAGCACGTATTCCTACCACGTGTTGTGATTGCTTCACGCATCCTGCGGTCGCCTAGCCATGGCATGCACTTGTGCGTGACCTGGGTTTGACGTAGCGCACGGTATGCAGTAAAAGAGGTCGTGACAGGCAACATAAAATTTCGACCATGCACATCTTACGCAATTATTGCATTCTTGAGTTACGTTGCTGCAGTTTTTTTTTTTTTTTTTTTCGTGCTCAGCGGGAAGGAATGTGGCCTAAATTAGTGAAGCGCACGGTGATACAAGACAGTTCGGCTGAAAAACGAATTCTGTTGTCACGGTGGAGTTGTCACTAATATTCAGAACTTCTCCAAGCCCCACGTTAGAATATAGCACTACAAATGCTTTCTCGTGCCATTTTGTAGTCTTCCTTCGCGCTTTACGATCGCCGGGAAGCCGCTTTAACATACTTTGCAATGGGTGAGCTGTTGCCGCAGTGCACTAATCTTTTTTTTTTTCTCCCACGACGTCCAAGTCAAGGCGACGTCTTCTTTATCTGGCAGATTAATGAACAATAAAGATTCCTCGCCTTTGAAATGAGGCCTGACGTCGGGCGTAATAGGTCTTCAACATTTACTCGAGTTTTACAGGCTTCAGCTTGATATGTTCCAAAGCGTCACACAAATCGTAGGATTACGCTTGAAGAGACAGGCTGTCGCAAAGAAAAAGAAAAGTAACGTCGAGCTCTTTTGCAGTGATGGATGTTTAACGATGGTAATAAAGTCACGTGGCGTCCGTTTTTCTAAGATAGAGAGGTGATCAATAATATCGTGCATGCTTCAAGTATAACTAGGGTTGAATAAATGTATTGCATCCTATTAATTTGACTACATGTCCGCTGAACCTACTTTTATTTTCTTCTGAACTTGTCTATCATTATGATCCGTAATAATATTGTTACGTAAAATGACACGAGGCGTGACTATATACAAGTGTGTTTGCACTGATGTGCACAGCATCGGTCAAGATGGAGGACAGCACCCACAGCAGACCGACAGGCCAGTCCTCTTTGTCGTCTTCTGTATGCAGAATGTCTGGCTCTTGATGGGTTAGCTACGTAGCATAACCCCCGGCGGTAAAAGCGCCGTCTCGGTGCACTTTAAACATGTTCTTCAGAAGGAGGGCGGTATTGTTTGAGCCGACTGACGTGCACTACGTCACTGGGCGTGTTTGCAGGCGTGTTAGTCTCCGAGACGGGAATGATCTCGTAGGTGACGTCCGTTACCTGGCGGACGATACGGTATGGACCCATGTAGCGGGATAACAACTTCTCGGACAGGCCAACACGACGAACTGGGCACCACAGGAGAACGAGGGAACCAGGCGAGAAATGAACGTCGACATGCCTGCTGTCGTAGAGGGTCTTCTGGGTTGCTTGTGAAGCCGACAGCCTAGAGCGGGCGATCTGACGCGCGTAATCTGCACGAGCGATAGCATCCCGTGCGTATTCGCTCGGCGGAGATGTAGTAGCCGGAAGTAGGGTGTCCAGTGGTAACGTCGGATCACGGCCATAGAGCATATAAAAAGGTGAGTAACCGGCGGTATCATGACGCGATGAATTGTAAGCGAAGGTCACGTGAGGTAGCGCCAGGTCCCAGACATGGTGGTCAGATGACACATACATGGAGAGCATGTCCGTGAGAGTGCGATTTAGGCGCTCGGTGAGGCCATTTGTTTGGGGATGGTAGGAAGTAGTCAACTTGTGCTGCGTTGAGGATGAGCGTAAAAGATCGTCAATTACTCGTGACAAAAATGCGCGGCCACGATCGGTGAGCAGTTGACGAGGAGCGCCATGGTGTAGAATGACGTCGTGGAGCAAAAAGTCGGCAACGTCAGTAGCAGTGCTGGTGGGGAGCGCTCGAGTGATGGCGTACCTGATCGCATGGTCTATAGCAACGGCGACCCACTTGTTGCCAGAGTTGGACTCAGGAAAAGGGCCGAGAAGGTCTACACCAACACGGGAGAAAGGTTCGGTAGGGATGGAGATCGGGTGGAGGAGTCCAGCAGGGGGTGCGGCAGGTCGCTTCCGACGTTGGCATTTATCGCAGGAGGCCACGTAACGTCGAACGGACCGGGCGAGACCGCGCCAAAAGAAGCGGCGCCGGACACGCGGTCGTACGTGCGAGATATGCCCAGGTGGCCGGCAGTGGGCTCGTCGTGAAGCTCATGCAGGACCGTTGAACGCAGATGTTTAGGCACGACGAGAAGTAACTCAGGGCCATCGGGCAGAACGCTACGACGGTACAGCGTGCCATTCAAGAGGACGAACATGCGGAGTGACGCGTCGTTAGGGGCAGATTCGAGACGGCCAATGAGTGATCGCAAGGAAGCATCGCGACGTTGTTCGTCACCAATCTGAAGAAACTGAGACATGGACATGACGCTGGCGCTAGGCTCGATGACCGATCCGTCTGGCTGTTCAACAGGGTAACGGGACAAGCAATCGGCGTCCAGATGGAGGCGTCCAGACTTGTAGGCAACTGAGTAGGAGTACTCCTGAAGACGCAGCGCCCACCGACCAAGTCGTCCAGTAGGGTCCTTCAGTGAAGAAAGCCAACAGAGCGCGTGATGATCTGTCACGACACGGAATGGGCGGCCATACAAGTAAGGGCGGAATTTTGAAACCGCCCGGACAAGGGCAAGGCATTCTCGTTCTGTTATAGAGTAGTTGCGTTCAGACTTCGAGAGGAGCCGACTTGCGTACGCAATAACACGATCAGTGCCCCGCTGCGTTTGGGCCAATACTGCGCCGATGCCGTGACCACTAGCGTCTGTGCGCACTTCTGTAGGAGCATTGGGGTCAAAATGTGCAAGAATAGGTGGTGTCGTTAGAGCGGTGATTAGCTGAGAAAAGGCGTCAGCTTGGAGAGGACCCCAACAAAACGGGACGTCTTGTTTGAGAAGGTCAGTGAGTGGGCGTGCGAGTGCCGCGAAGTTTTTCACGAAACGGCGAAAGTACGAGCACAGGCCCACGAAACTGCGAACATCATGGACAGAGCGAGGAACGGGGAAGCTCGTTACAGCGCGGACTTTGGCTGGGTCTGGTCGTACACCGGAAGCGTCAACGAGGTGGCCCAACACAGTAATTTGACGAAGACCGAAGTGGCACTTCGAGGAATTGAGCTGGAGGCCAGCTTGTCGGAATATTGATAGAATGGTCGAAATGCGTTCAAGGTGTCTTGCGAAGGTGGGTGAGAAGATGATCACGTCGTCCAAGTAACACAAGCACGTCGACCATTTAAATCCTTGAAGCAGCGTGTCCATCATTCTCTCGAAGGTTGCTGGAGCGTTGCAAAGACCGAAGGGCATGACCTTGAATTGGTAAAGGCCGTCAGGGGTAACGAATGCGGTCTTCTCACGATCCATGTCGTCTACAGCAATTTGCCAGTAGCCAGATCGGAGGTCGAGAGATGAAAAGAAGGTGGCGCCATGGAGACAGTCGAGTGCGTCGTCGATACGTGGAAGAGGATACACGTCTTTCTTGGTAATTTTGTTGAGGTGCCGATAATCAATGCAGAAACGCCAGGAGCCGTCTTTCTTCTTTACTAATACCACGGGGGAGGCCCAAGGGCTAGACGATGGCTCGATGATATCTTTCGCTAGCATTTTGGCCACTTCTTTTTGAATCACTGCTCGCTCTGATGCAGACACGCGGTAAGGCCGACGGTGGATGGGTGCAGAGTCACCGGTGTTAATTCGGTGAGTGACAATCTTAGCCTGGCCCAAGGGACGATCATGGATGTCGAAAATGTCACTATAGGAGGCCAAGACCTGGGAGAGAGCGTCGGCCTGATCAGGAGAAAGGTCTGATCCAATCATGTTTCGAAAAATGGCGGCGTCAGAACCGGGCAACCGTGAGACTTCAGCTTGGTCCGGAGCAGTTACGGCGACAACGTTGATGTCATCGTCGGTTATAGCTGTGAGATGGGCGAGCGACATCTGAATCAATAATATGAATATTATTATGGGTTCCAAATCAGACACTACTGCAGTAGTGTCTGACTCGGAATCACAGCAAGCTATGTCGGCGCCATTTGTAGTCTGAGCGGCGTCTGTGCATGCTTTCTCGAAAAAATGGCCCGAAAAAGTTGAATGACTTTTTTCGGGCCAACTTCAATGACATCTTCGCATGCCACTTTGCTGCAGTGTTAGGCCTTTGTAGATTTACGGCAGGCATACTTTTGGTAGTGGCATACCATCTACAAGATTGACCAGTTCCCATGATGGGACAGGAGATGGGAGTGGCTCTAGATTATCGATATTGTCGCCCAATGTCCGCATGATAATGCGGCCAGCTGCCGTTATTACAATATGAAGCGATAGCTTAAGCATTGCCGTTCACAAATCCATGCGCTACGCCAATGACTGTGAGTGTGACTCACCAACAAGCACAACTTCTAAGTTTCGTTCCCTTTCATAAAACTCCGGAATCGACATACAAAGGGTTTTCCCGGATTCTTTATACCTTAATACTTCCTGGCCAGAGCGAAAGACCGGTTCCTGTAATCCGAGCGGAGGCACTTGTGTCTATTCAAAAGAGGAAATAACCGGAAAAAGAATGTGTGTTCGGACCCCTTCCTTCCCAGCTGTCATTCTTACAGGTGTTTGTTAAACCCTCCTGGCATCTTTCACCTTCTCTGTTGATCCCGATGCCGCCGAGTCAGCATCCTCGTTGCTCTTATTACCCGTAACTCTAAGGCCACGTGATTTTGGCATCGCCCACTACAAAACGCTACAGAGAATCAGGAACACTAATGTACCTCCCGTTCTCTCTCTCCCTTTGCTTCGTAAAATCAGCACACTCAGATCTTTGAAATGTAATAGTGGCACTGTATTGGGTACATTCATTGCCGTTGGGTCGCTCACATCGCAGCTGCTTCCTCAACCGAGCGTTACTGCAACGATGGGGCTACTAAAGTCATATCGTAACCGTGGTGGAAATTTCGAAATACGCCTGAAAGACCACATGAATGACGTCAGAAAGAAGAACGTCGTATCCAACGCACTTGCGGAACAAGTAGCTACTTCTAATCATAACACTGACTGTGACAAGACAACCATAATCGCAAAGAGAAAAAAAAACTGATGTTCGCATCAATATCTGGAATCTCTTCTTATCCAGACTACGAAAAAAAAAACGCTGAATAGGGAAGATGGCAATCTCCCGCCAGCGTACGACAGGTGTCTCGGCCACGTACTAAAACGGACATAAGCCCGCTTTGCTGGGCCAGTATTGTGTGAACAAGGAAGCCTTGTTTTAACTTTTTCATTTTGTGTTTTGAACCTTTTCATTTTGGTCGGCGTTTATTATTTTTGTCTTTTCAGCCATGGCGAACGTGGAGGAGGAGATCAACATTCGACAGCCGCAACCAACTATTCCGTGCGTCGCAGCACAGCATCCGGGCGGGACATCTGACGGCGAAGTCATATACTCAGATGACTTGAGACACCCATCCTCAAGACTCGGAGACAAGGTCTCCCGTGTGTTTTCTCTGCAGAGCTGTTGCGTTCCGGGTCATCCAGCTATCATGCGACCACGTCGTATGCTGCGGATGCGTTTCTCAGCCGCCCGGTCTGTCCCAAGCACGGTGTTCCGCTGATCGATGAGAACGTCAAGGTTGTGGACAACTCGGATCATTTGTTCCAGAGAATGGTATTCTGCATCAACTCTTCCTTTGGCTGGCCGCACCGATATAATCTAGAAGACCTCGAGGGACACCATGAGGAATGCCTTTTCGACCCATGCCTTGCGCTTTCTGTGAGAATGACATACCGGAATGTGAATACCAGAAGCATCACCAGCAGTGCCCACAACGCAACTCGCTCCTGACCAACGGTCGTTGGCGATATGACTTCCAAAGAGACGCGTTTCGGCTGTCCTCCGCCATCGCGAAGACAAAAGCCGCAGCACCGTTCTATACGGAGACCCGTGTTTTCCTGGTCGACGCCAACGTCAAGGCTGTGCCCGACAACGGCCACTTGTTCCAGCAAAGGGTATCGTGCATCAATTCTCCATTTGGCTGCCAGCGCCGGTACAAAGTAGGAGACTTCAATGGACAGTGTGACGACTAATGCCTATCCACTCATCTGCCCTGTGAATTCTGCGAAATACCGTACCTGAGCGCAAATATGAGCAGCAATGCGAGCAGTTCCCACAGCGCAACCCGATCGGAGGACTGGCCGGCCAAAAATAAGTCACGTTAGGACCCACAAAGCTGTCTAGCGGTTCGTGGTGTAATTCAGAAATAAACAAGCATGTTCTCTTACCAACCTGAATGATCATTCCACGCATGCTCAGATCGCCGGCGACGGCTTGCTCTTGTGCAAGGTTTGGCTCAGGGCATGACACACAGTAAATGAGGTTGTTACATGGCGACATTCTGACTGTGCACATCTTGGGGAATTATTGCACTCGTCAGTTGCTTCGTTCCAGCTTTTTGATACGTTTAGCGTGAAAGCGTGTTATATAAGTGAAATGCAGAGGCCGCTCACGAAGTAAGTGATGTAATGTGCAGTGCGATAAGAATCACCGACAAAAAGCTTAATGACTTGCAATGTATTTCGCCATTTTCTACTGTTTCTTTCAGTTTCAGCATGGCCGGGAGTCCGCTCTTACAGACTTTTTCTGTCGTAAACTGTTGCCACGCTGCGTCTAAATGCTTATTTTTAAACGAAAGTGTTTTATGCCGGGGTCCACCAAGTACATCCGTCACGGATATGACGTTGATAAAATGGACGCCAACGGGTGAAAAGAAAAAAACCAAGAAAAATATACCCCGCTGGGAATCGAACCCACGACGTTGCAGCCGCGACGGCAAGCGCCCGACGCGCTACCGAGCAAGCTAACTCGGGGGATGCTGGACACGGCGCGAACGCGCCTTATATCTTTCGCACATTCTCTTTCGTGGCGGGCGGAGCGGGGCGGTGCCGCCGTCTGTGAGGTGTGAAAAGAAGTAATGCTTCACGATCGACACTTACTAGCGCTTCCTCCGAGATTGCACGCGATATCGGAGGTAATGGTTAAAGCGTCTCGATACCAGAGAGGTAGACTGGCCGCGCTGCCGTCGCCGAGGCACGCTTGACGCAGTTACGTTCTTTGCCTTTGGCTTCGTGTTAGCGTGCGTCGGCTCATCGGAGTAGTGCAGCTTCCACGTGCACCAACGGGATTTCTCCGCGGCCGACTGCTTCAATTGCGAGAGCACCGACTAACAAAACTGCTGCAATATGCGTTGCAGAAAGGACGCGATTTCGACGGGCGAATGTCGTGCCTTGGTGGACGGTTCCATGGGTGGAGCGAGAGCCGCGCCTGCGAGACAGAGGCCAGCGGGACGCACGCGTTTGCGGCTCAGACTACGAACCTCTACCTCCCGTGTTGCTGAAGCGCAGTGTGTGTTATGTATGCCTGAGCACAGGCGTCGGCTACCCGTTACTAGAAAGCGCACACCGTGCCGTTTCTCTCCTTAATTGACGACGCTTTGAAAAAGCGCATACCGGGTACCAGTGTTGATTATGAGCTTGTTGATATCATCTTTACGCGGGATTCACGATTCGCTGTGTCCAAATATCACATCGTCAGCTACCGCAACGGTTTAATAATGATCATGGGCGTTAGTCGTCGCGATAGAGACATGCTGTCAACATGGGTGCATCCACGTCAAACGGTGCTATAGCTGTCAAACACGAATAGACATTGTACAAGCTCTCATATATCACTACACAATAAGCACTACTTCTGTGAAGACACGTTTAACTTTCGTGTTATGCCGATTCCTATGATGGAGGGATCAGCCATGTTTTTTATTTCGACCGCGTTTTCGCAAACAGGATGCTTTCTTTTTCCGATAGAATAATCAACAGTAAGGATTCTTCACCACCGAAATGGGATCTGATAATGGGTGCAGAAGGTTTTTAACGTGTTCTGGAGTGTCGCAGGGCTCTGTGCGATACCTTGGAAATCATGACGACAATGAAACACATTTATGCGACAGGCTGCCTCAAATGAAAGAAAAATTTCTTCACACTCTTGCGCAATAGCGGGAGTTTCAAAGACAAAAATGATTCAAAATGGCGTCCTATCATTATGAATTATAGACGCCATCAACAGTTCCTATCCTGCTTCAAATATATAAGCTTTGCTGCCTCTATTGTACCATACCAGATTGCCCACATATACCTCCTTTTACTTCTTCTAAGCTTCTGTGTTGTTACACTGAGAAATATTTTTTTCTCTCAAATATATTGACAACGAACTTCCATATATGGGTAAATGTTGTGCAGTTTGCGATGCACTTAAGGGAGTAATGGATAGTAGTATAATTACATAATATTGCTACGATACTGGGAGAACGCATGGAAGAAGAGGACAACGACGCAGGGCACGAACTGTGATCTGCTCGATCCCTGGACTCTCGCATCCATCATCTCTTGTAAATAAACGCATCTCACCGTAACAGTATTGGTGGACGTGCTGGGTACAGCAGAGCAATCCCGGGTGAACGATCACGGAAGCGCTACATCTGGAGCTACGCCGAAGCCGCCGACTGGCCGGACTACCACCCCTCTCTATGGACCCGATTGCTGACGGCGACAACACGCGGTCTTCGTCTGGCGCTACGTGGCCCCAACACATGGTGCCACGAACCTTCTCTGGTAAGGTTGGAGAAGACGTCGACGAATGGCTGAAACACTACAATCGTGTGAGTAGATACAACCATTGGGATTCGGCCTCCCGGCTGACCAACGTCGGATTGTTTCTTGAAGGAACGGCGTTGGTGTGGTTCGAAAACCACGAAGAAACAATAGCGACGTGGGAAGAGTTTCAGAAGGAAATAGCGAGCTGCTTCGGTGACCCTTCAATGAAGAAGAAGCGCGCTGAGCAAACTTTAATGCAGCGTGCTCAAGTGCCCGGCGAGACTTGCACAACTTACATTGAGGAGATCTTGAAATTGTGCAAGTCTGTCGACCCACGCATGAAGGAAGATGACAAGGTTGGGCATCTCCTCAAAGGTATCGCTGAAGATGTCTACAATTTCCTCATCGGAAAGGACACCTTGGAGTCTGTAGCGGACGTAATTCAACACTGCCGCACGTTTGAGACTCTGAAGGCTAGGCGCATCACTCCCAAGTTTGGTAGACTTGCCAACGTCACTACCGTTGCAAGTGTCGACGTCACTCCAACACCACCCTGCGATCTTGCCGCAACGATTAGACAAATCGTGCGCGAAGAACTTGGACGACGTGATGCTGTCACCACGACAAGGGCACGTGCCAGTGATGTCCCTCTGCCATACGACGCAATGTGTGCTGCCGTTGATGCCACGGTGTACGACGTGCCCCTATCAGGAGCACCGGAGCAACCAACCGACAACCTACATCGTCGCAGTGGTCCCCAGAACGCCTTCATCCAACCACCTACAATGGTGTCCTCGTGGGACGATCACAGGTACACGGTGCCTCGTGGAAGGTTTGGTGACGTGCGTGAGGCCCCTGTGTGCTTCTACTGCGGTTTCCGTGGACATGTGGCTCGATTCTGCGCTCAAAGACGTCGCGCACCACAGCGCCACTACGAGGGACCACCGCCTTCTCCTCGACAAAACAGCTGGCGCGGTGGTATGCGCTCAATGCGGGACACGTACGTCGGCCACGGCTTCCAGCAAAATGCCCGCAGTGACACGCACGTCGGACGCAATTTCCACCAGAACTTCCGCAGCGACTCGCCCTCCTCTGTACGAAGCTTGACGCCCCCTACTGCGCGCCGGCGCCGTTCCCCGTCTCCTGGTCGCCGCGTCACTTCCCCACCGCCGGGAAACTAGGTGGTGCGGCCGATGGAGGTGAGGTCGCCGATCATTTGTCACTACATCCACCTATGCCTCCACCCGTTTCTATGACGCAAAATAAGGTTCCCGTTCTCGTTGATGGACTACCTACGATGGCTTTAATAGACACTGGAGCAGCTGTTTCGGTCATGAGTTTTAACTTTAAACTGCGGCTAGGACATAAAGTGATGTTTCGCTGGAACAGCAGTGCAACATTTCGTGCAGTGAGTGGGGAGACGCTAAGCCCTATCGGCGTGTGTGTTGTGAGTGTTACTTTGGGCGACAAGGTGTTCAAGGTAGAATTTGCTGTCCTGGCTAGCTCCACACATGACATTATCTTGGGGATCGATTTTCTACGAGACTGTGGTGCCACCGTAGATTGTGGCGCCGGTGAAATTTTGCTGTCGGCATTTACTGACGATTCCAAGCGCTGCCAAGGGTCCATCACCGTCATTGAGGACGTCCTCTTGCCACCCAAATCGATGAAGAACGTACCCGTTGACACCTCTGCCTCAGACGCCGGCACGTTTGATGTTCTTGTGGAGCCGGTTCCTCTTAATTGCGCCAAGAAAAATGTGCTCGTGCCGCGTTGCGTTCTCTCCATCAGCAATGGGCGATCGGCTTTGTGGGTGTTAAATTATTCTACTGAACCTGTCATGCTGCCCAGTGGAATGCGGCTCGCCCTCTTCGAACAAAATGTGAACAGTTTGATTGCGTCTTTAAGCGACCAGAGTGTAGACCTTGTTCGGGCAACTCACTATACAGAAACCAACTTTCTAAGCATGATAAACAAGTCGCTGTCATCAGAAAAACGCCAAGCCTTGGTCAAAGTCCTTGCCAAGCATGCCACTGTTTTCGACTTTGCACAGAATGAAGAGCAAACAAGTGTACCCGATTCGCGGACTCGTCACGTGATCGACACAGGATCCGCTCACCCTATCCGGCAGAAACTGTACCGTGTGTCAGCTGCAGAGCGCAAGATCATTGCTGAACAGGTAGAAGAGATGTTAAAAAAAAAGGTCATCCAAGAATCATGTAGCCCTTGGGCTGCCCCTGTGATTCTTGTCCGGAAGAAAGACAGTACATGGCGATTCTGCGTGGACTACAGACGCCTCAACTCCGTTACTAAGAAGGATGTGTACCCGCTACCCAGGATTGATGACGTCATTGATTGTTTGCATTCTGCGTCGTACTTCTCATCCGTGGATCTCAGGTCTGGATATTGGCAAATTCCCATGCATCCGAGTGACAAAGAGAAAACGGCATTCATAACCCCAGATGGTCTCTTTGAATTTAATGTAATGCCTTTTGGCCTGTGTAACGCTCCAGCCACGTTTGAGCGCTTCATGGACACTATTTTGCGTGGACTAAAGTGGGAAGTTTGTCTATGCTACCTTGACGACATTATAATTTTTGGCCGTACATTCGATGAGCACAACCGTCGTCTAGACATTGTTCTAACCTGCCTTGAGAAAGCTAAGCTCACCCTGAATTCTAAGAAGTGTCACTTTGGCAACCGTGAGACTCTGGTTCTCGGTCACCTGGTTGACAAGCATGGAGTTCGACCCGACCCTCAGAAGGTCGCTGCAGTTAGCAGCTTCAAACCACCTCAGTCTGTACGAGAGTTGCGAAGCTTTTTGGGCTTATGCTCGTACTTCCGTCGCTTCGTGCCTAAGTTCGCCGACCTCGCTTTCCCTTTGACGTGCCTACTCAATAAGGATGTGCCTTTTCGGTGGTCAGCAGAATGCGAGTCATCGTTTTTGCAACTCAAGTTTGTTCTTACCTCAGGGCCCGTGCTTCGCCACTACGACCCATCTGCTGCCACAGAAGTACATACCGACGCCAGTGGTGTAGGTCTCGGCGCCGTCTTGGTCCAACGCCATGGAGCTACTGAACACGTCGTTGCCTATGCCAGTCGTTGTTTAAGTAAACCGGAGCGCAACTACACTGTCACAGAGCAGGAATGCCTCGCGGTCGTATTCGCCGTCCACAAGTTTCGCCCGTATATCTACGGACGCCGATTTTCCATTATCACAGACCATCATTCTTTATGTTGGCTCACTGGACTACGTGACCCATCCGGCCGTCTTGCTCGTTGGGCGTTACGACTCCAAGAACATGACTTTGAAGTTCGTTACAAGAGCGGTCGTCGTCATGCCGACGCCGATTGCCTCTCGCGGCTTCCCCTTCCGACAACCGAGTGTGACGCAGACAACTTCGATGAATATTTAGCAGTTGTCGATGCCCCATTTCCTGACCTGACCACTTTTCGCGCAGAGCAACGCAGTGACAACAGTCTCGCCCCTTTCTTTATCTCCGGAACGAACGGTCAACGCAGTTTCGTCGTAAAGGACGACGTTCTTTACAAGAAGAATTATTCCGGCATAGGCGCCCGTTTACTTCTAGTTGTGCCAACAAGTCTGCGACAACGCGTCCTCCGAGCTATGCACGACGACCCTACGTCTGGACATATGGGTTTTTCCAGGACATATCAGCGCACACAAGAACGCTTCTTCTGGCCGAAAATGCGTCAAAGTGTGACTGCATACGTTTCGAGCTGTGAGCAATGTCAACGCTACAAGCGTCCGACAACCGAGCCAGCAGGACTACTTCATCCCATAGCACCCCCTGGTTCTCCATTTGAGGTCGTTGGTGTTGACCTGCTCGGCCCTTTTCCGCGATCAACGAACGGCAACCGATGGATTATAGTGGGCGTCGACCACTTGACACGCTATGCCGAAACTGCGGCAATTCCTACAGCAACGGCCACTCAAGTTTCGCAGTTTGTGCTGTCGCACATTATATTACGCCATGGATCCCCACGTGTTATCATCAGTGATCGCGGGCGGCAATTTATTGCCGATGTAGTTGAAGAGCTGCTTCGTCTCGCTAAGTCTCATTTTCGTCACACCACTCCGTATCACCCGCAGACGAACGGTTTAACCGAAAGAACCAACAGAACTCTCGTCAACATGATTTCCATGTATGTTGATTCCGGACACAAAACGTGGGACGCCGTCTTGCCCTTCATAACCTTTGCCTACAATACTGCACAGCACGAGACGACCAGATACAGTCCATTTTATCTGCTCTAC
The DNA here is from genome assembly GCF_013339695.2 of Rhipicephalus sanguineus. Taxonomy (NCBI): domain Eukaryota; kingdom Metazoa; phylum Arthropoda; class Arachnida; order Ixodida; family Ixodidae; genus Rhipicephalus; species Rhipicephalus sanguineus. Next base: position 68,753,664 of record NC_051179.1, read on the forward strand.
GTACGCCAACCTCGAACAGCCCTTGACACTATTCTTCCGCTTTCTGAAACCGGCCAACCTACTCTCGCCGAAACCCTTTGCCGTGCAGAAGAGGCCCGGCGTATCGCCCGCCTTCGTACTCTCGCTTCCCAGAAACGCTCTAAGAACCGTTACGACGGACGTCACCGACACGTATTGTACGAGAAAGGCGATTTGGTGTGGCTTTGGACGCCGCTTCGCAAGCGCGGCCTATGCCAAAAGTTCCTAGCCAATTACACTGGCCCCTTTGTTGTCATGGAACGTCTCAGCGATGTCACGTACGTGATATCGCGGCTCTTGTCTACTGGCCGCCGCTCAAGAAAGACCAACGTCGTGCATGTTGCCCGCCTCAAACGCTTTCATCGTCGCAACGAAACCTGACTCGCCCGGTGGGCATCGTCTGCAAAGGGGGAATTGCTACGATACTGGGAGAACGCATGGAAGAAGAGGACAACGACGCAGGGCACGAACTGTGATCTGCTCGATCCCTGGACTCTCGCATCCATCATCTCTTGTAAATAAACGCATCTCACCGTAACAATATTTAATAAATGATTATAACAGTGGATACATCTAAGGGGAAGAAGGCAAAAATAGGTAGCCGGCTGATAGTAAGCATTAGGGAGTGCTGCTATAGTTTGACAGCAAATACGCTACATGGCATGAAAGTGCGGCATGCATGCCATGTTACTAACGCGATAGCGTTAAAGAGCTCTTTCGCAGAAATTCCGGCGTCGGCATCTTTGGTTGTGAGCGAAAAATCGAGAAAGATGCAAATAAAGTAAATAATAAAAAAATTTGTTCGAGTGATAATCAACCCAGGGCGTCTGCGTGGCAAGTAGGTGTTCTACCACAGAGCCACGCTATTGCCTGAAACTGATTCGAAAAAAAAAAAAACACTATATGAATGTCATGTAGTAGAAGGAGTCTTCTTAACGCATGTAATATTGCATGGCAGAAACGTAGAATCGCGCTAGGCGTCAAAACATGTGAATTGCGTAACGAGTGGGTGTTTTCAAGGCCCACCCAGCGCTGAGACATATTTAATAATCATGAGCTGCAAAAGCATCAACAAAGTGAGCAGCTGCGTAGTTTCGCGTGTTGCCTTACGGGCGCGTAGTGGGCCCTTCGCTGATTCGCAAAAGGAGGAATTATGGCGTAGTGGGTACTTAACAACTGTACTTGCAGTAGAGATTTTAGGGTAGTTGGAAACGGTGAGTGTTACGCGCACAGTCGTTCGTTTTCTTACGGCACGGTAGAGGCATGCACCGGAAACCGAAGCGATGCTAGCAATTGAGAAGGCGATGCGCACGGGGCCCGACTACGCTATCGCGTTCTACACTTGAAGACGAAGCTCAAGCGTCCTCCAGGTTTTGAATGCTTTCCCATGCATGTATCATCATCAGCCTGTCTGCAGCGTGACCACCCTTACTGCGCATGCGCATACCCTCTCCACACACCTCCTCCCCACTCACCCTCTCCCAATCCCCTCTCCACTTTCCCTCTCCCTCTCTCCCATACCCCTCTCCCCTCCCCCTTTCCACTCTTCCTCTGAAACGCGGGCTAGACATGCCGAAATTCTCTCCTGCGCAACGCCGCGATGAGCTCGAGCGCATGCGCGTCCCCTCCCCTTCTCTCTCCTCTCCTACGCTGCCCCCCTCTCGCCCGCCTGTCGACCGCGTTCCCCGCTCGCCCTGTGAGAATTAACGGCCAGGCTAGATGGAAGATAGGACGCGTGTAGCGTCCCTCTTCGCGTTCCACGACGCGAGGTCGGTAGCATGCCCAGCGAACGCCAGCGGAACGCGATCGTGCAAGTGCTCCGGCTTCGCATCGCCTCGTGGTCCCCTTTAGCGGGAGATGGTGTAATTTTTTTTACTAACTTCCAAAGCAGCATATCTGGGGGGAAAGTTCCAATAAGAAAGTTGTAAATTGGTTCGCAAAATGTCCGATTTACCAGTTTCTAACATTCTCTCTGAGTGATTACTGTTTTTCTGCTTCCTGCAGGCGCCCGAGAAGTAAAAAAAAAATATACCACGTGACATATGCCCGCTTGCGCACCGTAATTACAGTTCTCCCTAACCATTTCGAGCTGGTTGTAGGAAATCTCCCATATTTCCAGGAACCACAATAGTACAGCTATTTTTCGCGTTGACTGTGTTGTCGAGGTGTTTTTTTAAGTAAGGCGATCGAGTTTTTGGGACGGAAAACAGGAGGCCATGCACTCGTGGCCTCCTCAAAGATTCTGGGAAAGCTGGCTTACTTATCAGCTAGACCAAAAAAGCGACGAAAGAGTCGACGAGTGACTCATGTTGACTGGCCATTACACTATTTCCCCGGATTTTCAGACTGACAACTTGACCATGGTTGTTGCTCTTTGTTGGCCAACTGATTGGTAAGTTGGTTGACTGGTCTTATCGGTGATTCATACACTGAGTGAATACAAGATACACGATGATGAAAGGCAGACCCACTGGACGAGTCGTTTGGATCGCAGTCTTTTCACCTCCCTACCGAAGCTGTAGGGTTCGCAACTTTGCGATTTTTTATGACCCATAATCCCCAGAACAGCCAGTCAATTAACCACCGCACTACCACGTGACCGTTCCCGGACCGCCCACTACAAGGCGTTACAGCTATTCAGGAACCACCTCTGGGTTATCATAACCTCTCTCCCTATCTCCCGTACAAGATGATCGCTTCTATCTGTCGGATGCGATAGCGGCGCCATTCCGCATTCAACGGAAAAAGATTAGCACAAGTCACCAGTGGCCGGAGCCACAAAATCGCGACACGCGTCGCTGTTGCTCATGAGCACGCCGATAGCAACATTGCCTAGCACATTCCACTTTTCAAAGCAGGGGTGGCCGGCGGAAAGCAGCCCATCTTGCTGTTCGCCATCCGAAAGACCATATCTTAAAGAAACACTCGTTCATTGCTTATCGGCAGATGTGGCTATGCACATGATTTCTTTTTTTTCTTTTTTGGCTGGAGATGCGAGCAACCCTATCTTTATTGCAATTGCCTCGAAAAAGTTTTGTTGGAGTGCTTTCCGCCGGCCTCCCCTACTTTGGAAAGTGGAATGTGCTTGGCACTCAATATATAGGCGTGCTCGGGAAAAACAGCGCCGCGTCTCGCAACCTTGCTGCTCTGGCAACCGGTCACTTGTGCCAGTCTTTTTCCGTTGAGACCGTACATTCGTTACCCTCCGAGCCCAACGGCACGTCACATCGCAGCTGCATCTACATCTAAGAACAACTCTGGTGATGGGGCAAACAACATCCAGTCACAAACATGGCGATCGCGGAACCGGCAACCAAAGTTTGACCACAGCAAGCACGTTCAACCCTTTCCTGCGGAGCAGCACCGCGTCCGACCGAGACACCTGCAGGCCAGGTTATATGCTGAAAGGATTCGACAGCCCCATCCTCAGGCCTGAAAGACGCGTCTCCTTCGTGCAACGCCTCTCCAAACACCGGGTGTGCGTCCTCTGCAGAGAGGTTCCGTCCCGGGTCATCCCACTGCCATGCGAGCATGTCGGATGTTACAGATGCGTTGCGGTCGCCTGCCGCAGTCTCAAAGACAAGTGCCGCCGCCCCGTCTGTCCTGATGACGGTGCTACGCTGGTCATTGACAAGGTCAAGGTTGTGGACAACTCGAACCACCTGTTCCAGAAAACGGTGCTGTGCCTAAACTCTCCGTTCGGCTGCCCGCACCAGTGCAAGCTAGAAGAGCTCCAGGGGCACTGTGAGGGATGCCAGTTTACGCTTGTTCCCTGCGAATTCTGCGAAAAAGACGCACGGAAGTGCGACTATCAGCAGCATTACGAGCATTGCTCTCAACGCAACCCTGTCGGAGGACTGGCCAACCATCAGTGACATTAGGAACTTCAAAGCTGTCTGTCGGTTTGGGCCGTAATCCAGAAATAAGTATGTATGTATTCCCATAGGCGTGCGCAGGGTTCATCGCGGCGCCACCCCTCCCTATTATAAGTCAATGTATCGGGTACACTTTGCGCCCCCCCCCCCCCTCTTCTTAGTTAACTAGGGGGCGCCTAGTTAACTAAGAAGAACGTCACATATAGATCGACGACTAAGGGGATGAATAGCGTCGACTGGGCGCACTGGCGGTCGAAATGCTCGGCCTCTATAAACATGGCTGAATAAGAGTCTATTACTACTACTAATACTGCGATCGGAAAACCTTTGAAGGGGAAGGGTGACACAAAACAAGTAACCATCGCCGAATTTATTAAAGCTGTCTTATATGAAATTAGAGGCGAACCGAAAATGCGCATTACTAATAATGCGCTCGAAATTTAAAGAGAGAGTAAAGTCAAAACGATGAATCGGTTGAGATTGAAAAAGTATAATTGGGGGCGTGGAATCGGCGCTGCTATGGCTGCGTCGTTCACGAACTTCTTGCTTATGGTGCAGGTGTTTACGAGTCAAGCATCATGCGGCTTCTTCAATGACCTTCACTCGGAAGATAATTCAGCATCTACACCGCTGGGTGCCACTGCGCATCGCCCATCTACACAGCTGTACGCTACTGCGCATCGCGCTATGTCGATCGCAAAGGCAACAAGTGACAGCGGACTTGACTCTGGTCTGGGGACTTGCACGGCCGTCGATGTCGGACAGTGCCCGCTGCCGCTTCAACAACCTTGGGTCACTGCGGCAGGTTACAGCAGCCTACATAAGGAGCACGGCATCAGTCTCAGTTTGGGGCGTGGAACCGGCGCTGCTATGGCTGCGTCGTTCACGAACTTCTTGCTTATGGTGCAGGTTAGTTGCAGTGGTACTGCTCCTCTTCGCGTTCTTGTAGCATTGCCAGTTCCACCCCACGTTCTCTATTTGCATGCGTGTGACAGTAAGCACGTAAGATATATCTTGTGTACCGTAAACGACACTGTTTTACTCTTTTGCGCTATCGGGTATTCTATGTAGCCTACTACTGCTTTTGTTATGTGGAGACGTCGAGAGTAATCCGGGCCCAACCGAGGCAATCCTGAAGGAATTACTAAACGGCCAAAAGGAGATTAAAAATAGAGTGACTGAAATCGAAAACAGCCAAACCACGAACAGTCAAGTGATCATCAGCCTTAGTGAGCGAATGAGTAAGCTCGAATCTAAATGTGATAAGTTAGAAGAACTGCAACGAGCCGTTGAAGGTTGGAAGACCAAATCGGACGTACTGCAGGCAGGAATCAAGTCTCTGGTAGATAAGATTGATGACCTCGAAAACAGATCTCGACGTTGCAATTTAGCCTTCTATGGAATAAAGGACAATGAGTCCGCGCGAGACGTATGAATCATGCGAAACGAACATTTCGCAATTATGTCAAATTAGCCTTGGGGTCCAAGGAATTCACTTTGATAGAGCCCATAGATTGGGCAAGTTTGTCGCCAGAAAAAAGCGGCCCGTAATTGTGAAATTCCTCGCAGGCAAAGACAAACAAGCAATACTGTACTCCGGTGGGCGTATCGGAGGATTTTTCGTAAAACGTGCGAAGGAAAAGAAGATAGTTGTGGAAATTCGCGAAGGCGAATCGAAAGGAGGGCGAGAGAGTACAGCTGAAATACGATACTCTTTATCTCAACAACGCCAGATATATCTTTGATGAATCGCTATAGGGCGAGTGGTGTACGTCACACATGACGTACATGTAACAACTAACGAGGAACTTTCAATATTAATATTAAACTGCAGAAGCATCAAAAACAAAACTGCTGACATTTCTAGCCTATCGGATATTACCAGACCGTGCATGGTGCTTGGCACAGAGTCGTGGCTTAACAGCGACATTACTAATTTCGAAGTGTTCCCTAAAGACTACGTTTGTTACCAAAAGGACCGCGATAGCCACGGTGGAGGTGCATTCATACTAGTTGACAAAAACATTATGTTAGGCTCGTCTCGTGTTTATGTTGCTTTCTTGTGTCCCCGTAATTTTGGCGCTACCTGCTCTATGATGAATTCTTTCAAACTCGCCCAGATTTCCGTTCTCAAAAACATTAGCCCTCGAGAGATTCATGTGCGTGGTGACCAAAGTGAATCTGTATGGGCGCAGCTTAGGCTCAAGAACGGGAAAGTGATTAGAATATGCTCCGTTTATCGCCCTCCTGGCAGCTCGACGGAAGCACTTCAGGATCTATCGAACGCTCTCGAAACAATGGACGGCGATGGTCTCTTTTGGGGGGAGACTATAACCTACCTGGAATTTATTGTTCACGGCTGTGCACTGAACGTCCGGGAAGAGACGCGAACACTAATGCAATGCTGAACATATGTGCATCGTTCCCGTTGCGTCAATATGTATCGGAGCCAACCCGAGGGAGCAACATACTATAGACTTACTGTTCACTAACACACCTTCAAGCATTCATTCTATACAAATAATACCTGGAATAAGCGATCAAAGTGTTGCTGCATGTGAAACAAATATACAGTACACAAAAGTACCAAATAGTGGCCGCAGGTTATTGTATAGTTGCTCAAAAGCCGACACAAGCGCCATCTCTCGAGCATTCGATGATTACTGTGACGTGTTTGAGACATTGGCTGAAACCAAGACTGTTCATGAATTGTGGGAAATATTTAAAGTGAAGTCATTCGGGCTACGTGAGCAATGCGTGGCATCGTGGATAATGACGACGCGCCGCATCAAAAGTAAGCCATGGTGCACTAAAGAAGTCGGCAAGGTCACAATGCGCAGGCAACGTGCGTACGCTGCTTATAGGGTACACCCATCACCCTCAACAAAAGGACAAGTTGATACGCGTCACAGCAGAAATGAAGATCGCGGTTAAGCGAGCCAAAGATACCTTTTTTTTTCTACTTTTCATTCAAGGCTCAAAGATCGTCCAAAAGGATTCTGGCGTATAATAAAAACCAACAAAAAAGACGAGATAAATGCACCTGCCTTGTTGCACGATGGTACTGGTGTTCACGAAAGCCACGCCAAGGCAATATGCTTTAACTCTTTTCTGCTCAGTGTTTGTGCGCAGTGCCACCAACGATGATACGCTAGTGCCCTGCTATGATAAATTACGCCCGGTAAGAATGGACGACATAATATTTACCCAGCATGAAATTGCATTACTCTTAAACTTCGATAAGGCAAAGGCGGCAGGACCAGACGACTTGCCACCGCAACTACTTTCTTTGTGCGCCCAATCAGTCTCTAGGTATGTGTGTATCATATTTTAAAAATCACTCGATGAAGGTGTATTGCCCAACGATTGGAAAATGGCAAACGTAGTTCCGGTGCACAAGTCGGGTCCTCGTAACAGGGTTCAAAATTACAGACCGATTTCACTCACTAGTGTAGTCTGTAAATTATTAGAACATGATCTGTTCACTGACATTATGACACACCTAAATGCACACTCACTACTGATCCCCCAACAGCATGGTTTTCGCAGCCGTCACTCTTGCATCACACAATTAACAGAACTAGTACACGAACTATCAAGCGCTCTAGATAACAAATTAATAGTAGACGCGGTTTTCATCGATTTTAGCAAAGCTTTTGATCTCGTTTCCCACTCCCGGTTGATTGAAAAACTTGAATGGTATAATATAAACACATCAGTTATCGCTTTGATTAGACAATACCTAACTGCACGTAGTCCGAGGATTACTTTTAACAACGCAAGCTCTCACGAGATTGGAGTGACATCTTGAGTTGTGCAAGGTTCTGTTTTGGGACCTTTACTTTATTTTTTTAAATGATATTCATGATGGTCTCTCGCCTACTGTGCGATTATTCGCAGATGACTGCTTATTACACAGAATAATCCGTGATCCAAGCGACTGTGTTTTATTGCAAGACGACTTAGACAAATTATTTAAACGGTGTGATATTTGGAAAATGCGCATAAATTTTGAGAAGACTGTGAGGATGTCATTTACACGGAAGCAGATAACTCACGAGTTTGATTATAACCTAAATGACAACCTCATTTCTCCAGTTAGAGAATTTAAGTATTTAGGAGTATTCTTAACAGAAACTTTATTTTGGGATTGTCATATTCGATACGTAACAGCTAAAGCTTGTAAAGTATTGGGCTTCCTGCGGAGAAACGCAAAACACTTCCCGAAACAAAACAACTATTGTATGTAATGAATGTCCGGTCTATACTCGAGTGTGCTTGCACAGTGCGGGACCCGTGGTTAAAAAAGGAGATCAAGTTACTAGAAAAGGTACAGAACTAAGCGGTAAGATTTTTCCTCAGTAATTATAGGCGGCAATTTAACATACCCCTTGCAAAGGAGAGTTTAGGGTGGGGAACGCTGGAAATACACAGGTAGAAGTTAGGATTAAAAATGTTTTTGGTAACATATTTCATACAAGAACAGGTATAGGTAAGGATAAGTGCATATTTCAACCGCACTACATCTCATCACGAATAGACCATATTAACAAGGTTAGAGAATACAAGTGCAGAACCGAGTCATTCAGGAATACATTTTTTCCACGCACAATTTCGGAATGGAATCGCCTAATCAATGATGTTGCCACCATGAACTCTAACCAGTGTTGTACACGTTCCTTAAAAACAGGAACGAAAGCTCGTTCCCCGTTCCTTGCTAATTTAGAAACGAGTTCGCGTTACAAGTTCCCTTAACGCGAAAGGAACGCGTTCTTACATTTCGAACATTGGAACGTGTCGTTACTTTTACGTTACATTTGATTTTTTTAAGTTAAAATATAGTGTCGGATAATAGTGAAGTGAAATGAGTGAGCACTTTAAAGCTCACATCGAACTACGTACATTATACGATTTTGAACATCACCGGCCACAGTTTATATGCAGATCAAAAACATCTAAAGAAACACTCCTAGGCGAATTTTTAGAGATCACCGGACATACTTCAGACATGTTTAACTGCAGCTCTGGTGCTCACCTATTACAAGCGCAACACATGGGGCATTCTTCACGTCGTTCTTCAACTGCAACTACGCTTCATGTGTTCAAAAGAATTTCCTCACATGCACCAGTATAATTAAAAATCTTGGACATGAAATCGCATTGAAAGGGACCACACGAAGACGTTCAACGAGTACTGATTCAATGTTCAAGTGTCAGCGGAAAATAATTGTCTAGGGTACATATTCGCAACTTAATAACGTTCATGTTTGAACTCAGCGAGAGGTGCATCTCAGTTCCGGTGTCCGACAGACGATCGTGTTTTAGTTTTTTTTAGACAATGCAGGTCTTTACGAAAAATGCTACGACAGTAAGAATGCTGTCATTTTAGCACGTGAACTCTACTTCGAGGCGGCAATACTTTGAAGCACCTAAAGTTGCACTGAAATGAGCAATTAACAAAACATCGTTAATTAGCACTTTAATGATTAATTTCGGGACAGTTGTTGATATAAAAAATGTTGCACACCCAGTTTTTAGAAATACAAGAAGCATACGCAATTTGAGGTGTTATTCATCGATACTGAAAGCCCCGATCCAGGCGATATTGAAACTGAGCGCGCCGGGCGCGCGGGAAATGCCGCTGCTGTGTTACGTCTGACCGGAACTTCACGTGACGAACTTTAAGAAAAGGCGCGTCGTATCAGAACCTCGTCAGCAAAAACAACAAGTCGTCCAAAAAATATGGAAATGGCCCGCTTATCCATTAAGGAAAAACGGTAAGAAAAAGCGCACCCTTTAATTGCGGCGGCCTTACGATGAAGTTTGAATATAAAGTAAAATCTCTCCACAGTGTGTCCAGACTCTAGCACGGACCATTGGTTGATGTCAGACTGGCTGAGGCAAAAAAAAAAAACATAGGCTATTTTGTCCGCACGTGGTCGGTCAAGGCGCCGCACATTTCCCTGCACCCCCGGCGGGCGCCTTCAAGTGAAAACCATGATACAAATAGTCGCGTCACAGGCGAATAGTGGTTTCTCGCCCTCAAGCGCTCGCCCAACCGCCCTGCTCTGCATGATGTGCTGCCTGCGTGCGCCTCTTCAATGCAGTGGAACGTTTGCCGATGGAACGCCGTTCCCTCTGCCGTTCCTTCGTAAACGTAACGAGTTACCGTTACAGTTCCACCTATCCGTAACGGAACGGTGGCGTTCCTCCGTTCCTTCGAAAAGGAACTAGTTCCTTGAACATCGTTCCTTGGAACGCTGTTCCGAACAACACTGAAATTCAAGCGTAGAAAAATATGTCTATGGTGTTTGGGTTACGAGTTATCTATTCATAGATGCCCTGAATACCGTGTTTGACGCTTTTTACGGCATGCCATACATCGGAATATCAGTCTGTCGAGTTTATAAACCGTATGAGTCATATAAAATGCGCAGTTTTTTTTTCTCGTTTTACTACAGTTTCGTGGAGGCGTTAGGCTTGGCGTATGTGTGTCAGGGTGGGAGAGTAGGTCGTAAAAATGAACGTCACCGTAAGAAGCGATTAGTCATGGTGCGCGAAGCGTCGCTTGTCTCTCGTAAAGGAACTTCTTCCCGCGCATCACGGTGAAGGGGAAGCGAGATGGGGGTGGGGGTGCTTTGAAGAATAAAAGGCTGGAAAAAGTTTACATTTAGGGAGAAAGGGGAGCCAGCAGAAAATGATTCACTCTTTGTTCACAGAGAAGAAAGGTTGTCTGGCCAACACCATCTAGACTGGTCTAGAAGGTGTTGGTCTGGCTCAGTACTGAAATTTTGCAACGAATTCCGGGAAAACATTCCTTCGCTGCATCTTAAAAGGCATAAAGGGGTGCGTTGATTCTGCTTGTAGGGATCATTCTAGAAAAGAAAGAGCGCGTTAAGATAAACAATCTTTTCGTTCCCTTTTTTATTTCAATCTGCGGAGGTGTTGCCTGAGAACACCGCCTGTCTGTAACGAAAGACTACATCATATTGTCAAGCACACTGGGACAAATCGCATTTCTGCCTACAAGTTGAGTCTTCGGAAAATATATTTGTTTCGATTTGCATCAACCAATATGAATAAAGTTTTACCCGGAAACGAAGGCTCCTATCTGTACTCTACTCTTCCTGTAAAAATAGATATAGAGGTGCCTAAATCATCGACGAAAGAAGCCGCGTAACAGCAGCAATCAAACATGTTCGAATTCCTATTTACCACCGGGAACACTTTCCAAACCACGTGACGATGTGGGACGTCCTAGGCGTGGGTGTTTTAAATTACAATGAAGTTCACACGTAGTCAGCATGCTCTGCCTTAGCATCTTCACTCTTCTGTATTTAAGACTCGTTTTTCACAAAGCAGTCATTGAACCCTGAAAACTGCTGTGCAATACGACCTTACATATAAAGGAGGTCACTTTGGAGAGCATAGTTCACCTTGTTCCGACATTCCCTACCTGATTTATGCTATCTTAATTTACAGCGGAACGAGACGCGCTGTTTCACTAGACCAGTGGTTCTCATCCACGGATGTTTCTCGTACCCCTTGTGGACTGGTGGAAGTGAGGAAGGACCCCTTGCAGTGACGTAAAAGGGGTGGGGGGCAAGGGGGTCATAAATTAAGACAGCATGCTGCGTGAAATCGGTGCATATTTTCGTTCTCGTTGGCAAAGATTGGTCAAACGAAAGTGGCACGCCAATTCCACCATCTCATCAGCTTGCTAATAAGCTGTGCGGTCTGTAGCCTCATTCCACCTGTTCGTAGTTATACTTGCTCTTCAAATATACAGGCCTGGGAAAGGCATATGTTGTAGAAAACAACAACAAAAGCTTTACAGCCATCTCATGAGGAAGGGCAAACACAGGTCAGCTCCGCTGCAATGCAAAAACGTTATGTGTTGAAGCATATCAGAAAACGGACGGGGCCGCTGTCACGGGACATAGTTTGCGTACAAAAAAGGATTTTATTATATTTTATTCGAGGATGTGTTTCGCGGTTACACCAAAATTGCTTCGCGAACTTCCAGTTGAGAACCACGGCATTGGATATTCAAAAATATTTCGATATTGTATACGTGATCTTCTTGCGTACAAACAGCCTCTCCAGGAATACTTCCGAAATGAATGAGCGATTTTCAGACAATGTTACCGCGCATACTCGCGGACGGTACACTTTCTAACTAACTGGCCTAACAGAACGAATACAGTACTTGGTTACATTTACGAATTACGGTGGCACTCGCAATCGAAGACGCATTACCGCATAGGCTCGAACTGCCTGAGCAGCGATTTCTGTTTTACTCACACGAACGCCGATACACGAACTGAACGCACAGCTCTCGAGTCGCGATATTTTTCGGTTTGTTCTCTTTTCGTAGTGTATAGTGACCACTCCAGTTTTTCGTCTCATGAGGCGTATAAGGCTCTCACCCCAATAAAAAAACGGATTTTTGCTCACGGCAGAGAGAGTTGAACGTTGAATCGAGTGCATCTCTCGTCGAAGACGAATCTTCCATAGACCACCTGCTAGTTTTTTTTTTTTTATGTACTGGCTGTCCGTAATATTTTTTCTTATTTCTATATATTTGTATAATGAAACAGGTGGTTTCCCAAGACACGGGCTTATTATAACTTCAAGGGTAACTATGTAAGAGGCATTCGCACTCAGACATTTCTTGTGCGGCGCTAATGAGAGTTAATGTGACTCAGCAAAAAGCCTACTCGCCTGTCTTATTACCATTTACCCCGGCCAATACCCGAATCAGCATACTTAAGAATTTGCCTGGATGCATGTTACCACTGCCTGGCAAAGTCGAAAGAAAGGTTCCAATATACGCGAGAGAGGAAGGGGAGGGGGGGGGGAAGGGCAGGGATAGATTTTTTCTATTCAAAACAGGAAATAGACAGGCAAGGATATGAGTCAAATCTGCTTTCTTTAAACGGCTTTTGTTAGCACCCCCTTCTGTGCGTCTTTCACCTTCACTTCTTTCGAAGCTGCCAGGCATCACCCCCGTGACCTTTTGTGCGTCCTTATCTCCACTTCCACGAAAGTCAGTTGAAGAGCGGGCTACCACGTGACTTCTATCAGACCCGCCCTCTACTGAACGCTACAGCCAATTGGGAACCGCCGCATAGATACCACCTTTTCCTTCTCCCTTTCCCTCGTACAAGACCCGCGCTTATATTGCGCAGGTGCGAGAGCGGCGCCATACCAGGTACATTCCCTGCCCGGTACGTTACGCCACCTTGCCGTGACTTCGATATCCCAAAACCATTCTGGTGATGGCTCAACCAGGATCATCGCAGGAGCGTGACGGAGACGGACCAGAAGACCGACGTTCTAAAAAAGCAACGAAGTTCCACCCTTCGCAAGCGCGGAGCAACGCAGACTTCAACGCCAGCCGGCCAGCTTACGTCCTGAGCGGGTTTGACCGCGCTTTACTGAAGACAGGACGAAAGATTTCGTTCTTGGAGCGCCTCCCGACTTCTCGGGTCTGCGTAATGTGTACCAATGTTCCAGCCCGGGTGATTCCGCTCCCGTGCGGCCATGTGGGATGCAAGAGATGCGTCACTCGCGCTTTCGTCCGTTGCCGAGAAAGCAGCCGCCGCCCCGTCTGTCCCCTACACCGTGTGCCGCTCGTGAATTCCGGCATCCAGGTTGTGGACAACTCACGCTACTTGCTAAAGAAAACTGTGCTGTGCATGAATTTCCGTCTTGGCTGCCCCTACCGGCTGAAACTGCGACACCTAAATAAGCACTGTGATGAACAATGCAAGTTCACTCCTGTGCCTTGTGAATTGTGCGAGGAAGTGATAGCCGAGTGCCACTTTCAACAGCACAGCCAGCAGTGCCCACGACGAGACCCGGCCAAAGATCTGCAGCATTAGGACCTCCAAAGCTCTATGGAATGTTTGTCCTCAAGTCATCAACAAACAATAATAATATCTCGGGTTTTACGCCCCAAAGCCACGATATGATTATGAGAGACGCCGTAGTGGAGGGCTCCGGAAATTTCGACCACCTGGGGTTCTTTAACGTGCACCTAAATCTAAGTACACGGGCCTCAAACATTTTCGCCTCCGTCGAAAATGGAGCCATCGAAGTCACCAATAAATAAGCCTGTATTCTTACCAAATGTTGTCATTATTTCACGCATGCTCAATTCTCCGGCGACGGATTGCACTTGTGCGTGGCGTGATCGACTATGCATATCTTCGGCAATTATTGCATTCAATTATTTTGCTGAGGATTTTTATTACATGTTCAGTGTGAAAGAATATTTTAGAAGGACGTCGGGCGCATGGCGACATAAGACAGCGCGGCTGAAGTAAGAACGCGGCTGTTATTGTGGAGAGCAAGGAAAAAAAAAAAAAAAAAAACTAGTCTGCTGTCACTGACATTCAGAACTTCTTGAGGTACCACGTTAAAAACCTCACTAGAAATAGTAATGAGAACTACCAGACAATAATGCCAAGGAAAGTGTAGGAGGTTATTTGCAATAATAGGGATATAAGTGAGAAATCTCTATTATTAGAAATAACATCTCCTATAGTTTCCTTGGCATTATCGTGTGTTAGTTCTCATTAATATTGTTTCTAACAAAGAAAAACGAGCTCTTAAAGGTCATCTTGTTTCCTTCATTCATAGCAAGGGTCTCGTTCTGGCAGACTTGATGCCTTCAGGTAGTATGGGAGGGATTATTGGTCAGCTGCCAGCTCGTAAAAAGTTCACATGTTACGTGACGCCAAAAGGCAGAAAAAAGTGTTCCACACTCGTCGCCATGGCTGCGATCGGCGCTGACTAACACTCATAGGTTTAAATGCACATATATACCCTATAAAGTGGACAGGGGGGGGGGGGGATGACCGCCGCCGTAGCTCAGTGGTAGAGCATCGGATGCATTATTCGAAGGACGCAGGTTCGGTCCCTGCCGGCGGCAAGTTACCTTTTCGTCCGCTTTACTTTCTTCATAGTTATATCTCTATTGTTACAAATAACATCTCCTATACTTTCCTTGGCATTATTGTCTGTTTGTTCTCATTAACATTGTGTCTAACTAAGAAAAACGAGCCCTTAAAAGCCATCTTCTTTCCTTCACTCATTAGAAATAGCAATTTGTACAGTCATTTTATAGACTGCCACTGCAATTTCAGTTTCCTGGGAAACCGGTCTCACATGCTTTGCAATGAATGTGTTTTTGCCGAAACACCCTGAACTGTATTTTCTTTGTTATTTTCCCGCCAAGTCTTTGTCAAGGCGATGTCTTCTTTGTGTGGCAGATTAATGAACATTAGGGACTACTCGCCATTTCAGTGTCACCGGAGGTTAGGCGTAACCGGTTTTTAACATTTCCTGGGCAGGTGTGATGCTTTATATTTCGCAACGCGTCACACAAAGCGAAGGATTCCGCTTACAGAGATAGGCTGCAGCAATTAAGGAAGACTTACCGCATGATATTTTGTAGTGATTGAGGTTCTAAAGAAGATAAAAATTTCCCCAAGGTAGAGAGGTGATCAATAATTTCGCGCATGCTTCAAGTAACTAGGGTTGATTAAATGTATTGTACCCTAACCATTCGGCTACACGTCTACTGAACCTAATTTTTCTTCTTCTAAACTTCTTTGATGTTATGATGGACAGAAATTTTATTAAGACACAATTTATTATATAATGAAACTTATGGCGAACATCCATTGAAAGGTAACTCGCGTATATATAGTACGCGATGGAGTTAAAGGAGTTATGGTTATTACATATATAGCCTAAAATTTATTACGTGGTTTTAACAGAGGATACTTTACATTACACGCGGCGGCAGCTATCACGATAACCGGCGGACAGTTATAACTAGCATACGCTGGTAATGTAACAAGAAATACAGTGCATGCCTTTTCAGTTATGGCTTTTAGTGCATGTATATCGTATGCAGAGTATAATATATTGAATAAAAATACCGGGGACGAATTCACAAAACTTCTCTTTCGTCAGTGCCTTCTCCCGCTTCATTAATGAAACGTCACGCATCGCGATTGGTTGAAATATTTTGTTACGAAAATGTTTATCCTAATACGACATTTTCGTGAATACGGGTCCGGAACGGCAACTGTCGCTCGCGGCACTCGTTTTGGTCACGCTATAGCATTTCATATGCTACACCGTTTTTTTTCTTTTGTTTTATTTACACTAAAGGACCATTGGTGATTACATGGGGAGTACTTTTTGTACACTGCAGCCGCAGTCTCGAGCACGTGGCAAAGATTACAGAGTTGAGCTGATATTAATATTCGTTTTCGTCCCTCTGTCACGTACGACCAATCACAATGTAGTAGGAGGGAAATTCAGCTGAACAAATGTTCCTGTTGTTTCTGGGCTTCCAGCATATACAGCACCACTCTCATAAACCAAGTGTCTTACGCACTGGGCTAAACACTTACGCTTGCATACTGTGATTGTATCTGAACGGTATACGAATATAATAATATCTGGGGTTTTACGTGCAAAATCCACTATATATGATTATGAGGCACGCCGTAGTGGAGGGCTTCGGAAACTTCGACCATGTGTTGTTCCCTAACGTGCACTGACATCGCACAGATACGCGGGCCTCTTGCACTTGGCCTCCATCGAAATGCGTCCCCCGCGGCAGGGATCGAATCCGCGACATTCGGGTCAACAACCGAACGCCGTAACCACTGTACCAACGTGACGAACGAACCGTACGAATGCGCTACATGTGGCGGCGATACAAAGCAGTTGTGTAAGAGCGAGCACTTTTGGCTTGTTTCGTGACGGCGGGATAATGGCCCATTCTTGGAGAACACGTAAGACCGAGTTGGAGTATTCTGAACATCGAAAAATATCTGACTTTGATTGAATCGAATGTCGGACACGCCGTATATCCGATTGCTGCGCACTACTCGCTTCTACTTCGTCACCCCATTCTGATGTCGCTTAACGATGAGGTTATTGCAACCGCGCTTCTCTGTTTCACAATTCCTTCGCGGGGTTTCTCGCAAATATATAGACACAGCGATTACGCATGTTTGACATAGCCCAACGAGGATATTACGCTTGAAGATTTTATTTTTCTTCTGGGCTCTGTGAACAAAAGCTCAGAATAATGGACCACTGATTTACACTCGTATAGGGATGGTGTTCCCTTGAATACAGAACGTGGGAACCCCAAATGTCAAATGCGCTTGTTCGGATGATTTGTTTGCTACAGTTCTTGCTGTATGAGATCACATTTTTCGCCCTGTCTGGAGCTTCGTACCTGAAACATTGAATGAAACGCTCTTATAGAAAAAGAAAGAAAAATGGGCCCCTGGTGTTCGGGTTGCGAGTTATCTTTTTGTAGATGCAGTGACGGCCGTGTCTGGTGCTTTTCGCTGGATGCAATACGAAGAATATCCTGCCTATCGAGCATAGGAACCATATTCAGAGTCATGTACAATGCAGAGTATGCTTTCTTTTTCGATGTACTACACGTTTGTAGAGGAGATGGGCTTAGTGTGTTTGTGTGTGTGTCAAGGTCAGAAAGGGGAGCGTAAAAGTGAACGTCATCATAAGCAGCGATTGGACATGGTGCGCGAAGCTGTGCTTATCTACTGCAAAGGCAGTTCGAACACTTAGTGAATGTTCGAGCCTCCTAGTGAATGAGTGATGAGGGCTGGGGGATGAAAGATAACCAGCGTGAAAAAACGCCAGGCCTGCGCTGAAACCGCAGCACAGTCACAGCGAAAGCTGGAAGAGCGGCGTTTCTAGAGCCCGTTAAGCTCTCCTGGGGCTACAATACAAGTACATTTGAAAGGTACCCACTACGCCATAAATCACAATTTCTGTGAAGTTGGGAAGCACCTACTAAGCCATTATTCGTCATTCTGCGGAGAAGCGAGGCACTAACTACACGTCTGTAAGGCATTATGTGCACTTTGTTGACGCGACGACTGATGACAATGAAGAATTATGCCTCAACCCTTTGTAAATTGGTTGGAATCTTTAAACGGCCCAACAGTTATGTAATTTGCATTGGGTGACGCCCGGTCGCTATTTCCCTCTCCCGTCATGCTGTATAACATACGTTGACGTGGGAGAGAGACGGGGGAGGGGGGGGGCGAAGAACTTTACTGAGCCCCCAGAGGAAATGGATGATGCGCTTATGGGCTTCCTTGGCAACCAATACAAGTGCACTTGCGAGGAACCCACTACACTATAAATCAGTGTAATTTTTGAGAAGTAGGGCAGCAATCACTGTGCCATTTTTCGTCATTCTACGGAGAGCGTTGGTACCTGCTAAACGCATGTAAGGCATTATGCGCACTTTGTTGATGCTGTGCCTGATGACGATGAAGAATTATGGCAAAGCCCTTTGTAATGGGTTGGAAGCATTCAACAACCTACTCGTTGCGCAATTCGCATTGTGTGACGTCTGGTTACAGAATTCGCGTTGTGAGACGCTTGGTGCTTATTCTACTCTTCTACCACGCTATATTGCATATGCTAATGTGGTTCCTTCCCGACATGAAGCCTGTATAGGACCTTTTTTCAAAGCTGTTTCAAGCACCGGCATGGCTCAGAGGTTGAATACTGGGCTCCCGCGCAGAGGGCCCAGGTTCGAACCTCGTTCCATCCTGGAAATTTTTTCTTATTTCGAGCGATACTGGTTACGGACACCGGCGGCGGCGGCGGCGGACAACTACGGCGCCAAAAACGGCCGGTGAAATGATCTCATAACAGCTTTCGCTGTAAAAGTTTTCTTTAAGGAGAAAGAGATGCTGGTGGTGTGTTGGCAGTGGTAAGCAGAACATGATTCCCTCTTCGTCTAGTGATAGAAAGGGTGTCCGGTGCGCTGAAACTTTGAAACGAATTCCGGGAAAACATTCCTTCACTAAATCTTCGAAAGGAAAAAGGTGTGTGCTGACTCTACTTGCAAGAATACATTTAGGGAAGAAGGATCACATTATGGTTTGCAAAATATTTCGTCTTTTCCTTACCTGGTACCCACACACGCACTTTTTTTTTTTCAATATAAGCCATGCAGGGCAGCCTATACTAACACATTTTTCGACATGCGGCATTTAGAAACCCCATGTTTATAACTCTTTTTTAATGGGAGTTGCTGCTTCTTTCAAAATGCGGGCCATATGAACAACGCTTTCGTTTTGTTTTTTAATCTGTAGGTTTGTTGACTGAGAACACGGCGTGTTTGTAACGAAAGACTACACCATAATGTCAAGCACATTCGTACAAGACGCATTTTCGGTTGGAAATTGAGTCTTCGGCAAACGTATTTGTATGGGTTCGCATCAAGCAATATTGCGGGCGTTCATTAGACTACCTTCTTCATACATGTTCATCATCGTGGATGTTCGTCGTCGTGCTCATCGGTTGCGGGAACTCGGCTTGATTGTGATCTGTGCCTCGGTTGTGGTCGCTTTACGGCGCCTTCGGGACCTAATAAAGGTCGCGTTAACCGTTGCGTCACAAGTGGTGGAGGCTGCTCTGGTCGATATAAGTCGACTTATATCGGCCAGACGGGCAGGTGCCTTAATGTACGTTTGCAGGAGCATAATAAAAAGGTACGCAGAGGGAGAGAAGGTTTTCTTGTAATTTACTGTTCACAATGCGGATGTGCCGCCAGCATTTGATAACATACAGATTTTAGCTAGGCATCATCAGGATAGCACGCGCATCATCATTGAAGCTGCAGCTATCGCTAAAGGCAATTGCATCAGCAAGCCTTCAATCGCTCTAACTGAAAAATAGATTACGTAAGTTCATCCGGTCAGATAACCTAGACATACTCCGGTTGCTTTTCCTGATGTCTTCTCGCGGTTTCTGTAATTTTTGCTATATTAATTCTTTTTGTCTGGGTTCCCTTTCCATGTCTGCCGTCATGCGCAGTTGAATGAGCGGTAATCACGTGTGCCATCTTGTTCTCGTTTTTGAATGTTTGTGTTAATAAATTTCAGTTGGAAGTCAGCGCTAGTCCTCGTCGGTTACTCGTCCTTCTGTGTTTCACGTGCTGTTCGCGTCGCTGTCATCTCTGTCAAACTTTCCCTTGTACGAGACGCGCGCTCAAATCTTGCAGATGCGACAGCGGCGCCATATCAGATACATTCGCTGCTTCCAAAGCTACGACACCTTGCCGTGCCTTCGGGATCCCAAAAGTATTCTGGTGATGGCACCGCCACGGTCATCGCAGCAGCCTGACGAAGAACCTGAAGACTGACGTCCGAAAGAGGCAACCTATAGACCCACCCTTCACAGGCGAGCAGCACCGCCGACTTCAACGCCGGCAGGCCAGGTTACGGGCTCAGAGGATTTGACCTCGGAATGCTCAAGACACGATGAAAGATCTCGTTTTTGAAACGCCTCCCGACATCGCGGGTACGCTTCATCTGCACCGTTGTTCCCGCCCGGGTGATCCCGCTACCGTGCGGCCATATGTGGGGTGCCACAGATGCCTCACTCGCGCCTTCCACCGTTGCCGAGACAACAACCTCAGACCCGTCTGTAACCATCACCGTCTGCCACTGGGCAATTCCATCATCTAGGTTGTGGACAACTCGCACCACCTGTTACAGAAAACGGTACTGTGTATAAACTCTGAGCTTGGCTGCCCGCGTCGGTTGAAGCTTGAAGACCTCCAGAAGCACTGTGATGAAGACTGCAAGTTCACTCTTCTTCCCCGTGAAATGTGCGAGGAAGTCATACCGCAGTGCATGTTTGAGCAGCATTACCAGCAGTGCCCACGATGCGACCCGGCCAAAGAGCTGTGGCATTATAGACTTCCAAAGCTATCTGAGCTGTTTGTGCTGTAAATGAGCAATAAATAAGCACGTATTCCTACCACGTGTTGTGATTGCTTCACGCATCCTGCGGTCGCCTAGCCATGGCATGCACTTGTGCGTGACCTGGGTTTGACGTAGCGCACGGTATGCAGTAAAAGAGGTTGTGAAAGGCAACATAAAATTTCGACCATGCACATCCACGGCCGGACTACAGTGGCGGCACGCGCACAAGGGAGTGCGCGCGTGCGCACCTCTAGTCCGGCCGTGGCACATCTTACGCAATTATTGCATTCTTGTGTTACTTTGTTGCAGTATTTTTTTTCGTGCTCAGTGAGAACGAATGTGGCCCAAATTAGTGAAGCGCACGGTGACACAAGACAGTTCGGCTGAAAAACGAATTCGGTTGTCACGGTGGAGTTCCCTTTCACAAAACTGCGGAATCGACATACAAAGGGTTTTCCCGGATTCTTTATACCTCAATACTTCCTGGCCAGAGCGAAAGACCGGTTCCTGTAATCCGAGCGGAGGCACTTGTGTCTATTCAAAAGAGGAAATAACCGGAAAAAGAATGTGTGTTCGGACCCCTTCCTTCCCAGCTGTCATTCTTACAGGTGTTTGTTAAACCCTCCTGGCATCTTTCACCTTCTCTGTTGGTCCCGATGCTGCAGAGTAAGCATCCTCGTTGCCTTTATTACCCGTAACTCTAGGACCACGTGGTTTCGGCATCGCCCACTACAAAACACTAGAAAGAATCAGTAACACTAATGTAACCTCCCGTTCTCTCTCTCCCTTTGCTTCGTAAAATCAGCACACTCAAATCTTTCAAATGTAATAGTGGCACCGTACCGGGTACATTCATTGCCGTTGGGTCGCTCACATCGCAGCTGCTTCCTCAACCGATCGTTACTGCAACGATGGGGCTACCAAAGTCATCGCGCAACCATGGCGGAAATTTCGAAAGACGACTGAGAGACCACTTGAATGACGTCAGAATGAAGAACGTCGTATCCAACGCACTTGCGGAACACGTGGCTACTTCTAATCATAACACTGACTGTGACAAGACAACCATAATCGCAAAGGAAAGAAACTGGTGTTCGCGTCAATATCTGGAATCTCTTCTTATCCAGACTACGAAACAAAAAAAAAAAAGCGCTGAATAGGAATGATGGCAATCTCCCACCAGCGTACGACAGGTGTCTCGGCCACGCACTAAAACGGACATAAGCCCGCTTCGCTGGGCCACTTTTGTGTGAACAAGGCTTCCGTACGGAAGCCTTGTTTTAAGCTTTTCATTTTGTGTTCTGAACCTTTTCATTTTGGTTGGCGTTTATTCTTTTAGTCTTTTCAGCCGTGGCGAACGTGGAGGTAGAGATGAACATTCGACAGCCGCAACCAACTATTCCGTGCGTCGCAGCACAGAATCCGGGCGGGACATCCGACGGCGAGGTCATATACTCAGATGACTTGAGACACCCATCCTCAAGACTCGGAGAAACCCATCCTCAAGACTCACAAGGTCTCGCGTGTGTGTTCTCTGCAGAGCTGTTCCGTTCCGGATCATCCAGCTATCATGCGACCACGTCGTATGCTGCGGATGCGTTTCTCAGCCGCCCGGTCTGTCCCAAGCACGGTGTTCCGCTGACCGACGAGAACGTCAAGGGTGTGGACAACTCGGACCATTTGTTCCAGAAAATGGTATTCTGCATCATCTCTTCCTTTGGCTGTCCGCACTGATACAAACTAGAAGGCCTCGAGGGACACCGTGAGAATGACATACCGGAATGTGAATACCAGAAGCATTACCAGCAGTGCCCACAACGCAACTCGCTCCTGACCAACGGTCGTTGGCGATATGACCTCCAAACAGACGCGTTTCGGCTGTCCTCCGCCATCGCGAAGACAAAAGCCGCAGTACCGTTCTATACGGAGCCCCGTGTTTTCCTGGTCGACGCCAACGTCAAGGCTGTGCCCGACAACGGCGACTTGTTCCAGCAAAGGGTATCGTGCATCAATTCTCCCTTTGGCTGCCAGTGCCGGTACAAGGTAGGAGACTTCCATGCACGCTGGGACGACAAATGCCTATCCACTCATCTGCCCGGTGAATTCTGCGAAATACTGTACCGGAGTGCACGTATGAGCAGCAATGCGAGCAGTGCCCACAGCGCAACCCGATCGGAGGACTGGCCAACAATAAGACGTTAGGACCTACAAAGCTGTCTAGCGGTGCGTGCTGTAATTCAGAAATAAACAAGCATGTTCTCTTACCAACCTGAATGATCATTCCACGCATGCTCAGGTCGCCGGCGACGGCTTGCTCTTGTCCAAGGTTTGCTCACGGCATGACACACAGTAAATGAGGTTGTTACACGGCAACATTCTGACTGTGCACATCTTGGGGAATTGCTGCACTCGTCAACTGCTTCGTTGCAGCTTTTTTGATATATTTAGCGTGAAAGCGTGTTGTTATAACGAAGTGGAATGCAGAGGCCGCTCACGAAGTAATCGATAAAATGTGCAGTGCGATAAGAATCACTTTTTAGAACATCTTAAAGTACACAGACAAAAACTTTAATAAGACTTGCAATGTGTTCTGTTATTTTCCACTATATTTTTGCGTTTTAGCATGCATGGCTGGGAGGCCGCTCTTAGCCTTTTCCGGGTGTAAGCTGTTGCCACTTGGCCCCTAAGTGTTTTTTTCTTTTATTTCGACCGCGTTTTCGCAAACAGGATGTCTTCCGTTTCTGAAGAATAATCAACAGTTATAGGATTCTTCCCCACTGAAATGTGAGATGATGTTGAGTGTAGAAGGGTTTTAACGTGTTCTGGAGCGTCGCAGGCCGCAGCGCGATATCTTGGAACGCATGACGAAAATGAAAGACACTTATGCGACAGGCTAACACTAGCAACACTAGCATTATGCGACAGCTAACACTAGCAAGAGTAAAAAGTAGGGGTGTGCGAATATCAAATTTTTCGAATACGAATCGAATACGAATATCAACCTTCGAATATGGAATCGAATATCGAATATCAAAGGAAAAATGCCTCCACAGTAACAATATTTTATTTAACATTTGAAAAAAAAAAAAGAACATTAACAGCCTGACTGGCAACACAACATGCACTGCTATCTCCAGAACACAATGTCCAGGCTAGCACAATGCACATCACAACACAAGCAAATATCACGGCACAATGAAAGTAATGACTAGATGTTTCATGAAGAAATATGAGTTGCTCCACATGATCAGGCAGCAGGCGCTCCCTTCTAGCAGAGACAGCCCCCCCCCCCCTGCCACTGAAAAGGCACGCTCGCTTGGGGGCAAAGCTTTGCCAGACTGGGGTATCTGAAGGTGCCTACAATCCGCCACCAGCCACATGGGTCACTGTCTTTCTTCAGAAGTGGTCCCGCATAGTGAACGAGTGGTAGTGCGGCACGTTACGGCCGCATAATATTGAAAATGTACGGTTACATGATCGCCAACAGCGCTGCACGTCGAAGATGCACCAGCAATAAATCATACGTATTGGGGCGCTCGTCGCAGGCAGATATCGTGCCTCCGTGTACTTACGATGTTTATCGCTCCTCTCGGCAACGTTTTAGCTTCTCTTTCTTTCCCCTTACCCCCGTGAGGAGTAGCAGGCTAGAACCCGCTTTCCAGGCCGACCTCTCCTCCTTCTTCTCATTAAAAGCATCTTCTTCTTCTTATACGAACACAGCAGAAATGTGGAAGACGAGTTATTTTATGCATGATAATAGAATCGCATATTCGAATTTTTCGAATATTCGAAGTTATCGAATATACGAAACTTTTCGAATACACGATTTTAGAATCAAATACGAATATTTCGAATGTAATTTTCGACGAATATTCGAAACTTTCGATTATTCGCACACCCCTAGTAAAAAGGTATGCCGACACTCTTTATGACTATGCGACTTACTGCATGTTGCTGAGTATTGCATGCAGTGAGTTAAACTATTTTTGCGGTCTGTTTAATTAGGCTGATTATTTACTAACTTCCAAAGCAACATATATGGGGAGAAAATTCCGATTAGAAAGTTGTAGATCGGTTCGCAAAATGTCCGATTTACCAGTTTCTAACATTCTATCTGAATAATTACTGTTTTTCTGCTTCCTGCAGGTGCCCGAGAAATAAAAAATATATATACCACGTGATATATGCCCGCTTGCGCACCGTAATTACAGTTCTCCCTAACCATTTCGAGCTCGTTGTAGGAAATCTCCCATATTTCCAGGAAAAACCACAATAGAACAGCTATTTTTCTCGTTGACTGTGTTGTCGAGGTGTTTTTTAAGTAAGGCGATCGAGTTTTTGGGACGGAAAACGGGAGGCCATGCACTCGTGGCCTCCTCAAAAATTCTGGGAAAGCTGGCTTACTTATCAGCTAGACCAAAAAAAGTCACAGTTTCGCCGCAAGGGCGAAGCAATGAATGCGATAGCAAGAAATTAATGCTATACGAAGTGAGGCTCGCCAATGGATACTCTCAGTTTGAACAGCGTTCCTGTTGCAAAGGCGGCCGAAGCAGCGAAGGAAACTAGCGTGCTTCAACTGTCGAGCTGTGACACTTGATAGTTCGCGCTCATCTTCTGTTTGTTCGTTTAGCGGCGTCCCTTCAGCTCGAGTGACTTTCGTACGCTCGGTAACATGAGCGCGGACATCACGGTGAAAGCGTGAAACATTCCTCTTCCCCTCACCGCGAGAAAACCGCGCGAGCAGACAACGGAAGGGCAATGTTCTCGCTGCGCAAATATAAGAAGCGAGCAAGCTCGACGACGACTTTTAAATGCGCCCGTCGCGCTGCTAGCGCCATCTCGCTGGTAATGAAGAAAGCTTATTATCGCCTGCCGTCTGTGAGTCCGTCCAGCGGTAAAGGGTATGTATATAACGCTCGCCGTTAGCTACGTGGAGGATCTGCGTTTCCTGGCGTAGTGGATAGCGCCACTCGCTGCGGAACAAGAGGTCCCTGGTTCGATTCCGCGCTTCGGAAGCATTTTTCTGAATTATTTTTCTTTGGGACTTTTATATATATATACATACTTATACATATACGGTGCATGACGGCGACGGCGACGGCAAAATCCAGCCGAGACTGTCCATATAATTGCTATCGCAATAAAAGCGACGAGAGTCGACGAGTGACTCATGTTGACTGGCCATTAGACTATTTCCCCGGATTTTCAGACTGACAACTTGACCATGGTTGTTGCTCTTTGTTCGCGAACTGATTGGTAAGTTGGTTGACTGGTCTTATCGGTGATTCATACACTGAGTGAATACAAGATACACGATGATGAAAGGCAGACCCACTGGACGAGTCGTTTGGATCGCAGTCTTTTCAGCTCCCTACCGAAGCTGTAGGGTTCGCAACTTTGCGATTTTTTATGACCCATAATCCCCAGGACAGCCAGTCAATTAACCACCGCACTACCACGTGACCGTTCCCGGACCGCCCACTACAAGGCGTTACAGCCAATCAGGAACCACCTCTGGGTTATCATAACCTCTCTTCCTGTCTCCCGTACAAGATGATCGCTTCTATCTGTCGGATGCGATAGCGGCGCCATTCCGCAGTCAACGGAAAAAGATTAGCACAAGTCACCAGTGGCCGGAGCCACAAAATCGCGACACGCGTCGCTGTTGCTCATGAGCACGCCGATAGCAACATTGCCTAGCACATTCCACTTTTCAAAGCAGGGGTGGCCGGCGGAAAGCAGCCCATCTTGCTGTTCGCCATCCGAAAGACCATATCTTAAAGAAACACTCGTTCATTGCTTATCGGCAGATGTGGCTATGCGCATGATTTCCTTCTTTTTTTCTTTTTTCGCTGGAGATGCGAGCAACCTTATCTTTATTGCAATTGCCTCGAAAAAGTTTTGTTGGAGAGCTTTCCGCCGGCCTCCCCTACTTTGGAAAGTGGAATGTGCTTGGCACTCAATATATAGGCGTGCTCGGGAAAAACAGCGCCGCGTCTCGCAACCTTGCTGCTCTGGCAACCGGTCACTTGTGCCAGTCTTTTTCCGTTGAGACCGTACATTCGTTACCCTCCGAGCCCAACGGCACGTCACATCGCAGCTGCATCTACATCCAAGAACAACTCTGGTGATGGGGCAAACAACATCCAGTCACAAACATGGCGAATGCGGAAGCAGCAACCAAAGTTTGACTGCAGCAAGCACGTTCAACCCTTTCCTGCGGAGCAGCACCGCGTCCGACAGAGACACCTGCAGGCCAGGTTATATGCTGAAAGGATTCGACAGCCCCATCCTCAGGCCTGAAAGACGTGTCTCCTTCGTGCAACGCCTCTCCAAACACCGGGTGTGCGTCCTCTGCAGAGAGGTTCCGTCCCGGGTCATCCCACTGCCATGCGAGCATGTCGGATGTTACGGATGCGTTGCGGTCGCCTGCCGCAGTCTCAAAGACAAGCGCCGCCCCGTCTGTCCTGATGACGGTGCTACGCTGGTCATTCACAAGGTCAGGGTTGTGGACAACTCGGACCACCTGTTCCAGAAAACGGTGCTGTGCCTAAACTCTCCGTTCGGCTGCCCGCACCAGTGCAAGCTAGAAGAGCTCCAGGGCCACTGTGAGGAATGCCAGTTTACCCTTGTTACCTGCGAACTCTGCGAAAAAGACGTACGGAAGTGCGACTACAAGCAGCATTACGAGCATTGCTCTCAACGGAACCCGGCCGGAGGACTGGCCATCCATCAGTGATATTAAGAACTCCAAAGCTCTCTGTCGGTTTGTGCCGTAATCCAGAATTAAGTATGTATGTATTCCCATAGGCGTGCGCAGGGTTCATCGCGGCGCCACCCCTCCCTATTATAAGTCAATGTATCGGGTACACTTTGCGCCCCCCCTCCTCTTCTTTGTTAACTAGGGGGCGCCTAGTTATCTAAGAACACCGTCGCCTATAGATCGACGCCTAAGGGGACGAATAGCGTCGACTGGGCGCGCTGGCGGTCGAAATGCTCGGCCTCTATAAGCATCGCTGAATAAAAGTCTATTACTACTACTAATACTGCGATCGGAAAAACTTTGAAGGGGAAGGGTGACACAAAACAAGTAATCATCGCCGAATTTATTAAAGCTGTCTTATATGAAATTAGAGGCGAACCGAAAATGCGCATTAATAATAATGCGCTCGAAATTTAAAGAGAGAATAAAGTCAAAACGATAAATCGGTTGAGATTGAAAAGGTATAATTGGGGGCGGTGCAATCGGCGCTGCTGTGGCTGCGTCGTTCACGAACTTCTTGCTTATGGTGCAGGTGTTTACGAGTCAAGCATCATGCGGCTTCTTCAATGACCTTCACTCGGAAGATAATTCAGCATCTACACAGCTGTACGCCACTGCGCATCGCGCTATGTCGATCGCAAAGGGTATACAACTGACAGCGGACTTTACTCTGGTCTGGGGACTTGCACCGCCGTCGATGTCGGACAGTGCCCGCTACCGCTTCAACAACCTTGGGTCACTGCGGCAGGTTACAGCAGTCTACATAAGGAGCACAGCATCAGTTTCAGTTTGGGACGTGGAACCGGCGCTGCTATGGCTGCGTCGTTCACGAACTTCTTGCTTATGGTGCAGGTTAGTTGCAGTGGTACTGCTCCTCTCGCGTTCTTGTAGCATTGCCGGTTCCACCCCACGTTCTCTATTTGCATGCGTGTGACAGTAAGCACGTAAGATATCTTGTGTACCGTAAACGACACTGTTTTACTCTTTTGCGCTATTGGGTATTCTATGTACTACTGCTTTTGTTGTTATGTGGAGACGTCGAGAGTAATCCGGGCCCAACCGAGGCAATCCTGAAGGAATTATTAAACGGCCAAAAGGAGACTAAAAATAGACGGACTGAAATCGAAAACAGCCACACCACGAACAGTCAAGTGATCATCAGCTTTAGTGAGCGAATGAGTAAGCTCGAATCGAAATGTGATAAGTTAGAATTGCAACGAGCCGTTGAAGGATGGAAGACCAAATCGGACGTAATGCAGGCAGGAATCAAATGTGTGGTAGCTAAGGTTGATGTCCTCGAAAACAAATCTCGACCAAATCTCGAAATTTGGTTTTCTATGGAATAGAGGACAACGAGTCCGCACGAGACGTATGAATCAGAATCATGCGAAATGCACATTTCGAAATTATGTCAAATTAGCCTTGGGGTCCAAGGAATTCAGTTTGATAGAGCCCACAGATAGGGCAAGTTTGTCGCCGGAAAAAAGCTGTATTCCTCGCAGGCAAAGACAAACAAGCAATACTGAACAATGTTAAAAATTGAAAGGCACTCCGGTGGGCGTATCGGAGGATTTTGCGAAAAACGTGCGAAGGAAAAGAAGAGAGTGGTGGAAATTCGCGAAGGCGAATCGAAAAGAGGGCGAGAGAGTACAGTTCTTTATCTCAACAACGCCAAATATATCTTTGATGAATCACTATAGGGCAACTGGTACGTCACACATGACGTACATGTAACAACTAACCAGAAACTTTCAATTTTAATAATAAATTACAGAAGCGTCAAAAACAAGATTAACGAATTTTTTAGCCTATTGGATATTACTAGACCGTGCGTGGTGCTTGGCACAGAGTCGTGGCTTAACAGCGACATTACTGATTCCGAAGCGTTCCCTAAAGACACGTCTGCTACCGAAAGGACCGCAATAGCCACGGTGGAGGTGTCTTCATACTAGTTGACAAAAACGTTAGCTCTCGAGAGATTCATGTGCGTTGTGACCAAAGCGAATCTATATGGGCGCAGCTTAGGCTCAAGAACGGGAAAGTGATTACAATATGCTCCTTTTGTCGCCCTCCTGGCCGCTCGACGGAAGCACTTCAGGATCTATCGAACGCTCTCGAAACAATCGACGGCGATGGTCTGTTTTAGGGGCGAAGTGTGGGTCGTTCCCTCCTCTGTAGTAGTATTAGTATGTATGTAGCCAGCTCTAGTTTAACGAATTGCTCACTAGATGGCACTTCATGTGTTTCTTAGAGTTGCTGTTTAACAGATGGTGCTTGTATAATGCGAATGGCGCATGTCATTGGATGCCTGCGATCGTAAAAGGCGCTCGCTCTTGGCGCGCTTTCTCATTCGCTCGTGAGCGGACACTTTCCCTGCATTTCACCGATCACAAAGCGGTGATAATGAAGGGACCACGTAAACCAACAGTACAATAAAAGTTTGATATTTAATATATACACGGTGCTTCACACTATTTATATGATGTACTGGGCGAATTTCACGGAAGAGTTTCACGGTTTACCGATGATCTTCTCCCGAGCTTCGCCCCACTCATCATCATTCACCCCGTGGATATGCTGCGATTTTTTGGGGGGAGACTTTAACCTCCCTTGAATTGATTGGTCACGGCTGTGCACAGAACGTCCGGGAAGAGACACGAACACTAATGCAATGATGAACATATGTGCATCGTTCTCGTTGCGTCAATGTTTATCGGAGCCAACCCGAGGGAGCAACATACTATAGACTTACTGTTCACTAACACACCTTCAAGTATTCATTCTATGCAAATAATACCTGGAATAAGTGATAATAGTGTTGCCGTATGTGAAACAAATATACAGTATACAAAACTACCAAATAGTGGCCGAGGTTATTGTTGAATTACTCAAAAGCCGACCCAGGTGCCATCTCTCGAGCACTCGATGATTACTGTGACGTATTTGAGACATTGGCGAAAACCAAAACTGTTCATGGATTGTGGGAAATATTCAAAGTGAAGTTATTCGGGCTACGTGAGCAATACCTCCCATCCTGGTTATATAATGACGACGCGCCGCAGTGAACGTAAGCCATGGTGCACTAAAGAAGTCGGCAAGGTCACTATGCGCAGGCAACGTGCGTACGCTGCTTATAGGGTACACCCATCACCCTCAAGAAAGAGACAAGTTTATACGCGTCACAGCAGAAATGAAGATCGTGCTTAAGCAAGCCAAAGATTCCCTTTCTTTCTACTTTCCACTCAAGGCTCAAAGATCGGCCTAAAGAATTCTGGCGTTCAATCAAAACCAACAAAAAAGACGAGATAACCACACTTGCCTTGTTGCACGACGTTACTGTAGTGCACGATAAGGCAAATATTAGCGAGTTTTAGTATAGCGGATAACAGCAAACGCAAGGATTTAGCGTTAGCGTTAGCGTTGCGTGCTCCTAAACTGCGCATGAGCAGAACGTAAACTTAGCCCGAGCTCTTACGTACGAACGCTATTTCTGGAATATAGCGTTCAACGCTAACGCACGCAAGAGATCCCGTACGTACGGCAAGATGGCGGTGCCTGTTGAAGCGAGAGCCGTCCACTTCGAATCTTTGTAGCCGTCGTCCTGCATTATTAAACTTATTCATTCCCTAATAATGTTCGTATTTGATTTAGATTTGAGTAATGAGGCTTCGCCAACCGGTACCGCCGATAAAATAGCTCCGTTTTTGAGATACAAAGTGGATTAGCGCTGTAGAAGGCTTAGCAAGATTTGTTTGCAAGGTTCGCTCATGTTTTTCTGTAGCAGCGCAGAGATGGCGACGCTGTCTTTAGTCGCCTCTTTCCAAGATACGGCCACAAGTCAAGCAGATACATGTCAGGCGTCCTTTCCCTTCATGCCTTTCGCGGCAGTGCATGAATGTGACGCGTGATGTGTACCAGCTTAAAAAGGCCAAGTAATAGGGGTCTTGAAGAATTATCGAACGCGGCATGTCGACAAAAACCAATGTGTCAGAACTCAACACTTCTGCAAACGCGACATGGATAACATGGAGACGCAACAGTGATGACTTTGGATCAGCTCGACTTGGTGGCGCTTTTGTGGATTCTACAGTGCATTTAATGTTTTTATGTCTAGATGGCGATGTATGTGCTTGCGTTAGCGTTAGCGGGAATGCCTTCCGCTGTACTAAAAGACCACCAGTTGACACGCAGCGCGTTCCGTTTTAGCGTTAGCGTTGAGACGCACGCTAACGCTAACGTAAGCGTTTCCCGCTATACTAAAACTCGCTATTAAGTCGACGTTGATCGTTCAAATAGCGGTCCAGAAACCTCGTAGGGCTACTTTTGTGCCAAGGAAGTGCTTATTTTGAAATAAAATCGCGTTGTAGTGGTCCGCAGCTCGTTAGCGCACTTCAAATCGCCCGCCTGAAATCAGGCTCACACGTCACTGCTGCCGTGCCCAACGTTGCCCGTCTTTACTTCGCGGCGGCGTTCAATGGCGGGGTGCGCCATTCGGGCATCCGGCAACATCACATGCATCCGGCGTTTTGTGGAACTTTCTGTCAGAGCGACTTTCACGAGCGCGCAAAACACACGCGGCAGTACGCGATACGGAAACTACCACTGAGACGCGACCGCGTGAGCGAAGCCGGGCGAAGCGCAGTTCGGCGAAAACGGAACCGTTGAACCGCGCGCGCCGTTCCCCATGGCAACGCCAAAGAGGTTCTTTTTTCCATGAATCAAACAGAAACGAACAAACAGCATTTTATTACGTCTCTTGATACAGGGAAGGTTCTTTTTTTGTTGCTGCTAGTTGGATTACTAGTGATTAATTGTAGGCAGACTCTCATACGTCATCGGGATCATTTTCAAAATGTGCCGCTCGTGGCGCTCATCGTGTGGTACATTTAGCTCAATTTCTCGGTAAGTAGGGCACTGCTGTTGATAATACTGCTGTTTTAGACGTCGTCATACATTGAGCTTTCACTCTGACATAAATTGTTATTTGCCTTTAGTGTCCCTTTAACTCTTTTTTCGGCTCAGTGTTTGTGCGCAGTGCCACCAACGATGATACGCTAGTGTCCTGCTATGATAAATTACGTCCGGTAAGAATGGACAACATAATATTTACCCAGCATGGAATTGCATTACTCTTAAAATACTTAGATAAGGCAAAGGCGGCAGGACCAGACGACTTGCCGCCGCAACTACTTTCTTTGTGCGCCCAATCAGTCTCTAGGCATTTGTGTATCATATTTCAAAAACCACTCGATGAAGGTGTATTGCCCAACGATTGGAAAATGGCAAATGTAGTTCCGGTGCACAAGTCGGGTCCTCGTAACAGGGTTCAAAATTACAGACCGATTTCACTCACTAGCGTAGTCTGTAAATTATTTGAACATGTTCTGTTCACTGACATTATGACGCACGTAAGTGCACACTCACTACTGATCCCCCCACAGCATGGTTTTCGCAGCGGTCACTCTTGTGTCACACAATTAACAGAACTAGTACACGAACTATCAAGCGCTCTAGATAACAAATTAGTAGTAGACGCGGTTTTCATCGATTTTAGCAAAGCTTTTGATCTCGTTTCCCACTCCCGGTTGATTGGAAAACTTGAATTATATAATATAAACACATCCGTTATCGCTTGGATTAGACATTACCTAACTGCACGTACTCAGAGGGTTTCTATTAACATCGTAAGCTCCCACGAGATTGGAGTGACATCTGGAGTTGTGCAAGGTTCTGTTTTGGGCCCTTTATTGTTTTTAATTTTTTAAAATAATATTAGTGATGGTCTCTCGTCTACTGTGCGATTATTCGCAGATGACTGCTTTTTATACAGAATATTCGGTGATCCAAGCGATTGTGTTTATTGCAAGACGACTTAGACAAATTATTTAAATGGTGTGATATCTGGAAAATGCGCATAAATTTTGAGAAGACTGTAAGGATGTCATTTACACGGAAGCAGATAACTCACGAGTTTGATTATAACCTAAATGGCAACCACATTTCTTCATTGAGAGAATTTAAGTATTTAGGAGTATTCTTAACAGAAAATTGATTTTGGGATTGTCATATTCGATACGTAACAGCTAAAGCTTGTAAAGTATTGGGCTTCCTGCGGAGAAACGCAAAACACTTCCCGAAACAAAACAACTATTGTATGTAATGAATGTCCGGTCTATACTCAAGTATGCTTGCACAGTGCGGGACCCGTGGTTAAAAAAGGAGATTAAGTTACTAGAAAAGGTACAGAACTTAGCGGTAAGGTTTTTCCTCAATAATTATAGGTGGCAATTTAACATACGCCTTGCAAAGGAGAGTTTAGGGTGGGGAACGCTGGAAATACGGAGGAAAAAGTTAGGATTAAAAATGTTTCATAACTTATTTCATACAAGAACAGGTATAGATAAGGATAAGTACATATTTCAACCGCACTACATCTCATCACGGATCGACGATATTAACAAGGTTAGAGAATACAAGTGCAGAACCGAGTCATTCAGGAATACATTTTTTCCACGCACAATTTCGGAATGGAATCGCCTAATCAATGATGTTGCCACCATGAACTCTCTAACGCTGCCTTCTACTCCATGTTATGATGCTATGTGTCTTTGCTGTCATCACGAATATTGAGTTTGTGTCCAATACTTGTTCACTTCTTCTTTCTTTTTGTTGTATATTCTTTTGTGTATTCTTTTTTATTATTGTACTTGATACCTGTAAATATGTCATTACCAATCATGTACTGTGTAACCCTCATACCCCTCTTTAATGCCCTATGGCGCTGAGGGTACTGTGATAAATAAATAAATAAATAAATAAATAATAAATAAATAAATAAATAAATAAATAAATAAATAAATAACATACTCAGACAACTATAATGTCGTTAATCTCACCACCACACGTTTATGACTAGAGGAGAAGTCAAGGTAAAAGTTTCATTTATTAGATTTCGCACCAATATCTGCACGCATGACCAAGGTGTATTATTGGCACTTTTGCGACATCGGCTCAACGAAATTTCCCGAATCTTGGATATAATGCGAAGCATTTCTCAGCGAACCCAATGCACTTTGAGCGTTTCTATCTATCTATCTATCTATCTATCTATCTATCTATCTATCTATCTATCTATCTATCTATCTATCTATCTATCTATCTATCTATCTATCTATCTATCTATCTATCTATCTATCTATCTATCTATCTATCTATCTATCTATCTATCTATCTATCTATCTATCTATCTATCTATCTATCTATCTATCTATCTATCTATCTATCTATCTATCTATCTATCTATCTATCTATCCGCCTACGTCTAGATGGTCTCATGATCGCCTCAACTTTTTATCAGTGGCGTAGCCAAGGGGGCACACCACACCCCCCCCCCCCTCGGAAATTTCTTTTGCTATGGGCTACAGAGCCTAAAATGACACTTGACCACATCTGGCGGCCCAGCCCCTACTTCAAATCAAGGAGGTGCCCCCCGCCCCCGAAAAAACATTTCTGCCTACGTTCTGCCTACGCCCCTGCTTGCTATTGTCCAAAATTGGCATGGGAGGGTAAGAAGATTTGACGAATACGACTGTCTGGTCATTACATGAATAACGTGAAAATCACTCAGGTACGTCGTCAAACCCTTTCCTCGAGACACGTGTGGCACATACCCGTTCACCACGGGCCGCGGTGCACGGGTATGCGCCACAGGTGATTGACAATTTATATCTACCCAGGAACGGCGAGAACAGACATTGGTAATGTAAATGCGAAAGCGTTAGGAAAACCGACATTGGCAGCGTTGACCCGATAAATGCAAAGAATAAAAATTAGAATCCCAGGAGGAATCGAACCCAAGTATTCTGCGTGAAAGTCAGGTATTCTACCACAGAGCCACGCCTAGGTCTAGAAACTGCTTTGGCAAAACACCATATGCAGGCGTAATGCCGGTGCAGCGTCAATTGTGGTTGTGGTGCTCGCTATGTAATTTTATCAACAAAGCAATAAACACTGTGTATGTACTCATACGATATATGTATGCAGGCGTCATGTCAGGTTAACGTCTGTGGTTCCAGTGTTGGCTCCGCTTTTATAGCAGTCTAATAAACATTACATTTGTATTCCTATGATTCAAAAAGCTATATTAAAGCGTTGCTAGACCCCGGAGGAACACGCTAACGAATGTTATGCATGATATTCACATCACCGCACTGTAAACTGCACCTCGTTTCTATAACACTGACGTATGTGCTCAAACGTGAGTGCTGACATTACGTTAGACTATAAGTTACCCTTTAAACGCCAGTGTTGTCGACACAAAGGAACGTTCTTTCGGCGCCGCGAGAGAGTTTCGGCTGCCATCATTGCCACCAAACAGGGTGGATAGATCCTGAATGCTCAAAGAAGTATCCCCTGTCCGTAGCTAATCGTCCTATATACATCGCTTACGGGAATTTACTGCGGTTGCATGGGGGACAGCGGCGGCTTCTGCTGCAGAGGCTAGCCGTGAAGTAGGAGCACTGTCACCCGCGGGCTTTTGCCGTGTGCTGGCGATCAGCCACATTACGAAGGCATAAGTTCATTTATCACAAGCGCGACATTGTGCACATGTGTGAATAGTGAGCACTCTTTAAAAAACTTCATAGGGAAACAGGAACTGGTTCTTCGAGGCGTTAACTGCGTATGCGCAGCTTTGATCTTAGAAGGTCAGTCAAGAACTTTATTCATCGGTCCTGAGGAGCTTAAGCCGCCGGGGGATCCGGGGGGGGGGGGGGGGGGGGGGACACCCTAGCCGCCACTACTGTAGGCGACGCCCGAGTCGGGGCGGGAACCTGATGGCGTTCCGCCAGTTCTTGGGCCCTCTGGATTGCCTTGAGTTGTTGGTGGAGCTCGGAGCTCCTGAGTGCCTCTTCCCAGTCGGACTCCCTGGTGAGCGGTCCCTGAGGTAACGCGGGACATTGCCATAGCATGTGCGAGAGTGAACAATAGAGTTCTCTGCAATCTGAAAACAATTTTTGATGTTGAGCGGGCACTGCCAAGTGTCGGCAGTGCCCGCCTTGGCACTTGGCAGTGCCCGCTCAACATCGCCCAACATCGTTGGTCGTCGAGGCGAGCAAACACTGCTGAGAGGGACTGTCTCTCAGAGCTGTACTCAGGGTCTAAAGTTGTATCCGACTGTAGGCAGCCTCCGCTGCTTTATTGGCCGCCGCCGTCCTCATGGCCTTCCTTTCGACATTTTATATGCGAAATATCTCTTGCTCGGGGGTATGTCCCGCGGCGTGGGCGTCCGCACTCACACTACGCATGCGCAACTTTCCTCCTTCCCTCTCATGCCGAAATTCTCTCCTGTGCAACGCCGCGATGAGCGCCAGCGCATGCGCGTCCCCTCCCCCTCTCTCTCCTCTCCTTCGCTGCTCCCCTCTCGCGCGCCTGTCGACCGCGTTCCCCGCTCGCCCTGTGAGATTAACGGCCAGGGCCAGGCTAGAAGGAAGGCACGACGCGCGTAGTGTTCCTCTTCGCGTTCCACGACGCGAGGTCGGTAGCATGCCCAACGAACGCCAACGGAACGCGATCGTGCAAGTGCTCCGGCTTCGCATCGCCCCATGGTCCCCTTTAGCGGGAGATGGTGTAATTTTTTTAGGGGCGAAGCTCCTTAAGGCGGCACCCGTTCGTCCCTCGTAGTCGTAGTAGTGCGTAACCAGTCGTAACGCTAGTACCAGATCTTGACCTCCAAGGTGGTGCCGGTGGGAGATTTTTCCTGTGCGTTGTTGAACAATAAAAAATTCGCAGCGTGCGCGTTAACTGAAAGCCGAATTCTTCTGTCTCTCATTCCCCATTAGCAGCCATTGGCATGTTCCAGTAGGAAACGTTAGTAGAAGTAGAAGTGTAAGTGTTAGCTAAAAGCCGACTTCTTCTGTCTCTCATTCCCATTAGCAGCCATTGTTTACCTCCAAGGTAGTGCCTGGTGAGATTTCTCCTGTGCGTGATTAAACCACAAAAATTTTGTTCAAAACGCCGTTGATTGATGAAATAAACCAACGAAAGACGCCAGATGTTTTGTAAAAGCAAAACGAAAGAACGCCAGATGTTTCTAAAGCAAAACGAAAAGACGCCAGCTGCTTAACGAAAGACGCCAGATGTTTTCTAAAGCAATGGTTTTCTAAACAATGAAAATTCACAGCGTACATGTAAAATTAAAGTGAGCTGCAAGTCGTCATAACTCATCGAACCTTTAGTATAAACGCGCCCGATCTCATGTCGGTGATGATGTATTGGGCAGAATTCACGGAAGATTCACGGTTTACCGATGAACCTCCGCAGCTTCGCCCACTCATCATCATTCACTCCGTGGATATGCTGTGATTTTTTCAATCTCCCCTTACCCCTTCCCCAGTGCAGGGTAGCAAACCAGATATGTTTTCTGGTTAACCTCCCTGTCTTTCCGCATTACATTTCTCTCTCTCTCTAAAAGTCCGCGGCATTTCCTCCTCAGAGGCGGATGCACACAAGCCTGCACCAATGGGTGCGCACTCGGGACTGACGTCATGAGCCGGACGGCCGGTGAGTCCGCCTTCGGAGAACATTACCGCGAGCGTGAGCGGGACTATTTCTTAAGTCGCGGAGGCGATCGGCTGCCGCGCTTCGGTCGTCTGGGCGGGCCTCTCCGGACTTCTTAAAGGGGCCCTGCAACACTTTTCGAGCATGCTCAAAAAGCGCTGCCGATCGGTAGTCGAGGCTCCCGAGAACACGCGAGCCAAATATTATAGCGATGCGCACGGCCTGGAATTTACAATAAATTCTCAAAGTCAGCTGAAAATCGCTCCCTCTTCTCTCGACAAATGACGTATTAGTCCGCAAAATATGACGCGATTGTCGGCAGTTCCACCATTGGCTGATGTTATAATCACAATAACACCCTCATTATTACTTTCGTTGTTAATTTTGAGTTTAATAAGTAGATAATATGTATGTTTATATTCTGTTATCGCGTTAAAAACACCGAACAAACATTAATATTAGCACTTCCGGTCTCACCGACAGCTCGTCTGCTCGTAGTTGCGTGGTTCCGTTTTCTTCGACATGCGCAGTGCCGAAAACGTGAATATTTCTGTGCTTTTGACCATCGCCGGTTGCCGTTGAGAGTGGCAGCCGTTCGAGTGTTGCCTCGTCAGCTGAGAACTGCATCGTCGGCACGTTCTCACGACCGACCGAGGCAGCCGTGCAGCATGTCTCCGATAACAATGCTGGCGTCCGGTAATGGCGGCGCTTCGGGGTCGTCTGCCAGTGCCGTCTTACGAGGCGGTGTATCGGAGTATGGGCCGAAACCGATCTCAGCTGTCATTCATTCCAAACGAGCGCGCAGGTTTGCTTCCATGGTTGGCAAAGCGATGAAAACACTACGGCGTTCGAGGTGCACACCCAACATTACCAAACCGACGCGCAGTTTTCAAGCACGCGCGATACGGCTCCGCTGGACGAGAACGACGCAAGCCGACCGGAAGTGGCGGCACAGACCACGTGGTTGCGCCCAGACGTCAGAGAGAAAAAAATGAACAAAAAATTTCCGCCGGCGCTCTTGGGCGGAGCCTCGCTCGTCTGCGCTCCCTCCCTCGACTCGCTGCCTAGCTCTCCGCGCGGTCGCTGCGTTGAGTTGAGGGAGAAAGCTGCGGAACGTGATCTCTATAATTTGGTAACACCACTTAGACTTGACGGATTCGAAAACTTTTTGCGGCATATGACTCGTGAAGAGTCATACGTCAATAATGAGACTATTCCAATATAACTAAGAAAGGTGTTGCAGGGCCCCTTTAAGTAACCGACTGTAGTTGAACTTATTGCCGCTGTGGCGCCACAAGACGGGTCGCACCGAGATTGGTTTAAAGAACGCACGCGCGTCTTTGTGTTGCGGGTTTTCTTGAGGAGCCTCGAACTCTTCGCAAATATTATTTGGGATCATGTCATCAACACTTCTCTGGATGCACTATTTTATTCGGAAACAACGATATCTTATTTTATCACAAGAACGTTGAACGCCGTTCAGTGTCACACGGAAATTCGTGGTAACCGGTGTTGGTATCCTGTATTGTCGTTCAAAGGCACCATCAACACCATCAAAGCAGCGGCTCTTTGGGATGCCCATATATGGCGAGATACAACGTCTCGGGCACGCGACAACCCTGCTTCTTGTTGTCTCTTTTTTGTCCTAAATGTGCGTGGCTGTACGTCTAGTAGCGCCAACGCGGACGGAACAGTCAGCACGGCGTTCACGCTTGTGCCCGTGTGTTTCAGCACGACGCAACAGGACGCACCTTTTTTTTTTTTTATCGGGCGGCCGTGGTCCTTCTTTTGGTTGAACCTGCCTCTTCGGAGTAATTCCTAGCAGACATGTAAACGGCATCATTCCAAGTATTTTCTTGAAATCATGGACGTTTGTTTAAAATATAAAACGGAAACCTAACTTATTGTCTGCGTCATTTTTATTGCGTATAGGTTGTCAGTGAAGCTATCTGGAGAGAGAACTGAGCGCTGAATTAAAGCCAGATCAAGCACGTAGGTTTTTCAGGATGGCTTGAGCGAGGTGTGACTGCTATTATTTGGCTCCATTGACAGTACCGTGCCTGCGCAAGTCATTGACAATATGGGCTGTCATGCTCAGCAAAAGTAGCCCACCGCAAGAAATCGCGACGGCTCAACGCTCTCCCGTGGTTGAGAACGTACCAAATGTGTTCAGATAAGAGCCTCGGTGCATGTCCGCCGACTCCTTTAATTTCAACCCCCCACCCCTCACCCGGTCCAAAAATCACAGCATATCCACGTGGTGAATGATGATGAGTGGGGCGAAGCGAACTCGCGCTGCAGCACGGCGATGGCATTGGCGCGAGCGTCGAGTCGAGTCGAAAAAACTTTATTGCAAGGGAATTCAGGACCTCCCAGGCCCCATGGGTCCCCGCGCGACCCCACCACACTCATACGTTCATGTCTAATAAAGGGCGAGACAGACGGTACAATTTTTCATGCGATTCGACGTCCGACACGGCGGAGGGGCAACCACTTTTGTAAATAGCTTGTACAGTACATACGTCAATATTATCGAAACTAAGTGCGCTTTTTGGTACGTTCATGTGAATATCATATGTAACTTTCCTTAATGTGTTCCTCCGGGGTCGAGCAATGCCTCAATATAGCTTTTTGAATCATAGGAATACAAATGTAATGTTTATTAGACTGCTATAAAAGCGGAGCCAACACTGGAACCACAGACGTTAACCTGACATGACGCCTGCATACATATATCGTATGAGTACATACACAGTGTTTATTGCTTTGTTGATAAAATTACATAGCGAGCACCACAACCACAATTGACGCTGCACCGGCATTACGCCTGCATATGGTGTTTTGCCAAAGCAGTTTCTAGACCTAGGCGTGGCTCTGTGGTAAATACCTGACTTTCACGCAGAATACTTGGGTTCGATTCCTCCTGGGATTCTAATTTTTATTCTTTGCATTTATCGGGTCAACGCTGCCAATGTCGGTTTTCCTAACGCTTTCGCATTTACATTACCAATGTCTGTTCTCGCCGTTCCTGGGTAGATATAAATTGTCAATCACCTGTGGCGCATACCCGTGCACCGCGGCCCGTGGTGAACGGGTATGTGCCACACGTGTCTCGAGGAAAGGGTTTGACGACGTACCTGAGTGATTTTCACGTTATTCATGTAATGACCAGACAGTCGTATTCGTCAAATCTTCTTACCCTCCCATGCCAATTTTGGACAATAGCAAGCAGGGGCGTAGGCAGAACGTAGGCAGGAAATGTTTTTTCGGGGGCGGGGGGCACCTCCTTGATTTGAAGTGGGGGCTGGGCCGCCA
This sequence comes from Rhipicephalus sanguineus, assembly GCF_013339695.2. Classification (NCBI taxonomy): domain Eukaryota; kingdom Metazoa; phylum Arthropoda; class Arachnida; order Ixodida; family Ixodidae; genus Rhipicephalus; species Rhipicephalus sanguineus. The sequence continues at coordinate 68,794,988 of NC_051179.1, forward strand.
GATGTGGTCAAGTGTCATTTTAGGCTCTGTAGCCCATAGCAAAAGAAATTTCCGAGGGGGGGGGGGTGTGGTGTGCCCCCTTGGCTACGCCACTGATAAAAAGTTGAGGCGATCATGAGACCACCTAGACGTAGGCGGATAGATAGATAGATAGATAGATAGATAGATAGATAGATAGATAGATAGATAGATAGATAGATAGATAGATAGATAGATAGATAGATAGATAGATAGATAGATAGATAGATAGATAGATAGATAGATAGATAGATAGATAGATAGATAGATAGATAGATAGATAGATAGATAGATAGATAGATAGATAGATAGATAGATAGAAACGCTCAAAGTGCATTGGGTTCGCTGAGAAATGCTTCGCATTTATATCCAAGATTCGGGAAATTTCGTTGAGCCGATGTCGCAAAAGTGCCAATAATACACCTTGGTCATGCGTGCAGATATTGGTGCGAAATCTAATAAATGAAACTTTTACCTTGACTTCTCCTCTAGTCATAAACGTGTGGTGGTGAGATTAACGACATTATAGTTGTCTGAGTATGTTATTTATTTATTTATTTATTTATTTATTTATTTATTTATTTATTTATTTATTTATTTATTAATTTATTTATCACAGTACCCTCAGCGCCATAGGGCATTAAAGAGGGGTATGGGAATTACACAGTACATGATTGGTAATGACATATTTACAGGTATCAAGTACAATAATAAAAAAGAATACACAAAGGAATATACAACAAAAAGAAAGAAGAAGTGAACAAGTATTGGACACAAACTCAATATTCGTGATGACAGCAAAGACACATAGCATCATAACATGGAGTAGAAGGGGGCGTTAGAGAGTTCATGGTGGCAACATCATTGATTAGGCGATTCCATTCCGAAATTGTGCGTGGAAAAAAATGTATTCCTGAATGACTCGGTTCTGCACTTGTATTCTCTAACCTTGTTAATATTGTCGATCCGTGATGAGATGTAGTGCTGTTGAAATATGTACTTATCCTTATCTATACCTGTTCTTGTATGAAATAAGTTATGAAACATTTTTAATCCTAACTTTTTCCTCCGTATTTCCAGCGTTTCCCACCCTAAACTCTCCTTTGCAAGGCGTATGTTAAATTGCCACTGTTAAGCTGTTTATTGGACGGCACTCGGCGACAATGCACTATGGCGACAGTCAAGGCAAAAGCCCGGGCTCCGAGCGCGAGAGGCGTTTAGAAGAGGACGACCCACTAGGAGCCGCTGGAGAGCGCAACCGTTGAACAGTACCAATTGCTTCGCCACAATTACCCCGGGTACGAAAAGGGAGCCGTCCGGCGACCTAACAGCTCGTTACTATGAGTGGGTCATAGTAGGTCTTGAGGCGCTCCACATTGACTATGTCGCGCCCTCGACGGCGCATGTCTGAAGCTGGTTCGATGGGTTCGATCAGGTAGTTGACCGGGGATGTGCGCTCGACGACCCGGTAGGGGCCTTCGTATGTCGGCAGTAGTTTTGAAGAGAGGCCGGTTGCAGTGGTAGGGACCGAGAGCCATACGAGCGCTCCGGGGAGGAACGTGGACTCAGAAGTGGTGTTGCCACCGCGAAGGCTCTTCTGCCGCTCTTGTTCGTGCGTTGTAAAGGCCTTTGCAAGCTCGCGACACTCTTCAGCAAGCCTGGCTGTGTCAGAAATAGGCGCACAATCAGATGGATCCGGCTTGTAGGGTAGTATCGTGTCAATGGTGTGCAACGGGTGCCTTCCGTACAACAGGAAGAAGGGTGAAAAACCAGTAGTGCTCTGAGGCGCGGTATTATAGGCGTAGGTGACGAAGGGCACAATGGCATCCCAATTTGTGTGATCGGCGGGACGTACATTGAGAGCATGTCGCCGAGCGTGCGGTTGAAGCGTTCGGTTAGGCCATTCGTCTGCGGGTGGTAAGCAGTAGTTTTGCGATGAACAGCATGGCACTCTTTGAGAATGGCTTCGACGACTTCCGACAAGAAGACACGGCCTCGATCGCTGAGAAGCTCCTGGGGTGGACCGTGACGCAGCATGAATCGGTGTAGCAGGAAGGAGGCAACATCACGCGCTGTAGCCGCTGGGAGGGCAGCGGTTTCGGCGTCTCGCGTTAGATGGTCAACGGCGACGATGGCCCAACGGTTACCAGCCGACGTCAGAGGAAGTGGTCCATACAAATCGATGCCCACGCGCCCAAACGGACGGTTAGGGCAAGGTAATGGTTGTAGCCCTGCTGGCGACACGTGCGTTGCAGGTTTTCGGCGTTGGCAATCGAGACAGGAGCGAACGAACTTCTGCACGTAGCGGTACATCCCTCGCCAGAAGTATCGTTGTCGAATGCGGTGGTAAGTTTTGGATACCCCAGAGTGCGCGCATTGCGGATCAGAGTGGAAGGACTCGCATATTTCAGCACGCAGACTTCGGGGCATCACAAGTAGCCACTGGCGGCCGTCGGCGTTGTAATTGCGTAGGTGCAGTAGGTCGTCACGAATGGCGAAATGGTGGGCTTGACGACGCAACGCGCGAGTGGTTGGTGTTGTCGACGGATCAGTGAGCAAGTCTATTAGCGAAGCGATCCATTTATCCTTGCTCTGCTCGGTAGCGATGGTGTGAACATCGATAGAAGAAACAGCAGTGTGAGATACTGAGCAGGAGGCATTGTCGTCAGGCAAGGGGGAGCGCGAGAGGGCGTCGGCGTCAGCATGCTGGCGTCCGTTGCGGTACAGCACGCGGATGTCGTAGTCTTGCAGGCGAAGTGCCCAGCGGGCGAGACGGCCCGAGGGATCCTTCAATGACGACAGCCAACATAGTGCGTGGTGATCGGTGACGACATCAAATGGGCGATCATACAAATAAGGTCGAAATTTTGTAAGGGCCCAGATGATCGCCAGGCACTCTTTTTCCGTGACAGTGTAATTGGTCTCGGCTCTAGTAAGCGTACGACTTGCGTAGGCGACGACATATTCGGGGAACCCTGGTTTGCGTTGCGCAAGAACAGCACCGAGGCCTACACCGCTGGCGTCCGTGTGTACCTCCGTTGGAGCCGTAGGGTCGTAGTGGCGTAGTATGGGAGGAGACGTCAACAAACGACGGAGCTTTGCGAACGCGTCGTCGCATTGGGACGACCACGAATGTAGGGGCCCGTTACTTCCAAGGAGCTTCGTCAGCGGCGATATGATGGTGGCAAAGTTGCGTATGAAACGCCGAAAATAGGAGCACACTCCTACGAAACTGCGCAGTTCTTTGACGGACGTAGGTTTGGGAAATTCGGCCACGGCCCGAAGCTTGGCAGGATCGGGAAGGATTCCGTCCTTGGACACGACGTAGCCTAGGATTGTCAGCTGCCGTGCTGCAAATCGGCACTTCTTCAGGTTCAATTGGAGGCCGGCGTTGGTCAAACGCGTCAAAACGTGCCGCAGACGTTGAAGATGTGTGGAGAAGTCCGGAGCGAAAACGACGACGTCGTCCAGGTAACACAAGCACGTGTGCCATTTCAAGTTGCGCAGAACGGTGTCCATCATGCGCTCGAAGGTCGCGGGCGCATTGCACAGACCAAAGGGCATGACGTTGATCTCGTACAAGCCGTCGGGCGTGACAAAGGCTGTCTTCGGTCGAGCGTCATCAGCCATGGGTACTTGCCAGTACCCCGAGCGCAAATCGAGGGATGAAAAGTATTCTGCTCCTTGGAGGCTGTCAATCGCGTCGTCGATTCGCGGCAGCGGATAAACATCCTTCCGAGTGATCTTGTTGAGCCTTCGGTAGTCCACACAAAAGCGCACAGAACCGTCCTTCTTGGCAACGAGAACAACAGGAGACGCCCACGGGCTGTCCGAGGGTCGAATAACGTCGCGTCGAAGCATATCGTCGACTTGCTCATTAATTACTTGACGTTCTGTGGGAGACACGCGATATGGACGTTGCCGCAGTGGTGTTTGGGCGCCAGTGTCGATGCGATGCGTAACAGCGGACGTGCGGCCGAGAGAAGTTTGCCCGACATCGAAAGAAGAACGAAATTCTTCCAACAGTCACAGAAGCTGGGAACGCTGGACCGACGTAAGGTTGTCAGCAATGGAGGGACCAAATACATCCGCGGGTGAGGAATCAGACGTGGAAACGGCACTGATGGTACGGGAACTGGTGCAGTGCGAGTCATCGGGTGCGTCCAGAACTTGTGCGTCTTCGAGGGGCTCCACTCTGCCGAGACATTCCCCTCGCACCAACGTAACAATGTGCGGGGATGGGTTGGTAACAAAAATAGCGGTGCTACCCTGAGTGACTTGCACGGTCGCGAAAGGTACCAGCAACCCTTTCCTAGTGCAAACGCGGTAAGATGGCGAAAGGAGTGCAATGGTGTCGCAGAGACCCGCGCAGTAAACTGGCACAGCCGTCGACGAGTTTGGAGGAACTTTGGTATCGTCTTTGACGAGGGTCTTGGTGAATGCCGATGGACTGTCTGCCGGCGTCAAATGTGAGAACGGTGAGAGTTCGAGGGCGGCTGGTGCGCAGTGAATTATGGCGTCGTGGCGGGAGAGAAAATCCCATCCCAGGATGACGTCGTGGGAGCATGCAGCAATTATGATGAATTCGACGTCGTACAGAACGTCCTGAATGACGACGCGAGAAGTGCATACTGCTGTAGGCCTAATACTCTGGGAGCTGGCGGTACGGAGGGACATCCCAGAAAGTGACGTCGTCACTTTTCGAAGTAAGCGGCTAAGTTTTGCGTCCATAACGGATACGGCGGCTCCAGTGTCGATAAGGGCAGATGCGCGAACACCGTCCACAAACACGTCTATGACATTCGATGGACTTCACTGAGGGCTTTTACAGTTCGATAGCGTCGCAGCCCTTGCCTCGTGGACTGCGACGACTAGTTTTCCTGCTCTCGTGCGACAGAACGTGGCCGCATTGGTGACAGTGAGCGACGGCGTGGAGACGGAGAGCGGCGAGTGGATGGAGCTGGGCGTGACGTCGGCGACATAGGCGGGTCGTAGAATGCACGGCTGGACTGGCTGGTGGTGGGTGACGCGACTCGAGGCGGCTGCACGCGATGGCAGTAACGGGCCACGTGACCGGCATAACCGCATGCAAAGCAGATGGGCCGATTGTCGGGTGTGCGCCATCGGTTCGCCGGGGCAGGTCCCGCCCACGTCGCAGGATGCGATTGACGGGGCGGCTGCTGAACTGACTGCAAGGTGGGTTGCAGTCGGGACCTAGGGATGACGGCAGCATACGTAGCCGGCACGCCCGCTTCGAAGGACGGAGGTCTAGCGGCGGCTTCGGCGTAACTCAACGGTGCAACCGCAGGGATTGCCTGGTGCGTCCTGGCGACAACCTGAGCGTAACTCTGTGGCGCAGGAGCCGGAGGTTGCTGGTGGTACTCAGGCATCACCTCCGCGATTTCCTGCTCAATCGCTCGGCGGATGGGAGGAAGAAGGGTCGTCGACGACTGTTGAACGTGAGGCGGGTGGGCAAAGGCCAGGAGGGAGAACTGGCGTGCGATTTCCTCGCGCACGAATGCCTTCACTTCTGCCAGCAGCGTGGCCTGGTCAGGTATGGCCGCCAAGCCAGCAAGCTCTTCGTCGCGTGATGGAGAGCGACGGGTCATCGAACGTTGCCGGCGGAGCTCCTCGTAGCTCTGGCACAGTGTTATGACCTCGGCCACGGTGGAAGGGTTTTTAGCGAGCAACATGGTGAAGGCATCGTCGTCAATGCCCTTCATAATGTTCCGGATCTTGTCAGACTCGGACATGGTGCCGTTAGCTTTCTTGCACAAGTCCAGAACGTCTTCGATATAACTGGTGAAAGATTCACCGGCCTGCTGAGCTCGTTCGCGCAAGCGCTGTTCTGCTTGCAGCTTACGAACTGCAGGGCGGCCAAAAACGTTGATGACGGCGGTCTTGAAATCCGACCAAGTCGCAAAATCGGACGCGTGGTTGTTGTACCACAAGCTTGCCACTCCCGCGAGGTAGAAGACCAAGTTGGTCAACTTGCCTGCTTCGTCCCATTTGTTGGGTACGCTCACGCGCTCGTAAATTGCGAGCCAGTCCTCCACGTCGGTGCCATCGGCGCCAGTGAAGATAGGTGGATCGCGGATGCGTGGGACACCGGGACATGTGGTCGGTGTGGGAGGAGGCGTTTGCTGAGTGGCGTATTGAGGCATGGTAGATGGCAGGGTACGGGAACGAAGCTCCAGGGGCATTGAATGGGAGCACAGCACTCTCCACCAATTTGTTAAGCTGTTTATTGGACGGCACTCGGCGACAATGCACTATGGCGACAGTCAAGGCAAAAGCACGGGCTCCGAGCGCGAGAGGCGTTTAGAAGAGGACGACCCACTAGGAGCCGCTGGAGAGCGCAACCGTTGAACAGTACCAATTGCTTCGCCACACCACCTATAATTATTGAGGAAAAACCTTACCGATAAGTTCTGTACCTTTTCTAGTAACTTAATCTCCTTTTTTAACCACGGGTCCCGCACTGTGCAAGCATACTTGAGTATAGACCGGACATTCATTACATAGAATAGTTGTATTGTTTCGGGAAGTGTTTTGCGTTTCTCCGCAGGAAGCCCAATACTTTACAAGCTTTAGCTGTTACGTATCGAATATGACAATCCCAAAATAAATTTTCTGTTAAGAATACTCCTAAATACTTAAATTCTCTCAATGAAGAAATGTGGTTGCCATTTAGGTTGTAATCAAACTCGTGAGTTATCTGCTTCCGTGTAAATGACATCCTTACAGTCTTCTCAAAATTTATGCGCATTTTCCAGATATCACACCACTTAAATAATTTGTCTAAGTCGTCTTGCAATAAACACAATCGCTTGGATCACGGAATATTCTGTATAAAAAGCAGTCATCTGCAAATAATCGCACAGTAGACATGAGACCATCACTAATATTATTTTAAAAAATTAAAAACAATAAAGGGCCCAAAACAGAACCTTGCACAACTCCAGATGTCACTCCAATCTCGTGGGAGCTTACGTTGTTAATAGAGACCCTCTGAGTACGTGCAGTTAGGTAATGTCTAATCCAAGCGATAACGGATGTGTTTATATTATACCATTCAAGTTTTCCAATCAACCGGGAGTGGGAAACGAGATCAAAAGCTTTGCTAAAATCGATGAAAACCGCGTCTACTACTAATTTGTTATCTAGAGCGCTTGATAGTTCGTGTACTAGTTCTGTTAATTGTGTGACACAAGAGTGACCGCTGCGAAAACCATGCTGTGGGGGGATCAGTAGTGAGTGTGCACTTACGTGCGTCATAATGTCAGTGAACAGAACATGTTCAAATAATTTACAGACTACGCTAGTGAGTGAAATCGGTCTGTAATTTTGAACCTTGTCACGAGGACCCGACTTGTGCACCGGAACTACATTTGCCATTTTCCAATCGTTGGGCAATACACCTTCATCGAGTGATTTTTGAAATATGATACACAAATGCCTAGAGACTGATTGGGCGCACAAAGAAAGTAGTTGCGGCGGCAAGTCGTCTGGTCCTGCCGCCTTTGCCTTATCTAAGTATTTTAAGAGTAATGCAATTCCATGCAGGGTAAATATTATGTCGTCCATTCTTACCGGACGTAATTTATCATAGCAGGACACTAGCGTATCATCGTTGGTGGCACTGCGCACAAACACTGAGCCGAAAAAAGAGTTAAAGGGACACTAAAGGCAAATAACAATTTATGTCAGAGTGAAAGCTCAATGTATGACGACGTCTAAAACAGCCGTATTATCAACAGCAGTGCCCTACTTACCGAGAAATTGAGCTAAATGTATCACACGATGAGCGCCACGAGCGGCACATTTTGAAAATGATCCCGATGACGTATGAGAGTCTGCCTACAATTAATCACTAGTAATCAAACTATAGCAGCAACAAAAAAAGAACCTTCCCTGTATCAAGAGACTAATAAAATGCTGTTTGTTCGTTTCTGTTTGAATCATGGAAAAAAGAACCTCTTTGGCGTTGCCATGGGGAACGGCGCGCGTGGTTCAACGGTTCCGTTTTCGCCGAACTGCGCTTTGCCCGGCTTCGCTCACGCGGTCGCGTCTCAGTGGTAGTTTCCGTATCGCGTACTGCCGCGTGTGTTTTGCGCGCTCGTGAAAGTCGCTCTGACAGAAAGTTCGACAAAATGCCGGAAGCATGTGTTGTTGCCGGATGCCCGAATGGCGCACGCCGCCATTGAACGCCACCGCGAAGTAAAGACGGGCAACGTTGGGCACGGCAGCAGTGACGTGTGAGCCTGATTTCAGGCGGGCGATTTGAAGTGCGCTAACGCGCTGCGGACCACTACAACGCGATTTTATTTCAAAATAAGCACTTCCTTGGCACAAAAGTAGCCCTACGAGGTTTCTGGACCGCTATTTGAACGATCAACGTCGACTTAATATTTGCCTTATCGTGCACTACAGTAACGTCGTGCAACAAGGCAAGTGTGGTTATCTCGTCTTTTTTGTTGGTTTTGATTGAACGCCAGAATTCTTTAGGCCGATCTTTGAGCCTTGAGTGGAAAGTAGAAAAAAAACGCATCTTTGGCTTGCTTAAGCACGATCTTCATTTCTGCTGTGACGCGTATAAACTTGTCTTTTTGTTGAGAGTGAGGGTGTACCCTATAAGCAGCGTACGCACGTTGCCTGCGCATAGGTGACCTTGCCGACTATTTTAGTGCACCATGGCTTACGTTCACTGCGGCGCGTCGTCATTATATAACCAGGATGGGAGGTATTGCTCACGTAGCCCGAATAACTTCACTTTGAATATTTCCCACAATCCATGAACAGTTTTGGTTTTCGCCAATGTCTCAAATACGTCACAGTAATCATCGAGTGCTCGAGAGATGGCACCTGGGTCGGCTTTTGAGTAATTCAACAATAACCTCGGCCACTATTTGGTAGTTTTGTATACTGTATATTTGTTTCACATACGGCAACACTATTATCACTTATTCCAGGTATTATTTGCATAGAATGAATACTTGAAGGTGTGTTAGTGAACAGTAAGTCTATAGTATGTTGCTCCCTCGGGTTGGCTCCGATAAACATTGACGCAACGAGAACGATGCACATATGTTCATCATTGCATTAGTGTTCGTGTCTCTTCCCGGACGTTCTGTGCACAGCCGTGACCAATCAATTCAAGGGAGGTTAAAGTCTCCCCCCAAAAAATCGCAGCATATCCACGGGGTGAATGATGATGAGTGGGGCGAAGCTCGGGAGAAGATCATCGGTAAACCGTGAAACTCTTCCGTGAAATTCGCCCAGTACATCATATAAAGAGTGTGAAGCACCGTGTATATATTAAACATCAAACTTTTATTGTACTGTTTGTTTACGTGGTCCCTTCATTATCACCGCTTTGTGATCGGTGAAATGCAGGGGAAGTGTGCGCTCACGAGCGAATGAGAAAGCGCGCCAAGAGCGAGCGCCTTTTACGATCGCAGGCATCCAATGACATGCGCCATTCGCATTATACAAGCACCATCTGTTAAACAGCAACTCTAAGAAACACATGAAGTGCCATCTAGTGAGCAATTCGTTAAACTAGAGCTGGCTACATACATACTACTACTACTACAGAGGAGGGAACGACCCACACTTCGCCCCTAAAACAGACCATCGCCGTCCATTGTTTCGAGAGCGGTCGATAGATCCTGAAGTGCTTCCGTCGAGCTGCCAGGAGGGCGACAAAAGGAGCATATTGTAATCACTTTCCCGTTCTTGAGCCTAAGCTGCGCCCATATAGATTCACTTTGGTCACAACGCACATGAATCTCTCGAGAGCTAATGTTTTTGTCAACTAGTATGAAGACACCTCCACCGTGGCTATTGCGGTCCTTTCGGCAGCAGACGTAGTCTTTAGGGAACGCTTCGGAGTCAGTAATGTCGCTGTTAAGCCACGACTATGTGCCAAGCACCACGCACGGTCTAGTAATATCCAATAGGCTAAAAAATTCGTTAATCTTGTTTTTGACGCTTCTGTAATTTATTATTAAAATTGAAAGTTTCTGGTTAGTTGTTACATGTACGTCATGTGTGACGTACCACTCGCCCTATAACGATTCATCAAAGATGTATTTGGCGTTGTTGAGATAAAGAGTATCGAATTTCAGCTGTACTCTCTCGCCCTCTTTTCGATTGGCCTTCGCGAATTTCCACCACTCTCTTCTTTTCCTTCGCACGTTTTTCGCAAAATCCTCCGATACGCCCACCGGAGTGCCTTTCAATTTTTAACATTGTTCAGTATTGCTTGTTTGTCTTTGCCTGCGAGGAATTCAGCTTTTTTCAGGCGACAAACTTGCCCTATCTGTGGGCTCTATCAAATTGAATTCCTTGGACCCCAAGGCTAATTTTACATAATTTCGAAATGTGCATTTCGCATGATTCATACGTCTTGCGCGGACTCGTTGTCCTTTATTCCATAGAAGGCCAAATTGCAACGTCGAGATCTGTTTTCGAGTTCATCAACCTTAGCTACCAGAGACTTGATTTTGCCTGCATTACGTCCGATTTGGTCTTCCATCCTTCGACGGCTCGTTGCAATTCTAACTTATCACATTTCGATTCGAGCTTACTCATTCGCTCACTAAAGCTGATGATCACTTGACTGTTCGTGGTGTGGCTGTTTTCGATTTCAGTCCGTCTATTTTTAGTCTCCTTTTGGCCGTTTAATAATTCCTTCAGGATTGCCTCGGTTGGGCCCGGATTACTCTCGACGTCTCCACATAACAACAAAAGCAGTAGTACATAGAATACCCAATAGCGCAAAAGAGTAAAACAGTGTCGTTTACGGTACACAAGATATCTTACGTGCTTACTGTCACACGCATGCAAATAGAGAACGTGGGGTGGAACCGGCAATGCTACAAGAACGCGAGAGGAGCAGTACCACTGCAACTAACCTGCACCATAAGCAAGAAGTTCGTGAACGACGCAGCCATAGCAGCGCCGGTTCCACGTCCCAAACTGAAACTGGTGCTGTGCTCCTTATGTAGACTGCTGTAACCTGCCGCAGTGACCCAAGGTTGTTGAAGCGGCAGCGGGCACTGTCCGACATCGACGGCCGTGCAAGTCCCCAGACCAGAGTAAAGTCCGCTGTCAGTTGTATACCCTTTGCGATCGACATAGCGCGATGCGCAGTGGCGTACAGCTATGTAGATGCTGAATTATCTTCCGAGTGAAGGTCATTGAAGAAGCCGTATGATGCTTGACTCGTAAACACCTACACCATAAGCAAGAATTTCGTGAACGCCGCAGCCACAGCAGCGCCGATTCCACCGCCCCCAATTATACTTTTTCAATCTCAACCGATTCATCGTTTTGACTTTATTCTCTCTTTAAATTTCGAGCGCATTATTATTAATGCGCATTTTCGGTTCGCCTCTAATTTCATATAAGACAGCTTTAATAAATTCGGCGATGGTTACTTGTTTTGTGTCACCCTTCCCCTTCAAAGTTTTTCCGATCGCAGTATTAGTAGTAGTAATAGACTTTTATTCAGCCATGCTTATAGAGGCTGAGCATTTCGACCGCCAGCGAGCCCAGTCGACGCTATTCTTCCCCTTAGGCGTCGATCTATAGGCGACGGTGCTCTTAGATAACTAGGCGCCCCCTAGTTCACGAAGAAGAGGGGGAGGGGGCGCAAAGTGTACCCGATACATTGGCTTATAATAGGGAGGGGTGGCGCCGCGATGAACCCTGCGCACGCCTATGGGAATACATACATACTTAATTCTGGATTACGGCACAAACCGACAGAGAGCTTTGGAGTTCTTAATATCACTGATGGATGGCCAGTCCTCCGGCCGGGTTCCGTTGAGAGCAATGCTCGTAATGCTGCTTGTAGTCGCACTTCCGTACGTCTTTTTCGCAGAGTTCGCAGGTAACAAGGGTAAACTGGCATTCCTCACAGTGGCCCTGGAGCTCTTCTAGCTTGCACTGGTGCGGGCAGCCGAACGGAGAGTTTAGGCACAGCACCGTTTTCTGGAACAGGTGGTCCGAGTTGTCCACAACCCTGACCTTGTGAATGACCAGCGTAGCACCGTCATCAGGACAGACGGGGCGGCGCTTGTCTTTGAGACTGCGGCAGGCGACCGCAACGCATCCGTAACATCCGACATGCTCGCATGGCAGTGGGATGACCCGGGACGGAACCTCTCTGCAGAGGACGCACACCCGGTGTTTGGAGAGGCGTTGCACGAAGGAGACACGTCTTTCAGGCCTGAGGATGGGGCTGTCGAATCCTTTCAGCATATAACCTGACCTGCAGGTGTCTCGGTCGGACGCGGTGCTGCTCCGCAGGAAAGGGTTGAACGTGCTTGCTGCAGTCAAACTTTGGTTGCTGCTTCCGCATTCGCCATGTTTGTGACTGGATGTTGTTTGCCCCATCACCAGAGTTGTTCTCGGATGTAGATGCAGCTGCGATGTGACGTGCCGTTGGGCTCGGAGGGTAACGAATGTACGGTCTCAACGGAAGAAGAGTGCCACCAGTGACCGGTTGCCAGTGCAGCAAGAGTGAGACGCGGCGCTGTTTTTCCCGAGCACGCCTATATAGTGAGTTCCAAGCACATTCCACTTTCCAAAGTAGGGGAGGCCGGCGGAAAGCACTCCAACAAAACTTTTTCGAGGCAATTGCAATAAAGATAAGGTTGTTCGCAACTCCAGCGAAAAAAGAAAAAAAGAAGGAAATCATGTGCATAGCCACATCTACCGATAAGCAATGAACAAGCGTTTCTTTAAGATATGGTCTTTCGGATGGGCGAACAGCAATGTGAGCTGCTTTCCGCCTGCCACCCCTGCTTTGAAAAATGGAATGTGCTTGACAATGTTGCTATCGGCGTGCTCATGAGCAACAACGACGCGTGTCGCGATTTTGTGGCTCCGGCCACTGGTGACTTGTGCTAATCTTTTTCCGTTGACTGCGGAATGGCGCCGCTATCGCATCCGACTTAAATCCGACAGATAGGAGCGATCACCTTGTACGAGAGAAAGGGAGAGAGGTTAAGGTAATCCAGAGGTGGTTCCTGATTGGCTGTAACGCCTTGTAGTGGGTGGTCCGGAAACGGTCACGTGGTAGTGCGGTGGTTAATTGACTGGCCGTTCTGGGGATTATGGGTCCTAAAAAATCGCAGTGTTGCTAACCCTGCAGCTTCGCTAGGAAGGTGAAAAGACTGCGATCCAAACGGCTCGTCCAGTGGGTCTGCCTTTCATCATCGTGTATCTTGTATTCAGTAAGTGTATGAATCACCGATAAGACCAGTCAACCAACTTACCAATCAGTTTGCGAACAAACGGCAACAACCATGGTCAATTTGTCAGTGAGAAATTCCGGGGAGAGAATGTAATGGCCAGTCAACATGAGTCACTCGTCGACTCTTTTGTCGCTTTTTTGGTCTAGCTTATCAGTAAGCCAGCTTTCCCAGAATTTTTGAGGAGGCCACGAGTGCATGGCCTCCCGTTTTCCGTCCCAAATTACTCGGTAACCTTACTTAAAAAAACACCTTGACAACACAGCCAACGAGGAAAATAGCTGTTCTATTGTGGTTCCTGGAAATATGGGAGATTTCCTACAACGAGCTCGAAATGGTTAGGGAGAATTGTAATTACGGTGCGCAAGCGGGCATATGTCACGTGGTATTTTTTTAACACGAAAGTGTTTTATGCCGGGGTCCACCACGGCTCCACTGACGCATTTCCGTCACGGATATGACTTTGCAAAATATAAAGACTAATATATGGCAAAGAAAAACTAGGAAGAAAAAGTTCCCTCACCTGGCATCGAACTCGCGACCTCTCGATCCCCAGAGCGCAGCGCGGAACGACTCCGCCACAAAAGGCACGTTCTTCTTCATACTAACCTCGCGCTATTTATATACACCATTTGCCATTGGCGGTACTCAGAGATCAGGGTAAATCAGCGTGTTTTCGTTATCACTGGCGAGATGGCGCGAAGGGCTCGAAGAGCGCGCTTTAAATGTCGTCGCCCCCCGCGTTGAGATGAGCGTGCGTCTCTACATGGCGTGGTCGCTCCTGCGCGCGCGCTTATCTTGTACGTCATGCGCTCTCACCGCGAGTTTGCGTTCAAGTTACAGAGAGCTCGAAGGTCATTTCTTTCACTGCAGCGGTCGCTTTTGCGAAAGGAGCGCGCTGCTCACAAACAAGTAAGTTACAACTGTGACAGTTCGCGCTCATGCTGTGTATACTTGTGCGTTCGTTTCGTGCGTCCTCCTTTGTATTTGACCAGCGCACTTTAACTGTCGAGCTGTGACAGTTGTTAGTTCGCGCTCATCCTGTGTATGTTCGTTCCGTGCGTCCTTTCTGCTTGAGCAACGCGTTGGAAGTTTCGAGCTGCTTGCCGTTCTTCGCGTGACATTACAACTTGTTGCTATAACATTCATTCCTTCGCCCTCGGGGCGAAACAATGCACAACAAACGCTCAACTACGTCTGTGAAGACACGTTTTACTTTCGTGTTATACCGATTCCTATGGCAGAGGGATCAACCATGTTTTTTTTAATCTCTGGGGCACCTGCAGGAAGCATAAAAACAGTAATTATTCAGATAGAATGTTAGAAACTGGTAAATCGGACATATTGTGAACCGATCTACAACTTTCTAATTGGAATTTTCTCCCCGGATATGTTGCTTTGGAAGTTAGTAAATAATCAGCCTAATTAAACAGACCGCAAAAATAGTTTAACTTACTGGATGCAATACTCAGCAGTTCCAAGCTATGACTATGCAGTAAGTCGCATAGTCATAAAGAGTGTCGGCATACTTTTTTACTCTTGCTAGTGTTAGCTGGGACACCCTGTATATCACAATGTGTCTGACATATGTCACACAGGCACGACAAACATGAATGCCACGAGTCACAATCAGGCCCGTAGCGGGCGGGTGTCTAGGCCCCCCCCCCCCTCGAAATTTTGGTGAAGTAGGTGTTTTTACCAAAAATAAGTAATGAAAATAGGTGTTTTTCTCAAATAGTCAAGGTTTTCAGCAAGTGGGACCCACCCCCCGAAAAAAATTCCTGGCTACGGGCCTGGTCACAATACGCCGCTCCGGTCTTCTCTTTGTCTAGGATATCAGAATATGCATGCAATATACATGCATTCAGAATATGTATGCAATATACATGCATGGGAAAGCATTCAAAACTTGGAGGACGCTTGCGCTTCGTCTTCAAGTGTAGAACGCGATAGCGTAATCGGGCCCCTTACGCATCGCCTTCTCTGCTAGCGTCACTTCGGTTTTCGGTGCATGCCTCAACCGTGACGTAAGGAAACGGACGAATGTGCGCGTAACACTGACCGTTTCCAACTATCCTAAAATGTCTACTGCAAGTACAGTTGTTAAGTGCCCACCACGCCATAATTCTTCCTCTTGCGAATCAGCGAAGGGCCCACTACGCGCCCGTAAGGCAACACGCGAAGCTACGCAGCTGCTCACTTTGTTGATGCTTTTACAGCTCATGATGATTGAATATGCCTCAGCGCTAGGTGGGCCTTTAAAACACCTACTCGTTACGCAATTCACATGTTTTGACGTCTGGCGCGATTCTACGCTACTATCCTTGGTACGTTTCTTTAATCGATTACCCCCCCCCCCTTCTTTTTGTTGCAGCCGTTCAGGCAAAAGGGCGTCTGGATGACTGGTTGAAAGACGTGCGGCGCCACTACCTCAACCTGACACGCTGGAAGCACCAGCAATGCAATGGCCTGTTCGTCGCGGGGAGTGACGCAAAAAGATGCACTTCACGAATCGGCATTCACAAAAAATTAAGGCAGCTTGGAACTAATGGCGCCAAGCCTGAAGGTAATGCGGAGCTGGGCTGCCTTCTTTGTTTCTCTTGATTTTTCTATTTCTTTCGTTTTCTCTCTTTCCATTTTTGCGGTCTTTTTTCCTGTCTTTATGTCTATTTATTTACTTTTCTCTCTCTCAAGCTATTTTTTTCATTTTTTTGCTATTTATATATTTTTTCCTATTTCTTCCCTTTCTCTCTCACTTTCTATTTCTCACTTGCTTCCTCTTTCTTTCCCTCTCTTTCTTTGATTATCTATCGTTCACTCTTTCTTTGTCTTCCTACATTTGTTTCTCCCTATTTCTCTTTCGCTTATTACTATGCCAGGCTTTACTATTTCCTGTCCTCTTCTTCTCCTCGTCGCTCTCACATCTCTCCTCCTCAACCTCATTTACCTTTCTCACTTATGTATATGCTCATGCATATCGTGTAGGTATAGGTACAAGCATTTGATATTGTGCTAGCGCAACGGAATAAGCTGTAATCTGAGGGCGCGCATGACGTACGCACACATGCGAACACGGTGTGGCTAGCAGACGACGCAAGGAGCCATCCACACCACGGGGTTTCGTCCGCTCGCTGCTAGGTGCCGACTCTGCTCGATCTCGCGGCCATATTGCTGAGGATGTCAGCCCATACATATGGTTGTATTTAGAAAAAATGAACGCAATTCACAGTAACTTCTACTCTACTAAGAGAGAACTGTATGTAGCTTTCCCGGCGGCAACATCTGCACCCACAAGAGCAAAACGTCTATACTCTGTTCCAGAAGTTCCGTGCAGCACTGTGGAAGCTACAGGCCTTCTCAACCAATCAGGAGGGCGAGCACATCTAAGTGTATCCTTCCGCGCCCTGTCGTCTGCTAGCGGCGAGCGCTGCAGCGAAAGCGGCAAGAGCGTCTCGGGACACTGTGCAAATGCGCAGTGAGATGAGCTGTAATTGTGAAAGCGGTTAAATATTCTCCTCGGCACCGTAAAAGCGCGCGTCTTCGAGATACTTGCACGATAACGCACAGGTGAACCAGGCGCCGCCATTTTGACTAAGGAGTGACCAAATCCGCCACCGCGGACTAATCACAACCCAAGACTGGGTCCTCCGCGGCGCTGTGGACGCTCGGGCTGTGCGGACTACTCATAAAAGCCTTTAGACAGTGTCGTACCATTCCTTCGTACTTTATAAGTAAAAACATAACACATACGAGCCACAACAGCGTTATTTCTTTCGTCATTTGCATGTTATAACACGTACAAGCAAGAACTCTTTCTTCAGTATCATGGAGCCACAAAAATTGTTTTATACAGAAAATGCGACAAAATCGTCATACAAATCACAGCTACAACACGCAGAGAAACCTTCAAGTAAAAATCCTCCGACGAGACCAACGAGACCGCTTGCAAAAGTCATGAGGACAAACAACGGGCTACGTATATAGGGCACTACATCTCGCTTCGTAACAACCTGCGCTCGAGGCACGGAGAAAGAAGTATTTGAGGAGGAGAATCTCTCGGCCGCGGCAGCGCGCGAGGGCGGCGCGATAGCGTCACGGCGGAATGCGGTTACGCCGAAGCACGACAGATGACGCTTTCGGCCTGTTGCCATTAGAGTGCCTCGATGCGCTCGTTCGCCTCCGCTCGCGGGGGCGCGCGCATCGAGGCACTCTAGTTGCCATCTTTTACATGCTCTTCTATGGGCGTGACGCATAAAAATCGTGATAGCGCCTCATACATTATAAAATTTCTAAGATTTCTGTCTGTAACATCAATAGGTAGATATGACAGATACTTTAGTTGCAGTTACTAATCGATATTGCCGGAATTATAGGCCGTACAGCGCTTGAAACGAACTGCTAGTAGCGGCCCATGAGCAGACGACGTCTGCCGCCGCATGCACGCGCCCCTCGCTCCTCGCTCGTATGTTCTGCGCGCGCGTGCGTAGGTGGCCTTGGGAGGGAAAGTTCCCTTGGCGATTTGCTGGTTTTTTTTTTCTCTTTAGCGCTCTCAGTGGCTTCCGCGCGTTGCGCCGGCGGAGCCGACTCCTCGATGTTTGCGCGCGCTTTTCACGCCGCGAAAAAGGAGAGTGCTTTGCAGATTTCGACCAGTGCTACTTCAGGATGGGGCGGAAATGTGTCGTGCCGAACTGCAGCAGTGGGTACGCGTCCTGCAAGGAGAAGGTAATTACCTTCAAAGTTCCTAGAGACCCTGTGAGGTTGGAAGCGTGGGCTCGCGCCATACCAAGAAATGACCGACAGCTGACGCCTCGTGACTACGTTTGCGAGAAGCACGTCTCGGACAGTGACATAGACAGGCGGCGCTATTATGGAGAACTTGGTGGCGAAGTTCTCCTTGACAAACCGAAACGGCCAGTGTTGTTTCGAGACGCCGTGCCCTCAATCTTTCCGCGCGCTGTCCCAGGTACTTGTCTGCTGTTCTCAAAAAAAAAAAAAAAAAAAGACAATGTGAAATTTCAACCACCTGGGGTTTTGTAACGTGCACCTAAATGTAAGCACACGGGCCTTTAGCATTTCGCCTCCATCCAAATGCGGCCGCCGCAACAACCTAAATCTGAATTGATGGCATATAGGGTAAGTCCCATCATTCGTTGAAATAAATTATACCTAACTCATTGAGTTGACGTTATCAAAAATTACAGATTTCAGGTTGTACAAAATATATCACGCTGGTAATCTTCCTGTATGTGACGCCATTTTTCTCATTAATTTACCGCAAAAACTTGGAGTGCGCTTGAGCTTCGCCTTTGAGAGTAGAACGCGATAGCGTAATCGGGCCCTGTGCGCATCGCCTTCCCAATTGCTAGCCTCGCCGACACCGACGCCGACACCGGTATTTCTGCGAAACGGGCTCGTTAACGCTGTCGCGTTAAAACACATCCATTCGGGCGCGAACGGCGAATCGGTGACGAATGGCCTTGAACCGACGAGCTTCGTCGGAGAGCGCGGTGAGAGGGACGCGCGCATTTTTCCTTCTCCGCTGGCGGACTCTCACGACAGAGGGCGCGGGAGCGCTGTGCCCGATTTCGGGACTTTATTAGGGCGCCCGAGCGAGCGCAGTTTCGCCTCCTCAAGAATTCTTGCTCCGTGGCTCGAGGGTCGTGTAGCCTTGGCTCTGCTGCACGGAACTTCTGGAACAGAGTATAGGCACGACGTACCAACCGCTACCAATGGAGCCGAGGTTATAGCATCACGCCTCGCTTACCTCATTCTGAAAAGCCTATGTGCTTGATCTCGTTGAATTTCAGAGTTTGGCTGTCTGTTCAAATAGCTTTATTTATAACCTGCACAGTGAAAATTACTGCGAAAAAGAAATTACGTTTATGTTGTATCCTTTAAGCAAACGTGTACGACACGCGGCCCGTGGGCCGCATGCGGCCCGCGGACCTCTCGCAAGCGGCCTGGCCCGCGCATGACTGCTTTCGCCCCCCACCCATATTAAGTATGTTCATGAGCTACACAGACGTGACTGGTGTCAACCATTTTTAAATGCGAAGCATTTCTTAGCGAACCCAAGATAGACACTTTGAGCGTTTCTTCCTATCTATCTATCTATCTATCTATCTATCTATCTATCTATCTATCTATCTATCTATCTATCTATCTATCTATCTATCTATCTATCTATCTATCTATCTATCTATCTATCTATCTAATCTTTGTTCATTCCAATCCTTTTTTCTGCTGAGGATAACATACTGGATGCGAGCGTCACCCAACTAACAGATAACTTTAAAGTTTTATCAAACGACCAACGTATTCAGAGAGAAGTTATTAACTGGGCCGAAAAGGTCGTGACGAGCTACTTGCCACCATTGTTCGAACCAGTGGCAAGGTAAATTCAACGACCTCGCTGTGCCGTCAATAAAGTTGTTTCTCTCTCTAAAGTTTTACCGATCTCGAAGGCAAAGCAGTCTAAACCAGTGACTCAATGGTCTTGGCGTCATGGGAGGAGATTGAAATACGTGAGTGTATCCATACTTGCCAGACGCTTCAAAGCGTCATTTTGGCTCGCGATAAGAAATCGTGGCGATTGTGAATTGATGAAAAGCATTGTGCAGGATGACAGCGGCCCACAATATGTGACGCATTTCTTCATATGAACCAGCCTCCTTGATATGAACACAGGCGGTCATTACCAACTTTCGAGGCACCCAACCTAAAACACGATATGCGAAGCGCGTCATTGTTGGTGGTACGCTTGCTCATTCACTTCTAATTCTTTCTCTCTCTCTCCTTTTTTATCTGTTAGATGTTAGCGAAGTTCTGGTATAGTTTTCTATGACCAGGCGGCTTTATGGAACTTTGCAGCCGCAAATGACTGAACATGCAAGACGGAGCGACATGAGTCCCATCCGCCACGCTTTATATGCACTATGTATACCACGTTCTCATGTTTTCTTCCGGTGTCAAAGAGACAACGGCCCCATATCTTTTGCGGGTCCATATTTAGTTTCACTTAGTATCATGCAGGCTTTGTGGCTAATGCTTTCTTTTCGACTTAAGCTGATTTGTCCACGTTGCACGCAGGCTATGTCAGTTTTTCAATGTGTATAAAGAAGCCAGATGGTTGCGAATCTTTTCCTATCCACGGAGACTCCAAGCAGAAAAAACATGGTTGATCCCTCTGCCATAGGAATCGGTATAACACGAAAGTAAAGCGTGTCTTCACAGACGTAGTTGAGCGTTTGTTGTGCATTGTTTCGCCCCGAGGGCGAAGGAATGAATGTTATAGCAACAAGTTGTAATGTCACGCGAAGAACGGCAAGCAGCTCGAAACTTCCAACGCGTTGATGAATCAACTTTTATTAAGCCCAACTGTGTTGGTAGTGCACGCAGGCACCAGACGGGGCGGTTCCCTAGTTTCGGGACCCGTATGTATCTAGCAGCTCCTGGCCCCTGTCCGTCAGTGCAAGCTGAGTCGGTAGGTCGGGGCTGGATAACAAGGTCTCCCATCGCTCAAGGGGTTGGGGATTGGGGGTGTTGGGGGGAAGGGAAGGAGGGGGTTCTTTTAGTTCTGTGCACTCTGTCAAGATGTGCGGCAGGGTGCCATTCTCGCTCTTGCAAAACGGACAGAGCGTGTCGTGTTCCGCAGGGTACATGCGGTTCATCAGTACAGGATGCGCAAGCGATCCCGCCTGCGCTCGACGCAGTATCGTCTGTTGTTGCCTGGTCAGTTCGGGGTGCGGCTCTGGCAGTCTGCACCTTTCCTCTCGGTACATCCGGGTAATGTCCCGAAAGCTGGTAACCGGGTGCGGTAGCTCTTCCGGCTCATGCTCGGCCCGGAGTGACATTTCTCGGGCATGATAGTCGGCAATGGTGTTGCCTGCTACCTGCGAGTGAGCCGGGACCCACACGAGCTCTACGGCTCTTCCCGGAGGCTTGCACTTGGATAGAATGGCTCGGGCCGCGGATGAGATTACCCCCCTGCGGAAGCTTCCGTAGGCTGTCTTCGAGTCAGTGACCACGGTGTCCACGCTCGGCTGTGCGAGTGCGAGGGCCACGGCCGCTTCCTCGGCAACTGCGGGGTCTATTGTCTTCAGGGATGCGCTGACGATCAGCCTGTCTTTGGTTGTAACCACCGCCGCCGCACGGTCACTGTGTTTTCGGAGCGAGGCGTCCGCGTACAGGACCCTGGGGTTCTCTTCCAGCTTCCGGGCCATGGCTTTGGCCCGTGCGGTGCGCCTCTCGTCGTCCTTGCCCGGCGTCATGTTCCGGGGAAGGGGTTTGGTTTGGATGGTCGTCCTCCAGTCTTCCGGAAGGGCCGCCTTGATGGGTACTGGCTCGATCTGCCATCCTATTTTGCGTAGGACGGCTCGTCCGTGCTCCGTGTGACTGAGCCGGATTCTTTGATTAGAGAGGTGGGCTTCGATGAGCTCCTCCACCGTGTTGTGGGCGCCCATGTCTAGCAGTCTTTGCGTGGACGAGTATATTGGCACGCCCAGTGCTTGCTTCGTTGCCTTGCGAAGCATCGTGTTTAGGGTGTCCCTATTCGCCTTCGTCAGCTGGAGATACGGGGCGGAGTAGGTAACCCGCGACACGACGAACGCGCGTACCAAGCGCATAGCATCGTCCTCTTTCAGGCCTCAGTTTCTGTTAGACACCCTCCGAATCATACCAAGTATCTGTTCGGTTGTAGCCTTGATCTTTGTGACGGCGGCTTGTGCCTTCCCGTCGCTCTGAAGCAGTAGGCCGAGAATCCTAATCTGCTGTGTTGGCTTGATGGCCATTCCGTCGATGGTGATAGTCACGTTAGGCGGCGGCTCCTTCTTGGGTTTTCCCGGTTGAATCATGAGTAGCTCCGATTTCTGGGGAGCGCAGCTCAGTCCACACGACTTGGCGTACTCGTGTACGGTCGTCGCCGCCCGCTGCAAGGCTTCCTCCACCCAGGCATCGGACCCGGCTCGGGCCGTCCACAAAGTGATGTCGTCGGCGTAGAACGCGTGGTCCACGCCTTCGATTTGCTTGAGCAGATCGGGCAGGGGCAGGAGGGCCAGATTGAAGAGCAGGGGTGACAAGACCGATCCCTGAGGAGTGCCCCTATCGCCTAGCTCGACTGGGTCCGACTTCTCCTCCCCTATCCTGATGGTAGCCGTTCGGTTTGACAGAAAGTCCTTTATGTAGCCGAATGTCTTGCGGCCACACCTGGTCTTCTTCAAATTATGCAACACGCTCGCGTGGGACACATTGTCAAACGCTCCTTTCAGGTCGAGGGCGAGTATCCCACGCGGTGCGTGCCTCGTTGCCTGCTTGACGACCAGCTCGTGGAGTTGGATCATCACGTCTTGGGTGCTGAGATGTTGCCTGAAGCCGTACATCGTCTCCGGCATCTGATCCGTTTCTTCGAGGTGCTTCTGCAGCCGGCGAAGGACCATGCGCTCCATCACCTTTCCCGCGCAGGACGTGAGAGAGATGGGCCGCATGTTGTCTATCGTGAGGGCCTTGCCGGGCTTTGGAATGAAGCGGACCTCGGCTTCCTTCCATTCCTCAAGCAGAAAGGACGCACGGAACGAACATACACAGGATGAGCGCGAACTAACAACTGTCACAGCTCGACAGTTAAAGTGCGCTGGTCAAATACAAAGGAGGACGCACGAAACGAACGCACAAGTATACACAGCATGAGCGCGAACTGTCACAGTTGTAACTTACTTGTTTGTGAGCAGCGCGCTCCTTTCGCAAAAGCGACCGCTGCAGTGAAAGAAATGACCTTCGAGCTCTCTGTAACTTGAACGCAAACTCGCGGTGAGAGCGCATGACGTACAAGATAAGCGCGCGCGCAGGAGCGACCACGCCCTGTAGAGACACACGCTCATCTCAACGCGGGGGGCGACGACATTTAAAGCGCGCTCTTCGAGCCCTTCGCGCCATCTCGCCAGTGATAACGAAAACACGCTGATTTACCCTGATCTCTGAGTACCGCCAATGGCAAATGGTGTATATAAATAGCGCGAGGTTAGTATGAAGAAGAACGTGCCTTTTGTGGCGGAGTCGTTCCGCGCTGCGCTCTGGGGATCGAGAGGTCGCGAGTTCGATGCCAGGTGAGGGAACTTTTTCTTCCTAGTTTTTCTTTGCCATATATTAGTCTTTATATTTTGCAAAGTCATATCCGTGACGGAAATGCGTCAGTGGAGCCGTGGTGGACCCCGGCATAAAACACTTTCGTGTTAAAAAATATCACAGCATATCCACGGGGTGAATGATGATGAGTGGGCGAAGCTCCGGAGCCACAATCTGTCGCAGACATTGCAGCTATGGCTGAAACGGTTGTCTAGAAAGTCGCGCTTGAAACGCGCGTCTGCGCCTTCGGGCAGAGCTGGCTTGAGGCGCTTGGCAGCAGCTTCCCGCGCTCGCGCAGCCTCGGGATCCGCCCGCCTGTACGCGCGTTTCCTCGCCGCTTCTCGGTGTCGCCGTGCACCTTCTGCTTCGCGGGCTCGAACGTCGAGATCCGTTTCTCGACTCCTCCGTGCAGCTTCGGCTTCGCGGGCTCTCACCGTCGGATCCTGCCGGCGAGCGCGCGCAGCAGCCGCTTTCGGTGCCCTCCGCTCCGCCGCTTTGTCTTCGCTGTTCATGGCGCAGCGTCGAAAGAGGAAGCCCGCCAAGAGCGAGCGCCTTTTCGACTCCTAACGCGCCATCTGGCGCTCTCCTATCAGACTAACCCCACACGCAGCGCGCGCCTCCACGCCATCTAGTGAGCAATTCATGTACTGTCACGGCGCAGCGCCATCTAGTGAACATTGCGAGAAGCAGCTAGGGTGGCTACTACAAACGGAGGAGGGACAGACCCACGGCTTAAGGAGCTTCGCCCTTAAAACTATTTAGACAAATTAAACCGCATGAACAGTATGTTTCTAATATGGCCAATCAAAGCAGTCTTTTTCAGATTCTTGGTCTGACTTGGAGTTTACAACATCGTTTAGGGGCGAAGCACCTTAGGGTCTCGGCTTGTCGACGTGCATTGTCGCCGTCACGGTCTATCATAAAAGGGCATGTTCCACAAAAATGGGGTAAATACCGCTACTCGCCACCGGTCCATACTATATAGTATATTAGAGCTAAAGGTTCGTCGGTACTGCCTAAAACATTATGTTTGCCTTAGGACATGGTGTCAGAATCCACGACGAAATTTAGCAAGGCACTCAAGTTTCTTATCTAAGCCGGATACACAAACGTGGATCTCCACGGTAAAGTCATCTATTTGAAACACCACCATTTTAAACATATCTGCAAAGTGATGGTGCTTTACTCGCCACCGGTCCACTAAAAATGGAGGGAGCAGTTAGCTCAATAAATAGCTGATGACATTAGTGGAGCTGAAACACCCTTACTTACATGCCATAAGGAACTGAAGCTGGCATGTAGGGAAGAAGACGCACCTTAGAGTAACCATTCCGACGCAGTTTTCCAACGACGGTAGGGGAGCTGAAACACCCTTCCCTACATGCCCGGTTTCAAGCTTGGAACAACTAGTGCCTCATCAAATAAATCTCTCTCAAAACAATGTGGCGAATTACCTCGACCAGGTCCTCCTCCTCCTTCTTCTTCTTCTTCTTCTACTTCTTCATCATCTTCTCCTCCTCCTCCTCCTCCTCCTCATTACCCATTAGCAGCGATTTTGCTGTGAGGGACACCGGCGCACACTGCATGTTTCGCCCCTCCCCAGGTTTCACGTTAGTGGAGCTGAAACACCCTTTCCTATCCGCAACTTCCAGGTACCGTGGCGCCGCCGAGTGGTGGCCGCCGGAAGCTCTGTTGAGATTATTGAAATGTTGGACCCGCTTGAGTCAGCGAATGTTGCCACTTATTTTGTCTCGTTTGGGGTCGTTTTGCGACGGTGTGCACGGTCTCGATACGTGACACTTTCGGTTCCTCAATGTGAACGGTAAATAAAAGAAAAAGGCAACTGATTTTACTGCGGGCCTCGGTGCTCACAGCGTACAGCGGGAGGCAAAGCAGAAGCCTCCCCTTCAGATTAGCGCCTCGAAAAGCCGTGAGTGGTTAAGCTGGTTAAACTTCGCAAGCAAATAACCAAGGCCCATGAATGTATGTAGAATCTCATTTTATATCACCTTTCTCGCGCTTCGTTCCTCCGCTCGGCACAGTCGCTGTGCAGACAGTACCAGAACTGATAAGGAATGCGTTCCGCCTCTAGAATATAATGAAAAGTCCGCTTTCAAAGCGTCCATCGCACCATTCCACATCTGAAGTGGCTGTGAAGTGCCTCCGTCACCTTCACATCTCCAGCTCTTTTTGTTCGGTATTACTTGCTGATGGCGCTGTTTTTTCGTCCCTGTCCCGTACGATGTTACTTATTGCACTTCTCATAAACACCGAAAGCGTAGGATGATAAGAGGAACGTCACATCTTAAACGTGAAAATTGCGTCTTGCGCTGGTTTCATTAGCTGCTTGTCGACCTATTGTGACATTCCGCTGTTTATTTTTTCTCTTTTTTACCAAGAAAGCGCAATAAAATCGTATTTCCGATAATCGCACATGCCTCAAGTGGTTCTTGTGCTTCGGTATCGAAGGGCAACACATCTCTTTTTTTTTCGTTTACTTACATTACTTCGTGCTTCGAAGGGAGCTGAGCTAGCTACGCGGCAGAATCCAATGCAAGCAGAAATGAGATAAAGCATGTCTCCGAGAATGTCTCTGATATTACTGAGACATCTTTAGTGAGTCTCCTACTACCATATCGTGCTAACAACACAGCGGGGGTTGCAACGCGCGATTAAGCGCCGCAAGCAACGCGACTAGTGTGTTTGCTTTATTTACAATTGTGTGCATATTTATCTTCGTAATGAGGCTCCAATCACGTACCCGACATTCCTTTACTTATTATAATATGTCACCGCAACCCTGCTTTTACTAAAACATAAATCGGAGTGCAGCCGAAGCGCAAAGAACTGAACTCTTCGCCAAACAAGTACGTTCCTAAATCGTCTGCAGCGGTATAGTGTTCTAGAATATTGGGAACACTTTAGCAGCGGTGCAGCGGACCGATAATCTCAACGACCGCCATGTTGGATGTACAGTCGCGCCACCTATAGGCCGTGAAAGTTGCGAATATGCTTCGCCTTCCCCAATTTTATAGTATTTCCAATACAGACTACTTTTTTAGTTGCCTGGAGGCTGCCACATTTTTTAGAGGCGTAGCTCCTCTTAGTCTAACCTTGTCCCATATGTCAGGCGTAGCCGGCAGTGGCAGTATCTCCCGAACAGTATAATAGATGGCGCTGTCTCATAGAAGTCCATAGAGTGCCTCGATGCGCGCGCCCCCGCTTAGAGTGCTGTCATTCTTTGAAAGGGTCAACGCCGCCTCGACTCGCGCGTCCGCCATGTTTTAGCCCACGCCGCGCTTTGGTTAAACGTGCATGCTGCGCCTACTGCCTTGTCGCCCGTCTGCTCCGCCGCGAGTCCCGCAGGATGACTGGATGTTGCGTGCCACAGTGCACGAACCATTCTAGGAATGGTTGGAAGATGTTTTCTTTCCCAAGGGATCCTAAAAGAAGACTTTTATGGACAGTGAGGATAAAGCGTGACAAGTGGCAGCCGACGAATGCCTCTCGTGTGTGCAGCGTGAGTATTGCAAGCTTTGTTGCTGTTTCCCATCACCTTTCCTTTGCTACGTCGGGTGCTTTTGGGACGATTTCTGAAACGGCGTATATGTTACTAGTAACGCAGTCACAGAATAGACTATTGTAAGTTATGTGTGTGCCGTGGTTTTGAGTGCGAGTTGGTGCCTCTTCAGCGCGCATTGTCGCACTTGAACACGATCGAACGTTGAGCGAACTGGTAATGCCAAATGGTTTTATCGCGTTTGAACCATTCGCATAAATTTGGCGCTGTTTTCGGGGTGTGCTTGGAAAACGTGCTTTCATTGTCGCGAGCATCTCCTTTTGTTTTTTTTTATGCACGAAGGTGTGATAATGAATATTGTCGCGTCTATAGTGAACTGCAAGTATTTGGTACGAGTTGTGATTTCTTTCCTAGCAGGAACTAGAAATCGAGAATGTTATTTTTCGTTATCCGGTGGAATAATTTGCCAGAATTGCTTTCTCTGAACAAACGCTTTCTTGTGTACATTACCATACGCGGTCATTAGTTTCAACGCGGCATTCACAGCGCTGAAAAACATTGGAACATTACATAAGTATAGTCGTTTCCGCTGCGATTAATAAACGACATTCTGATGCTTACTGCAATTTCGCTGGTATTTTTTCGAAATGGGAAATACAGCCATATTTTAAAATAGGTATTCAATAAGAGGACACGAAGACGCATACATCCGGCAATCGGTCACATATAATAGCAGCCTCGGAACCTGCGCGCGGATTCCAATCGCTTTAAGATTTAGCTGAACAGCGAGTAGACCTTAGGACTCTCACGTCACCAAATTGATCACTGGTGATGGATGTTGGGAAGTGCTGTGTGTATGGCACTCTGAAAATGTGCGTTTGCTATGTTGACAACATTCTCTCTCTGCACATCAAGTGCAGAGAGAGCCCGTAATGATGAATGAGATGGAAACGTTGCGCTCCGGTATATTCCATCTAAGTTTATTTTCACTCCATATCTCTAATGTAGCCGTCAAATCTGCGCGCGCTGTCTTCAAATTTTTATATTTCGCTAATTCGTTCGCTTCACTAGGTGCGTTTCTCGCTCAAATTAAGAAAGATTGCTTAAGAAAGACGCGCAATTTGCATTGCGCGTCTCAATACTGCGTGTCTCGTTTCGAGAATTCGAGCTGGAATAATTTCAGACGTACATGAAAGCATACATTCTGCGCCTTTATGTAAGGCGCATTATTGCACCGCTTTTCGTTTCGGCAGTCCCGGGAATGATACCTTTCAATTATTGCTTTCTAATAGACAGTATTCCGCATCTTTAACTTTCCTGAATAAAGCTAAACTGTCTTGCCTTCAAAAACACACCGCACGAACATATATACCCGCAAAGTATAAAAGTAAATAGTGATGCCTGCAGCTCTCAGGGATCCAAAGCAGCTGTGCGCCGCTCAGCCACAGCCCAGCGGCCGCGCTGGCAGGGAGTATCACTGCGTTCTGCGACACCTTTAGGCGCAAAGTATTCGATTACTTGTTCTGATGCATGCCTGGAAACTTTTAACTAGCGACTTCCGTGAACGATTTTGCGTTTGCGAGGGCAAATCCGGCACAAAGTGTTTTTACTCGAGAGCAAAAGGCTGCGAATCCGCGCGCCGGCAGTGCGCGCCTTGACGATTGGGATCAGTAATGGCGACCGCTGTAGCAGACGACGCGCTTGTCTCCACCCTGAACGGAGCGGAGGCGAACGAGCGCATCGAGGCACTCTAGAAGTCCAGAGCAAAATGAGATTCGAAGAGGGGCTGAGGAAAATGAAGAAGAGTAGATGGGCAGAGAAGGTTTTCAGGTATTTGTATAGAAAAAGCGTTGACACGCAGTGGAGAAAAAGAACTAGGAGGCCCACCAGTAAATATACGGCTGGCAGTGCGGGCGATATGGCAACAAGGAGCATTAAGCGGAAGGTCAGAGAGGCGGAAAAGACTTATTGGATGACAGCGATGGAAAAGAAGCCGGCTCTGAGTAACTACCGAAAAGGAAAAAACGAAATAAGGAGGGAAAGGTTTTATGATAATTCAAGGGGAAGCGCTTTACTGTTTGAAGCAAGGTCGGGCTGCCTGAGAACGCGTAGTTATAAAGCGAGATTCAGTAACGAAGAAGAACAATGTACATGCTGCGGGGGAACTAAGGAAACGATGGAACATGTACTGATTGAATGTGGCGATATTCACCCAGCTATACGTGTGGGCACGAGTCTACATGAAGCCTTGGGTTTTAGGGACAACAATGGAAAGCTGAACACGCCCGCGATAGAAATAAGTAAGAGACGGTTAGAGTATTGGTGGCAGAAAAGTAGAGATAAAGTACAAAAATAAATAATTGGGGGAAAAAAGGTTATTCTGCCTTAAGAGGCAGAGAGATGGACTGTGAATTTATATTTTTTGTTATAATAACATAGATTTAATCAATGCAGATAAGGCATTAGGACAACATGAAACAAGGAAGTTTTTTTTTCTTTTTTTTCTTTTTTTTATCCTTCGAGCCTGGTGGCAGACATGTCACCGCCCCGTTATAAAGGGGACGCTCATAGCATCCATCCATCCATACAAACTGCAGTTCAGGGACAATATTCTAGATGGCGCTCTACACATATTTTTTGTTATAATAACATAGATTTAATCAATGTAGACAAGGCATTAGGACAACATGAAACAAGGAAGCTTTTTTTCTTTTTTTTCTTTTTTTATCCTTCGAGCCTGGTGGCAGACATATCACCGCCCCGTTATAAAGGGGACGCTCATAGCATCCATCCATCCATCCGTCATCACCGTTTCTCGTCTCATTTCCTAGATGGCGTTGGTCCAATAGAATTGAAGGAAGTGGGCATAGGTGACGACTGTGTACAGCTTTTGAAGGAAATATACCGAGAAAATACAGTTTGTATAGAATGGGAAGGAATAAGTGGCAAGGACAGCGTTGAAATTAGCAAGGGGCTGAGACAGGGATGCCCTCTGTCCCCGCTGTTATTCATGCTGTACATGGCGAGGATGGAAAAAGCGCTAGAAGGTAGCAACATTGGATTTAATTTGTCACACAAACAGGTCGGAGCGATGGTTGAGCAGAAGCTTCCTGGTCTATTTTATGCTGATGATATTGTCTTATTTGCGGACAGTCAAGATGATATACAGCGACTGGCAGATATATGCGGAAGGGAGTGTGAGGCTCTAGGACTAGGATTTAGTGCAACAAAATGTGGATTGATGGTATTCAATGATCACGGAGACCATACGGTCTTAATACAGGGCCAAAAAATACCGAGGGTAAGCGAGTACAAGTACCTCGGAGTATGGGTAAATGAGGGGGATAGATATATGGAAGTACAAGAGAAAGCATCGGTAGCAAAGGGAAAGAGGAATGCTGCAATTATGAAGCACAGAGCTTTATGGGGATACAATAGGTACGAGGTGCTTCGAGGGCTGTGGAAGGGTGTGATGGTTCCGGGGCTTACATTTGGGAACTCAGTGGTGTGCATGAAGTCAGAGGTGCAATCAGGAATGGATGTAAATCAAAGGACGGTGGGCCGCCTCGCGTTGGGCGCTCACGGGAAGACGACAAATGAGGCGGTAAAGGGTGATATGGGATGGACAGGCTTTGAAGTGAGGGAAGCGCAGAGCAAAATGAGATTCGAAGAGAGGCTGAGGAAAATGAAGGAGAGTAGATGGGCAGAGAAGGTTTTCAGGTATTTGTATAGAAAAAGCGTTGACACGCAGTGGAGAAAAAGAACTAGGAGGCTCACCAGTAAATATACGGCTGGCAGTGCGGGCGATATGACAACAAGGAGCATTAAGCGGAAGGTCAGAGAGGCGGAGAGGACTTATTGGATGACAGCGATGGAAAAGAAGCCGGCTCTGAGTAACTACCGAAAAGGAAAAAACGAAATAAGGAGGGAAAGGTTTTATGATAATTCAAGGGGAAGCGCTTTACTGTTTGAAGCAAGGTCGGGCTGCCTTAGAACGCGTAGTTATAAAGCGAAATTCAGTAACGAAGAAGAACAATGTACATGCTGCGGGGGAACTAAGGAAACGATGGAACATGTACTGATTGAATGTGGCGATATTCACCCAGGTATACGTGTGGGCACGAGTCTACATGAAGCCTTGGGTTTTAGGGACAACAATGGAAAGCTGAACACGTCCGCGATAGAAATAAGTAAGAGACGGTTAGAGTATTGGTGGCAGAAAAGTAGAGATAAAGTACAAAAATAAATAACTGGGAAAAAAAAAGGTCATTCTGCCTTAAGAGGCAGAGAGATGGACCGTAAATTTATATTTTTTGGTATAATAACGTAGATTTAATCAATGTAGATAAGGCATTAGGACAACATGAAACAAGGAAGTTTATTTTTTTTCTTTCTTTTTTTCGCCTTCGAGCCTGGTGGCAGACATGTCACCGCCCCGTTATAAAGGGGACGCTCATAGCATCCATCCATCCATGTGTGCAATATGGCGCTTGTGCGAATCGACACTAGATGGCGCTGGAAGTGCCACTGCTCTGCACAGAGCTTTATGGGGATACAATAGGTACGAGGTGCTTCGAGGGCTGTGGAAGGGTGTGATGGTTCCGGGGCTTACATTTGGGAACTCAGTGGTGTGCATGAAGTCAGAGGTGCAATCAGGAATGGATGTAAATCAAAGGACGGTGGGCCGCCTCGCGTTGGGCGCTCACGGGAAGACGACAAATGAGGCGGTGAAGGGTGATATGGGATGGACAGGCTTTGAAGTGAGGGAAGCGCAGAGCAAAATGAGATTCGAAGAGAGGCTGAGGAAAATGAAGGAGAGTAGATGGGCAGAGAAGGTTTTCAGGTATTTGTATAGAAAAAGCGTTGACACGCAGTGGAGAAAAAGAACTAGGAGGCTCACCAGTAAATATACGGCTGGCAGTGCGGGCGATATGGCAACAAGGAGCATTAAGCGGAAGGTCAGAGAGGCGGAGAGGACTTATTGGATGACAGCGATGGAAAAGAAGCCGGCTCTGAGTAACTACCGAAAAGGAAAAAACGAAATAAGGAGGGAAAGGTTTTATGATAATTCAAGGGGAAGCGCTTTACTGTTTGAAGCAAGGTCGGGCTGCCTTAGAACGCGTAGTTATAAAGCGAGATTCAGTAACGAAGAAGAACATTGTACATGCTGCGGGGAACTAAGGAAACGATGGAACATGTACTGATTGAATGTGGCGATATTCACCCAGGTATGCGTGTGGGCACGAGTCTACATGAAGCCTTGGGTTTTAGGGACAACAATGGAAAGCTGAACACGTCCGCGATAGAAATAAGTAAGAGACGGTTAGAGTATTGGTGGCAGAAAAGTAGAGATAAAGTACAAAAATAAATAATGGGGGAAAATAAGGTCATTCTGCCTTAAGAGGCAGAGAGATGGACCGTGAATTTATATTTTTTGGTATAATAACATAGATGTAATCAATGTAGATAAGGCATTAGGACAACATGAAACAAGGAAGCTTTTTTTCTTCTTTCTCTTTTTTTTTTCGCCTTCGAGCCTGGTGGCAGACATGTCACCGCCCCGTTATAAAGGGGACGCTCATAGCATCCATCCATCCATCCATCTGCTGAGACAATGGAAAGCTGAACACACCCGCGATTGAAATAAGTAAGAGACGGTTAGAGTATTGGTGGCAGAAAATTAGAGAGAAAGGACAAAAATAAATAATGGGTAAAAAATAAGGACATTCTGCCGTAAAGGGCACAGAACGGAGCTGAAAACTTAAGGTTTTTTTTTTCTTCTGGAGTAAAATAGTTTTAATTGAAGTAAAGACACTAGGCCAACGCTAAAAAAAAGAAAAATAGTAAAGGTTTTTTTTTCGAGCCTGGTGGCACATTTGTCACCGCCCCGTTATAAAGGGGACGCTCATAGCATCCATCCATCCATCCATCCTCTACGCTGCTCTCTGATTGGCTGCTGCGCGGGCTGTGCGGGGATGCGCGGGGATGCGCGGGCAGCGCGCGCCTCTGTCATGCTCCTGGATCGTCGCCGTACGTGTCGGATCGTTGGTGGAGCATGGACGATGCGCAGCGGCGGGCGCTCGCTTGGCGGCAGCCAGGCGGAACCCGGGCGGTGCGCGCCAAGGAAGCCGCTGCGAAACGGGCTCAACGAGAAGCGGATCCCGAGACCATGATTGCTTCAGGAGCTTCGCCCAAGCTCTTCATCATTCACCCGTGGATATGCTGTAACTTTTTATTTTTTATTGCTACCTATACCTCTTTGACGCTGTAGTTTCCTATATCACTAAGTTCACTTATATTGATCACTTCTGACTGCTCAGAAAATTCAATTTTGCTTTCTCTAGAGGTAGCTGCATTCATCTGTTGTCATTTTTGTACTTAGTCCATAGTCGTATCAGAAATCTTGCTTAATTCTTGTCTTGATGTTTAACTCCAGTTTTAAGTGATGCCTCGGAAATTAATTTAGTTACGGCTTTGTTCATAACATCTATGTCACCAATGTCTTCTTGTCCTGAAGCACTCTGCGTGTTTTCTGTTTCACGCCTTAATTCCTCTTCTCTACCCCGATTACATAGGTTTGCCTGTTTTTCGCGATTAATCTTCTTCTGGCATCCCGGCCTTAGTTCGCTTATGAATCTGCGATGCAACTTGCCACACATGCTGTGGCAATGCCCAGAGTTGCGCGCAGACGACGGGTCTCCAAACACAGAAAAGGGCTGGGACACACTCCTCACAAGTCCCCACGAGGACGACCAACTTCGGGCAGTCCAGAGTGCTCACGACCTGGCCGTCGAGTTTCAACTTCCGGTCCCGTCGTGGGCGCGGCCCGCAGACGAGGCCCCGTAGGGGGCCATCGCCTCCTCAGGACAAAATAAAGTTATTTAGATAGATATTCTTCTGGCTCTCTTTTGGTTCAGTGGCATCTTCGCTACACCAGCCTATGATCGCTGCGTTTTATTTTGCTTACTACTTTTATGCCCTGCGTTGTGCTTGGATCCCTGCACAAATAAAAGAAACGGAATATTTGCTCGCTGCCTTCATAGTGACCTTTCCGGGAGCGGCAGACACCTTAAGATGGCTAGTGGTACCAATTAATGGGATAATTAAATAAGTTGAACTAATTAACTTTTCAATTAGTAGAGACAGGCGGTCGGGTGAAATGGGAGAATTGGAGCCCGTCCGGCGAAGAGCTCTGTGGCGCTTCGAGATTTCCAAAAAGCGGCGGCCCGTAATTTAGCACGGAAATGAAATCTGGCCAATTTCGCCGGCGAAATTTTCTCGATAATAGCTACAAGCCTTGTACCCCAATAAACGTCCAGTCTCTAACACCGAAGCGGAAAGCGTGTGTTTACGTTGTGTTAGAGTAAGGAACGCCTCTATTTATATTTTAAGGTAAAAGGACGGCGCTTAAAGTTCAAGGGAACCTCTTATAAAGTTGTGTAGATCTTAGAAGAATACTTATTCAAAATATTTGGCAATGTACAGGGAGAAAAGTGTAGAAGGTCTCCGGGCTACTCGCCAAGGCTTTTCTTCTCCGACAGGCTTCGTCAGTGCACAAAACCGGAAGCCGTTCAGGGCATGTCTGAACGGCTTCCGGTCGCCGGGAGCACGGAGCCCTACGTATAAACAATTTATTGAATCGTTTAAACAAAAGTGAATGGCATGTTTGTCCTTTTATGAGGACTTATATTATTGAACTTTCGGTGACATGAAAATGAAAATAAAGATCCACAGTGCCACACAATCTGTTCCAGAAAAGCCTCAAAACCTCAATGGTCGTTCAGAACTGCCGTGTAGCAGCAGCGTGACAACTGCAGAGTCGATAGAGTTGTGGCTTTTTGATGGCCATCGACTGCATGGCCTTTCAAAAGTGCCCGTGTGGCACAGGTATTATTTATGAACAGCAAATCTAGGACCCATATGGTGTCAAGGTGCTTGAGGAATGTCCCATGTACTTGCAGTTTGCAACAAAAGAAATGAGTTTTGAATGAGGCTCACATTTCCACAAAGAAAATCAGTTACTGCCTGTCTTCATACAAAAATTAACGCACTAGTGCTATGCAGAGGCTACTAATACAAACCGCATTTTATCCACATTGAGTAAATGTCCCTGATTCAATGAAATGAATGAAGTAGTGCTTGGTAGTGCAAGCAGAAACAGGAAGAAAGATTCCTGGCCTGCATTGTTTCAGTTTGGGCTGCTGTGTACGTCTTCACATCTAGAAAGCTATCCCAATTACAAATCCCATTTCAACCATTTCATACAGTCTTGCCTGTTAATTTCAAAATGCTGAGCTGCTGTCAAAAGGACGGTGGTAATGAGACTAAACTGGGGGAGATGAGATTTATTAATACGCTTTTCTTGCCAGAACCATGAATGATTCCTATGACTTATCCAGTATTGCAGCATCTATCATCTCTTTATGCTTGCACCACTTTTCTGTAAGCATTGCAATTTCATACCTGTCATCATATTGCGAGTGCTTGAAGCCGAAATCCCATTGGAGCTATTTGGCATGTCAAAGTGACCAGCAACGAAATGGATGGTCGCATGACCAGATCACTCATTTCTCTTGCTTAATTAATTAATATCTGGGGTTTAACGTCCCAAAACCACCAAATGATTATGAGAGACGCCGTAGTGGAGGGCTCCGGAAATTTTGACCACCTGGGGTTCTTTAACGTGCACCTAAATCTAAGCACACGGGCCTCAAACATTTTCGCCTCCATCGAAAATGCAGCCGCCGCGGCCGGGATTCGATCCCGCGACCTTCGGGTCAGCAGTCGAGCGCCATAACCACTAGACCACCGTGGCGGGGTCATTTCTCTTGCTAGATTGCTCAATTGGAGAAATCTATAATACGTCCCTCATTGCCCAGAATTTCTAGGAGATACCAGTCAGTAGCACCAAGCTGGAATAGTACATCAGTAACATACTACTGGTTGTCACACGAAAGGAGCGAACGGAAAAAAAAATGCTTAAATTGTTAGAGCACCTGTCATGCCAGCTTCGGTGCATATTTGTGGCCTTCATAGTGGCAGCATCGAACAGCTGTCACTCTCATGCGATTCAAATTCTAGGCAAGAGCTAACTCCATCATGTCACTTATTGCTTATGTGGCTTTTATACTTCATGATCTAACATGAATGCATAACTCCTGAATATCGTCTCACTTCTGTTTTGTTTCTCTTTTCTATGCAGGCAAGTTCAGATGAGCTTACTGAGGATAATGTTGGGCTCGAAGATGAACCAAATCTGCAGGATGAATTTCCTATAACAGCCAGCAAGGTCCATGGTAATTCGGAATGTAGTCAAGCACCGACATAATCCTGAGGGCTCCTGAGGATGTTGAAGTCGACAACCCAGATGCTGACCTATCTGATTGTGTGGCAAGAAATTCAACAGTAATGCTTCCTGGCCTCTCTGTAAGTAGATTGCAGGCTTGTGCTTGTGTGAGTCGTATTTCAATAAAAATGTGCTTACTGGATTACAACCACTGATAGCTCATATTTGAAGGTACGAGATCAAACGGCTCCGTGTAAAGCACCGATTATGTGAGATACTGGTGATGGAGTACTGACTCATATTTTAGAGGTTTCCGTATTGTTGTGCTTAATAAAATTGGTGTCAAGAACACTAACAAGTTTGTTTGGGTTGCTCGGAACGCATTTAGTATATTTTCAATGCCACTTCCTTAAAAAAACATTTGTGGCTTTCATATCGAGCTGGTGGTTACGTGTAAACACAGTGTGACGTAGGTCTTAGTCACGTGAGGACAGCAACACTTGATGTTCTTGCAACACTGTAGTTTCGGAAAGGGCCTTTTGGAAGGCAACGGAATGCAAATTCTGGCTTTTGTATTACAGTGTCCCATGTCTCTATGACATTCTGCCTGAGATACATCAGGCATTTCATGTTGCTTTCAAACAGTGTCTTCATGCTGCTCAAGGAAACTGTCGAGGAGTCTGAGACATTTATTGCTGAGAGATTGTTAAAGAGGTTTGTTCAAGAGGTTTCCATACTGTATGGTGCAGCCGCTCAGACCACATTATTGTTATGCCAGTAAATTATCTGTCAGCAGTATTTTTTACCCTTCATGTACAGCATCGAGCATCCACCAGCACATGTAGGGCAGTGTTTGCTGCGTGAAAGCAGCATGGCTTCACCATGTGTTCTTGTAAATCGAGGGGGAACATTCGTTGTAGCAAAATGCCGAATGTTTTTGAAGGTGACTAAATGATGTGTGCCATATTTTTCTAGTGTACGAGACGTGTTTCTCCAAAAGTTCATATGGTGCACCTTGTACAACAGTTGATATGATAGGTTAGAATGTACAGTTTTCCTCTTCTTTCTTTCATTGGTGAGCATGTCTCCTTTTTTTCAGTGCACTTGTTATTAATCCCCCTGTCGCCTGCAGCAGGGTGCTTCTGCTTTTTATTAATTACTGAAGTGCCTTATGTGTCAAATAATTACTCATTACTTGGCGAAGGTCTTGTGATAGTAAGGCAGAGACTATTGCAGAAATCTTTTTCGTTTAACCTTGATCTGACACCTGAATGTAACTACTCTGATTGACGATATAGACTTATACAGGATTTTTAAAAGGAAGATTCAGTCACACTTACTATCTAAATAAACATAATCACCATGATCAAATCATCAGGACATCATCAGTTTTGTATTCCCTAAAGTATTTTTTTTTTAATTTTTGAAACCTTATGTATTGAAATCTTACGTTTCGTCATGCAAGTCACATTCACGTTTGTTTATGTTCTCAAACTTTGTTTCATTTGTTGGTCACATATATGCCTTACTGATGTCATTGCCTGGGCCAATTCGCTCATCTATTTTTCTTATACACATGTGACTTGCATGTAGCAGTATTAATGAGAACTAACAGACAATAATGCCAAGGAAGTATAGGGGGTGTTATTTGTAGCAATTAGGATAAAATGTGAAGAAAGTAAAGTGGACGAAAAGATCTCGTCCGCTTTACTCTCTTCACATTTGATCCTAATTGCTACAAATAACACCCCCTATACTTGGCATTATTGTCTGTTAGTTCTCTATAATATTGTGTCTAACAAAGAAAAAAAAACGAGCCCTTAAAAGTCATCTTTGCATGTAGCAACTAGTTTATGCTTCTTTCCTTATTGACTTAATTTTTTACACTGAGCATTTTGTCATTTTGGTGGGATTTTAGGTTTTCAGGGGGCAGGCGCCTTGTCAGGCTTTTATACCTTTTCGCCGGTCCCCTAGGCAAATTGTACCTCTCTTTGTCTTGCTTTTTTCCTGAAATAAACTTCAACTTCACCTTACTTGTCTAACCGCCTTGTCTTATTGATCAGAAGAATAAGTTACGGAAGTGGGTTGCTTTGACCTCAACCCGAAATCTCTTTCATGGGATGTTATTGATGAAAATATCTTGTGCGAGTTGCCTTTCAATGTAAATGTGCTTACTGGATTGGCACCGATAACTCTTATTTGAAGGTGCGAGATCAGAAGGGACCACAGAGGGAATGGCCAGATTATGTTCAATATTGGCGTTGAAGGAGTACTACGAATTTCAGCAGTTTTTATAATGTTGCTTCTAATAAAAGGTCTGGTGTCAAGAACACTTTTGGAGCGCATTTAATATATTTTAATACCGCTTCCCTAAAAAAGCATTTTTGGTTTCAATATTAATATCGTTATATGTAAACAGTGTGACGTATGTATCAAGTCGCGAGGGGATAGTAACACTTGATGTTCTTGCAGCACACTGTAGGTTGCCGTATGTTGTACGTGTTACATGTAAACAATGAAGGGTGAATCGACATGCAGCGAATGACTCCAACAGCAATGTTGGTTGCATCCCATACGCACAGTTTGCAAATCTAGTGAGCTGTGCTATCTCGTCTTGATAAGATCTTTTACGGGGTTGTCTTGCAGATGCTGGGCGACAAAAAGTTTAAAATTAAACTAAAATATGTTGTAGTACATGATTCCTGGCTCCAGTGTGTAGAGGGTATACTAACACTAAATGCCAAAGAAGCTAAAGAGCATTGACACCATGGTTGGAAAAGCTAATTATAAGTGAACGTACGAGGTGAACTTGTGAACGTACTGAGGTGAACTGAGTGAACTAAGTGAACGTACTGAGGTGAACTGAGGTGAAGGTAATTATAAGTGAACTCACTCAGACTGAGCCACGAGTGTGAGTGCGTCTGGCTCAGTAATATTTCGGTGAGTTTGAGTCCGAGTGAGTCTGGTTGAGGAAAATATGAGGGAGTGCGAGTCAGAGTGCATTTTGTTGAAAAAAATTCTTAGTCGAAGTAAGCCCCAAGCACAAAATATATTTCTTGAGCCCACCAGAACACATCCCACCAGTACACACCACACCAGTG
Organism: Rhipicephalus sanguineus; assembly: GCF_013339695.2. NCBI lineage: Eukaryota > Metazoa > Arthropoda > Arachnida > Ixodida > Ixodidae > Rhipicephalus > Rhipicephalus sanguineus. The sequence goes on from NC_051179.1 coordinate 68,834,297, forward strand.
TGGTCTTCCCACCAGAACACATCCCACCAGAACACGTCCCACCAGAACACACCACACTGGGTCCACGTTCCCACCAGGACACACCACACTGGGTCGATTTTCACACCAGAACACATCCCACCAGAACACGTTCCACCAGAACACACCACGATGGGTCGGTTTTCCCACCAGAACACACCACACCAGGCTGGTGTATCCACCAGAACACACCAGTGTGTTCTGGTGGTAACACCAGATCACACCAGAACACACCAAACACACTGGTGGGTTTTTCAACTGGGATACCACAAGGAAGCCTACACTATCAAGAAACAAAGTTGGCAGATCGAATGACTGACGTTCGCAAGCCCCACATAAACATACAGAAAAAGTTTTCCGTCTGCTCTGTCTTAATGCTCAAAGCCTGTGCAATAAAAAGGATCAGTTAGAGCATGCATTGCTCACGTACGATCCCCATGTCACTGTTATCTCGGAAACTTGGCTTCATTCTGATATTCCTGACAGTTTCTTTTCCTCGCCTTCATACACATGTTATCGCAAAGACCGCGCTACACGAGGAGGTGGAATAGCGATTCTTGTTAAAAACACGTTGCCGTCGGTACCGTTACCTCCCATTGACTCGGACCACGAAAGCGTTTTTTGTAGAATTAATTTATCAGGCAATCAGATCGTAGTGGCTGGAGTGTACAGGCCGCCTGGTGCTAATCCCAATTTCTTGTTAGATCTGTACGATCACCTAGACAAATACCGGAATCAGAACCTAATTATTGCCGGAGATTTTAATCTTCCCAGTATTGATTGGTGTACGTTGACATGTGGCCCCACTGATGTGACCAGTTCAGAAACTTTATTGGACATGATGCTGGCATACAACTTATGCCAAACAGTCCTGCTTCCTACACGTGTAACTGCTACATCCTCTTCAATCTTAGACCTAGTCCTATGCTCCACTGGCCTTGGTGAGTGTACAGCAGAAGTCCACGAAGGCATTTCAGAACATAGCTTAGTCTATCTTACGTGTGTCCTTCGACGTAATCCTCACTCATGCAACCCTAAATCGATAAATGTTAAAAACTACGATGCAGCTGACGACTCAAATATTATGCTCCATTTGGAAGACACCCTTTTTTCTTTATGTGATGATAACGTCAACACATTGTGGACAAAGTTTAAAAGATGCTGCCAGCATTGCATTGATACCTTCGTTCCAGATAAAATTAAAAGGATAGGTCGAGATAACCCGCGGATAACGAGAGAAATTATTCAGTTAAAACGTAGAATAAAACGTTATAGAAAACAAAAATATGACAGGACCCTTATCTCAAGTTTAGCTCTCGATCTACAGCTTAAGTTACAAGAATCAAGAGAGCGCTACTTTACTGTTAAGCTCGGTCGCTTTGTGACGGAAAATCCTGCCAAATTTTGGCAGTTTTTGTCCCAAAAATATTGTCGCAAAATAAATCAAATTTTTGTGAACGGGAGTGCCCTTACCGATAAAAAAGAAATAGCTGAGTCATTCAACATGTTTTTTCAAAGTGTTTTTACGAAGCCATGCTCTCCGATGACACAGTCGCTTTCCGAAGAATTCTACGATAACGAAAATATTAACACAGTTAGTATATCTACTGAAGGCGTGACTGAGCTTCTCCTTCGCTTAGACATTAAGAAGTCACCAGGACCGGATAATATTCCAAACGCCTTTCTCAAAAGATATGCAGTACAAGTGGCTCCCCTTTTAGCAACAATTTTTCAGAAGTCTATCGATACGGCCACGTTACCTGACGACTGGCGTGTCGCAAAAGTAATTCCTGTTTTTAAAAAGGGTTCCCCATTACAGATAGATAACTATCGTCCTATATCCCTAACTTCTTGTTCCTGTAAAATGCTTGAGCATATATTAGCAAAATACATAAAGGATTTTTTAGCGCAGAAACACGTAATAACTGATGCACAACACGGCTTCCGACATGGCTACTCCACTGTAACTCAATTAGTCACAACAGTTCATGAATTTACCAAAGTTCTTGACAAAGGTGGTCAGATTGATCTAATACTATTAGACTTTTCCAAGGCATTTGACAGGGTAGTGCATTCAAAGTTAATATCAAAAATGAGAGCAATTGGTTTACCCTTGCACATTATTCACTGGGTTAAAACATACCTATCAAATCGAAAACAATATGTAAACATTGACGGATCCAGTTCGCGGTTCTTAGATGTGTACTCAGGTGTTCCACAGGGGTCCGTCTTGGGACCACTCCTCTTTAACATTTATATTAACGACATTCAAGATGTAGCGGACTCGTCTGTTTGTTTGAAACTATTCGCAGATGACTGCGTCATATTTATGCCTGTAAATTCTGTATCTGACCAGATCACCCTGAATGGCACTTTACATAAATTGGCAGAATGGTGCAATAAATGGGAAATGGTAATTAACCTGCAGAAAACTGTGCACATGAGCATCACTAACAAATGCAACAAACTTCCTTTTACGTATCATATAGGAAATACCCCCCTTGAAGAAGTTCAGGCATGCAAATATTTAGGAATAACATTAACTTTCACTCTTAACTGGTCGACCCATATAAACAACATAAGCTCCACAGTCCGAAAGAAATTAGGCCTTCTGAACCATAAGTTGGGCGAATCCCCTCCTTCCCTCAGATTGATGACATACAAAACAATGATTAGACCTTCCTTGGAATACGCTAGTGCTGTTTGGGATCCTTACACCCATGTAAACATAGAAAAACTCGAAAAAATTCAAAGGTTAGCTGTCCGCTATGTTTACAAACGTTTCAGACGTCTTGATTCACCTTCGGCTATGTTACAGTTAGCAGAATTACAGCCACTATCTGAAAGGAGAAAAGAGGCACGTTTGAAGTTTTTGGCTTCTGTTTACTTTGGTAAGCTTGGAATAAAAACTGACGGTTACTTGAAGAAGCACATCGGTCGAGCCTCACGACACAAGCATAGTCATTACATCGAGCCTGTATTCGCAAGAACTAACTTGTATAAATATTCATTCTTCCCGCGAACAATCACAGAGTGGAATTCATTACCATCCACATCACCCATGCTACGTAGTAATGTTTGATTTTTTTCCCTTTTGTGTGTCTCTTTATATACACCCTCTCCTGCTTGGACTACTGTCTGCAGTATTGTACAAAATAAAATAAAAATAAAATGTGCATGGAGAAAGAAAGAAACGTTCTCTATGGCATGTGTTTGTCAAGGAGGTTTGGGTGTTTGTAAACACTGAAACCCTCTTATATGGATAAAGCATTGCGCCATGTGACGTACTTCCGGCTGCAATCGCTTTCGGTACATACACGCAGCGAAAGCTGAGCCTTGTTGTCCACCCTGTTGTTCAGAAGGAGCCGTCAGTATGCGGAGCTTGCTCAAGTAGTGGAGCCCAGATGTGCCCATATTAGACGAGGTTATTAGGCGCGCGATGCGTGATCCCGGCCGCGGCGGGCGGACTTTAGTGGAGGCGAAAGTGTTAGTGGTCCGTGTCCTTAGATTTAGGGGCTCGTTATACAACACCGGGTGGTCGAAATTTCCGCAGCCTTCCATTACAGCGTGCCTCGTAATCATATCGCGGTTTTGGCACGTAATACCCCAAAATTACTATTAAGCGTGCGACGTGTACCCCATCTGCCTGACTCATTCCACTGTCGCAGGTGATACTCCCTTGTGCCTGGATCGGCGGTCTGCTCCCTTTGCAGCTTTTCTCTGCCATGCTGTACGTCTTCGGACAGCAGTTGGAGAAGAGGTGAGTGGAACGGACATATTGACCGATTGCATCGTGTAAAGCTCTGGAGACCATTATCGAGCATAGAAATATCCCTACTCTTCTCATAGCCCGAAAGAAAAAAAGCTGGAGGCGACCCTAGTCATTGACTTATGTGTGTGGTAGTGGCCCTCGCACTTCCCTTGAGTTCAGTATTCGCTGCCAAAGCGGATCCAGAGACCACGTGGAAAGAAGCACGTGGTTGATATCTGCTCTTCCAGGTGCCGCAAACGGTCCCAGCTGCTCCAATTCATCCAATGACTTCATTCAATTAAGTTTCATTAATTACCCTGACCATCCATTGGCCTGTAAGTGATCTGAGGCTCTGATATCATATGATGATGCTCCGATATCAACTCTTTACTTGAACCAAAACAATCGATTTCATAGCAGTCTTATTTTTTTAAAAAACCACAGCATATCCACGGAGTGAATGACGATGAGTGGGCGAAGCTGCGGAGGTTCATCGGTAAACCGTGAATCTTCCGTGAATTCTGCCCAGTACACCATCACCGACGTGAGATCGGGCGCGTTTATACTAAAGGTTCGATGAGTTATGACGACTTGCAGCTCACTTCAATTTTACATGTACGCTGTGAATTTTCATTGTTTAGAAAACCATTGCTTTAGAAAACATCTGGCGTCTTTCGTTAAGCAGCTGGCGTCCTTTCGTTTTGCTTTAGAAACATCTGGCGTTCTTTCGTTTTGCTTTTACAAAACATCTGGTGTCTTTCGTTGGTTTATTTCATCAATCAACGGCGTTTTGAACAAAATTTTTATTGTTTAATCACGCACAGGAGAAATCTCACCAGGCACTACCTTGGAGGTAAACAATGGCTGCTAATGGGAATGAGAGACAGAAGTCGGCTTTTAGCTAACACTTACACTTCTACTTCTACTAACGTTTCCTACTGGAACATGCCAATGGCTGCTAATGGGGAATGAGAGAAAGAAGAATTCGGCTTTTAGTTAACGCGCACGCTGCGAATTTTTCATTGTTCAACACCGCACAGAAAAAATCTCCCACCGGCACCACCTTGGAGGTCAAGATCTGGTACTAGCGTTACGACTGGTTACGCACTACTACGACTACGAGGGACGAACGGGTGCCGCTTTAAGGAGCTTCGCCCCTAAAACACTTTTTCTGTATATTCGGAAAACCAGAAGTATAAGTGCTTTGAGCGGAAGTGCTTGAAGAGAAACTAGAGTTTCAATCGTTGCTCATTCTACTGCTAACTTGCACATGTTCCACTGCTAACTTTCACCCGGCGCCATTAATCGCAGACTGTTTTCATGGAAGAATCCCGGCACCACTCTGATCCTGCTTCTATAGGTCTGTTGACGCTCACTGCTGGCCCTTTCGGAGGACCAAGGCTGCCTCATGTATGTCACAGGTACGAGATACATCACTTTGCGATCGAGATTGCTTAACATTCATTGCGTACTGCTAAATCGCATGCTCGTGAGTTGGCGCGTTTGCTATATCTATCGTCTTTATACCTTTATATTATCGGTGATATCGGTGGTACGCTGACGCGTCGGCGAAATTTGCTGAGAGGAGCAAGAATAATGATACGTGAATTCTAGGAATGATATACAGTGTGTGAAAAAGTTAACGATGAAATACACAAGTAGTAAGACAGGTACACGCACGTACACACAGAACACATGCACAAAATGCGCACAAATGAGGTATTGCGATGTCAGCGTCTTAGCGTCTTAATTCTCCGCAGCAGTTTAGAATGAAAGGGAGCTCGATGTGGTGCGAGGATCTTGTAAAAAAGGAACTTGCTATCATAGCTTACGGTCGGCAAATTTTCATCGAGACGTCTGGAGGTATTTTGAGCGAAGAACACAACCAGAGAACCGGGAACAGTTGCTATACAATCGTAAGGCACATCTACATTTAGGAGATGGATGCTGATTACTCTGATTGCCTCAGTAAACACCTAAAAGGTTTTAAGTAGCGTCAAAGAAACATACGTGCAACCTATTATTTACGAAGAACAAAATCGGTGACGTTTTTTCGGGGTATTATGCGTAACGTGATCTGTTGTGGAGACGTATTGATTTCCGGCAAATGGAACGTCAGTTTCCGGTAATTAAATGAATATAATGCTATGTTTATTTAAGTGTAAGGTGATTACGCACATGTAGCGTAATGCTGTGACGTCATTTTGTTCACTAGACTCCACCGTAGCCGATTTACCTTCGTATCTCTTGCTTTTATAGTTCAATCGTTGATAAATATATGGTATATGTACAGCTGCGTATGTCCGGTCGCTAATGTTGTCTGCTCCCCAAGGTTATAGCTACCATCTCCGGCAAAATAAAATGAATTACTGGGTAAGCTGAACAGATGGGCGGGTGCATCACATCGTATACCTGCAATGACCATCTGACCATTTTGTGCATTGTCATCCTGTTCGCAGTTCTCCCACCACACCTCTCTGTGGTCAGCGACCCGCGCCGTGGTTTCCCAGAGGCGGCTAAAGACATCAGCCTAACTCTGGACCGCAGCTGTCTGTACTACACGCCTAGTCGAGAACTACGAGCGCTGCGGGAGCCATGTATACCCCACAGCGACGACGCTGCGTATATGAGTTCTTCTAAGCAATTCCGGTCGAACACTTGTTTTCGATTTTCGAAATTTAAAGAAAGAGTGTTTTTTTTTTTTTTAAATAAAACTGCTATGTAATATCACTTGGTGTCGACAAGCAGCCTCTCAAGCGCTCACAAGTCCTAGCGAAGCCGTGTCGAGCCAGTTCTTCAAATCCACTTGTAACTTCTCATCTTTTCACCTGTATTTGCTGCTCAAACGGTATCCTTTTGCGAGACCCTTAGTGCATGCATGAGTAATGAGGAATCCCAAGAAAGACGTGGCTGTTGTGAGTCGAGCAGTGTCTACAGTTATGCCTGCCGCCACTCATGGATGTGCTCCCCCGCATCAATGAAGCCCGACCTTGAGCTGTGATATACCAATGTAGCCATTTTGTATTTCTCGACAAGCCTCGACATGGGTTCGGTGCGTACAATGAAGTTTGCTGACCGTTACTTACGTCGTGTATCTCAGTGACGCGGCTAGTTTTTCATGCGTGCATGAATTGCGTGCATCTGCTTCAAGTTTTACCCGCAACAAGTGTGACTGCCTAAGAAATTTCATGTTTAGCAACGCTCGTCTGCTGATCCGCCGACACCTCCTAAAGCACCATCACGAACAGCGTGACCCAAGAGAATTGTGCGCCCCCCCCCCCCCCCCGTATTCGTTGTCGCGGATTGCCTAGTCGTGACAGAGCCCTCTTATATAAGTGAAGAGTTGGATCTGTATTAGTGCGTGAACGATTATATCATCACGGACGCGTAGGCAGTCCGTTATGTACGTCTTGCGGCTCCTGTGAGACATTTGAACACCTATAATTTTAGTGTCCCGCATTCGTGATGCCGCGGGCGCTAAACGCTATAGATGGCCACAGATGAATCTCATAAGAACATGCAGTTTAAAGGGACACTAAAGAGAGAAACTATTTTTCGCGTATTAGTAACAATTTCACAATACGTATTAGTACCACCCTTACCGATAGAAGACGCTTGGCAAGCGAGAAAACGCCCGTAAAGAATATGTGGTTGGCGACGTCACCGTGAATTTCCCACACCAAATGCCGTGACATCATAGGTTTTGACGGCGTCTGCTAGCTCGTACGTAGTTCCTAATCGGTAAAAATGAGGCACACCGTCCTCTGAAGGGACCACAGACACAACATACCAAATTTAACAAAATTTCTTTGAGCAACTGTCGCCAAAATGCGAGAAAGACACTTTGAAAAACGTGACATCACGGGCGGAGATTTCTATGCGAAATTTAAAAAATGAGACTTCGACCTTCATTTTCTGCTCCATTAATAAACATCTGCCGGTGAAATAAACGACATTAGAGTTCTCGTACTGCAGTTTATCAATCTCATTGGTTCATGAGTAAAAAATGAAGTGCATCGTGCTCTCCGCGGGCCAAATAGTTACGCGCCAATGTTCAGTAAATTTTGTTGAGCCAATGCGAGCAATATACGAAAACGCACTGTCAAATCCCTGACGTCACGCTGACATTCGTGTGCAGGGATATCGGCGCGAAACTTAAAAGGGAAACTTTGTCCTTCATTTTATATTTTATTGATACTACAGTGAAATGAATGAAAGTGGAGTTTTCGAAGAATATTTCATCAGTATCTAAATGGATCCACTGTTGCATTTTACTGTCACTTTAAATGCGTAGCAACGTACTATAAGTAATTTAATGTCGGCAGCTTTTCATGGAGACGAAATGTAAAACATCCCGTGTAAACATGTATTTAGGTGCACGTTAACGATCTCCAGGGGTTCAAAACTAATCCCGAGTGCACCAGTACGACGTGCCTCGTCACCATATCGTGTTTTTGGCGCGTGAAACCGTGCAAATTATTATCCACAGATTTTTCTCGCCACAGGCACGAAAAAGCAGATGGTAGTTGGTCACAAAGCACGAAATGATGACGCGCATAGCTGTATAACTTGACAGAGATCAAACTAAAGGTGAAGATCAACAAATGAACCAGAATGTTCTCTACAGCTTATATGAACGGGGAGTGTGCCACAGACAGGCTGGCCTACGTTTCTATAGACCTTTTCAACGGAGAGGGGGAGCGCCTCCTTTCTGGACTGTGGCACGCGATTACAAAGGCTTCGCACGCTGACGTCACTGCGTCGGCAGTGTACTTTGGGGAGAGCAGCCCGGAGGGAACTATGACGGCACTCGGGGAGCATTCGTTGAAAAGGTGTATAGGCGGCCCTATCTTAGTCCGAGGTGTCACACAAGCTTGGCGTCTTAGTTTTAAAAGCGTTTTATAAACCTGCACGCCAAGGATGACAAGGCTCCTCTGAATGAAGGAAAGAAGTGGGAACTTTAAGGGCTCGCTTTTCTTTCTTATACACAATAATAATGAGCACTGGCAGACAATAATGCCAAGAAAAGTAAAGGGGATGTTGTTAGTAGTAAACGTAATGGAAATGTGAAGAAAGAGAAGTGGACGAAAAGGTAACTTGCCGCGGGCAGGGACCGAACCTGTGACCTTCGAATAACGCGTCCGATGCTCTACCAACTGACCTACAGCGACGGCCATCCCCCCGTCCACTTTATGGGGCATATATGTGCATTTAAACGTGGGAGCGTTAGAAGAACAAGTGACACTGGCCATGGGCTCATTTTACAGAAATAATCTGCAAGCAAGGAAACCCATGGGCTGTAGTCGAGTCTGACGGAAACCCGTGTGGTCGGCAAAAGACGCGAGGACAATTAAAATGGACACGAGGGCGGGGGGAGGGAGAGGGGCGAACTGTGGTGGAAGTTACGTCGGCGAGACAGGTAACTTTCAGCAAAGGCTCAAACAGCACGTGTATGACGTAAGAAAGGTTTCATCGAACACGTTGGCCGAACACACAGAAGCAACTGGCCACGAAATAGACAGGGATAAGGCAAACATAACGGAGAGAGAAAAGAACTGGACTTCTCGGATTTATCTTGAATCTCTGACAATCTAGGCAACGGCACACACGCATAACCGTCATGACGGCAACTTTGACGTTGCCGTTGCCTGTCATAAAATATGAAGTTGCCTGTCATATTCTACAACATACATAACCGAACTGTTTGCGCATTCATTTTTAACTGTGAACAAGGCTCCTGTGCCGGAGCCGGAACGTCTTGCTTTTATGTGAATATTCATGGTCGGAGTCCATTTTAACATCATAGGCTTGAAATAACAAAAAAAAGAAAGACAGGTGATAGCGGCATCATGCTCGTGAAAAGCAGGGTGGCGGTAAAAGTGAAAGCTCACGCCTGGCCCCTTCCCGTGCGTAGTGCACTGTGGCACGGAGCGGAAAAGTACCATGATGCCGTAATTTTTACGGCACTTTCCCGAATTGTGCAGTCTCTAGTGGTCCACACACAAGAAGTGACAGCAAGACAACCCTGTTCAAAAGCGAAAACGGCGCGAAATCGCGGTTAAAAGCAACGAATTCAACCGTCCGCTTCCCTTCGCCAGAGCGAGGCGAGGTCACGCGATCCTGGATGGATGGATGGATGCTATGAGCGTCCCCTTTATAACGGGGCGGTGACATGTCTGCCACCAGGCTCGAAGGATAAAAAAAGAAAAAAAAGAAAAAAAACTTCCTTGTTTCATGTTGTCCTAATGCCTTATCTACATTGATTAAATCTATGTTATCATAACAAAAAATATAAATTCACAGTCCATCTCTCTGCCTCTTAAGGCAGAATAACCTTTTTTCCCCCAATTATTTATTTTTGTACTTTATCTCTACTTTTCTGCCACCAATACTCTAACCGTCTCTTACTTATTTCTATCGCGGGCGTGTTCAGCTTTCCATTGTTGTCCCTAAAACCCAAGGCTTCATGTAGACTCGTGCCCACACGTATACCTGGGTGAATATCGCCACATTCAATCAGTACATGTTCCATCGTTTCCTTAGTTCCCCCGCAGCATGTACATAGTTCTTCTTCGTTACTGAATCTCGCTTTATAACTACGCGTTCTCAGGCAGCCCGACCTTGCTTCAAACAGTAAAGCGCTTCCCCTTGAATTATCATAAAACCTTTCCCTCCTTATTTCGTTTTTTTCCTTTTCGGTAGTTACTCAGAGCCGGCTTCTTTTCCATCGCTGTCATCCAATAAGTCTTCTCCGCCTCTCTGACCTTCCGCTTAATGCTCCTTGTTGTCAAATCGCCCGCACTGCCAGCCGTATATTTACTGGTGAGCCTCCTAGTTCTTTTTCTCCACTGCGTGTCAACGCTTTTTCTATACAAATACCTGAAAACCTTCTCTGCCCATCTACTCTTCTTCATTTTCCTCAGCCTCTCTTCGAATCTCATTTTGCTCTGCGCTTCCCTCACTTCAAAGCCTGTCCATCCCATATCACCCTTCACCGCCTCATTTGTCGTCTTCCCGTGAGCGCCCAAGGCGAGGCGGCCCACCGTCCTTTGATTTACATCCATTCCTGATTGCACCTCTGACTTCATGCACACCACTGAGTTCCCAAATGTAAGCCGCGGAACCATCACACCCTTCCACAGCCCTCGAAGCACCTCGTACCTATTGTATCCCCATAAAGCTCTGTGCTTCATAATTGCAGCATTCCTCTTTCCCTTTGCTACCGATGCTTTCTCTTGTACCTCCATATATCTATCCCCCTCATTTACCCATACTCCGAGGTACTTGTACTCGCTTACCCTCGGTATTTTCCTACCCAAGCGATTGCAGCGCCCGCCTCTCCAGTGGTGGACCTCGCGCCCAATAGAGAATGTGACGTACACGTGTGGTGTCACCTTAAGTAGCCACATATGCGGCTTCGAAGTCATGATTAGAGGCCGGATTTTTAGGCATTAATGAAGCGTGTTTTAGGCGCCAAAAATAGGCAGGCAAAACAACATTTTAGGCCTCTAATATCGTAAATATAGGCACATTTTGCATCGCAAATAATTTCAAAGGAAGACGTGCGCGACTTCTATTTAGGACAGAAGCAGAAATGTTATTGTTTAAGGTGGCACACAGGCACCGACAGGTGAACGTAGCCATGCAATTGTCCTATGTAACGCACGCTTTGCAGAACATGGTGTCACCGCTTATTCTGTAGCATGGTTAGCATGTGTCCACTGTCGAATCAACACACATCTCTGTGCCTTTCTTTTCGGCATGACTGAGAAGGTTAGGGCAGGACAACCCTGTTCAGAACGCTAAAAGTGCAGAAGGAGGGTATTCTCCCTATTGGTCAGGTCGAATCCCGTAGAACCAGTTTCTCCCCTGCAGGAGCGTAGCACGGCCGCTGGATAAAAAGCGCACGCTTTTTATCCAGCGGCCGTGGGCGTAGCCAGAAATTTGTTTCGGGGGGAGGGGGGGGGGGGTTCAACCATACTTTATGTATGTTCGTGCGTGCGTTTGTATGTGTGCATATATATATATATATATATATATATATATATATATATATATATATATATATATATATATATATATATATATATATATATATATATACACGCAAGCAAAATTGAAAATTTTGCTTGCGTATATACACGCGCAGTTCAGAGAAGGACGTCATTTTCTAATCCCGGTTACCAGAATCCAGTCCTTTCTCGGCCAAAATGCATGCTTTGAGCGGGTATCTAAAATGTTTACTGCCCCATCTAATCAAGCCAAAGAGAGCTCAGCAAAGTGAATCATGGTAGCTTAATTTCTCCGCCTGCAAACGCTTCTTCCAGCGCCGACAATCGCAGCTCGTCTTCAGTAGCAGTGGTACAAACTTTCTGGACAAGCTCAGCTCGTCTTCGGTAGGGGATGGGTTAAAGAGTAACTTGCAAAACTAAACAAAAGCCGCGTGCACATCACATTGTTTCTTTCTTATTTTGCTCTTCACTCTACCCATGATGACTCTGCAATTTCGCATTCGCCAACCGCTCGCGCCATGTCAGCGTGATGGCGTATGCTCGCGGGGGCGTCCCATGCATTTCACTGCTACTAGCGGTTGTTTCCCGGAGTAGGTTGAACTAAGGACAAGGTTGAACCCCATAGAATTCCGAACAGTCAATGTTGCGCGGTAACATGAATAACGGGCTCGAACTGCGCAGCAAAACGAAACTTCAGGTTAAATAGTGTTCATATAGGCGCCAGTTTTGAAAATAGGCATTTATTGACATAGAGGCACGAACGCCAAAAATATATAGTGTTTCTAAAATTTATAAATTTATAAAAATATATAGTGTTTTTACACTATAAAAACCCTCCTTAGCCTCTAATTCATGCTCATTTATCAAAATGGCATGATAGGAGCGTAAAGGCCGTTTCACATGACACAAAACAAAGCAATTTTCAGGCTGTGAATTCGCTCGCAGCGAAAAAAACGGCCGATCGCTCTCGCCGCAGCGGTCAGCGGCGAGCGACAAACATGTTGAAAATTTTTCGCTTTGTTCGCAGCGGCGGAGCGATTTCTCGGTCGAGACCCGTCGAAATTGCGCCAACGAGTTTGTTTTTGTTATGGCCGTTGTTGCGTATTCTCAAGTGAATTTAGATTGAAAAGTGTTTTTAAATGGCAACACACGCGTGCTCTTCGCTACCGGTGATGAAAATTTAAGAATATCATAACGCACAGGCTGTTACACTACATTGGAAAATTATGCCGTGTCTGCCACGAACAACGGCAGCAAGCAACTTTGCGCGCCGCGCCTGTCGCAGAGCGAAAATGGCAGACCATTGGCGCTCCATGTGAAACGAAACCGCCATTAGCGGCGGTTGCGAACAGAGCGAATAGAGCGAACCAAGCGATTTCCTTCGCTGCAATCGCGGCATGGAAACCGCCTTTAGGAACAAAATAGGCATTTGCCTAAAATCCGATCTCTATTCATGATTATTGCGTAAACATGTCCAGCAGTGCCTTTCAAATGGCGGCACAGTTCATAAAAATGAACGTGCAACTCCGACCGACCCTCACTGCCTTTGGAACCAGATGGAAGCCCTGATGCCTCCTTTATGTCATATTTACAAGCCTGCGTGCTTGAACTGGTTGAATTTCAAAGTTAGGCTGCCAATTCAAATAGCTTCATATTTAACTTACCATATAAAAAGTGCTTAAAAAAGCAATGTAACGTTCCATTTAATCTTTTAAACAAACGTTTAAGATATAAAGAAAATAATAGTAATTGGTGTGGTCTTACGTCCCAAAACCACGATGAGGGACGCCGTAGTGGAGGGCTCCGGAAATTTCGACCACATGGGGTTCTTTAATGTGCGTCTAAATATACGAGCCTCAAGCATTTTCGCCTCCATCGAAAAGGCGTCCGCCACAGCCGGGATTCAATCCCGCGACCTGCGGATCAGTAGTCGAGCAGCATAACCACTAGACCACCGTGGCGGGTAAAAAGAAAATGGCTTCAATGATGCCGTTTGCATCTGTTCTACGAATTCCTCTCAAGAAAAGAGGAAAATTCAACCATTGATAGCCATAGCAATGAATGAATGAATGAATGAATGAATGAATGAATGAATGAATGAATGAATGAATGAATGAATGAATGAACGAATGAATGAATGTGATCTGAGACCGGCGCGTGCTCGGTCATATTGTAAATATAACTTAAAAAAGCTTTTCTCATCTCTCTGCCTTTACGTAACAATATGATTTGTCAAACCGTGTCTTTTTGAAGGTGGAACAGTATAAATTGCTTATGAGTATAAGCCGTTCAGGCCTTTACGAAAGTACCCGCCAAAAATGTCGATCAGTCGACGAAAAACTCTCATAGATAAGGAGTCAATGATTATTGGCTCAGGATAACTGACTAAGATTAACGAATAACCGTCACTTGATTAAAACAATCCATCCACCATCCCTATAGGGCCGATTGTGCATTGTGTTAGCGACTTTGCTCCTCCTCTTCCCCTAAGCTTTCTTTGTTGTTTTACAACTCACGTGCGACCAGCTGGACGGCCCGTACCTTCCAAGTAATTTAATCACACAAGCTATCCTCCTGCCGGTTGGCATTTCCCAACTCCTTGGTATCCGTTCCGTCGCCATTACTGACCATCGGCAGTCTCTCCTGATTCGCATTACGACGGCCGCACAGGGATCCACTTTATTCTCATAGTGTCGTCACCTGTAGAAAATCAGCTACCCGATATTCTCGCTTCCCGTCTCTTAACCTTACGCCTAACATTTTCCGTTCCATTGAACGCTGTGCGGTTTCCAACTTCTCGACCATCAATCTCTCCTCCTACGTCGTAATACTTTAGGAGGTAAGTTATAGTGGTACCTTACGAGGTTAAAAAATTAATGGCCGCCAAATAGATTTGTTTACACAATATAGGTTTTACATTGGCTGCCAAACTCAAACTCGAGATGGACTATCTGATATCGCGTGCGACCTCGTTATATCATAGGCTTTCGCCCTAAATATACAAAAAAAAAACCGGCAGCAAAGTAGTTGAAGAGTACAATAATTGTGTAAAATGGGCGTACTAGTCGAAAATATATGTGTTGCCGGAAAGAAATGCGTTTACACCCTGAAGCCAAACTCACGTCACGTGCAAGTGCAAGCCGTAGCCAGTGACCAGTGCATGCACGGAATAATCACTCGAGTTGGAAAGAGACCATGGTCATTTATTGCTAATTAAGATACAGCAAAAACAGCCAGACAGCTTTGAAGGTCGTAATGTCACTTATCGTTGGCCAGTCCTTCGATCTGGTCGCGCTGTGGGCGCTGCTCGCAGTGCTGCTTACACTTGCGCTCCGGCATTGTTTTTTGACACATTTTACAGGAAAAAGGAGTGTATCGGCCTCCATCGTCGCAGTGCCCCTGGAGGTCTCCTAGCTTGAACTCGCACGGGCAGCCAAATGGAGAGTTGAAGCACGATACCATTCGCCGGAACAAGTAGTCCGAGTTGTCCACAACATTGACGTTCGCACTGACCAGGGCAACACGGTGCTTGGGACAAACGGGACTGCGGCTCTTGCCTTCGCGATGGCGGAAGACGCGTGAAACGCACCTGTATTATATGACGTGGCCGCATGGGAGGTGGATGATCCTGGACCGGACCGTGTTTCGTACGAAGCACACCCGAGATCTCAAAAGCCATTTCAGGAACGACTTCTCTTTGAGGCCTGCGGATGGGACTGTCAAATGCTTTGAGCACGCAACCTGGCCGGCACATATTTCGGCAGGATGGTGGGATGCTCTGCAGGGAAGGGTATAACGTGACTGCTACGGTGGAACGTTGGTCTCCATCTCCGTCTTCGTCGGGGTTGTGCGATGACTTTGATAGCCCCATCAGTAGAGTGATGTGTGGAAGTGGCTGCGACGTGGTGTTCAGTTGCCCTCGCTGTGGAGCGAACTTGGCTGATATGGCGCCGCTATCACATCTGCCAGGTAGGCGGGAGCGTCTTGTACGAGGGAAAGGGAGAAAGAGGGTGGCGTCTACGCATTGGCTCTTGGTTGGCTGTATAGTATTTGCCGCACCTTCAACCTGAACCTCCTCCCCACCTCTCCGCAATCTAGAGCGGCCGGTTCCGAAACTGGTCCTCTGTTGAATGTCGTATTTCTCGGTCATATAAGGTCACAGGGTTGCTGACCTTGCAGTTTCGTGAGCAACAAAGAGGGTGAGAAAGGGCCGAGATAGGGTTTTTGGTAACAAATACCGTCACCATGACAAGTGTAAAGGAAGGAGTTGGGACACATATTTCTATCCGTTATCTCCCGTTTTAGACAGATAAATTAATCTACCCTCTGAATGCAGGAAGCCTTCTTTCGCTTTGTGCAGCAAGTATTAAGGCACACAAAAGCCCGCCAAATGTCTTCGTATCTTGACTCGGGTAGTTTTAAGAAGAAGTGAAGGTTGAGCGTTGGACTTGTTGGTGAGTCAACGGCTATTTTCTTAGCGAATAGGATGTTCTAACGGCAGTGCTTCACAGTTACGTTTTAAATGGTAATAGAGTATTTTATCAGTGACGGGAATACAGTATCACCGCTCCGTGGTAAATGTGCCACGATCCGAAAACGTCTAAGCTGCGCGCCTTGCTCGATGCATGCGAAACACGATGTAGTGGCTAATACAGGTCGTGCCTCGACTGCTGACCCGAAAGTCGCAGGTTCGTTCCCGGCCGCGCCGGTCGCATTTCGATGGACGCGAAATGGTAGACGTCTGTGTACTCTGCGATGCCAGTGCAGGTTAAAGAACACCAGATGGTCGCAACTTCCAGAGCCTCGACTAAGGCGTGCCTTGTAATCATATCGTGGTTTGGACTCGTAAAACCCCAGAAATTATTAAAATATAGATTTAAACATTTTTTTTTTGAAGATTAAAACAAAAACATGCTGACCACTACAATACAGTGCTTCCGTAGTTACCGTAAAGTAAATTAAATAACCCTAATAGCTCTGCCTGGAGAAACCGTAGATAGATAGATAGATAGATAGATAGATAGATAGATAGATAGATAGATAGATAGATAGATAGATAGATAGATAGATAGATAGATAGATAGATAGATAGATAGATAGATAGATAGATAGATAGATAGATAGATAGATAGATAGATAGATAGATAGATAGATAGATAGATAGATAGATAGATAGATAGATAGATAGATAGATAGATAGATAGATAGATAGATAGATAGATAGATAGATAGATAGATAGATAGATAGATAGATAGATGGCCTGCCTCTTTATCAACTAACTCTACTATATAGTAATGGCGCAACACTTATGCGCGTGCGGTATCCTAACTGTATGGCGACGCAGCATATTTTGGCCTTGAGTGATCGGCCCGTGTCGCTTGTGCACACATAACGTTCGGTTCAGCCACCCTTCAAGATTGCGATAGCGGGAGCACGTTGTGTACCCCAAGAAACTTCCGGTCACCTCGTTTATTATTCTGCAACACCGAAGCGTAAAGCGTTTTTTAAAGATTTGTCAGAGTAAGGGAATACTCTTTTTCCAGTTTCACATAAAAGAAAGGCGCTTATAGTTAAAGACTAACTCTTTTATTGTTGTGTGTAGCTTAGAAGAATATTTATTTAAAATATTTTGCTAGACACAGGGAGAAAAGTGTTGAAACTCTACGGGCTACTCGCCAAGGCATTTGTTCCCCGCCAATCCTGCTAGCATACGCCAGCGCAGGAAACCGGAAGCGGTCCAGGGGCTGTGTTAGTAAACAGTGAAACCCTCGTATAACTTTTAATTCGTTCAGTCATTCACTGCTGCGGCTATCAGTGTTTCTTTGGTTGAACCTGCCCTGTAGCGAGGTAAGCAATAAGTAGCAGACGTTTAAACCGCACAATTTCAGGCACTTTCGTCATCTTGAAGTCATTTAATTAAAGAATGAAATGGAAACTTATCTTCTCTTTTTGTAGTAGTATTTTTATAGCGTTGGTTATGGTACAGCTATTTGGATAGGCTGCAGAACTATGCAAATTAGCTAGATCGAGCACCGAGGCTTTTCAGGATGACTTGAGCTAGGTGTGCCTCCATATACTGGCTCCATCGACAATACAAAACCGCGATCTTCAGGATATCTGTTGTAGTACATATGTGCTTGTAGGTTCACGAAGTCATGTATGTTATTTGAAAATAAGATTGTTGTATGTGTGTGTTAGCCCACAGTAGCATGTATTGAAGACTTCCTGTGGACTTGGACGTCTGTGTAAACATGTTTCATGTATATAGTGCTTAGACATTTGCGTACGTTACTGTCCTTGATTACGACACTGTACGAAAGTGTAGTAGCGTCCTCTGATGAAATAAACTTTTTCTAAACACAGCCGATTTAGTAACTGTAGACAGATAATATAGAAAGCTCTGCTGGGCCCTAGAGATGGCCAAAGCGGCTCACTTCAGTGAGCGGCTCCGAACGGCTCGGCTCAACCGGCTCAGTTTAACTAAAGTCCCTAGATTTTTCCCTGTTCTTCTTAAGTAGCGAAAACCATTGATGCGCCGTCGGCGAATGTGATTGGGTGCTGCTCGTTTCCGGTTAAAAACGGCTTCCGGTAGCCATGTTCTTCCTAACGCTGGTTCGCCCGTTTGCCTCGTGCAGTAGAGTCGGTAGAGTCGCGGACCTCGCAGGTGCATGCACGCTGCAGCGCGGGGGATTGCGCATGCTTTTTCCCGCTGTCTTCTGCCTGTGCAAAGGACTTGCTGCGGTCGACTCGAGCATTCTCGTAAATTCCTGCTTATTGAGCCTTCGGGTGCTTCACCCAGTCGGGAAAATTAAGGGTTGGCGCTTTTTTCTGTGCCTCTTGGAAAGCACAACAGGACAAGGCGTAAAGCGTGGCTGCACAGAATAGGGCGGAAGAACTTCAAGCCTACGAAGTCCAGCAAGCTGTGCGAGGTAAGTTGCGTATTTTTCGGTCCACAGAACCGTTGAAAGACAAACGTATCACTTTTCTTCTAAACCAGGTGAGACAGCGTTCTGTTTCGGCCGTTCGCACTCCCGTGTAAGCGCCTCAGTTTTGACACATTTAAGATCGTTGATTATGCATATCTATTGCGACCGCCTTTTAGAAAGTATTAGCACGAAGCATATTTTCCACCTTCAGCATATAGATGCCTATGTTCCGCTGAGGCTCGTGCTAGATTGAGGCCGCTGTGGCAGACTGCCGGTAGAAGCTCAGTGGGATTAATAAAAAAAACTTTGTGCTCTATACTTTATCCGCGCACGTCAAAGGATAGCACGTGGCCGAAATTAATACAGTGTTCACCTCTATCCATTACAGCATAATTAATAGCGCGACTGTCGCTTCGGGCGATGCGCATTTCATAGCACTCGCGGTGCCTTCACAGCTCGCCTTGCAGGAAAAAAGATCTAGTGTCATTAGGCTTTGTCTCACACATTAGTGGTATTAAAGAACTGCCTCGTGTATCTGCACTTTCTAAATGTACATATTATTTTTTATATATTGCTAACCACAAGCAGACAAAAATAACTGGCTCTCGGAAGATGGGAGCTGCTGTTACCCCGACCTGACTTAAACGAATGCGCAGTATTTTATATCGATGTACTGTAGAGTTAGTAAACTTCCGTGGCTGCCGTAAACTAAAGTCCCCGCGAACAGTCAACAAGGCGACTTTTACCTGCTCCTGATTATAACCTCAAAGTTTTAACAGTAAATACATAATACTCGCTACTTAAGTAGGTGTTAGTAATGTGTTGTTTGTGTGCCTGCTTTCAAAGCTTTGGACTAAATATGAACTCCGAGGAACTCCGAGGATAGGTTTTGTGGACCCCCAGAAATGGCTTCGCAGTCCCCAATTTGAGGACCACTGACCTATACTATTTAGGAAGCTTCCAGAATCGCGTGATGGCTGAAAGCATCCTAATACGCGCAGATAGCTGATCACGTTGTTTTACGACGATCTTTTCAGCCGCTGTGAGCCGTAGGGTAAGAAAAGTACTAAGTAAATGGTGCTCACGTCTTCGCTGTGAAGAGCATGCATTTAGAAGTGCTAATATTTTTGCGCGTAAGTTGCATGCGAAGACTCGGGTCTTTTAAAACGTGCTAGCGCAATACATGCGTTGCTCTAATATTCGAGGCGGCGGAACACACGTTTTTGCCATATGGCGAAACACAGGGTGGCACATGGCCAATATATTGCAAATACATCGCTCAGAAATCGTCACCTTTTACAGCCCGGTGCGATGCAACGTAGCAGGTGTCGCCAAAAAAAAAAAAAAAAGTTGCGGACGGACTCGGTTAACGCCGACAACTTGCGCGTTGAGCCCCAACAGTGTGGTATTAAGCCCCTTTGGGATCGTATTTGATTGTCTGCACTTATGCGGCCGTTAACAGTCGTGAACGGCTAACGCTGCCGGCACTCAGCGGTCGTTAGCGGTCCGGCACTCTTTACGCGGTTTCTCCGTCCTCGGAGTTTAGGAAGAACATGGCGGCTGACGCCGACTGCGTGTGAGAGGGGGTTGAGAGAGGAGGCAGTTGTCGCTACTTAAGAAGAGCAGGGAAAAAATCTAGGGACTTTAAGTTTAACGGCTCACCGGCTCGCGGCTCACTTGATACTAGGAGGGAGAGGAGGCAAGAGGGAGGACACTGACTTCTCCCTCCCTCCTCCTCCTGGAATTTAGAATACTTTTTCTATGCAGGCAGCTTGGTAGCCCATGCACCCCTCTGCAAAAAGTTCTGCAGACTCACTTGAGCGCCACGTGCTTTCGCGAGCCTCGACAAGCCAATCCATCACACCACCCCTCTCGCTTTTCGGGTTCTGAAACCCGAACATGTTCATGGCCGATTCTGCGACGACCAGCAGATTGACGCGCCATCTGGGAGCACTGATACAAAACACAAGATCGCGTGACGCCACTCTGCGTACGCTTCTCGCAAGCTGCTCGACGCCGCTCAATTCTCGCGTTGTTACGAGCATTTTATTTATTAGTTTATTTTCGGTCAAAAGATTACGGGAAAATAAAAAAAACCCCTACGATTTCGGCCAATGGCGTGTTTGGATTTTCGCAACTCGTATAATAGTAGAACTTTGTGGCTGAAGCCCATGGACACTAGCGACAGATTTCCCTCTAGTGTATCATCAGGCCCGCTGCGGTGGCATAGCGGTTACTGTGCTCGGGTGCTGGCCCAGAGGTCGGGATTTCAATCCCAGGCTCCCGGCCGCGACGGTCGCATTTCGATGGAGGCGAAATGGTAGAGGCCCGTGTACTGTGCGATGTCAGTGCGCGTTTAAAGAACACCAGATGGTCAAAATCTCCGGAGCCCTCCACTGCGGCGTCCCTCATAATCAGGTCGTGGTTTTGGGACGTAAAGCCCCAGATGTTATTAGTGCATCGTTAGGAAACTATGCTTCGCTCCACACTATTATCCGGCCATTTAAGATTGCTTGGCCGTCAACTGTGGTCGATCGAAATAAGAACAAAGGTTACTGCACATTTTCTTTTGAATTTGTTCACTTGTTCACACACACACGCTAATTATAAATGGGCGGGCTGCAACGCCATACCGAATGAACGCCAAGTACAATAAAAAGACGCCATACAAAATGAAATAAAATACAATACCAAATGCCAAGTACAACACAATAAAATACAATACAAAATGAAGTGAAATACAAAACAAAATGCCGAGTACAATATAATAAAACACTTCAACAAAGTTCGTAACATCCACAAGACTTATGTGCAGTGAAAACACTACATTAAATGCAGGTTATTATTAATAAACAGCGTTTTGCTGACTTTATCAGAAGTCAGACGGCGCCGCTTTTCGGTAGAAATCTGGCCTGCTTTAGAAAACATTCGTTCACAAGGAACACCTGTCGCGTGAATACATAACCTTTTTAAAGCGATCGCATACAAGTTAGGGCATATGAACTTCCTACTTTCCCACCCCTCCAGTGGATCTGAAGTGGTGGGAGAAAATCGCGCTGCTCGCTCGCTGTGTGCGAGCGAGCAGCGCGAGTCTGCCCGCAGCGGCCAACACTCGTCGGCCAGTAACAACAACAACAAAAAAATCACAGTATATCCACGGGGTGAATGATGATGAGTGGGGCGAAGCTCCGGAGAGAATCATCGATAAACCGTGAAACTCTTCCGTGAAATTCGCCCAGTACATAATATAAAGAGTGTGAAACACTGTGTATATATTAAACATCAAACTTTTATTGTACTGTTGGTTTACGTGGTCCCTTCATTATCACCGCTTTGTGATCGGTGAAATGCAGGGAAAGTGTCCGCTCCCGAGCGAAAGAGAAAGTGCGCCAAGAGCGAGCGCCTTTTACGATCGCAGGCATCCAAGGACATGCGCCATTCGCATTATACAAGCGCCATCTGTCATCTTTAAATAGCAACCCTAAGAAATACATGAAACGCCATCTAGTGAGCAATTCATTAAACAAGAGCTGGCTACATACATACATACATACATACATACATACATACATACATACACACTACTACTACTACTACTACTACTACTACTACTACTACTACTACTACTACTACTACTGCTACTACTACTACTACAGAGGAGGTAACGACCCACACCCTAAGGAGCTTCGCCCCTAAAATGAATCCACGAGACCTCTGTACATGCCTCTGGATAAAAAAAATCACAGCATATCCACGGAGTGAATGATGATGAGTGGGCGAAGCCAGGGTTGCCACTGACTTTCGAGTAAATGTCGCCAAACAACGAGCAGAAAGTCGCCAAAAGTCGCCATTTTTTTTAGAAATTTCGCCAAAAAAGTCGCCATTCTAGATGTGTGCGGCATATCCTAGTAATAGAAATTTTCACTGATGTATAGCCCCGTAGAATACAGTGCCATTCAAAGCCCTTAAAGTATCTTGACATTTCTCAATGCCAGGCGCATCGCCCCTTCACCATGGGAGTGCTTGGTGCACCCGGTTCTCCGACTAGCCGCAAGATGTGCGCGGAGGAGCAAGTATGAAAGGATAAAACGCTCATGATATCCTTCCAGGGGCGTAGCCAGAAATTTTTTTCGGGGGGGGGTTCAACCATACTTTATGTATGTTCGTGCGTGCGTTTGTATGTGTGCGTGCCTATATACGCAAGCAGAATTAAAAAATTTCGGGGGGGGTTTGAACCCCCCCAACCCCCCCCTTGGCTACGCCCCTGTATCCTTCCATCCCTGTCCGCTCGTTTCAAAGGTAAAAGTGTGGTAAACCTTAGACGAAAGCCGCGAAGGCGTTGTTTGTAGACAGCTTTACATCCCCTCATTTGAAAAAAAGGATTAACAGGTTTATTGAAAGTAGTAGGACAGAATTCTTACAGGTATCGTTCATTAGTGAGTCTTATACCTTTCAGTGTGAACTAATACGATACCGGACGCCACTGTCTCTTTCACATATAATCACTTATATCTACCCGCGTCAATCCAGTGCGTTATAATTGAACAGGTAGACATTGTAAAATGTTATATATCAATTGTTTTCATTGCACACGCTCACCGAGAACAGTAGAAAATGCCTGAATAAATAATTTTTTATTGCACGAACACCCGCGTATCCGCCCATCTTCGCTATACGAGCTCGATTAGGGGATACTGCAGCGGTGAATAGGTCGCCAAGCTATTCAGAATAGTTGGAGCTTTGGCGGAACAAATGGCCGGAACACACGACCAACCCGTCATCTAGCCCTTTCAGAAGCAAAACTTTAGCGAAGCTCTGAAGCATCTAGATGAATCTAGATGAATTGAGTTAGAAGCATCTAGATGAATTGAGGAGATACGCACGAGTTACAGGACGGACATACAGAACGGCGCGTAATGTGCACCTCAAAACCCAGAAAAAAAAGTACAGAGAATAGTGCCGCTCATTCGTTGGGAAGGCACTGAGCTTAGGATGCATAACTCAGTGGAGACCTAAGCTGAAAATCGCCAAAAATTCGCCATGTCGCCATTCATAATTTTAGGTCGCCACGGGCCTCTCAAATTCGCCAATTTGGCGAAAAGTAGCCACCATTGGCAACCCTGGGCGAAGCTGCGGAGGTTCATCGGTAAACCGTGAATCTTCCGTGAATTCTGCCCAGTACATCATCACCGACGTGAGATCGGGCGCGTTTATACTAAAGGTTCGATGAGTTATGACGACTTGCAGCTCACTTTAATTTTACATGTACGCTGTGAATTTTCATTGTTTAGAAAACCATTGCTTTAGAAAACAACTGGCGTATTTCGTTAAGCAGCTGGCGTCTTTTCGTTTTGCTTTAGAAACATCTGGCGTTCTTTCGTTTTGCTTTTAGAAAACATCAGGCGTCTTTCGTTGGTTTATTTCATCAATCAACGGCGTTTTGAACAAAATTTTTATTGTTTATTCACGCACAGGAGAAATCTCACCAGGCACAATCTTGGAGGTAAACAATGGCTGCTAATGGGAATGAGAGACAGAAGTCGGCTTTTAGCTAACACTTACACTTCTACTTCTACTAACGTTTCCTACTGGAACATGCCAATGGCTGCTAATGGGGAATGAGAGACAGAAGAATTCGGCTTTTAGTTAACGCGCACGCTGCGAATTTTTTATTGTTCAACAACGCACAGGAAAAATCTCCCACCGGCACCACCTTGGAGGTCAAGATCTGGTACTAGCGTTACGACTGGTTACGCACTACTACGACTACGAGGGGCGAACGGGTGCCGCCTTAAGGAGCTTCGCCCCTAAAACATAGCGGCCGGTAGGCACCCGCGGAGGAAGCCGAAGGCTAGAATTACTGTATATGCTACCTTTAGGTAGCAGAGTTGCGCATAGGTCCGCAATCTTGCCCGCCGAGGCGTCCACGTCATGCAGGAAAGCCACCCCTTCTGAATGCAGGAGCCGACGCGGCCCAGCGGCTCCGTGTGCTTTCTCGCTTGTTCATGACGCGTCGCTGGCGCAATTACCTTCGCTTCGAAGAAAAAAGAAAGGAAAACTCGAACAAATAATGAATTTAGATGAAACTGGGGCTATAACTTGTTCGACGGCAGTCACTATCGGAAGTAATATATTTTGTTGTGAATAGAAAACAGGAAAACTTCGACAGACACGATTCTGGACAAACTAAGTTCAGCAAATCGCTCGTTTCAGGTAGTTTTTGACGCAGCGCTTTAAACAATTAAGTGGGTTGTTCGAGAATGCAAGTGCTAGAATTAGCACTCTGTGTTTTACAAATAACGAAAACAAACGAGAATTTTACGCATATCTAGGTAGCTGTAAACACCCGGTAAGGCTGCGCTGCTAAGACAGCGCTGCTCCGCACAGGCACCACAAAAACTGGCGTTCACTAAAAAATGACAACACAAGACACCAACACAAGACACCAAGGAAATACATTCCGCACTGCGCGGGATCGCCTCGCCGGACTGCTTGGTACAGCGGCGGTGGTGGAGCGGCGGTCGCCAGCACCCGCGCGGCCGTGAAGTTGGCTTTCCCTCAAATGGACGATTTTTGTGCACGTGAGCGCGAGCGGCGAATGGGGGCGCGAGCGGCGAGTTCTATCAAAGGCGCAACTCTGCTACCTAAAGGTAGCATATACAGTAACTCTAGGTACAACCATCAGTGGAGGTTAAATGACCTTGGAAGGGCGTTCTTCGAAGTGAGCATTGCCTTGTTGAGTGTGACAATGAAAGCCCAGATTGATCGTCGTCATGCTCCCGAAAGCAGAAGGGAGATCGTATTGTGACCCGTGGAGCGGGGGCATTCAGAAAAAAAAAAAAACAGCGTATCAATAGGACGAAACAGTGTCTATGGGAGGTCAGTCCTTTTGAATTTTCAATAGGTGGAGCATTCCAATGCTTTGTTTGAAAAAGGGTTATATGCCCTCACGAGCTGTGAAATAAGGTCTGTATCTTTTTTCTACGAAAGAGCAGACAATTGTGAAATGGGGAAAGGAGAATCTAATCCCCGTGCTCTCATCCCCGTGCGCACCGGAGCCGGCATCTCCCGCGCACTCCGCCGCCGCCGGTCTGCGCTTTCCAGAGACAGTGACGTCGTAGCCGTGGCGGACGCACTGACGCCGGCGCGCGCGCAGCTATTCGGCTTCAATGTGCAGTCTCCGTTTGACACTGCGCTGGAGCCGCTTGATAGCGCCTCTGACTGGCGTTTGCCAGTGTGGCAGAGCCATGGAGAAGGAGAGCGCAAATGCTGCTCAAAGGCGCAGAAGAGCGGAGAAGCTTAACTCATCGGATCCCGAAGTTGTTGCCTGGCAATTAGCGGTTGAGCGTAGGAAGAATGAACAGAAGAAGGCTAAACGTGCTGCGGAGACACGAAAGCTAAGAATAATCAGCTGAACCTTTGTAACGCTACGTATATCCTGGCATAGCCGAGCTAAGCCACTGCAACATTCTTTTTTTTCAATAACTTAGTAACCTAACATCGTGGTTTAGCGCTAGAAAAAGACAGACACATGTGAGAGACAGGACAGGCGCTATGTGATAGACAGGACATGTGACAGACAGGACAGGACCGGTCTTGGTGGCGGTGGCTGAGGCCCTACTCCGAAAACTGAAAGGCAGCGCCAAGCGGAAAACAGCGGACGTGGGAGCACCGGGGAAGAAACCTGAAGTTGTGCCGTATGTGCACAAGGTCTCGCACAACCTGAAGAAGGTTGTCAATAGGCATGGGGTCCCGCTTGTTTTTTCGACGCCTAACAAGCTTGCGCAGCTGTGCCCTCGCACAACAAAGGTGTGCTGCAAGAAGGAAGGGTGCTAAAAAGAAGCATGCCTCGCCCTTTGTGAAATACGTACAAGGAGTGGTGCATGGCATACCGCTGTCTTGCGGTAAGTCGTACATAGAGCAAACAGGTCGATGCCTTAATGACCGGTTAAGGGAGCATGCACAAAATCTAAAGAAAGTAGACGAGGCCCATCTTTCGTCCCACTGCCGAAAATGCATGTGTGAGCCGATATTTCGAGAGGCCAAGATTCTAGGAAGAAGCTGGAACAAATCAGCCCGTGAACTCTGGGAGGCGTATCATATAAAGAAAAAAGGTACTGTGTTAGCGACACGTCTATCTGCTTGTATAGAAACGAGATTAGGCTTCTTGATGCCACATGCCTGTAGCTTGATAAGTGGTGACGCCTTGTTACGCGCTCGTCACGTCTGCGCACCAGTGTGCTATTTATTCCATTGCAACCCTTGCAATAAACCAGTTGTTAGTAGCGCCTGTCCTGTCTCTCACATGTGTCTGTCTTTTTTTAGCGCTAAACCACGATGTTAAGTACTCACCAACTCGCCCAACAACAAGTTCTTATTTAGTAACTTACTCATTACTATTTCGGAACTGTAACGGGTAACGTACTTTCGTTACCA
This sequence comes from Rhipicephalus sanguineus, assembly GCF_013339695.2. NCBI lineage: Eukaryota > Metazoa > Arthropoda > Arachnida > Ixodida > Ixodidae > Rhipicephalus > Rhipicephalus sanguineus. Next base: position 68,861,441 of record NC_051179.1, read on the forward strand.
TTTTTCGGTAACGTGAGGTGTCACGTTACGCGTTACTTTTCATTGCAATTATCCTCGCAGTCTTGCACAAAATTCATTCGTCTTGTAGGAGAGCCTTTCTCAAAACTCGCCCCGACGTTATTTTATCGCTGCTGCGGACTGCTGTCGGCCCGCCAAGCGTTGGCAAAGCGATCCCGCACGGGGTCCTTTTTTGTGCGGGGAAATTACAATGCAAATGGGAGCAAATTCGCGAAATTTATTAAATGGATCTGCCATAGTTTCGGCTACCATGCCATCGAGGTTCAAGTAGTTGATTGTCGATGAAGCGAAACGTAATGCGGTCCTCGTAACCGTAAAAAGCGAACCGTCGAGATTTGGTCGGCTTGCGGACATCAAGACTCGGTGTGAGCTTCACCACTAAGGAGGATGACTTCTTCAGAAGTGCCTTCTGAACGTAATCGCCAACTGAAGATGAGCGACTGTCTCTGTACCTTTGACGCCGCATGGCATCGCCATGAGCGGGCTCAAGGAAAACTTTCCGCGCGTTCACCAGCTCTTCCTTAAAGTGAATACAGGAGTACCATATAGTGCGTGTGTCGAGCTCCTATTTAGCGTAGGTGTGGACGTATTCGCTAATAAGCGAGTCAAGCTGTCCGATTAAAGCTTTGAAAAGCAGCTGTTGCTTATATTCATTGGTTTGTCGTTACATTAGGAAACTAATCCTGCACTACTCTAGCACTGCATGTTTATAAACTTCGTATTCAAAATTAGTTTTGCTTCTTGCTATTTGCAACTGCGCCTACGTTCCTGGTTATTGAACTCCCGAGCAAGCGAGGCTGACCTTGAACACTTTCACATACGCAGTCGCATTATTTGCGGTAATTATACAGGTCAAACTGAAAAAAAAAATGTTTATGTGCGCAAACACTTTCCCCCATATTTATGCCACTTAAGCATTCCTTTATTGCTACAAAATTAGTGCATTTATTTTGGTAGTAGAAGCACCCCGTCATTATTACTGCAGGTTTGTTCAGTGATGTTTTCATTGCGGAGAGCGTTGATGATGAAATAGATTCGTTTGTGTTTAATGAGCCATTCGAAAAAATAGCTTCCTCATGGGCCGCAGAGTTAGAAGCCATCACATGTAACTATACAGGCAACTTTAGGCCACTGTAGTACTCGGGAGATACGGCAGATTTGTGCAAATTGTTCTCGTTTAATCAGTATTTCGGGTAAAATTTTTGTTTCGGTGAGAACTTTAATGTTACACGTGAACAGGAGTTTTATAAAGTTCTTATTGTAGGTTCTTGAGGCGAAGAGGCACTGGTTAAGATTTCTGACTATGGTGTAACGCCAGAAGTAACGTCCGTTACTTTTTTTTTTTGGACCGGTAACGGTAACGCTTTAACTTTTTTATGGGTGACGCAGGACGTTAACGCGTTCCTTTTTCTTTAGCGTAAAGAGTAACGTATTGAGTTACTTTTTTTCGGTAACGCATACAACATTGGAGACAGAGTGGGATATATTTAGGTCCTATCGTTTTCGGGTAAAATCCGCAATAGCCCGATTGGCGCAAACCGAAGAATACATTTGTTGAAAGTTCGACTTCTAGCAGCAAATGCGTCTTGCTGAGAGCGGGCTCGACATTCTCATGAAGTCTTTAATTGGAGAAAGGCCCCGTTGCCAGGCAACACTCATACAGACAAACAATGATAACATTTTTTAACACGGAAGTGTTTTATGCCGGGTCCACCAAGATTTTTTATGACGTATTCCCGTCACGGAAATACGTCAGCAAAATGAACACCATCAGATGGCAAAGAAAAAAAAACTATGAGAAAAATTTCAGTAGACAGGAGTCGAACCCACGACCTCTCGGTCCGCGACAATGGCTGGCGGCCGTTTAGCCCACTGAGCTACCGCCCAACACACAACGGATGCTACATGAAAGCGTCTTTTATCTTTCGCACTTTCCTCTCACAGTGCTCTTGCATGGAAGGATGGATGTATGCTATGAGCGTCCCCTTTATAACGGAGTGGGGACATGTGTGCCACCAGGCTCGAAAACCAAAAAAAAAAAATAATAATAAAACGCGCCGTTGCTGCGACCGTCCCATTCGGCGCGTTTCCAATAGAAGTGTAATTTCGTTTCACACACCGCGAGGTGGTGGCTTTAGCCCAAGCCTCGCTCATAGCATCCATCCATATCGAAAAAATAGCTCTCCGTCGCTCGCCTGGCTGACGCACCGCGTTCCCCGCTCGCCCTGTGAGAATTAACTGCCAGGCTAGAGGGAAGACACAACGCGCCAGGGCTTAAAGTCTCCCTTCATTGGAGGGGGCCCTCATAAAGCGGCAATATACATATATATGTAACAAACGCGGTGCGCGCCGGTATACCGAAGAATAAACGCAGGATTTCTAGATATATTGGTCAAGATCCACTTTCGCGGTCGTAATATACATTTTTGGGCAAAAATGTGACCGTATTAAACGCATGAAAATGCATTATTTCCAAGGGATGTTGGCCGGGAATAAAACAAAAACGTATAGGCTGAAAAACGTATCATGCAGAATCGTATCAACGAGATTCCACTGTATATATATTATATATATACCTGTATATATATATATATATATATATATATATATATATATATATATATATATATATATATATATATATATATATATATGCTATACATTAAGCATTAAGAGCGGTGTTTGCGATTATCACAGTGCAGTGAAGCCAACTGTCTCTCGAACTGAACAAATGCCTATGAATGTTATACAAATACATATATTATTCCGAATGTATTTCGGGCGTTTATTCAACGTGTCACTCCAATCAAGCCTCTAAGCACACGAATAAGCCTCAAAGCACACTGTGGGAAGCCACGCTCATCGAACGCAGTCGTATTTATAAAACGTCACTTTTAGAGAACCCGTTTCAGTGAACGCACAGTCATGCTTAAATGGTGTGCGCTAACTGCAAGATGAAACACAGTTGTTCGCTTTCATTTGTCTCATGCAGACTTCGTCGATGTGAACTCTAATCCTCGAACATTTATGATTTGGAATCCCCGAACACCTTTAGATACGCGAACATGTGAAGAAACATGGGACGACTGTCTTCAGAACTCTGAAGCTCATATGTCGCTGAAAATTCCCTCGTTCTTGTATAGCACATTATGTTGACCTCAATTATATTAAATCAGATTTGGAGACAGATGCGTCAATCAACCATCAGTGACTCTACAAGATAAGAAATTCGTGCTTTGAAGTTTATGGCAGCCCTAATCTTACTGCTGGATTACCAACTTGTAGATGTGATTCATGTTTCTGACTCGGTGTTCGATAGACATATCGTATTGTGGACAGATGTCACTCGTGTTTCCGACGCAGTGTTTGATAGAGATATAATCATGTCTAGAGATATGCATGTGTTTTGTGGCCATTGAGCTCCATCGTGAGTTTCAGAAAAAACTGTCTCTACTAACCTCGAAACGCTCTTTTGAAGCTTCGCTTTTGTCCCGCAAAAAATCAGCTCCAAGAGACGATTCATTCCATGTAGTCCGCTGACAGATGGCGCTTATCTCCTTTTCGGATGCCGCATTGGTGCTTGGGCGGCATGACGTCAGCGCCACCACCCACAAAGTGGTCACGTGGTGATTCACGTCCGACACGAAACTCCCGCGCGCACTAGCGCCGATTCATTGCGAGCTTGTTCCGTGGTCCCGCCAATATGAAGACCTCGGCCGTCTGCGTCGTGGTGATCGCCGCGCTGCGCTGCGTACACGGAATGTTCGTGGGAAACATGTTCCTGCCGTTCGGTAGCATCATGACTTCGAGTGGCATCCTGGGCTTCAAGATTTCTATGGCCGCTTCTCTCATATCATTGGTCAGCCAGGGAATATTGTCCGGTGATTTCGAGACCAGGGCCGGCACGGTCATCGCGGAATCCTCGACCGGGAAACTGAGCGGCTGGCCTGGTTTGCTTGTCCCCAACACGACGACGTCAGCCACCACGGCGCAGCCGGACGAGAGGGCTCCAATTTCGGCACTGCAAGATATCCTCAGGTAAGAACCCACGTGAGAGTCTTGGCTGTAGGCTTATGCCCTGTTTCAATTTGAAAATCTCTGACACTGTTTGTTTGATCCTCTCGCCAAGGAGGATTAAAATCATCCTTGACTGCCTCTTGGCAGACCATGCAAGTCGCGCGCCACTGTGCGCGCAGGCGCTGTGGCGCGTGAAGTCACGTGGCTGTATAGACTTTATCGCTTGACAATAATTTGAATCTACATGTGCTGCATATGATATGTTTACCGTTAACAAAAAGAAAGACACGAACAACGTTGCTCGTGTTTTTTTTTTCTTTTCTGTCTTCTATAGTCCGTGTGTACACGGTTCAACTTGCATGCCACGGCTGGCAGGACGATGCGTTACGTGTTTTAAATGTAGTAATTGTTGTGGTTTAACGTCTCGAAACCACGATATGATTATGAAAGACGCCGTAGTGGAGAGCTCTCGAACTTTTTACCACCTGGGGTTCCTTAACGCGCACCTAAATCTAAGTAAGGGCCTTTAGCATTTTCGCCTGTGTTTTAAATGTTCTCGCCATAGTCTATGTATATATGTATACTTTCAGGGAGTCGGTGAAGCTTTTAGTACACCCTTGTTTTAGAACTCTCACGGTACGCGCTGGCGCTGTAGTAGTGTAATGAGTTGTGCTGGTTACCAGTTTACTGAACTGAAGAAACCAGCGCTAATTGCAGGACGGCGATGATTTATTGTCTTTTCTTCAGCGCAGTTTTCTTGATGCTCACCAGTGCAGGGCAACTCACCCCTTATCACACGCAAGGAGTTTGAAAGGTCGGGGGATGTGCGACACACCCTGCAGCAAATGGGAAGCCAACAGGCAACCTTGGACCAGGCCAAGCGAGCCGCTCTAGCATAGAGGACGGATTTTTATAATCCGTCAAGTACGAGCCGAGTTACAGGGATTTGCCGCACTCTTTAAGCCCTTTCTCCCTCCTCTCGTACCAGCGAGCGCGCTGAAAGCTATGTAGAGGGGTTGTCAAAAGGGGAAGAAGCCACGGCCGTTTGTCAGCGCGTGTCATGACCTCGAGCACTTTCTTTTCTTGCTTTTTTTTTTCTCCGAACGCACGTCTTACTTTCAGTGTGATCGCGAGCGTGGGCACGTGGCGGCATCCTGCGGCGGCAGCGGCAACTATGCAGCTCCCGATGCTCAAATCAGCCAATGGCCGTGGACTTTGGGTTTATGGCGCCGTCATTTGGGGTTATGGCATCATTTGTCGAGAGAAGAGGGAGCGATTTCTAGCTGACTTTCAGAATTAAGTGTAAATTCCGGGCCACACGCTGCGCTGTAATGTTTAGCTCACGTGTTCTCGGGAGCGTCGACTACCGATCGACAGCGTTTTCTGACCACGCTCAAATAGTGTTGCAGGGTCCATTTAAAATGTTTATTCCTCCTCTTCAGTTTATTTATATGGCGCTCCGACTGGAATGCGAACGCATGTCACCTTGGGCAATGTGCGCGGAAAGTTTGGTGGACACTCTTACAGAGTTATTTCACCGCGCTAGTTCAGTGGCTATGATTTTCTTCTGTCGAGCAGCAAGATAGCGGGTTCAATCCCATTGCGCGGCGGTAGCAAGATTACTGGCGTTCTTAGTTCTATGCAGGGGCGTAGCCAGAAATATTTTTAGGGGTAGTCTAACCCCCTTTATTTTTAGTTCGTGCGTGTGTTTGTGCATGCATGCATATACAGTCAAACCCATTGATAATGAAAACGCAAAAAGCGGAAATTAGTTCGCTATATCCTATAATTCGATACGAATCTTTTAGAGAATTCACCTGTTTTTTTTGTTGTTGTTGTTTTTTTGCGAATTTCGGTGCGCAAGTTTGCTTCATAGCATTGCTTCACGATAATGCAAGAAAGCTGGCTTCACGACAATACGTGAATTTTTTTTTTTTTTTTAGTTTCCAACATTCCGTGTTTTCTAGGTGGAGATGCGCGTTATATGCAGAAGCGAGTTGTACGGGAGAAAAAACGGCATCGATGTCAACAACGCCTCAACATCTTCATACGCAGCTGTGCGCCGTCGGGCGCCCGAAGCCTCTAGTCCGCCTTGGCCCTAACATCGGCCTTGTTTTTCAGTACCATATTCAGTGTGCTTCTCGGCATGCTGTACGCAGCGACAAGGTCAGATTTTTTTTTATCCACGATCGACAGTGCTGGTTATCGCCAGATTTGCTGAGAGCAGCAGTTTCTTCCGTTTCACGGCAGCTATCACGTTAAAGGGGCCCTGCGCCACTTTTTGAACATGGTCAGAAAATGGTGCCTATCAGTGGTCACTGCTCCTGTGAGTCAAACATTATAGCGTGCCACGTGGCAGGGAATTAATGTTCAAGGTTAGCTAGAAATCGCTCGCCCTTCTCTCGACAAATGATGACATATACACGAACCAACTGCGTCCCATACTCCAAAAGACACAGTCATTGGCTGATTTGAACATCGTGAGCTCCATAGTTAGCGCGGCCGCCGCGGTGTGCCGCGACGTGCCCGCGCTGCGGCAAGGCGCGGGTAAGTCAGCCGTGCGCAACTTTTATACGTTGGCCGCACGCGCATTCGAAGAAAACAACAAAAAAGTGCTCCCTTTCATTGTGGCACAACGTCGCAGAAAACGGCACGAAGAACATACAGGATACAGCGCTGTCCTGCATGTTCTTCCGTACCGTTTTCTGCGCTGTTCTGCCACAATATTCGTGAACCAATTAGCCCACCTATGAACCCTTGTGCCCCCTTTTACCCCCCCCCCCCCCTCCCTCCCCCTGTGCTGCTTTCAGCGCGCTCGCAGGGACGGAGGGAGAGAGAGAAAACCCTTAGAGTGTGCGAAACATCTCTATTAACGCTCATACTTGACGGATCCTAAAAAAATGGCGGCAGTCGATTCTTGAGGCAGTAAACTCCGATAGTGAGGTCATTTGATGATTATTTGGAAAAGCGTTGCAGGGCCACTTAGAATCACTGTGAAATGAACGGCGACTGGGACGACGGAAGCGACGACGAGGAGGAGTCGCGGGAGAAAGCACGTAATGGCAAGCGGTACTTTCTAAAAGTTTCTAAAAGGTGGTTTCTAGTCGCTCCTCGCGGCGGTCTCCTCGTGTCACCGCTCGCTTTCCCAAATGCATGCAGGAAAGCCTCCTTTCGCAAGAAAAAAGCCAACCGCTTCTGTTGAAAAGCCAACTATACTTGTACCGTTTCGCGCTACCCGATGTACGAAGCGTCCTGGCTAATTTTGTGCTATATAGAGCCGCAGATTTTCCTATGCACTGACGTTAAAGCGTTGTCGTGCTCGTTGGAAGGTAATTAAACACCCACAATGCGCCGACATTTTATAAGCCATCATGGCGTTGGCTCATTCACACTGGGGAATCCGCCGGCCACAGCGACCGGAGTTCACGCGCCGCCGAAATTCCACATTGTTCACACCACTTAGCAACCGCACCGCCGAAACTAGGGCGTCTAGTTGTCATCGTCCCTTCGCGCGAAGGAACGCTGGCATCGACGCGCTCTGTGTTGTGTACGCGTTTCGTTATGGCGACGCGCATAAACAGGAGCAGAGTCGTCGAACTGCTGGGCCGGCTGCAAAGCAACTTTCTGGCGATGTCTGACGAGGAGAAACATGCATTCGCAGAACAAAAGAAACGACGCAAGCAGTTGTGGTTGGTTCGTCCTGATTCGCAAGACGCGAGAAGCTTGGTCGAGCCGAGATAATGCTACCCGTTTTGCGAGATCGCGATGATGTATTGCAAAGATGCTAATCGCGACAACACTTGGCAGTTGTCGAGAGCTACTGGATGATTACGAAAGACTTCGCTGTTGCTGCGGGCTTCGACGACTGCGATATCACAAGCGCGCCGCCATTTTTCGAATGTTCAACTCGCGTTCCGATTGGTTCGCGGTGAGGGAATTCGGCGGCAGCTGCCGCAAAAATCGGTCCAGGACAGATTGGCGCGGAAAGGGCTTTTCCGGCGGATCTCGCTGCCGCCGAAGCGGATTCCGCGCGCTCTCGCCGCCGAATGTCTCAGTGTGAACGCGCCATTAATATATGCTGACACACTCAATGACGACGCGACCAAATGAATGTTGCTAACTATTGCCTAGTGTACGTTAAACTTATTTGTGTTCTGATTAATTGCCTAATTAGGCCACTTTAATTAACTAACTTTCGAAGTGACGAAGCTGGGCATAAATTTCCAATTAGAAAGTTGTACATCGGTTTGCAAAACGTCCGATTACACAGTTTATAGCTTTCTGTCCATTAAGTATAGTGTTTCGCTGTTTACTACAGGTGCCCGCAAAATACAAAAAAAAAAATACCGCATGTCATGCCCGCTTGCGCGCCGTGATTCTAGTGCTCCCTAACGTTCCGAGTAAAAACTACATGCTTCCCTCGCGCTGGTTCGTGACAGCGATAAGCAGACGCAGCGGTTATCTACACTGTTAAAAATTTTGCCCCTTGTTTACGTAAAAAGCTGAAGGTAAAAAGTTGCCGATCACTTTTCCGATTCCCAAATAGGGCGATTTCCGCAAACGGAGTCTCCCTAGAAATGTTGTACGTATTGTCTCCTAGACACATTGTACGTAATGTCTTTTTAGGAATGTTGTATGTATTGTCATTGTCTCCTAGAAACATTGTACGTAATGTCCTCTTAGGAATGTCGTACGTTATGTCTCGAAGAAACGTACGTTGTACGTGATGTCACCTTAGGATTGTCATACGTAATGTGTCCTGGAAATGTACGTAATGTCTCTGAAAATGTTGCATGCAATGACTTGGAAATTTCGCACTACTGAGGAATATGAAATGTGCCAAATAGCGCACTTTGTTGCTTTACAGTCACCAAAGTGCACAACTTGACACCACACTGTACTTAAAAAGTTGTAATAATGGGTGCCGTGTGGTGAAGAAAGTTTCGGTGCTTTACATGCATTTACCGCAATGGTTATCAACTGATGCAAGTGGCAGCTGCTACTTTGCTGCGAAGAAGTTGTTAGAGAGAGGAAAAATGCATTATGCAGTGATGGAGACGAAAATTTCCACTGGATGTTGAACACAACAGTCACAAAGAGATGCATGTACATATTGCCCCTGTTGAAACAAATGCCAGGCTACAAGAGTGCTCCTTCAGTGAAAATTGAAGTGTTCTGGCACCACATACAAATTAATCGTACATAGTTTGGCTGTTTGAAGTCTAGGGTCTGACAACAGCTCGCCTGGTCGGGATGAAACTTTGGTGAAAACATTGTTGGACGCCAATCACAAAAAGTCTAGCAATCCCAAGAACAGATATTGCTGTTCAACTTGAACAAGTAATTTGGCAGGGCAAATATAATGGCACTTGTAGCCTAATATATGTTACAACAGGGGCAACATGTGCATGCATGTCTTTCTCATGACTGCTGCATATAACATCCTGTGGAAATTTTTTGTCATTATTACTGCTTAACCTGTGTATCCTCTCTCTAACAACTTCTTCGCAGCAAAGTAGAAGCTGCCACTGGCATCAATCAGTAATCACTGCGGTAGCTGCATGTAAAGCACCATAATTTTCTTCACCACAGAACACCCATTATTACAACTTTTTAAGTACAGTGTGGGGTCAACTTCTGTGCATTGGTGACTGGAAAGCAACAAAATGCACTATTTGGCACATATATTTCTCAGCAAATGCAGAATTCAGTGTTTCCCAGAAAGTGTGGGACAGCACATAGCTGTGGCAGGAAGCATGCATACATACTACTTCTTGCCAAGTAAACAGTGAACATCCAGCTGCTCTGAACGCATAAAGATGGGGTTTATTCTGCCAAACTGTACGAGTATACTGTTCGCATTCCGGCTCATCTGAAAAGAGAAGAAAAAAAATATATGAGGACACTTGAACCAAAAAAGAAGGCAATCTGTGCCGAAACTGAATTTTGCATCTACCTTGCAAAAACAAATGAGCCACACAGCAGCAGGTTTTTAATTTTGATGCATCCACAGCCCGCCCAAACTCATAAAAAAAGAAAAGGGCATGTGTACCCTAAACCCCTGCATGATTGAATAAATGTAGTGTTCACAGTAAAAAATCCAAATAACTTCTGTGCAGACGACATTAAAGACATGAGGGGAGACGTTAAGTTCAGTTGAAATGCTAGATTACCATGTTGAGATAAGACGTGTAACTGTTCAAGCAGAGGGTGCTCTTGAAAGCAAGAAAACAAAGCAAAAGTGAAGATCAGATTTTGCACACTAGCTGTCGGACACGTGCAATGGCCGTGAACAGATTCGAATTGAGGCCGGCTGAGAAGGAGTGTCGGTTTTTGTCAAAAATGCCAAATTAAAAGAGCTAAAGAGGAGATAAAAACACGTTTTGTGACATTTAGCCTTTCTGCGTAAAACGAGGCACATGCAACATGAAATAAGCAAATCAAAATGTACGCAATGAGCTACTCCAAAGGTGCGCTTGTGAAACAAAGTGTCAGTTACCGCTCCCACATCACGCCAAGTAGTTTCAGGTGGACAGTGTTGCGAATTGTCCTTGGCTGTGGTGTTTTCACAAGTTAACTCGAAATGTAAAATGAGTGAGTGTCATAGGCAGCATCAATAGCCCAAGGCATTCGCTCAAACGCAGGCACATCGATGCTGCCCAACTTTCTCTCACAGCTTAATGTGTTACACAATATTAAACACTTTCCATTTGGAGTTCATAAGTAACGCACGTCCCTGCTCGTCGGGATCCAGAAACTCAACACCTGACAATGGAATCGAGGTCGCAGATGCTCCTGTTTATCATAATGGGGACGTAGCTTTGCTCTCTACTTGCTTATTCCTTGCATTGTTGCAGTATGCAGCAAAGCTAGCTACACAACCTCTCAGGAGCATTTTGCATTTTGTGGCACTGACGTTGACATTCTGTGCTGCTTCCAAGCAACAGTTTGTCTCATTCAGAGTAACTTGATCAAACCGAGCACTCGATCGAAACGACCGCTAACAAAATAAACTACACCTCCAGCTTGTTCTCGCTCTTAGCTTTTTTCTGTTCCTGGCGACCCCGAGCTCGGATGCTTAGTAATGCAGCAAACGTGGCAAAGCACCTAGCACCGAGAATGAGGCAGCCTCTTACACTGCGGAAAGTATGCTGTTGCAGCAATGAGAGAAATTAATGAAGAGTGATTTGGTCAACTTAAGCAATTTTCTTTGCTAATACTGTCTGCCCTCTTGTATATTGTCTGGTTACATAGCCACAGCAAATAGCACCATGTATGTGCTTTCCTGCTGATGTCAATATGACAACCTGCAGTCTGCTGACATACACAGAGTCATTCATGAAAGAGGGTATGCGAGAGTGTGGCCGACGCTCAGTGACAGCTGACTAGAATGCACAGTTTGCTGCATGAGAAAGCACATCTGCTCAAGCTGTCTGCTACTGGGGGTCAAAATAAGCAGGCATGGCCAGGAGGCGAATGCATGCCAGACCACCGCCTACAGCTGGTAGAACAGTCTCTAGCTAACATAGGGCTCTTATGTTCCTTTTCACAAAGCAAAGCATCCCCTCATATTATGAACAATAGACGGGGTGGCACTGGTGCCCCTTGTTTATACAAAGAGATACGAGGAAGCATGCAAGCGAAAAAGAATTAGGAATAAGGAATGTAAATTTGACAACACAATTCTGCAAATATTGTTAGTATATCTGAAAATTGCTTTCACTTATCATAAAGGTTATCTTGTTCTGTGTGAAAACAAGTGCTTCAACATTCCTTCAATAAAAATGTTTATGATGGATCTCCTCAGACTGACCATTTCAGGCTTGTTAACCTATATATTCAGCACACCCTTATTGAATATCAGGCCCTACACACGCAACCAAAATATAGCAGGGATTACAAGCTCATCAGCAAGTAACACCAGCAAAAAAGTTAACTTACATCTTCAGTGATTCAGTGCAATCGCTGTATCAGTTTCATTATCTTGCTGTCTGCAGCTGTCCTTGACTTGCGTCCATTTCCACATTTGCTGCCTCGCATCGGGTTGATATTGAACATCTCCCTGGAAGGCACAAAAATATGTCGTCTGGATATTCTGTTTGTTCCATAATACAATTATGAAGTCATTATCACATTTGTTCCTGCTTTCGAAACATCACAAGGATGTTTTATTTATAAGGAACTTTTTAATCCTCTTAAGCTGTGATTAATACAGAGCCAATTGCCATGTGGCTTCAATGTTTTTTGGTTGACCCACCAGAATTCTTGAATAAAGTAAAAGTAAGCAATATGAATATTACGTCAAGGAATTCACCACGCAATTTTAAAATACAACAGTTCACTTGTGTGTACCTTTAACCTAGCTCTCATGTCTGTAGCTTTTCCAACATTTACCCTTTGCAGTTGTCGTCACTGCCATCAGCATGCACAGTGTGGTAACACATAAACATGAAAATTCAAAGATAGCACAAAGTTTATTTCACATCAGGATTAGTAAATGCACTCACGAGATATTTTTCTCTTTCTTAGTAATCTTGCAATTTTAATACTATTCAATGAATTGCCCTTGATATCACAGTACTGAACACTGTTCATTTCCAGGCATTGAATCTATCCATCTCATGCCTTTGTCTTACATGAACATAATATTTCTATGTCCCTTGTCTTGCTCTAAACAATTACATGTTACTTAATGTGCAACATAATCCGTTCATTCATGCCTGTGCAGAGACATATATGATGTTCACATATGTACAAACATCTAACTGCCATGTGGGCATAAGTCAGAATGCACTTTACATTCTGTGGTACCTTTGAAGTACTTCTGAAACCAAATGACTCATTAAAATGTGACTGAAAAACAAAAAGGAAAGCACAGAACAAATGTCCAAGTAAAACAAGAAATGTAGTGTCATGCTAACCCTAGCTATGATACAAAATGAAGGCCTGAATGCTGTCATTACACAGTAACACTCAGGCTTCTAGGAATAATGTTTTTGCAGAATGCTAATGAAGACAATGGTGCTTAATGAATGCAAACCCTGGTTTCCCTGACATCTTAAAAAAGCACACAAAATCATTTGTCAAATCTGAAGCACTACTTATGTGGGGCCCTTCAAAATAAAATTGACACCTCAGAGCAGAGAAAACTGAAGATGATCTCTTTTGCATTCACCCTTGACACTTCTACGTCTTGCATATGCAGAAAAGATCACACAATGCATAGAGGCCCTTGGCAATAAGATCTGATGATACGGAGTATTTATGTTTCACTGAATCTTATCACTAATGTTAGCTTTTCAATTAATGTGGTTCATAATTACAACTAAAGTGAGGCTTTACTTGGCCACCTACAAAGCAAAGGACTCTCCAGAAAATTAACCTTTAACCCTTTGACACGCTATGTACACAATTGTGTGCACCACTTATTTTTGCCATTGGTAACGACTAGGACTAATAGAGAGCAAGATACCTTAGAAGTAAGCAGCGCGAAAAGCAAGACAATGCACACAGGGAGGAATGACAAGAAGCGCTGATCAAGATACGTTGAACAAGATACGTTGAGCTTTGGATCAAATGAACCTGCTGCATAATAAATTGTGTTCATTTAACTTCATTTTGCAGTGTACTGTTGTATATTATCAGTTTGCTGAAGGCACTACACTGTTCAACGAGTCGTTCGAAGTGCTCCTTCCTGCGAGCCATGCCAAAAGTATAATTTTTCTTCACTCCAAATGAACATACACAAAAACAAATTTGCACTATATTTTTGGCGTAAGATTTCATTCTATTAATGTAAGAACGTAGCATGAATTAATTTGACAATAAACAGATATTTATTACAATTGAATTATAATTACTATAACACACATAAATTAATGCATTATGACATTATTTTTGTTGCAATAGAATATCGAGTGCCTTGAAATGATGTATCAATTTGACGCATTTACAGACAGTTTTTCATTGGTGGCGTCTGAAAGGTTTAGAGAACATGGAAATATTTCACCGTTTCTGTACAACACAAAAATACGAATAGAACCAATGCAGTGATAAAGTTGGCTAATGAACAAAAGTTATTTGCAGTCAAAATGTTATGAACAGCACATATTTAAGACTTGGCAACTACTGAAGCTTGCAATTATGCACTACCAAGAACAAAAATCCACAGAAGTTCACATGCCCTTTTGCTTTAAACACTCTGCTTCACAGAAGGAGGGAGCTTGCATTATGTATAGTTCAGTAGAAAAGTTTTTGAAGTGCTTTATAAAGAATAGAACTGCACGCTGAAAAGAAGTTAGTTGGACGGCTTGATGGGAAAAAACATTTTAACTTGTTTCATTCGTTCTGAGCATCTTACTTCACCAAGGAAGGTGTGAAAAATATGATAAAAAAGTAAGCGAAAACGGCATCTCAATGACAGACAGTGACACAAGAAATCAGATTCTATTGAGACATTTTTTGCCCATCTTTGAGTGCCTGTTCCTCATGAAAGTGAGGTCGGCTGCAGCCATTAGCGAGACATAGCTTCAGGTATGCTTTTTCCCATTTCTCTTTACGAATGCAGCTATTGATATCATATATCCTTAGAAAAAATTGAAATGCACTATCAGCAACGTTGCTGTGTTCACGAGCTAATCAGAAGAGAAGCTGGTGTCATTCAAAGATGACAAGAGAGTGACAGGAATGGTTCAAGTGATCACAGGAGCAACTTGTAAGCAGCACAAAGCATGTGACTGGAAGTCTGAGATTTCCATTGTAGAGGCTGTAACGAAGCATAAAAGCCTTGGCTCTTTATTTGAGCTTAAGGTATCAATGGTGAGTGTCCTTCAGACGATATATTTTTTGGGTACATGTCACATCACGCTGGTCCAACCGGCCACATTCTCTGTGACCCAGAACAGCAGGGTGAAGTGTGCCCAACTGCACGACTGTTTGCAAAGAGCTGTGAAGGTGCAAGCTATGCTGCAGGCAAGTTGCAACATTGTGTGTTTGAACAATATCACAAGCACTTGCTATTACATACTCTTTCCTGTCTTGGTGTTCCTCACATATAGTGTCATAAGTTTCTCAGTTGGATGAGTAAAATAGCGCACACTTAGACAGGGACAGAGTAAGCAACATGACACAAGCGCTAACAACAATTGTTTATTTGAAATAGCAGAGGAAGTCTTATGTAAAGAAACAGGTGAAGTGAGTGCACGTGTCACGCAGGCATGACTGCAAGCCATCTGAAATCGGTACAAAGGAATACAAGTTCCTTTTCGGGCAAACTAATATAAGGCGTTCTAAAACATCGTGTGCCTAACCACTGAGTCATTTCGGCTTCAATCATCTCACAGACTAACTTTTTACTTTTGACAATCACATGAACTTTATCGAATTCCTACTGACATCCACATGTCGCACTGCATAGCTAGAAGACCGTCTTTGTGCTTTTCTTGATTGCCACGGTGCTCTCTGAAATTATCATTAAGGTAGAATATCTCACTTGAAAAGGATCATTACACTGCAGCAGATGTAGTTTTTCTAGCAAGGAGCTAGAAA
This sequence comes from Rhipicephalus sanguineus, assembly GCF_013339695.2. Taxonomy (NCBI): domain Eukaryota; kingdom Metazoa; phylum Arthropoda; class Arachnida; order Ixodida; family Ixodidae; genus Rhipicephalus; species Rhipicephalus sanguineus. Next base: position 68,877,023 of record NC_051179.1, read on the forward strand.
TAGATTTTTGCTATGCTGCTTTCTCAGATATATTAACACGCAGAGGGCATTCACTTTTGTGTTTTTGCGCTGAAGAACAGGTCGCTTACTGGAAGCTGGTTATCCGAGAATGAACAGGTAGCAGTGGTCGAAATTATACTTCACGAATTATCTGCCCGCACCATCGAGTGCATTGTTGTGTAGCGCTTTACATGCATGATATTGTGCATAATCTCAAGAAGATTGCTGGTCGCGTTGATGTATCTGTTGTGTTTAGTGCCCCTCAAAAACCTTTCAGTCTTTGCAATAGTAGTGTTCCTAGGAAGGAGCTACTAGCGACATGCTCAAAGAAACATAGATGTACGTTTGTTAGATGCATTGATCATGCTGCGTATCGGATCCCACTGCATTACGGAAAGTTCTACATTAGCCAGTCCGCTAGATGCCTCCACGATCGTTTGAGAGAACACCGTTGCAATGTACAAAAGCACAAAAACGGTCACCTAGCTATGCAACTGTAGCACGTGTGAATGTCAGCCTGAATTTGATGGAGTTGACGTGATTGTGTACAGTAAAAAAAATGCAGTCCGTGAGATAATAGAAGCCAAAATGATTGAGAAGTTAGGCACACGGTGTGTTAGCATGCCTTTTGTTAGCTTGCCCGTAAAGGAGCTACCGATCCTTTGTGCCGATTTCAGATCGTTTGCAGTCATGCCTGTGTGACATGCACACTCACCTGACACATTTCTGTACACAAGTCTTTCTCTGCTATTTCAAATATTCATCTGTTGATAGCGCTTGTGTCATGCTGCTTACTCTAAGTGTGCGCTATTTTACTCGCATTAAGTACCAACAAGCCCAAGCTACTCTTCTCGAACTGCCCATTTGTAGAGAAGGAAACCAATGCCTACCACTTAATATGGGCTTGTCCAGACCAGAGGAAGAATGCTCCCATCTTTCACAGCAAGCTGTCCACTGCTTCAGTTCCCTGAACAGTCAGTCGTCTATGCTGGGTACATGCATTACAGAAGCCACAAAACATTCCATAACCTGCACACAACAGAGGCCTTACAGTACACAAGTAGTACGTATAAAACATGATGGCTTAACACAGGTATCTGTTGATACACTAAAACTGTCCATGAATGATGAGCTTAGGATGCATTAAGAGCAAATATTAGTGGAGTAATAGATTTTTGCAGACAATTTTAATTATGCGTTATATGTCAAGCTTTCCCACACTGGCGTACTAAAATAGTATGAAGAATACAGTTTGCCAAATAAGCAACTTGCACAGAAAACTCCATCAGCACTATCATCACAATATTAAATAGATCAGTGTATGCTCTATGTACACAATGTATGGTAACGAGCCACCCTTATTGTACGACATCATGAATGTGAAGATTTCAAGATAGCTGAAGACTTAGTAGAAGTGTAAGAACACCAGAGGTTACAGCAAAGATTGAGCACTGTGTTGGCTTTTCTGTCTCCTCTGCTGCTCTTGCATGGTTTTAAATCTTGGGCATGTTTTGCCAACAAGCCCAGTTTTGAACTCTTCAAAAAAAAAACCTTGTTGCACTAAAGTCAATTCATATGCAGGGCTGGTGCTGTGCCCTACAAGTGTCTGTTCAATTAATTGAGCCCTTAATTCACTGTTTCTTTTGTCCTTTCATAGCTATAGGGTCTCGTCCCGGTAGACTTGATGGCTTCAGGTAGCATGCAAGGGTTCATTGGCCAGCTGCCAGCTCGTAAAGAGTTCTACAAGACGCCAGGATGGCCAAAAGTAGCACTAGCATGTACTGTTGGGATTACACACTGAGGTGCTCAATGGGATGGATGGGACAATGACCACTGTTGCAGCTCCATTGGAGCATCAGACGCACTATCCAAAGGTTACAGATTCGGTCCCTGGCAGGAGCAAGTGTCTCTTTTGTTGACTTTAATTCCTTTCAATTTATGTAAAAATTACCACACTACAGTTAAAAACTAAAATAATCTCCCCTATGCCTTCCTTGGCTTCATTGTCTGTTTGCATTAGTAGGTTGTGTCTAACAAGAAAAAGTAGCCCTTGATCCAGTCCCCTTGTTTCGTCTGTTCAATTTCGTAGTGCTTGGCACGCCACAAAATCAGTATAACCACACTGTCCAGAATTCTGTGATCAGAAAACATGTAAACATATCAGAAATGACATTCTTCAATTTATAACTGCATAAACTAAAGCAGCACTGTCATCCCTTTCCCTGATTGATACATCTTGGTTTTTTATACTGCAAATAAGACCCCACTTCTGGCTTCATGCTTCTTTAGCAAAGTACAAAGGAAAGCGAAAACTACGGTACCACAAAATCAAGTAATGTTCTTGTCTTGATACACCATCACATCCCAAGCCACTTGTGATAAGAAGTTTTTGCAATGGTGCTACTCCACTATTAAAAGAATTGGTATTAGACAGAACATGTTTGGTTCATCAAACAAATATATGTAATGACAGGACTAATAATTGACACGTTTCTTCCCAGGCAAACACAGCAACAAGCAGAACATACGCTACCTTAATAAGCTTAGTTGAACTGACACACACGTCTGTCAATTATAATTTATATAGACATGCTGTACTACTTCCAATTAAGCTTGCAGTTATATGCACACTTACTGTTACTACCAGCACATAATATGATTAAGTCAAATGCATTGCCTTCTTGTAAGTTTTCTGCAGAACTAAATCAATGTTCTCAAACATATGGCCCGTATATCTCTAGCCAGCTGCCCAGCTTGCATATGGCTGTCCTTGTCCGATATTTCCTTTAATTTATTTAATAAATACGCTCGTGAGCAACTCGGGCGAGACTGATCTAAGCATTTTTTCATAAGGCACCCCATGTGGTTACCATACACTTAAACATAACGGTGAAATAAAAACTCGATACTTCACTATCGGCGTATCGATTTCGGTCCTTCTATAGACTATTTTACTGATGGTTTTTGGTGCCCACGTATTGGGCTGTTAACTTTGCTGTTTTGTATCTTGAACTAAACAAACAGTGCTACAGTACAACGCGTGCGCATGAAAACGGTTGGGTTGGTGCATTCGACGTTAAGTGACCTTGTTAATTCACGTCGCTATATAAAAAATAAAAACTAATTTAACAGCATTTGTGGCCGCGCCCATGTGTCTTATGTAAAACCGTCTATGTATCAGTGTCGATATGTTTCTCAAAACCTGACATCAAATCTCCTTTAGAAATGACAAATATAGTTAAACACGCTATCAGAAAGTAGATGAAGAGGACGAGAACGAGGCTTGCTCGCGAGCGGCTCGGTGAACTGTTTTTCGCTCCGAGCTGCACATCTGCATTCATTTTCCATTCTGTAAATAAACGCGTTCAATCGTCACAATTGTGGTGCAGGTGCAGGGTATACTTTTGTGAAAAGCCGTACGTCCAGCGACCTCACCTCCGTCGGCCACGCCGGCTTTCCAGGTGGTAGAGATGAAAGGCGAGGCCAGTGAGATGATGACCGAGGCCGACGCGTGGTAGGCAGATCAAGCTGCGCACGGGCGGGTCACTCCGATGTTCGGCCGGTAGGCGTGCCGCTCGGAAATTGGGTTCGTGGGCCATTCTGTACATAAACGCGTTCTATCGTCAACAATATGGTATATGGGAAAGGCCGTCTTTGAAATGGCAACGTTAGTTGACAATTTTTTTCATGCCCCTCCCCCTCCCCATCTTTTCCCCTCTCAGTTTTTCACTGTCCCCGCCCTTGCGGGAGACTAAAAAATTTCGCGACTGCGGCCCCACAGCTGAAGCGAGTTCGAGACCCCTGAAATAAATGCTACGCGCCCCAACCTGTATTAATAGTAGTATGTTTTATATTGTTTACTATTTTCAGTGTATATTACCAATAGTTTTATTTGCAAGTTTGTTCATATAACTGTCTCAAAACCCCCTATGTAATGCCCAAGTGGGCCTTTAGGGTATACGAATAAAAAAATAAAAACCTTGCGCAGCCAGGTTGAAATCCTCACCATAGAAGAATTATGCTATTTGTCATGGATTAATCGAGCGCAGCACAGTAGATGGTGACGCAACCAGCGATACATACGCTTCTGAGCAGCTTGACAAGCGTTTTGTGTCTATCTGCGGCCCCGTCTACTGCATTGTAGTTGATTTGCACGTTAGTTCATTATTACCGTTGCATTTTATTCACAGAAAATGCACGAGGCGACCAGTGCGTTTAAAAGCAGGCGAATTTTTATGGCGGCAGGCGATTGAACAATCGGTTCAAGCGATGACCTCGCGATATTAATTGGGGTTTTACGTGCCAAAACCACGATATGATTATGAGACACGCCGTAGCGGAGGGGCTCCGGAAATTTTGGGGATCTGGTTTTCTTTAAAGCGCGCTGACATCGCACAGCACCAGGCTTAAATGACACAAATAGAGCAACTACTAGAAATGTATAACAAAACATCATAGAAAAGCAGATACTACCTGTAGCAGAATCTATACTTGCCTATCAGACAACTTTTCTCGTACATCATCACCGCTGTGCGAACACGCCACCCGGGCTGCCTTACCTGCATAAATGTCGTCGCACAATAAGATCACATATTTTACGTGCCAAAACCACCATATGATTATGAGACACGCCGTAGCGGTGGGGCTCCGGAAATTTTGGGGATCTGGTTTTCTTTAACGCGCACTGACATCGCACAGCACCAGGCTTAAATGACACAAATAGAGCAACTACTAGAAATGTATAACAAAACATCACAGAAAAGCAGATACTACCTGTAGCAGAATCCATACTTGCCTATCAGACAACTTTTCTCGTACATCATCACCGCTGTGCGAACACGCCACCCAGGCTGCCTTACCTGCATAAATGTCGTCGCACAATAAGATCACATAGTTACGCAATTTGGCGAGTTGAACTCACCTAGGCATCCGCTGAGGCGCACGCTTGTGCTTTACAGTCGCCGTCGTCGTCAGACAAGGCACTGGGCGGTGGACTGTCTTAGTAGATGCACTCGATTGAACCACGCAATAACCGTGCGTAATCAAGAAACGTGGAAAGCACGCCGATCACGCAGCGCTGAGCGCGCAGACAAAGCGACGAGCCCGTTGAGGCTACGACGACACACCACAGAACACCAACACAAAATCTTGACACACCTTTGGCCGCCCATTCCATCCCACACGCGATACACTTCCAGTCGACGACTGACAACGATGATTGGCACACATAATATCAATTAACGCCGCAAATATACAAGCGCGGAACGAACTTATCACGGCACCACCTTCGATTCCCCACGCCGGTACATTTTTTTTTTATCGCGCTGAACGCGGTCCCGCACGCGTGGTTTTGGTTTGAAGGGATTGGCTCTCGCGCGGCGGGTGATTTGAATTTAGTTGCGTTATATCTCTAATTATCAACTGACAGCAATGATGACCCCGCGTGATATCAACAAACATTATAAGTATACAAGCACAGAGCAATTTTGTTGTGGCAGAATTTTTTTTGTCGAAAATTGTTTTTTTGTGTGTGTGGTCCCGCACGCACGTCTTTGGCTTGACGTGATTGGCTCGAGCGAGGCGGGTGATTTGAACTGAGTTACGGAGTGCACACTCCTTCTTGCGTTTTCTGTTCTCACTCTTCCCCCCTACTTTATCCTACTCTTTCGGTACCTTGTTGAGGCGCTGCTCCCGACCGGGCTGCAGAAATTAGGCGCCTTTTCCTCTTCAAACCACTACCACCACCACCTTGTTGACCTTGTCCGCCCGCCCTGTGGCGTGGCGGGAAATTTAAAATGCTTTACGCGGATTTCTTTGATTTTTCATCCGAGGGTGACAGAAATGGGCTAAAAAATTTTCCCACGGTCTGTGTTGTTGGGAAGCCAACCTCTTGTAGTGTGTTGCATTGTGGGTGCAGTGGCGGGAAATTTAAAATGCTTTACGCGGATTTCTTTGATTTTTCATCCGAGGGTGACAGAAATGGGCTAAAAAATTTTCCCACGGTCTGTGTTGTTGGGAAGCCAACCTCTTGTAGTGTGTTGCATTGTGGGTGCAGTGGCGGGAAATTTAAAATGCTTTACGCGATTTTTTTTTATTTTTCACTTCAGGACGCGCTGCATCTCGCAGGCTGTGACGATCGTCGCCGCTCTGCCCTCGCTACGTTACTCTGCTTCCTTCATGACGCGAGCCTAGTCTAGCGGCTTTGAAACGCGCCAAGAACACACCCGCACATACACACAAAACGTCCTGTGTGACTCGCGCACTGCACTTCTTGCACTTGCAGGCGTGTTATGCTCTGCTGGATTTTTTTCGGCGCCGCCGATCTGTTTACGCGCCTTTGAGGCCCGTATTTAGCTGTCTCCTGACTGTTTACATTCCTGCGGCGCTGACTTCTCCCGCGCCCGTCACGTGAGGCTGCTGGCATCCTTCTCTCCCCTGCCGACCTGCTTGACTTCTCCTCTCCTTGGGGGCGGCCCGCGCCGCGGGTTTCTGCTGCCGAGGGACGCGCGAGCAGAGTACGACCATCCTCCTCTTTTTTTTTTCCCCTTCACCCTCCTGCCTCTCTCTTTCATGCCCCTACCCTTTGTCGGCCTGTCCTGTGCGACGCTTTCGTTACTGTGCTTCCTTCATGACGCGAGCCTAGTCTAGTGGCTTTGAAACGCACCAAGAACACACTCATACATGCACACGAAACGGTCCGTTATCGGAAGGATCATAAATAGCGATGGAAAAGAACAAAAAGCACACCAGTACAGGCTCATCGCGAAGCGTCATTCGCTAACCCCACTTTTTTAAATGCGAAGCATTTCTTGCGATTTTGAGCGTATCTATCTATCTATCTATCTATCTATCTATCTATCTATCTATCTATCTATCTATCTATCTATCTATCTATCTATCTATCTATCTATCTATCTATCTATGTAGCCGCCTACGACTTTGTGCTCTCCTGGCCGTTTCGTTAATCGGATGTATACCAAAATTGGTGTGGCATAACATGACCTTATTACGAACACAAATGACAGGTCATAACATGAATATCATGACATGCATGTCATGAACAGCATGATTTACATTCCACGGCCTTGGGGCTCTTGCGGCCGTACCGTTAGTTTCATATATACCAAAATTGGTATTGCGTGACAAGAGTCCATGACAAACATAATGACAGGTCCTAACATGCAACTCATGACCCGCATGTCATGTGCAGCATGATTTACGTGACATGGTCTCGGGGCGCTCGCGGCCGTTTAAATGAATGGATATATACGAAAACTGGTATGAGGAGACATTTCTGTATGACAAACATAACTGACACGTGGTAACATGAAAATCATGACATGCATGCCATGTACGACATGGTTTACATGCTACGCTCATGGCGCACTCGCGGCCGTTTCGCTAAATTGATATACACCAAACTTAGTGTTGTGCGATGCGACTGTATAAGGGACATGAATAACAGGTGGTAACATGAAAACCATGACATACATGTCATGTATGTCATGATATACATGCCATGCTCATGGCTCACTCCTGGCCGTTTCGCTAGACTGATATACACCAAAATTTGTATTGCGCGACACGACGGTATGACGAACGTAAATGAGAGAAGCCAATATGAAAATCATGACATGCAAGTCATGTACGACATGATTTACATGCCACGCTCATGGTGCGCTCGCGGTTGTTCAGCTAGATTCATATACACCAAAATTGGCATTGCGCGATGTGACTGTCTGAAGAACATGAATAATAGTTGGTACCATGAAAATCATGACATGTATGTCATGATTTACATGCCATGCTCATGATGCATTCGCGGACGCTTCGCTAGCTTGATATACACCAAAATTGGTATTGCGTGACGCGACTGTATGATGAACGTAAATGAGAGGTGGTAACATGAAAGTTATGACATGCGTGGCATGTACGACATGGTTTACATGCCATGCTCATGGCGCACTCGTGGCCGTTTCGCTAGACTGATATACACCAAAACTGGTATTGCGCGACGCGACTGTATGACGAACGTAAATGAGAGGTGGTAACATGAAAATAATGACACGCATGACATGTACGACATGATTGACATGTCTTGCTCATGGCGCACTCGTGGCCTTTTCGCTAGATTGATATGCACCATAACTGGTATTGCGCGACGCGACTGCATGACGAACGTAAATGAGAGGTGGTGACATGAAAGTAATGACATGCATGGCATGATTTACATGCCATGCTCATGGCGCACTCGTGGCCGTTTCGCTAGACTGATATACACCAAAACTGGTATTACTCGACGCGACTGCATGACGAACGTAAATGAGAGGTGGTAACATGAAAATCATGACATGCAAGTCATGTACGACATGATTTTACATACCCGCTCATGGTGCCCTCGCGGCCGTTTCGCTAGACTGATATACACCAAAACTGGTATTGCGCGACACGCCTGTATGACGAACATGAATGACAGGTGGTAACATGAAAACCATGATATGCATGTCATGTATGTCATGATTTATATGTCACGCTCATGGTGCATTCGCGGCCGTTTCGCTAGCTTGTCATACACCAAAATTGGTATTGCCTGATGTGACTGTTGATGATGATGATGATGTGACTGCATGACGAACATAAGTGACAGGTGGTAACATGAAAACCTCACTCAACTTCACTTCGTTTTCTCATCCACACATGGCTATGCTATATATACATGGCTGTGCTATACATGGCCTCGCCTATACGTGACGCCAAGTGACATGAGACGACGACAGCATACGATGACGACAGCCCTGGCCTCTAAAGCGCTCTGCACTTCAAAAATTACATCTCCCGCTAAAGGGGACCATGAGGCGATGCGAAGCCGGAGCACTTGCACGATCGCGTTCCGTTGGCGTTCGTTGGGCATGCTACCGACCTCGCGTCGTGGAACCCGAAGAGGAACGCTACGCGCGTCGTGTCTTCCCTCTAGCCTGGCCGTTAATTCTCAAAGGCGAGCGGGGAACGCGGTCGTCAGGCGCGCGAGGGGGGGGGGGGGAGCGTAGGAGAGGAGGGAGAGGGGGAAGAGACGCGCATGCGCTCATCGCGGCGTTGCGCAGGAGAGGGGCACACCAACTCCCACTAAAGGGGGCCATGAGGCGATGCGAAGCAGCGTTTCGGCATCTCGAGCCCGCGTTTCAGAGGGGGGTGGACAGAGGGAGGAGAGAGGGGGAAAGGGAGAGTGGGGAGGAGGTCGGTGGAGAGGATTTACGCATGCGCAGTAAGGGTGGTCACGCCGCACGCAGTTTGAGCTCCGCCATAAGATGCTTCGCAACTAAAAATGCCATTAACGAAGAGAAACCATGCACAGGGTGAATATATATATATATGTATATATATATATATATATATATATATATATATATATATATATATATATATATATATATATATATATATATATATAACACGTTCCCGTGCTTTCCGCCAAAGCACCTTGCCTAAAAAAGTAGCCTGGTAACGACGAGGGTTCTTTGGTTGGAAAATAACTTGAAAGGAAGCCACAACATTAATTAGAACTTAATTAGAACATTAATTAGAAATGGAAGCCAACTTTTATGACTTTTTAGCGGCACATTAAACAAGGAGACTCTTTCCGTATTTGAAAAAACTGACACATGTCTGTTGGAATTTAGGTAAGTTTATGCCGTGTTTGCATAAAAGGTTAGCCATCCTTAAATTTTACGAACATTTTGTTCGTAGATTCTAAGGAAATTTCTTTCAGTGTAAACTATCGCCGCTGGCAAAATGCGCTCGTCGCACAGCCACCATTATCGTCGCTGCCCTGTCCAGGCAGCACAACCGGGCATGGTCGTTTGCATGCGGAACGCTAGGGAGCACTAGAATCATCGCGCGCACTGGCGCGAGCGGACATGTCACGTGGCATTTTTTTTTTGTATTTCGCGGACATTTGTAGTAAGCAGAAAAACACTTATACTTAATAGATAGAAAGTTGGAAACTTTCTAATCGGACATTTTGCAAACCGATCTGCAACTTTCTCGTTGGAATGTTTCGCCCAGCTTCATTGCTTCAAAAGTTAGTCAATTAAAGTGGTCTAATTAAGCAATTATTCAGAACACAAGGAATAGTCTGACTTACTCCAGGCAATAGTCAGCAAGATGCATTTGGTCGCGTCGTCACTGAGGGCGTTGGCATATTTTAAAACTCTGGCTAAATATATCCGAGGTACCCTGTGCCTGTCCGTGGTCGTGACGTCAATGAAGACAGCAGCCGGCGTGTTCAAGAAGAAACTGTTTATTAAGCGGAACTTGTGGCCGGGAAACTGAAAGTCAACTACAGCAATACACTGATAGCGGCGAACAGAGCGTCGACCGTCGATCAACTGACACGTGGCGAAGGCGTCGGCATTTATACATGTGACGTCGAATATTCCAGTCGTATCACTGGTGGTCGCGCAAGCTCTGGAATAATCTAGGCTGTTCGCGGCCTGCGCGCAATCTTAACAAAACGATCTACAATAATCGCGAAGCTTCTCGAACAATGAGGCGCGGTTTGCGCTGAGCGTTGCTGGCAGTCTTTGTGGGCGAAACAGAATACAACAAAAGTGCTAATAAGGAACGCACGTGCCAATATATGTATCTTCAATTCCGCTTCATTCGCCCCTACACAGTCTTGGAGCAGACGCCTCCCATCAGTTAGCGCATGGTAGCTGCTTTTCTTACAACGGACCGCCGCTGCCGCGAAGCCGAGATTGTTCACGAATCTATAGTCGGATACAACTTTAGAAGTACACGGTATTTTCTCCTCAAAGGCGGATGCATACAAGCCTGCGCGAATGGGCGCGCACTCGAGACTGACGTCATGAGCCGGACGGCCGGTGACCCCGTCTTCGGAGAACATTGCCGAATGCATGAGCGGGACTATTTATTTAGTCGCTGAGGCAATCAGCTGCCGCGCTGCGGTCGTATGGACGGGGCCCCTTCGGACTTAAGTTGTATCCACTTATAGAAAGAAGCCTTTCACAAGGCGTTTATCTTCGGCTTTAAGCCACCCACAGTATCTATATTGCAATTTTTTTTTTGTTCACGTGCCGTTTCCTTATATTCTGTCTCGTTTCGGAAATAAACTTCAGTTGTAAGCCAGCGCTCGTATGTGTTCTTCCTTGTACCCGTCCTTTTTTTCTCTGTTGGTCACATAATTTATCACCAACTTGCCCAAACATTTGCTCTCTTAAGCTATATTTAAACTCGCAGTGTTGAACCAGAGCAGCAGCATCAGATGGACCTGCTGTTCACGTTCCTGAAGCAGATGGACGATCGACGGTGCTTGTCCCGACTGGTGTGCGAGAGCGCCGCCGAGCGCACTGCGCCTGGGCAGAGTGGGCAACGCGACCGTGCACTTCTTCAACAGCAACGTGGCGCTCAAGACAGGTCCCGCGGTCGGTGTTCGTTGCCGCCGCAGACACCCGGCCGCTCACGAGGCGCCGCAGGCTGCGCCCAGGAGTTTGCCGAATGCACCGCCGACCTGCGGCGCGTCCTTTCAACTGCCGATTGATGTAACTACCCGCCCGACGATCGTCATAAACGTGTCTGTGTGACACGTGAGTTTTGATGTGTCTGTTCATGTGCAGCCCCCATATCGCTTTTTGGCCGGGAGGCATCATCGTCATCATCGGCCTGACTCCACCCACTGCAGAGTATAGGCCTCTGTCTACGTTTCGCCAATCCGCCTTTTTATTTTCCTGAGCTGGCCTCTGCCGTTTTGATAGGGTTTTTGCAGGGGTTGGGACAACCGTTATTGCTGGAGCGAAAGCCCCGGATCAAGAGGCGTTTCGCGACTTTTCCACTAGGGAGACTGTGCATGCGTCCTGGCATCGTGAAAAAAGGCTGGATTACAGGAGTACTGACACGAATTAAAAGAATTCGGATTGTTGCTCTGAATAAAAATACTGGTGTCGAGGAAACCTAAAACGAGTATTACGGTGTCTGGGAATGTATCGTATATATTTTAATTACCGCTACCTTAAGGAGACACTTCGGTTTCGATATCGAAGGGGGGTGGCTTCTTCAGTGACGTTCATAGCAGTGTGACGTCACGGGGATACAGAAATTCCGTGAGTACTAGCGGCAAATCCGTCATCTGCTCGTGGTGCATATAAGCAACGATTGAGTGAATTGTCGTCCATGACCCTGACAGTGATTTTTACTATTTGGGCTGCATGCAGGACGCAGAACTCGCATACTCGGGGGAACTGTCTTGACTCGTCGAGATAATGTGCCATTGCAGTCGGGCTGGCTTGCAGATGCTCAGCGACGAAAACTTCAAAGTCAAATTAAAATATTTTACACGTGTTCGCCGACCTCCGGTGTGTGGACAGCATACCAAGGAAACGAAAAAATGTCCCTTTTGCGATGTCTCAAAATCGTGTCAGTACTCATTTAACGGTGCTTGCCGCGCCCACGTTATCCCGCAAACTTCTTACTAGATGCAGCGATGTCGTAGGGTTAGAACATCAGTATCCCATGCCAAGAGCTCCGTGGTTCGAATCCCGTGCCGCGCAATTCCTCATCAGATAAAAAAAAATCCGCGTGCCCATGGAATTGTAGAAAGAGGCCTGGAGTGCGGCATTGGCGCGAGCGGGCATGTCACGTGGTATATTTCCTTTTGTATTTCGCGGGTATCTGTACTAAGCAGAAAAGCATCGTACTATCACGCTCAGTATGAGCTACATCTTGCGAGCGCGTGGCCGAGCGATCTGCAATGGTTGTGCAGTGGCGCCAATCATGGCATATTGTCAAGTTATCGGGAGAGAGTTTTGGCTGCTCGTGCGAGCGTGCATCGCCCCCACTTGCTCGCTCTCGCCTCGAAGTTATCATTTTCAAGGCTGATATCACCGCAGGGCCAAACGAGGGCGAGGGTGAAAGCAAGTGGAGGGTATGCGCGCTCGCAGGGACAGCCAAACTCTCTCCCATAACTCGAAAATATGCCATGATCGGCGCCACTGTACACCTTGCAGGTGCTCGGCCACGCGCTCGCGTGATGTAGCTCATACTGAGCGCGATAGTACCTTATAATTAATAGATAGAAAGTTCGGCACTGTCTAATCGGACGTTTGCAAACCCGATTTGCAACTTTCTAATTGGAATGTTTTGCCCAGCTTCGTGGCTTCAAAGTCAGTTAATTAAGTGGCCTAATTAAGAGCCTGTAACGCGCTCCCATCCGACAAGGATTGGCCACCCTGGTGCAGTACTTGGCTACTACCTCACATGAATACACCAATTGACGCTCAGGCTGGGAGGCATACCTATTGATAAACTGCCCTGTGTTGTCGCAAGCCGCAAACGTGTGCATACTTTGAGAGCTGCTTGTCTTCACGAAAGCAATTCATCTTGTTTCACTAATTTGAAGGTTACTTACTTTTGGGAGCCTCTGCTGCTTTTCATTTTTGTCCGAATGACACCTTTGGTAAAGAACCAAATGGCACACGTTTTCCTTCTATGATGAAGACAATCCTGGCCCAAGCTACCACTATGCATATCCGAGTCTTGCTTGTTTATAACTGCGTCTTTAATATGTTTTACGTAATACGGCATTTGCACGGCTGAATTCCTCGCTATTACTCTCAATGAACACCGGAAATATACAACAGAGAATGTCATATCTAATCTAAAGAGGCAATTAAAGCTTGAGGATGAGCAACTAGAAAAAAAAGTATATAGCGATATCATGGCCTTCATTAGAGGAGGTGGGTGGTTGGTTAGGGGAGTATAAACTAACTGAAGTGTGCTGGCGTGGAAAAATACTATTGCAGTGCTCTAATTAGTGGTTATTTATGTTGCGGTTAAGCTATTTTCCCAATTTTAAAGACTATCGCTGTGTGAATTTCGTAAGGACATGTATTCTATTCAGCCCATTGGCGTAGCCAGAGGGGGGGGGGGGGCTTCAAACACCACCACCCGAAGATTTTTAATTCTGCATGTTTATATATACACGCACAATTCAAACACACGCACGAACATGCATAAAAGGGTGGCTGAACCCTCCTCCCCACCCCTTCCCCTCCCGCAAAAAATATTTTCTTTCTGCTCAACGCTGTCCTAGTTTGAAAATGGCACCATTTCCTCATCTTTAGGCATTTTGCGCCGTCTAGGGAAGTTTTCGGAACTCTAAACTAATGCTTTCCAAGGATTCACCAGGCGGCATCGTTCTGTTTGAAGTTTGGAGGAAAGAGTACGCAAACTGGATACAATGGAAACATTCAAACAAAGCGAGAAGCTTGACGAATATATATATATATATATATATTATATATATATATATATATATATATATTATATATATAATAATATATATATATATATATATATATATATATATATTATTCGTACAAGATTGCCGAGCTTGCCCATGCCGAGTTCCAGAGAGTAGTGAACTGCGCAGAGTGTTCCATTCCACTTTGTGTGCGCCATGCATAGCATGACGCCCGGGTATGATTACAACTCTCCTACACAAATTCTACCACGATCCCTACCCTACCTCTGATTGCCCAAATTATAAACATTAATGCGACCTACTACACGCCATTTGCTTCTGCATAGACGTCCTCACTAAAAAAATTGACACTGTCAGAAACATAGCGATATGGGAGGGTCACCCTGCTCAACCCGCATATTTGCTGTATTCACACGACGGACGAAATCGCGATTCGAGCCTGAGGATTGCGTACTACGTCACCAAAACGTCATCCGTTCCCGCGTTCCCACTTCGGTCCGCGCGGAGCGATTCGTAAAACGACGCAGGCCCAAATCACAGTTGGGATCCTCTCTCTCTTTTTTTTTCTCTTCCCTCCTCTCTATTTCTCGTCTTTCTATTCCCCTTCCCCGACCCCAGTGTAGGGTAGCCAACCGGAAGTGTTTCTGGTTAACCTCCCTGCCTTCTCCTTTTTCTGTTTCCTTCCTTCGGGGAGCAATGCCGAAATCCTCGCTTGTAGCGGGAATTCTCCCTGTCGTGTGAATGCTCGCTGCGGAGAGATCCGAATCACGTCACATGTCACGTGACTGATTCGTCCGCTATCACATCCGTCGTGGCAATACAGCGACTGTCAGGAGTGGCTACTGACCGGGCCATCAGAGCTACGGGAAAGTCAACGGCAGCCCCGGACTAGAGGGCCCGCCCTGAGTTCTTAGTTGGTCTATAAGTAGGGTGCTCTCTCTGTATGTCTCTTTTATTCCACTACGAATCTCTAGCTCCACTTTGATAGTCTGCTGCCCCTTCAATGCTCCGAAGAACACGCACCACCACCTGATACCATCACGTGCTCTCCTGAGACCCGTTTTTGCCGGTAGCGTTATGAAAAATGTTAGTGGTTCCTCAAGGGCTTTTGTACGCTGTAAGTATCGTTGCTCGTAGAGTCCCTAGATTTTTAAAATCTATTGACTTAGTTGCTCGCACAGAACCAGATCGACCGACCGACCGGCCTCTCTATGCGATTATGGACAAGGCTCACAATGCAGCGAAGCTAACAGTTCGCACGCTCTCGCACCTGTGCGGCCAGTGGCGTGCCGAGCCACCCTTTGCGCTGGGGTCATCGTGTTTCGAACAGGCCTTGCTTGCATCGACTCTGGTGCGATTGCGGTGAGGCTGCATGTTTTACTCACGAACACCTGCCCTTACATGAATTCATTCATGAAGAGAACGGCGTGAGTTAGGCTAATGGACCGAGCTACTACATGGTGTGACCCTTCGTGCATGTGGCAATCGCTTATGCGACAGCATATATCGTCTATACTTAGCCGGCGGCTACATACGAGCAACGTTTGGCTGTCCTGGCTGGACAGAGTTGTGTGACTGCAGGTGTACACGACCATATTCGAACGCATTTCGAATGCGTGAACGTTGTCGCCTGCCTTATGCATATTCAATGCAGCGCCGTTGCTTTCGCGGCGTACGTTCGTCACGCGATGTGGCGTAGAGCTGTGGACAGCGGTCATCATCGTAAGTATACCGCGCAGCATATATGTAGATGTCAAATATACTCGTATCTGCATATGTTCGGGGCAATGGTGCTTCCTCTTTACCTGTTCATTTATTTCCGCCTTGTTTAGTTACTCACTTGTCGATTTTGTCGCTTGCTTGATGGACGGTCATACGTCAGCCATTCGGTTCCTGTGGCTTCACTCGGTTGCTTCGAAACGAGTGGCAGGCGACAACGTTCACGCATTCGAAATGCGTTCGATCATGGACGTGTACACCTGCAGTCACAACTCTGTCCAGCCAACGTTGCTTGAAGTAGCGCTTTTTTTTTGTCTACTAACAATTTTTTTTTCATCCTAATCAGCATGCTTTTCTTCCCGGTCACTATTGTGAAACCCAAGCAGCCCTCTTCCTCCATAAAATTCCCTCGCACCTTGATAATAATATTCCACAGATGCAATATTTCTTGACTTCGAAAATACATTCGATAAAGTTTCACATTGTCGCTTACTGCTTAAACTTTCATGCCTTAACTTAGACCCATCGGTGCCCAACTGGACTCGCGAATTCTAACTGATGGCCGGCAGTTCGCTGCTGCTAACTTCTGCAAGTTCCTCTCTTTCGTGTTCACTCCGGCATTCCGCAAGGTACTGTGCTAGACCCCCTCCTTTTTTTCCCATTTATATTAACGGCCTGCCACATAACATTGACTCTAAATTAGACTTTTCGCTTATGATTGTGTACTATATGACCCTGTACCTAACGTTTCCCATTGTTCCGCCTTGCAGGGGGATCTTAACACTATACAGGAATGATGTGACAACTGGTTAATCTCCCCGAATATGACAAGACTTTTGTAATGATTTCATCGACGTAACGACTACACCGCTAACACTTACACCCTATACAATTACCCCATAGCCGCTACTAACACCATTAAATATTTAGGTATTCAAATTTCTGTGATCTAACATGGTCGCTACACATTATTAACATTATTAATTCTGCTAATCGAGTTCTCGGTTATCTTCGTCGCAACCTTGCCTCGGCACCTAGTGCCACCTACTTCTACTAAACTAATGGCTTATAAAACGCTTGTAAGGCCTCGATTTGAGTATGCTATTGCCATTTTTGGTCCTCGTCAAGCCAACCTTACTAATATGTTTGAATCCATACAGAACCCTCCTTTAAGGTACATTATCCTTCAGAAAGCTCTGAAGAAACGTTTTGTCATTAATTCACACACAATACGTATCTTTTGCCAACAACGCTTGATGAAGTGCCGTATTATGTTTTTCCTCGGGTACGCATAGCTTATGGAAGACGCGTATGCAAGGCCGTAACGCAGAACCCATCATTTCTTCAAGCACATACTTTAATCGAACGTCTAATCACCTAAACAACATATATGACGAACTAGACATTAGACCGGACTGGGACCCCATCTTGGTGTAGTGCTCGGCGTCACATCTCCTGTATAACACGATATGAAGAACTCTCGCTGTTCTACTGCATTTTATGTTAGCCATCGAGCAGGCCCGTAGCCAGAAATTTTCTTCGGGGGAAGGGGGGTGGCGCCCTGGGCAACCTCCCTGGCTGCGGTCTGCCATCGATAGTTTCCTTAGTAACTCTTGAGCGCTTATTGTCGCTATGTGATTGTACTTTTGTTTCTATTTGAGCCCTTTTAAGGTGCACTGTAACACACATTTTAATAAATACCATGAAAAAAAAAAAAAGTGCCTGGATAGCCGAGTGGTTAAGACACTCGCGTACGGATTGTGGGTACTTGGGTTCGAATATCGCCTCGCCAAGAATTTTTTCCTTAGAATTTTTCTCTTCATCTATCTTTATTTCTCTTTCTTTCTCTCTCTCTGTACTCGTCCTCTAGCCCATCAGAGTTATTGCATCCCGCGCCAGAGAAATCGGCGCACGTGTTCTGGATCAAAGCAGAAGATGAGAAGAGGAGAGCGCGTGCAGGTAGTGGTGATCAAGGAGGTTTAAATTGGGGATTCAGGCGTCCGCCGCAGTTGCTCGACGCCATCTTCCCTTGGAGAATTCTCGTGTCTCTCTCCTCTCGACCGGAGGGTGGCGGCTGGTCATAAATCGCCGTCACTTTGCTGCCACCCGCCTCGAAGGTTAAACACGGTGTCCCATTGGCCCAGTTTTGGCGGGATTCGGACCTGACTCGCGCTCGCCTAGACGCGGGGGCGCGCGCCGAGGTTCGGGGAGACCACTTGGAGACCTCGAAGGGTGCGTACACGTTTTCGCTAGGGTGTGCGAATAGTGAAATTTCACCTCGATCGAATTCGAATCGAATAGTGCCGAATAGTGGGCCAGAAATATCGAATATCGAATCGAATATCGAATAGTGTAATTACACGAAATGTGTACCTCAAGTTACGGCAAGACAACGAACAAATCAAGGACGCTACGGCGTGCCGCCAGTTTTATTACGCACATGTTCAAGAGTGGCTTTAGTTTCAGTTTTTATGGGCGCGCAAGCATGTTGATAGAAGAGCCGCCATTCCAGTCAGCAGCGCCACTCCTAACCTCCTCACAGAGGGGGGTGCGGTGGCTCGTTTTCTTTCCCCATTCTCGCGCAATACAGCTCATCTGACAACGGTAATGTTGTGCTTCATTGCTACGAGTGCTCCGGGCCCAAAAATCTTCGGGTGCCCGTTCACAGCAGCGTTTTACCTGCGTCTCGAAGCGATGAAACTTTCTGAACAAGTGTTTCGGTGCGGCAGTGGCGACTGCCCAGCGCGAACAAATTTTTACATGCAAAGCCAATGACCGTGGGTTTCGCAGGCCAACGTCAGGACGTTTTACGGTGCTTGCGGCATACGCGACCGAACTACGCAAGACCGTGCCTTCGTTTCGTGAACGAAGTTGTGAAGGGCTTTACAGTTTTCTCATGTGTTTTTCTACGTGCAGAAATGTCATAATCTCCTTTAAGATCAGCAGCGCTCACTTTGAACAAGGATGCCAGTGAAAGTTTTAACGAAAGGCCTACTGTAACGACGTTAGCGTGAGTTTTTGCCACCCCACCCTAACCAAGTTGCACCGTTGGCCTTTGTCACGTTTAGATATTCGTAGTGTCGAATTATTCGAAACTTCGAATACTAGCTATTCGAAAGTCGAATCGAATTTTTCGATTAGGTACTATTCGATTCGAATTCGAAACTCGAATATTCGCACACCCCTAGTTTTCGCCTTTCCGACCGGCGGCGATCCTTTGTTCTTTGTTCTTCGTCGCCGGCCGGTGTTTACGGCGTCGCGTCGGGGCCACGGCCCGGCGGGCGCGCGCTCCCTTCCGCGGTCTCGAAGTCCCGAGGCAGCGCCTCGCGATCGTGCACCGTATATTCCTTTTAAGTATTCCTATGTCTGTTTGTGCGTGCGTGCTCTCTCTTCTCCTCTCTCTCTCTTATATCCCCCATCCCTTCCCCCAGTGTAGGGTAGCATACCGGTCCTTCTAGACTGGTTAACACCTGCCTTTCCTTTCTCCTTCTCTCCTCCTCCTCCTATGTCTGTTCTGTTTCTTCTGCTCTGGGGTGCGAGATCGCGGGGAGCGCTGGCCGAAGGGTAGGTCGGCTCTCCAAAGATTCTTTGTTTGTTTGTTTTATGGCGCCATTCGCGGCCACTAATCGATATAGTTTTGTAACGTGTATTAGCGAATTGGTGTCATGTGTAATTATGTTACTTACGATGGGCTGTATCGAATTACTGATCTCTTGTACTAAAATCCCAGTAATAAATCCCTGATTTGGAGAGTGTCGCCTAGGGTCTCCCTCGCTGCGCGCGACGGCTCGCCGTCCCTTCGCGGTGACGGGCCGAGTTCTCGGCGAGCAGTTCGAACAGTACACGGGCGCGGGACGAACGAGGACGCGGCGCCCTGCATGAAGCTTCCAGTGCTCGAACCCGCGGTGGTGTTCGGTAAAGGCAACAACGTAACAAAAGTAGGTAAAACCGACCAAGTGACGACAACACCACAAGGTTTATGATGATGATAATTTCTGTTCGCTCTGCACTCACTAACGGTCGGCTTAAATAGCTCCGCTGTTAAAAACCACGATATGAGTAAGATACGCCTTATTGGAAAGCTCCGGAGTGCTCCGGAAACTTCGACCACCTGGGGTTCTTTAACGTGCACCTAAATCAAAGCACACGGGCTTCTAGCATTTTGCCTCCATCGAAATTCGGAAGCCATGGCAGGGATTCGATCCCGCGACCTTCGGACCAGCAGTAAAGCACTTTATAACCACTAGTCCACCGCGGCGCGTAAAAATCTGAACGAGGGAAACACATTGAAATTTAAAAAAAGAACAGCGTTAATTCCTGCTTTTTTTTTAATCCTCGTGCAACGTTACGCTGACCAAACTGGCGAACGTTCATCAACTAGACAAAAAAATACTATGTTTGATATTGAACTTGCGCCATTATGAGCACGTTGTTTGGCATGTATTTTTCTAATCGCCCTGGTGTTCGTTGATTTATCGTAAGAACCCTGATTGATGTGTAGTTTTTAAACGTTATGATGACCGTGAAATGTGTGTGACTTTTTGTGCGTGCGTGCTCTCCTTCTCTCTCTCTCTCTCTATCTTTATATCTCCCCATCCCTTCCCCCAGTGTAGGGTAGCATACCGGTCCTTCTAGACTGGTTAAATCCCTGCCTTTCCTTTCTCTCCTTCTCCTCCTTAAACGTGTACAATGATGTTTGACACCATCATGAGCTAAGGAGCAGACGGCGCCTTACATGTCAGCCAGAATTTCCTAATGACATATCAACAACAACAAGAAATCGAACTTGCGCTAAGTGACTATGTTTCAGGTAGTCCTATGCATGCGGAGGAACGTTACGTGAGTTCATTGCAAACTACAATGATTACGAGGGTTCTGCAAAAGCCAACTCAAAAATTATTTCTGAAATGCAGGTGAGTTTCTTCACTGCTTGGTGAAATCACTTTCGTTCGCAGTGCGCTAACAAGTTCTAAACTTGAAGCTTTGGTTTCTCGTTAGTTTTTCTTTTCTTCCGCGATTGTCACCGATGTTTCTACCAAAAATATAGAGCTAATCAATTGACTGAAATAAGGAAACATGCCCGCTAAAGTATACATCCTAATATTTTCTCTGCAATGTAGCACAGCTAATCGAATTCTGTGCAGTAGATGCCGTGCAATACCTTCTTTTTCTTTTTTTTTCATTACTATACCCGAAAAAAATAGAGAGAGAAACTAAAATTTTGTTTTTTTTGTTGTTATCATCATGAGAAAGCCTTCTGAAGCGCGACGAAACCGTAAAAGCTTAGTATGCTAAGCTTTTACGGTTTTTTAGTGGCAAACGAGCAACGAGTGACACTCTTGTTGTCTCTTCCAATCATCCGGTGAGCACTTACTTCCGGTTTCCCGAATGTTCCTAAAAAGTAATCGAAATCGATGATTTGGTTCGATAAGCGTTATATAGAATACATGTGATATCGGAGCATAACGTTATACTTCAGGTCAGGGACAGTTAACTACCAGCGTAGTTAATGAAAATAACTGATAGAGTTCATTGAAAGATTGTGAACAGCTGGTATCGTCGCGGCACCTGGCGGATCAGACCTCAACCACGCGCTTCTATCTACGTGGCCTCCGAGATCCGCCTGGGCAGCGCGAGAAGCGCAAACCAATCCAAGGATTACACCAGGCCACACGAACACCGACGGAAGAGTGCCACCACCAGCAGGGGCGTAGCCAAGGGGGGGGGGGTGGGGGGTTCAACCCCCCCCCGAAATTTTTCAATTTTGCTTGCGTATATACACGAACAGATACAAACGCACGCACGAACATACATAAAGCATGGTTGAACCCCCCCCCCGAAAAAAATTTCTGGCTACGCCCCTGACCACCAGTCACCAAAGTCAAGGACTACAGGGTTGCCTTAGTATATGTTTGGTCTTCCGGTGTGATAAACTTTCAAAAGTGATCACCAAAACTTCGTTGCAGCTATGTATGTGAGAACTCCGCGGTAGGCATCTCTCTATATAAAAGCGTTTTCATTAAATTGAGGACGTCTTTATAGCCTTCGCCTGCTAGAGGCGCACGGGCAGGCGCTAAGCTCACGAAAGGAGTAATCACAGACGCAATAATAGCGCGACGCCTCACCAAATGGAAGAAAGCTCTGCTGACGAGAGCCTCCGCACTATTTTACGAATATTTCAGCTTACAGATGAGTGCTTGTCTGTCAGATTCTAGAAAATATTTCGCGACCTATACAGTAGGGAATGAGAGACGAAGTAAACGAAATGCTCGTATCGTAATGAAAATATAAAATAAAGAAGGCGCAGCTTGCGACTCCCAAGTAAAGAAGCTGCTTCCCTATTTCTCATTTCGCTCAAATAAAAATAAATTTTGGCGTTGTCGCCATTCCTGGCGCAGTTACTCCTCCTTCACTTCATTATTGAGATAAAGATAAAATTTCTTTGTCTTTATTGCTTCCACTCACTTTAAAGCTAAAAACAGCAACATAACAAGTCTGTTCCTCCCAAACTGATCTGTGGGTCCATAAATTAACCAATGAAATAATGAAATGAAATCCAGACGTTGGGCGATAAAACGCGTAAGAGAGAAAGCGACGCAATTGCAACGAATTGCTGGGTAGACGGCCTCGTGAAACGAAGCGTGCAAAGCACGCCCACGCTTTGGTGATTTCTTTCTACTCGTTGCTTTAAATCAGCCAGCAAAAGCTCGCTCACGTCGGCGACGACTTCGTTAGTTGACTTGTGCACGTCGGCGTGTCGTGCTCTGCGTGTATGCGCTGTTTAATGACCCCGAAGCGAGAGGAGGGTCAGCTGCACGTACAGTGGCGAAATATGAAATGAAGTGTTATATACATACCGGCACTGTACTTTAATAAAATACACTGTCACGGAAAACAATTATCGTAGCGGTTCGTAATTAGGCGTGGCGTTCAGGGATTTCCGTATAAATCTTGCGAACGTATTTGGGGATATTTAACTGTTTTTCACCAGTCGTTGGGGAGGCGGGGAGGGAAGGTGTAAACGAAGCTAGTTTCCGAAGGAACAAGTTTTCAGCATCTCGGACACGCTATGCAATGTGACAGAGCGAGAGTAGACATTGACATATAAATATCATAAATTTCCACAGGTTTATATTTGTATAAACCTGCGAAAAGATTTGCTCTCTTTCTTCCCTCCGTGCCATTAAAATTGCTCCGCAGTATGCACCGGATATTGATGACACGTATAAGATGAAATACTAAGGTTATCCGAGGCCTTGACATCAGCGCCCAAATGGCGAGACCAGTTGATTTTTAGCACAACTATCGCCGCGCCCTCTATAGAGCCAATCTTTCAAAAAAGCCGAAGCTCAACTCACGGCATGTGCGGTACGCTCCCTGTCTTTTCTGGTAGCACTTATCGCTTCAGTTCAGCCTACCAGACAGTCAACTCGTTTTATATACTTTATTTGCCACCAAGGTCGAAACGTATGACCACGCACCGACTACCTCTGTAATGTTGGCATGCAGGTTACTCGGGCATGTTGTTGCTGTTAAACAACTTGTTATACACACTGTTGCACGGCAAACAATTTTAGGGGGGAAAAGCTGCAGTGTAAAGCAGCACACAGACATTAATATAAAACCATAATGCACTGCAACCGTTAATTATACGCTAAAATTAGAACGTTGCTTGTATTAGAACGTTAATTATACGCTAAAATGTTACAGCATTGCTTGCGTTAAACCATTAATTAATTTTGGAAAAAGGGTACGGTTTGTGCGAAGCCTATCGTACTACCTTGGATATCCGCTCTTAACACAGTGCAATAAATAACATGTGTATAACTACGCCTCTGCATCACTACCTTAATTTTTTCGCACACTGCGGCACTTCCACTAATTGAAATTCAGTGCAATTTTTTGGTCGCGTTCGTCTGCGGTTTCGTTTTTATTTTGGTTGCGTTAGACCTTGCGCTGCACCGGTATAAAATGAGCCAGGTTACCTCGGGCAATTATGGTTTGATTAGGCGTAGTTGAGTTGGGGTTCAATGGATGCTATAGTTGAGGCCAGTCGGACGAAATAACGGTTGCTGGTTTGGGGGTCAGTCGGCATCTGGTCCATTTGATGCATTCGGATGTTGTCAACCTGAATGCTAACTATTTACGTGGAGTTTCTAGTGCGGAAATATTGACAACGTCGACGATATAAAAAATTACCCATCCCGCTAAAGGGGACCATGAGGCGATGCGAAGCCGGAGCACTTGCACGATCGCGTTCCGTTGGCGTTCGTTGGGCATGCTATATACCGACCTCGCGTCGTGGAACGCGAAGAGGGACGCTACGCGCGTCGTATCTTCCATCTAGCCTGGCCGTTAATTCTCACAGGGCGAGCGGGGGAACGCGGTCGACAGGCGGGCGAGAGGGGGGCAGCGTGTGAGAGGAGAGAGAAGCGGAGGGGACGCGCATGCGCTCGAGCTAATCGCGGCGTTGGCGGGAGAGAATTTCGGCATGTCTAGCCCGCGTTTCAGAGGAAGAGTGGAAAGGGGGAGGGGAGAGGGAAAGTGGAGAGGGGAAGGGGAGAGGGAAGGTGGAGAGGGAAAGTGGGGAGAGGAGAGGGAGGGTGAGTGGAGAGGAGGTGTGTGGAGAGGGTATGCGCATGCGCAGTAGGTGGTCACGCCGCACACCACCACCACCGGATTGAGCTCCGCCTTAAGATACTTCGCATCTAAAAGGCGTGGCGATTCTCTACAGTAGTAACTATACGCAACGAGTGGAAAAACAGCGCTAAAAAGACGGGACAAGAAAGGACACGAGACCACGGCGCTGTGCTCTGCGATTAGCCAGTGATTTATCAACCAACCAGCCCAAATGCGCACCGTCTACCAACGACTGGAGTAATTAGAACTGCTTTTACGTTAGTTACCGTATCCGCGTGGTCTAGGGTTGGGCGAGTTTGTGACTAACCATCACTAAGCGTAAGTCAGTGCACAGATCAGTATAATGTGGATAAAACAAAAGGGGCATCTTGGTTTTAAGGCGAAAACCTTAGAGGGCCTCATCAAACGCGAAAATTGACCGTCGGCGTCCCGCGTCGCGCGGTGTCAGTGATGCAAAAAAAAATCATCACTTGATGACGTCACAATATTACGTCATCATGACGTCACAGAACACCAACATTTCTGATGTCATCATGGCGTCACTATGACATCACATAATGTGACGTCACATGGTACCGTCATCACATGATATCGTCGCTCGGTAAAGAGGTGGACCGAATCACGGAGGCAGTGCAAAACCAGGCAATGCCTCCGATCCTGGAGGCAATGCAAAATCACGTTAGGTGCAGAAAGCTTTAGGAGGGGGCGAGGGAGGATCAATACAGCGACTGAGAAGGAAGAAAAAGAAGACAGCTTTCGCCTTCGAGTCGTCTTAGGCGAGTGCATAAGGCACCCTGAGAGTTTTCTTTTTTGTGAGGCAGCAAGTACCTCGTGTTTGCCCACCACTGCCCTGATCCATGTGCTTCTTCACACACAGCTTACAGTATATTGTCTTCGTGTCGTGTTCTTGGTTACAGTGGACATGTTGTACTGGGTGTCCGTGTGTGTAAATGACAGCATTTGTGTGTAATGGGCGCAGTTTGCTGCCTTCGCTGCATTGCACGCGTGCACTGTGAAAAAGCGCGCTCTCACAGTTCCCTGGGGTCGTGATTTGGCCGGTTTTTACAGGCGAAGATTTCACTTTGTCTGAGATGTTATAACAGTTCAGTATTGGTGCGCGAACGCTTATTCCGTCAAGGACGTGTGAACAGTCCGTTGTGTGCAGCTTGTGGCTCATGTGAAACACTTGAGCATTTATAATACACTGTCCCGCGTTTGCTACGCAGCGGGCTTTGCTGATTAAGGAAATAAATTCCTCGGACTTAAATGCGCGACCATCGACGATTACCTCTTTCCGAGAGGTTGCGTATCTCGACGCGACCAGGCCCATCGAGCTCGCTGACCTATATGGACCAAACAGATCTGGCCACCGTCTATAAGCGTTCCTTTTCTGTGTGGTGTGTGTGTGTGTTTACCTATTTTGTGTCCAAGTCTTCGTCAATTTTTTTCTTCACTTTCCTAACTTCCTTTCCTCTTTTTCTCCTCCTAACTTCCTTTCCTCTGTCTCTTCCCTCCTCCCGAAGAGCAGGCAGGCGTTGTGCCCCTCTTGGTGCAGTTGCCAGCTTGCTCTCTCCCTCTTTTCTCTGTGTCCTTGTGCTTGTATGTATACAAATCAAATAAATAAATAAATAAAATATAAGTTGCATGGCAGCTAGTTGCCCATTTTCCTCACTAGCTTCCCTTAAAAACACCTGGGCAGGCGACTTGTTCACATAGTAGTCATGCGACATAGCGTAAACACGTAAGCCCTAAGCGTTGACATCTGGACTATAGTTGGTACTGGTTAATGCTGTGAAACATTGTACTGGTTAGAGATGGAAGAGAAGAAGTCTAGCGTTGCGTACCTCTTCCTATCTGTCCAGTCTTTGTTCGACAGTACACGTAGTCCCGCACGATCCTTAACTGCCGCGACTGCACAGACCTAACGGTTGCGCGCGACGTGACGAATTACATGAATTAATCACATGAAATGAAGCATACTTCGGGGTTTTCATAATTCACTGATTACCTTTTTTTTTTCTTTCTTTTTTTTTACTCGGTAGCATTCCCAGCAGCTCAAGGCAAATTACAGAACTATTATCGCACTCTCCTACCAGTCACCCATTGACTGAGATGCTGAATTTTTTTCCTTTAAGCATGTGTTATAACAGTGCAGTCGGTCATGGTTGTTGCTTGGTATAGGCCATTTGTTACGTAAAGTTTATCTGCAGTCCAGCGTTCGTGATATCTTCGTGTTCCCTTCAATTGGAGCTCGTCACGCGAATCAGGAACGAAGAACTAATTGTTCCTTCTAACAGCATTACATATTTTTAATATAGCAGCGCTTCAGTGCCTGGGCATTCAGAAGGAGCCTTCCTCCATTCATGCATAACGTGAAGGCTCTGTTCCATCCATCCATCACATCCATCCATCCATCCGTCCGTCCGTCCGTCCGTCCGTCCGTCCGTCCGTCCGTCCGTCCGTCCGTCCGTCCGTCCGTCCGTCCGTCCGTCCGTCCGTCCGTCCGTCCGTCCGTCCGTCCGTCGTCCGTCCGTCCGTCCGTCCGTCCGTCCGTCCCCATCCATCCACATCCAGCCATCCATCCATCCATCCATCCATCCATCCATCCATCCATCATCCATCCATCCATCCACATCCATCCATCCATCCATCCATCCATCCACATCATCCCCCATCCATCCATCCATCCATCCATCCATCCATCGTCCGTCCGTCCGTCCGTCCGTCGTCCGTCCGTCCGTCCGTCCGTCCGTCCGCGTCCGTCCGTCCGTCCGTCCGTCCGTCCGTCCGTCCGCCGTCCGTCCGTCCGTCCGTCCATCCACCATCCATCTATCTATCTATCTATCTATCTACTATCTATCTATCTACATCTATATCTATCTATCTATCTATCTATCTATCTATCAACGGAACCTAGTTTTCAGAGACACAAACAGACATGCAGGCCATACTCTTCGATAGCCTGATGTGAGAACGGCCAGATACTACGAAATCGCACACGCCAGCTGCGGAAGTTAATTTGCAAATTTTACGTAAACTTAACTCAAAACCAGAATATATCGTCATCACGAATTAAATTTTAGCTCCTCCAGCAGACACAGAATGAGCGACTTGAATTCGATATAGTTCCAAATCACGCGAGGTTTTTTGTACCTCGAAGTTTTTTCAAACCTTCTCCCATCACGCAATTCATCAGAGCGTACTGCTCTCGCCTAGAGAACCACCGGCGGCATCACTCCGGGTCGCCATGGCGACCGCGCCGTCGGCAGCGACATCCTTCGGCCACTGAGGAGAGGGCTTCCCCGCGCCGCAAGCCCGGTGCTTTGACGCCGGGCTCGGCTGCGTGCGTTCGGCGTCGACGTCGACTGCGGCGTCGGCGGTGACCGCATATCTCCTCCGCGTCGCGTCTGAAAGAGTACGTTGCGCTCGCTCCAAACACACGCCCCGCACGAAAGAAAGGCGCCCGCGCGCGCCTCTCGAAATAGAATACGCGGGCAGGAGGAGAGTATAGGCGCAACAACAAAACGCTGCCCTTCGAGCAACTGGAGTCGGCACCCCAAACAAGTCACGAGACGAACCGTCGAAGGAAGCCCCCTGCAAGACGTATACTTTTCTTCACTGCTGTGTCTCGGGTACGCCGTTGTAACAGCCGCAGCAGCAGCTGTAGCAGCAGCAGGAACTTCATCGATTCTCTGGTTGGAGCCACCCTGGGTGCACCGCCGTCGGAGGAGGAGAACGAGGAGGGCCGAGCGCTCGGAGTTCCTACGCGGCGGCGGAACCCAAGCAAAGTAAGTGACGTCTGATTACTCTTCGCAGCTTCTCCCTCCCCATTTTCTTTCTTTTTCTCGTATGCGAGTCACCAATACTGCGCGAGGCGCTAAAGATCGACCCTATTACACACCTGTGAAAAAGGACGACGGGAAAAACAAAATGTGAGGAAGGAGGCGGTACGGTTGTCCGCGTGCACACTTCGATTTTCAGCGAGCTCTCAGGTGGTTCCGTTCCGTTCTCTTACGTATACCTGAAACTGATGATTCTGTTTCTTGTTCTTTTTTAATCCGAGATCTCTCTCTCGTGGCGCAACGGTCTCGAAAGGTGAATGTCGACGAGAAACTGTGGTTTGTTTGTTTTTTTTTTTTCTTCAAATACTCTGCGTGCCTGTGAGTGTGTGTGATCACGTTCACATATAGAAGCTGAAGGCCGTACGTCGTTTTCATTCTGCTGAGTTCCTCTTGTCTAAAAGATCCACATACTTTTTTTTGGTACATCGTGGATTTTTTTACTTGTATGTGTGCAGTGGGTTACGGTGCTCGGTTGCAGACCCAAAGGTCACAGGTTCGATCCGGCCGCGGCGGTCGTATTGGATGGGGCGAGATGTCAGTGTACGTTAGAGGAACCCCAGTAGTCGGAACTTCCAGAGCCGTTCATTACGGGGTACGCCGTTAAACGGCGGTTTTGGCGCGTAAAACCCCGGTTATTAGTATTATTACTTGTATGTGATAACGAAAACTTCATGTTGAGTACGTCTACCTGTTCAGAGCCAGAGTAGCCCGAATCACGCTTCCCGTCACTCTCTCCTTCTGTCATACCACACACAAGAAAAGAGAAACGCCGTCTCCGGAATTTGCAAGCTGCAACCCTCCGTGAACATCTTGAACCGTTTACTGCGTGCAGTAGTCTTCAAGATTTCTTTTTTTCGCTCAGGCCGTCGAGGAAGCAGCGAAATAAGTTTAATTAACGTAAGATTTACG